>NC_045769.1:108510878-109221878 GCF_008692025.1 Phocoena sinus
TATGAGTAACTATTCTGAGGCTCTATGGGAGCAACTGCTTTAAATCTGTCTGAGAGCATTGTCCCTTCCACTTCTGATGTTAGACCCGTCCCCTCTGATGCTTGGCATGGCCCCTGTACCTGGGAACAAAAATGACTTTTTCATTTTTCACATTTTCATTGGAGTATAAATGCTTTACAATGTTGTATTAGTTTCTGCTGTACAACAAAGTGAATCAGCAATACACATACATATATCCTCATATTTCCTCCCTCTTGCTTCTCCCTCCCACCCTCCCTATCCCATCCCTCTAGGTCGTCACAAAGCACCGAGCTGATCTCCCTGGGCTATGCTGCCACTTCCCACTAGCCATCCATTTTATATTTGGTAGTGTATATGTGTCAATGATACTCTCACTTCGTTCCAGCTTACCCTTACCCTCCATGCCCTCAAGGCAATTCTCTAGGTGTGCGTCTTTATTCTTGCTGTGTCACTAGGTTAATCAGTACCTCTATTTTAAATTCCTACATATGCATTAGCATATGGTATTTGTTTCTCTCTTTCTGGCTTACTTCACTCTGTTTGACAGATTCTAGGTCCATCTACCTCATTACAAATAACTCAATTTCGTTTCTTTTTATGGCTGAGTAATATTCCATTGTATATATGTGCCTCATCTTCTTTATCCAATCATCTCTTGATGGACATTTAGGTTGTTTCCATGTCATGGCTATTGTAAATAGTGCTGCAGTGAACATTGTGGTACGTGATTCTTTTTGAATTATGGTTTTCTCAGGGTTTATGCCCAGTAGTGGGATTGCTGGGTCATATGGTAGTTCTATATTTAGTTTTTTAAGGAACCTCCATACTGTTCTCCATAGTGGCTGTATCAATTCACATTCCCACCAACAGTGCAGTGGTTTCCCTTTTCTCCACATCCTGTCCAGAATTTATTGTTTGTAGATATTTTGCTGATGGTCATTCTGATCAGTGTGAGCCGATACCTCATTGGGGTTTTGATTTGCATTTCTCTAATGATTAGTGATGCTGAGCAACTTTTCATGCATTTCTTAGCCATCTGTATGTCTTCTTTGGAAAAATGTCTATTTAGGTCTTCTGCCAATTTATGGATTGAGTTTTTTGTTTTTGTGATACTGAGCTGCATGAGCTACTTGTATATTGTGGAGATTAATCCTTTGTCTGTTGCTTCGTTTGCAAATATTTTCTCCCATTCTCAGGGTTGTCATTTCGTCTTGTTTATGGTTTCCTTTGCTGTGCAAAAGCTGTTAAGTTTCATTAGGCCCCATTTGTTTATTTTTGGGTTTTATATCCCTTACTCTAGGAGGTGGGTCAAAAAGGATCTTGCTGTGATTTATATCATAGAGTGTTCTGACTATGTTTTCTTCTAAGAGTTTTCCAGTGTTTGGCCTTACATTTAGGTCTTTAATCCAATTTCAGTTTAATTTGTGTACGATGTTAGGGTGTGCTCTAGTTTCATTCTTTAACATGTAGCTGTCCATTTTTCCCAGCACCACTTACTGAAGAGGCTGTCTTTTCTCCATTGTATATTCTTGCCCCCTTTGTCAAAGATAAGGTGACTATATGTGTGTGGATTTATCTCTGGGCTTTCTATCTTGTTCCACTGAGCTATATTTCTGTTTTTGTGCCACTACCATACTGTCTGGATTACTGTAGCTTTGTAGAATAGTCTGAAGTCAGGGAGGCTGATTCCACCAGCTCCGTTTTTCTTTCTGAAGACTGCTTTGTCTATTCGGGGTCCTTTGTGTTTCCATACAAATTGTAAAATTTATTGCTCTAGTTCTGTGAAAAATGCCATTGGTAATTTGATAAGGATTTCATTGAGCCTGTAGATGGCTTTGGGTAGTATAGTCATTCTCACAATATTGATTCTTCCAATCAAGGAGCATGGTATATCTCACCTGTTTATGTTGTCTTCGATCTCTTTCATCAGTGTTTTATAGCTTTCTGAGTAAAGGGTTTTTGCCTCCTTAGGTAGGTTTATTCCTAGGTGTTTTATTATTTTTGTTGTAATGGTAAATGGGAGTGTTTCTTTAATTTCTCTTTCAGACTTTTCATCATTAGTGTATAGGAATGCAAGAGATTTTTGTGCATTAATTTTGTATCCTGCAACCTTACCAAATTCATTGATTAGTTCTAGTAATTTTCTGGTGACATTTTTAGGATTTTCTACGTATATCATGTCATCAGCAAACAGTGAGAGCTTTACTTCTTTTCCAATTTGTATTCCTTTTGTTTATTTTTCTTCTCTGATTGCTGTGGCTAGGACTTCCAATACTATGTTGATTAATAGTGGCGTGAGTGGACATCCTTGTCATGTTCCTGATCTTAGAGGAAATGCTTTCAGTTTTTCACCATTGAAAGTGATGTTTGCTGTGGGTTTGTCGTATATGGCCTTTATTATGTTGAGGTAGGTTCCCTCTATGCCCTTTCTGGAGAGGTTTTTTTTTTTTTTTATCATAAATAGGTGTTGAATTTTGTCGAAAGCTTTTTCTGCATCTATTGAGATGATCATATGGTTTTTATTCTTTAATTTGTTAATATGGTGTATCACATTGATTGATATGCATATATTGAAGAATCCTTGCATCCCTGGGATAAATCCCACTTGATCATGGTGTATGATCCTTTTAATGTGCTGTTGGATTTGGTTGCTAGTATTTTGTTGAGGAATTTTGTGTCTATGTTCATCAGTGATATTGGTCTATAATTTGTGTGTGTGTGTGTGTGTGTGTGTGTTATATCTTTGTCTGGTTTTGGTATCAGGGTGGTGATGCCCTCATAGAACGAGTTTGGGAATGTTCCTCCCTCCCCAATTTTTTGGAAGTGTTTGAGAAGTGTAGATATTAGCTCTTCTCTAAATGTTTGATAGAATTCACTTATGAAGCCATCTGGTCCTAGACTTTTGTTTGTTGGAAGATTTTTAATTACAGTTTCAATTTCATTACCTGTGATTGGTCCAATTTTATTTTCTAAATCTTCCTGGTTCAATCTTTGAAGGTTGTACTTTTCCAAGAATTTGTCTATTTCTTTCAGGTTCTCCATTTTATTGGCATATTGCTTGTATGAGTCTCTTATGATCTTTTGTATTTCTGCAGTGTCAGTTGTAATCTCTCCTTTTTCATTTCTAGTTTTATTGATTTGAGTCCATTCCCTTTGTTTCTTGATGAGTCTGGCTAAAGGTTTATCAATTTTGTTTATCTTCTTATAAAAACAGGTTTCAGTTTTATTGATTTTTGCTATTTTTTTTTGTTTCTATTTCATTTATTTCTGCTTTGATTTTATGATTTCTTTCCTTCTACTAATTTTGGGTTTTCTTTGTTCTTCTTTTTCTAGTTGCTTTAGGTGTATGGTTAGATTGTTTATTTGAGATTTTTCTTGTTTCTTGAGGTGAGCTTGAATTGCTATGAACTTCGCTCTTAGAACTGCTTTTGCTGAGTCCCATAGGCTTTGGATTTTTGTGCTTTCATTGTCGTTTGTTTCTAGGTATTTTTTGATTTCTTCAGTGATCTCTTTATTATTTAGTATTGTTTAGCCTCCATGTGTTTGTGTTTTTTACATTTTTTTCCCTGCAATTTATTTCTAATTTCATAGTGTTGTGGTTGGAAAAGATTCTTGATATGATTTCAATTTTCTTAAATTTCCCAAGGCTTGATCTGTGACCCAAGTGGTGATCTATCCTGGAGAATGTTCCGTGTGCACTTGAGAAGAAAGTATAATTTGCTGTTTTCTGATAGAATGTCCTATAAATATCAATTAACTCTATCTGGTCCATTGTGTCATTTAAAGCTTGTGTCTCCTTATTTATTTTCTGTCTGGATGATCTGCCTATTGGTGTAAGTGGGGTGTTAACGTCCCCCACTATTATTGTGTTATTGTCTATTTCTCCTTTCATGGCTGTTAGCATCTGCCTTATGTACTGAGGTACTCCTATGATGGGTTAATAAACATTTATAATTGTTATGTTTTCTTCATGGATTGCTCCCTTGATCATTATGTAGTGTCCTTATCTCTTGTAACAGACCTCATTTTAAAGTCTATTTTATCTGATATGAGTATTGCTACTCCAGCGTTCTTTTGACTTCCATTTGCATGGAATATCTTTTTCCATTCCCTCACTTTCAGTCTGTATGTGTCCTTAGGTCTGAAGTGGGTTTCGTGTAGACAGCATATATAAGCATCTTGTTTTTATATCCATTCAGCCAGTGTGTTTTTTGGTTGGAGCACTTAATCCATTTACTTTCAAGGTGATTATCAATATGTATGTTCCTATTACCATTTTCTTAATTGATTTGGATTTGTTTTTTGTGGGTCTTTTTCTTCTTTTATGTTTCCTTCTTAGAGAAGTTCCTTTAGCATTTGTTGTAAAACTCGTTTGGTGGTGCTGAATTCTCATAGTTCTGCTTGTCTGCAAAGCTTTGATTTCTCCATTGAATCTGAATGAGATCCTTGCTGGGTAGAGTAATCTTGTTGTAGTTTTTTTTTCCCTTTCATCACTTTAAATATTTCCTGCTACTCTCTTCTGGCTTGCAGAGTTTCTGCTGAAAGGTCAGCTATTAACCTTATGGGGATTCCCTTGTACGTTATTTGTTGCTTTTCCCTTGCTGCTTTTAATATTTTTATTTGTATTTAAGTTTTGATAGTTTGATTAATATGTGTCTCAGCATGTTTCTCTTTGGGTTTATACTGTATGGGACTCTCTGTGCCTCCTGGACTTGATTTACTATTTCCTTTCCCATGTTATGGAAGTTTTCGACTATAATCTCTTCAAATATTTTCTCAGACCCTTTCATTTTCTCTTCTTCTCCTGGGAATCCTATAATTTGAATGTTGGTGCATTTGATGTTGTCCCAGAGGTCGGTGAGACTGTCCTCAATTCTTTTCATTCTTTTTTCTTTATTCTGCCCCCTGGCAGTTATTTCCACCATTTTATTTTCTAGCTCACTTCTTTCTTCTGCCTCATTTATTCTGCTATTGATTCCTTCTGGAGTATTTTTAATTTCAGTTATTGTGTTGATCATCACTGTTTGTTTGCTCTTTAGTTCTTCTAGATCCTTGTTAATTGTTTCTTGTATTTTCTCCATTCTCTTTCTGAGATTTTGTATCATCTTTACTATCATTTTCTGAATTCTTTTTCTGGTAGGTTACTTATTTCATCTTTATTTATTTGGTCTTGTAGGTTTTTACCTTGCTCCTTCATCTCTAACATATTTTTTTGTCGGTTAATTTTTTTTTTTTTTTTTTTTTTTTTGATGGGTGTGCTTGCATTCCTGTCTTATTTGTTGTTTGGCGTGAGGCATCCAGCACTGAAGTATGCAGGCTGTTGGATAGAGTCAGGTTTTGGTGGTGAGATCAGGACCTCAAGGAGGCCTCACTCTGATTAATATTCCCTGGAGTCTGAGGTTCTATGTTAGTCCAGCAGTTTGGACTTGGAGCTCCCACCACTGGAGCTCAGGTCCGACCTTTGGCCTGGGAACCAAGATCCCACAATGTGTGTGGCATGGCAAAAAAGAAAGAAAGGAAGAAAGAAAAAATGGAGCAGTACAATAACAAAGAATAAAAAACAAAATAAAATTAGAAAGATAAAAAATATATTAGGAAAAATAAAAATGTAATTGAATCAATTGCAACAAGGTACAATAAAACCACAACAGAAAAAATATAAAAGGCGGAACAAGTCAAAAGGAGCAGAACAATAGCAAAGTATAAAGAATAAAATAAAATTAGAAAAATAAAAGGTTTATTAGAAAAAATAAAAATATAAATGAATCAACAACAATGAATCAACAAGGTAAAACAGAACCCCAATCTAAAAGAGAAAGAAAAGTTTAGGCCGGGTGGAACTTTGGTAGGAGCGAAGTTTAGGGTGGGTTGGGACCTAGGCTGGTGGGGTGGTGACGTTTGAGCATGGGGCAAGGCCTAAGCTCAGGACGCAGGCAGCCAAAAAAGGCCTTGGGGGCAGGACCTAGGTGGGGCAATATCCAAGCGAGGGGCAGACCTCTGCTTAGGACTTGGCGGGGAGGGGAGCAGCAGCACATGGAAAGGAGGGCCTCTGGAGTGTGGAGCTCTGGAGTTTGAAGATAAGGCCATGGGTGAGGGTGTGTGAATAGGGTTTAGGTCCAGCACATTGGAGGGGGTCTCTGAATGTAGAGGTAGGGCCCTGGGTGGGGGTGTAGGGGTGGGGCTTGGGCTCTGTGTGGCAGGAGGGAGGTTCTGAGGACAGAGTATTAGGCCCAGGCGCCCAACAGGCTTCCTGGTGCCTAAGTGGACAGGGAAAGTACTGGCCCCGTTCCCTTCAGATCCTTCACGCCCCTCCCCCAGGGTCTCTCCTGTTGCTGCTGGACCCCTAACCATGGGTGGGTCCCACTGTGTGTAGGAACCCTTCCTCTCCCCCAGCCAGCCCTCAGGGATGCCAGTCCGAGAGGTCCAGCCTTTACTTTTTGCTCCCCCTTCCCTCCTTCCCTCCCTCTCCCTCAGGACCCACACAGCTGGAAGGGGTCTCGGTGAGCAGAGGATCAGGCCCGGGATCTCAGCAGGCTCTCGGGGGCCCAAATGGGCAGGGGAAACCTGGTCATGCTCCTTTTTGATCCTCTGCCCTCCCAATGGTTCTGCAATTTCCCCCTTCAAGTGTGGGATCCATTCCCTTCCCCCAGCCACCCCTCAAGCTCACCAATCTCATCCTGACTCCATTTCTCCTCCGCCTACACTCACCCCCATGCCTCACGTCCTACCTGGTCACTGGGGGCTCCTTCCGTCCCTTTAGGTGTCCTTGGTCCCACACCAGTGCCTGGTAGGTGCCTTAGTTGTGAGGAGACGCTAATTCCGTGTCCTCCTAGTCTGCCATCTTGACTCCGCCCCCCACAATGACTTTAAATCATGAGCATGGTGCTCAGGAGCATCTGTTACAGCCATACTGTGGGGTTGATATACAGATGTCTCTATTGAGACATCAATAGAGAAATTTTTTTTTAAAAAATTTTTGAAAAAAATTTTAAACCATTTTTTAAAATGGTTTAAAAAAATTTTGTAACCATTTTTTTTAAAAATTAAAAAAAATTTAAACCACTTTTTATTGAAGTAGAGTTAATTTACAATGTGTTAGTTTCAGGTGTACACCAAAGTGATTCAATTATATATATATATATATATATATATATATATATATAAAATACATAAATATATATTCTTTTTCATATTATTTTCCATTATAGGGTTATTAAAAGATCTTGGGTATAGTTCCCTGTCCTATACAGTAGGTCATTTTTGTTTATCTATTTTATATATAGTAGTGTGTATATGTTAATCCCAAACTCTTAATTTATCTGTTCCCCTCTGACCACCCTCACCCCCTTTGGTAACCATAAGTTTATTTTCTATGTCTGTGAGTCTATTTCTATTTTGTAAATAAGTTCATTTGTATCATTTTTTAGATTCCACATATAAATGATATATAGTATTTGTCTTTCTCTTTCTGATTTACCTCACTTAGTATGATAATCTCTAGGTTCATCCATGTTACTGCAAATGACATTGTTTCATTTTTTATGGCTGAGTAATATTCCATTGTATAAAAAGCACATCATTTTTATCCATTCCTCTGTTGATGGACATTTATGTTGCTTCCATGTCTTGGCTATTGTACATAGTGCTGATATGAATACTGGGATGAATGTATCCTTTTGAATTATGGTTTTCTCTAGATATATGTCTAGGAGTCGGATTGCAGGATCATATGGTAGCTCTATTTTTAGTTTTTTAAGGAATCTTTATATTGTTCTCCATAGTGACTGCACCAATCTACATTCCCACCTACAGTGTAAGAGCCTTTAAATGAGAAGATGAAAATCCAGACTTACCAGAGGTCATATTAACCTGCTGATGGAAAAGTCTTCTCTTCAGAGCACTGGCACACAGAACCAAGCAGAAGTGAGAGAAGCACAGAGAGGTTTCTGGAAGGCTTTAAGTACTTGATTTCAAACCCCAAGGTTCTGCTTCCAGCATTTCTCCCTTGATCCTTACAGGTCCTAGAACTAGCAATTTCCTTTTTTGCTTATGTTAATTAGAGGAACTTTATCTCTTGCAATATAGGGTTCTGACTAATATTCCTGGTCATTTATCTTTGTGTCCCTCAGAGTGTGGTGAGCAGACTGACAGCATCAGCACCACCTGGGAGCTTATTAGAAATCTAATTCCCAGGCCCAACCACAGACCTACTCAGGCCTAGGAATCTACTTTTCAACTTACCCTTCAGGGTTCTTATGCATGCTACAGTTGGAGAAGATCTCATCTAGAATGTGAGTTCCACAAAGACAGAGAATATGTGTCTTTCTATGAGTCATATTCTTGCCACCTAGAAAGTGTCTGTTACACAAATTAATATTATAGAATATTGGGCAAGCCACAAATAGAGACAACACTGAAGGACCGGCAATTCTCTTGCATGGAGAAGAGAATCAGAAGCAAGTTGTTTGGGGGCCATGGAGCTGGGGAAGGAAGTTGGAGAGCTGAGACTCTTGGATAGAAGAATGGAAATGAAGCTGGATCAGAGTGGACCTCTGGGCAGGTCAATGGGCTTTCAGACTGGTGAGTGTGGAATCAAGCCCAATCTATTGCTTCTTGTAAGTGTATTACATTTTTTCTTCACTAAAAGGAAGGCAGAGAATGTAAACCTACCCCCCACCACCACCACCAGCAAAGTCCCCATATAATACCTGCACCACCGGGACCAGCTATTATTATGTTTGGACTCATCCCTGGCACCCAACATACACACAGTAGCAAAAGCACCTCATATCAAATTCCCCTTCCCAGATACACAGGATCACAAGCAGGCTGCTGAACTAGACATTTGGGTCAGGGAAGGGTTGGGATGTGCTGGACGGTGGGTGTTATTTTTCTGGGGGCTACCTAGCAAAGAAGGGGATATCCAGGCGTCCTGCTAAAACAATAAGGTGGATCCCTTTGAATCATAGAACCATAGAAGCAATATTAGAGCAGAAAGAGGATTCTTGACATAAAACATGCTAACACATTATAAACTCTGCTTATTTCTTTACCTCCCCCGCCTTTGGAATGTTAGCATAATGAGGGCAGGGATTTTGTCTAGGTTATTCATTCTATATTCCTTGTACAGTCAGTGCCTGAACATAGAAGGTGCTCAAAAATACTGAAGAAAGGAAGGAATAAAACACAGACACAACAGAGAGAAAGACATTTGTCACAGAAGACAGGATGCAAATTCTTAAGCCACATTGGAACCAATCATGACTTTTGTCAAGAGTCATGAAGCCTTGGACAAGAGATGGCAAACCAGCAAACACACACAGATTGGGGACAGCTGCTAAATAATTGTTTCTCCTTCCCTGACCTTGCTCTCCCTTCTGCTTCTCAGCCCACTATTGTGTGCACCTCCCCCAAGTCCCTGTGTGCTCTCATTACCTTCATTGCATCCATTCCCTGGTTCCACAGAACCTCCACTCCTTGCCTTCTGGAGCCTCTCACATACATCTGTCTTCCCTTCGTACAATCTCACATTCCAGACTGACCCACCTAACACCTGCCCTATAAAAATATGCTCATTTCCTCAAAACCCTGCCCTCAGACCTCAGGGAAGTGTTTCATAGCCAAGGATACTAAAGAGGCAAAAGAATACAGAACAGTTTAAAATAAAAATTAACACTGAATTGATGATTTAGTTAAGGTTGTTTGCTTCTAGAGTTATTTTGAAAAATTGTACTTATGAGAACAATAATTTAACCCCAAATAAATGTTTCACCCATGAGATTTCAAACCAGCCACAGACTCTTAAGACACACGTTTTGGACTGAAGTTGGGATGTGAGATGAGACAGGTGGTGCCCTGAAAATCACATCTGAGAAATGTTAACCCATGACCACAGCCCACCCCTGAAAAAAAAAAAAAATGATTTCCTTTTTGCTGCAGTTATGGTTACAACTGCATGGTAAGCATAGTCCTAGGAGAACATTGAAGTAGCTTTTGCCAGTGTTTTCTATCCTCTGGTCACAAAGCATTGATCCATATTACGTGCAAATGAACATTAGCACTTACCTTTCCATTCTGAGTCGTTCAGGGAACTACAAAGAAAGAGACACAAAATGAACACTGGAACTGAAGTGCAGCATTCTAATTTTTGTTGGTTCTCCATCTTTTATTAATTCCTATTAGGCACATGCCATCACCTCTGGAATTTGGTTTCATTATGCATTCTTGTTGATGTTATTGTGTGATTAAATGTACAACAATGCATTTCTTCTCACTTGAGACTACGTTTCTCTTCCTTACTCCATACTTAAAATTTCCCATCTCTGGTAGCCACTTAATTAAATGTAGAGATGATAAACAAAATAAAACAAAAGAAAAACACCACAGAGATGGAGCCATCCATGAAGTCCAAGTCTGTCAAGGCTTACATGAACGAGACATAGGTGTATTTCCTGGTGAATTATGTCAGTTGTTTGTTTGTTTGTTTGTTTTACTTATGACTGGCAGTTTTGGTGAGGGTTGGAGTATCTTGATTACAGACTACTTGAATTCAGTTATGGAAAGATATCTTATCAATGCTCTCTTTTTCTTTATTCCAAGCAGGTTTTTGTATGTCCAAAAGTAAAACCCACTTGCATGATTTAATGAGCAAAATAATCTTCTCTTTTCCCTCTTATCTATCCAAACATAAAATTGTCAGTTTACTAATTCAACATTTGTTGAGTGCCTACTACAGTCAGTTGTAATTCAAGGCTCTGCAGACATACAGATAAAAAAATCCCCTTACCTTCCCTAAGGAGCTCACAGTAAAATGGGGAAAACATATGAGTAAATTAAAATGTGCATAAAGGTGTGACAGGATGAGATAAGGTAGACCCATTCCTCTCTGCTCCTTCCCACTAAGAACAAAGACAATCCATGAAAATAGCAAAAGAAACAACCAAGGGGAGAACTGGAAGATGTGGAAGAGGAAGGCAAACCAGTTTGAGACCCCAGGACTAGAGGAACAGCACAGGAGCAGGTTGCCTTAGTTTCCCTCACAGGAAGAAGGCATCCTGTGCTTTCTGACTTCCAGCCCAGCAACAGAAGGCAGCCCAGGTATACTCATTCCTCCCAGGAATCCAAGTAAGGTCCCTCTGACAACATCAGAAGAGCCCTACATCATAAGCAAGGGTGGTCAATTGGGAGCCTCATCAAGAGTAACTGATCATAGGAAGTCCCTCTCCTTCTCACCAAGCCTGAGAGGTCCATCCCTCTCTAACATATACAAAGGTGGGCAGGCTGAATCAGTGAGAGGGACCCAACCATGACAGCACTCTGTCCAGAAAGTCTCTTTGTTTGTCCACATGCCTGGAATCCTTCCCCTTCTAGGAGACTCCAGATCAAGTGGGAAGAACCAACAAGAAGAATTAAGATTAATTTTACACAATCTCTTCCAAAAAATACAAGAGAACAAACATTTCTCACTTTATTATGAGACTAGTATTGTCCTGATACCAAAACAAAACAAAATTATATTACAAAAACGGAAACTACAAAACATCAACTCTTATGAATATAGACAGAAATGTCCTCAACAAAATATTAGCAAATGAATCTATCAGTGTATAAAAAGAATTATACTCCATGACCAACATGTATTTATTCCAGAAATGCAAGACTGATTTAACATTCAAAAATCAATGAATGTAATCCAACATATCAAATATAAAGTTTAAGATAGATTAAGATAAAAGGATGGAAAGTTATACAAAGATCAAATCTAAAGAGAGAGATTTAGATCAAATCTAAATCTATCAGACAAAGTAAAATTCAGGACAAGAGATATACTATATAAGGGATAAACAGAGATGTTACATAATAAGAGGTAAAATCTTCCAGGAGACATATCAATTGCAAATTCACACACCTCTTAAGCAGAGTTCAAAATACGTGATGCAGAAACTGATCAAACTAAACAGAAAAACGGTGAATTCACAATTATAGTTAGAAACATCAATAATCTCTTCAAAGCAATTGATAAAACAAATACACTGAAAATTATTAAAGACATTAATACCTGAACAACACTGTCAATCAACATGACTGAATTAACATTTATATAACTCTTCACCCAACAGAATATAAAGAATTCTGTTGGGTGAAGAGTTATATAAATGTTAATTCAGTCATGAATTAACATTCTTTTCAAGCATACAGGGAACATTCACTATGATAGACCATACCCTTAGTTAGAAAAGAAACTTTGATTTGAAAGGATTGATATCATGCAAAGTATGTTCTTGGACCAAAATGGAATTAAACTGGAGATCAATAACAATATAATATTCAGAAAACTCTCAAATATTTATAAATTAAACAGCATACTTCTAAATAACCCAAGGATCGAAGAGGAAATCACATTGGACCTTGTATAATAAATATTTTATGTTAAATTAAAATGAAAATACAGAATATCAAAATTTCTGGAGTACAACTAAATCAGTGCTTAGAAGGAAATTTATATTATGAATGGTTGTATTAGAAAAGAGGAAATGTCTTGAATCAGTTATTTAGTCTTCAGAATTAAGGAAAAAATTTAAGTAAATTTAAAATTTAAAGAATAAATTAAACATAAAGCAAGCAAAGGGAAGGAAATAATAAAGTTTAAGGAAGAAATCAATAGAATAAGAAACAGAAAAACCAGTAAAGAAAGTAAATGAGACAAAAAGCTGGTTCTTGAAATTCAGTAAAATTGATAGCTAAGTGGATAAAGAAAAAGCAGAAATAAGAGTTGGGGACATCATACACATACTACAGGCTATACAAGGATAACAAGGAAATGTTAAGAACAATACCATGCTGATAAATTTGATAACATAAAAGAAATGGACAAATTCTTGGAAGCCACAGACTATCAAAACTCAATCAAGAAGAATTAACATAAAAAACAGTCCTAGATCTATGCAAGACATTGAATTCCTATTCAACAACATTTCCACAAAGAAAAATCCAGGCATACATGAGTTCCCTGGTGAAATCTACCTATTATTTAAGAAGAAAGTTATATAAAATTATAAAAATTATTCCAGAAAAAAATGGAATAAGTGGAAAGACATCCCAATTTATTTTATGATGCCAGCATCATACTAATATCAATATGAGACAAAAACAGTATAAGAAATGAAAAGTAGAGATTAATACACTTATAAACATAAACATAAGCATCCTGAACAAGCAGTTAGCAAATGGACTCCAGCAATGAAAAATAAGGATAATATAATAAAGTTAAGTGAGATTTATCACAAGAATGCAAGGTTGGTCCAATAAGAAAAAGCTGATCAATGTGGTCTTAAATAAATAATCTAAGTCCTTACCTGAAAGAAAACTAGGAAAAGAAGAGTAAAACCTGGATCAAACGGAGAGTGAAGGAATTTTTTCTTTTTTGAAAGGTATCTTATTGGAAATGACAACTCTTTATTTGAAGAGTAGAAATCAGTAAAATTAAAACTTGGAAAACAATGGAAAAAGTCGATGAAACAAGAAGCTGATTAGTTTTTAAAACATTAATAAAATTGATAAACCACTAGCAAGACTGACAAAAACAAAAGATGAAGATCTGAATGAGCAATATTAGGAATGAAACAGAATAACACTGCAGACTCTTCAGCAATAAGGACAATAGGGAATACCACACACAACTTCATGCTCATAAATTTGACAAATTTAGGAGAAATGAATGAATTCCTTGAAAAACTTAACCAAGATGACAATCTAAATAGCCATATAGCCATTAAGAAAAATGAGTCCATAAATTAAAAGGGCCAGAAAAGAAATGTTCAAGCATATATGGTTTCATTTGAAAATTCTACCAAACATTTAAAGAAAATTTACACACAACCACTTCTAGAAAAATATTAGAGCAAAATACTTCCCAGTACTTTTGGTCTCATGACACCAAAAGTCTAAAAAGACAATAAACAAAGGGAAATTACAGACCAACATCTCTAATGAACTTAAACCCCCAAAATCCTCAACAAAATATGAACAAATGAACCTGTCAATGTATAAAAAATAATTATACACTAGAACTAAGTGGAATTTTTTCCACATATACAAGGCCTCAAAATTTGATAGTCAATCAATGTAATCTCAAGCTAAGGAAGAAAAGTCATATCATCTTATCAATTGGCACAAAAAACTATTTGAAAAACTCCAACTCCCATTCATGTTGAAAACTCTCAACAGCTTAGGAATAGAAGGGAATTATCTCAACTTGATGGTGAGCTTTCCAACTTGGTCCATTTAGGCTCATCTGTAAGATATTTTTCCCATTACTACTACAACGTCTCCTTTTCTTTTTGGACATTTCGTAAGGATCTTACTCAAGCACGGCCTCCTCCAAGAAGCCTTCCGTGACTGACATGATTCTCATTCATTAGCCAGTTCTACATAAAAAGTAACACATTATTTGTGCCACAAAATATAATCATGTAATAGTGTTCACTGTTATTACATGTAGTGTTAGCTGTGTTCCATCAATGACACCAGAAGTTTTTTTTTTTTTATATTCTTTTTCATATTCTTTTCCACTATGGTTTATCACAGGATACTAAATATAGTTCCCTGTGCTCTACAGTAGGACCTTGTTTATCCATCCTACGTAAAGTTTGCATTTGCTAATGCAAAACTCCCAACCCTTCCCTCCCCCTTCCCTTGGCAACACACATCAGTTCTCTGTAAGTCTGGACACCAGAAGACTCTTAAGGGCAGGAATTGAGGATAGAGTTTCTATATTATCCAATGGTCTTTCTACTTTAATGAACTAATTGTAGGTTCTGAGTAAATATAATGAAAGGAACAGGAAGAGAAAGTAAATTAAGTAAAAATGAGAGAAAAAGTGCACTGGTCTGTAAGAAAATGTATGTTCTATTTTATATTGTATAATATTTAGTAAGTCAGAACATTTCCACAGTTTTATTTACTTCATATATAATGTGGAGAGAAATATACCTTCCCTAATTATGTTAAGACCTATTGGGCTGAAGTAGGAATGGCGATGGCTCATAGGGATGGGGACCTGGGCAGACATGAAAAGCCCCTCCTAGGCTCATGTGAAGCAGTCACGAGGAGCTAGCAGGCACCACTGTGATGTTCAGGTGTAAAAAGACTGAGTGGGGGATGAATAGGTGGAAGGAGTTGGGACAGAGGGTTTCCTCAAGAGGGGTGCCTATGGAGGTACACACCATTGGGGGTTAGAGTGGAGAGCCAAGTCCAAGGCCAGTTTTCTGTCAGGAAACTCCAGAAAAGATCTTCAGTGTGAGGAATCCACTTTATGAATGAAGTGGAAAATGAGACGGTGCTTGGAAAGTGTCCATGGAAGATAAGAAAAAATAATCAGAGTACCTAGATCTGGCTTGGGGGTCAAAGAAGCTTTTCCTAAGGAAGCAAAGTATACTGTGAGTCTGTATACTTCAGTTGAAAGTGATAAATATGCTACTAAAACTAGCATTAGTGAAAAGAGGAAATGATTGACTCATGTAACTGACAGGCTAAGAATACAGCTGTTTTCAATCTTTATGGAGTGTCATCATTCTCTCTCCATCGCTTGTTTTGACACTGTCTCAGCTTCTCCCGCTCTTTCTGGTCCCATGTTCTCCTACTATAAGTATGTTTTATCTTTGCAGTGGTGGGAGTTGGGGAGAATGATGGTGGATAGTTTTGGCTAGCTGTCCGCAACCCCAAGCTTACATCATCTCATATTGGAGACATCTGTAGGAACCGTGGGCCCCATATCCTGGGGTCCCTATACAAATTTCATAAAAGAACTCTGATTAGCTCAGCTTAGTGCATATATTCATTCCTGAAATAAACTCTGTGGCTAAAGAAATAGAGCATTAAGTAGGACAATGATCAAATATAGGTCCTATGCCCACCAGTGGGGAAGGAGTAAGATCCTGATATTAGCAGATCCATCAGAATCACATGAAGTAGAGAAGCCACAGTTTCCCCCAAAAATGTGTTTTTACTGAAATAAAGGGGGAAAAGAGGCAAGACAGAATAAAATAGTCCATTCTATAGGCACAGACTTCCAAACACAGTATACTAAACAATTAGTAAATTATTGCTTTGAGCTATATACTCTTAAGATGTGGATAAACCTCTCTACAAACAAATTCAGATGATACTCCCTTAGTACTAAAACACACTTTTCCTTTGTGTTCAAAGAAATGTGTATATGACTTATGGTCCTACAGCCCTTTTCAGTTGCCCCTGAATGTCTTCTTCTCTTCTCTTCATCCTTTGTTTATGGATTGGTTTCCCCCCCGGCTTCCACTCTACACCCTCTTCTGGACAGTTTTCATCAGTTCTGCAGTTTCAATTTTCACCTCTTACAACATGAATTCCCAAATGACCCATTTCCTAATGCTCAATGGCTACTGAGCAGCTCCTGCAAATAATTTTACCAACATCTCAAATCTAGGGTGTCCAATACCAAATTCATTACCTCTCCCTTTGAAAGTTTATCCTTCTTCATATGTTCTATATCTCAGTTAATGGTACCCATTGTCCAAGCATAAGTTGCAGAATAATTTTTCTCCTTCTGACTCCAAACAATGTTACCAGGACAAATTCAGTTTATCTCCTAAATATTTCTTAATCTTTCTTATTTTCTCCAATTTCACCTCATATTCAGGTACTCCACATTACTTCCCGTTACTTATAACCACTATTTACTAAGCGTTTATGTGCCAGACCTCTAGTAAGAACTTAATATATGTTTTCTCAAGTAAACTTTATGCCAACCCTAGACATTATATTTGTGGGAGGAGGAAAATGACCATTTGCTTGCTTCTCTGTTCATTCCTTTTCTGCCCCTCTGCAAGGCAAAAGTCACTGCTAATATAATTTAGATGGTAGTTCTCAAAAAGCAACAGCATTACTCTTAGTAAACAAAGGTAAATGTTTTGGGACATTTAGAAATAATTAGGGGAAGAGCACTACTGGGATTTTTGGTCAAAGGTGTTAAAATTTTGTGTGCTGTAGACAGTATTAAAATCCCTATAACACACAAAATAGTCCCATACAATGAAGAACTGCCTCAAACAAACAAACAAACAAACAAACAAACAACTGTGTCTCTGTTGGGAAATCACTGGACTAGAATATTTATTGGACTGTGTTTCTAAGTCAGAACTCACTCACCAGGTGCTTAAAAGAAATGTATTGATGTGTGATTCTCCCTTCCACTTTTTATAGGTGTATGTTCCTTTCCCTATACACAGACTCATGCATTGTGACCATTGCTTTGGGTTCGTTCATCCATTCACTCATTCAGTGGCTAATTGTTGAGCAATTACTGTGCCAGGTACTGTGCCAACTGCTAGGTGATGAACAACACTGACCATTTCTCCCAGGTAGAGCTTAGAATATAGCTGGAGAGAGAAAAGACAACAAATATTTACACAAGTAAATGCAATTACAACTGACATAAAAACAACGGAGGGAAGGTACATGGAGCTAAAGGAGCATAAATTAAAGGGATTGGAGCTCTGGACATGGGCTGGGCAAGAGGGTGTGGACAGGAAAGATTCTTTTGCAAAACTGAGATATAAAGAAAAAGTAGGCGTTAACTAAGTAAACATGAGCAGAGAGTGGAGAGAGAGAAAAGAAACTTCCCAAAGGAGTAAGCCACAACTACAAGTATCCAATGGTAGAAAGAACACAGTGCATTTAGGGACCTGAAAGGGGATAAGAGTAGTTGACACAAAGAGTCAAACTGGGTGTGTGGACTGGATGAGGCCAGAGAGACAGGCAGGACCCAAACGATGTATGAATATACAGCTCACGCTGAGAACAGGAAGCCAGAATCCAAGTGTTATGAGAAGCCAATAAATCATTCCAAAGGGGTTGGTGTGATCATCTTTGTGTTTTGAGATAGGTCATTCTGACCCCATCATAAAAAAGTAGATTGGGGTAAAGCAAGAAAGCATACAATACATGAAATAGGTTGCAATGACATCAATCCTGTGAGTGAGGTGGTGGCAGAACAGATGGGGAAAAAATTAGAAGAATCTGAGAGTAACAGAAAGGAGAAGAGAAAGACCTATTTTAGGACTGATCTGAAACCCTGTGCTTCAACTCTGGTTTCCAGAATTCTTAACTAGGTCATCAGCCCCAGACATTAAGAATGGTCACTATTTTCCTACTTAACTAATACATCTATCACCCTTAATAGTATCATGTTTGTTTTGAAGAGGTTTCTCAGTTTAAGGGATTTGTATAAAAGCAAAATCTTAATAAAAACTGGAGCCTAGTTTAAATCTAGTTCTGTCTTAATTAAAAGTCTTGACTCTTCTGAAATAATATCCTACATTGTGTCTTTATGCAATGGTCTTCTAACTGGGTTTCTTTCCTCAAATTCTACTATACGATTCAGTGATTCTTATACAGTGGACCTCAGACCAGCAACATCATCATCACTGGTGAATTTGTTAGAAGTGCAACTTCTCCAGACCCATCTCAGTCCTACTGAGTCAGAAATGCTAGTATTGGACTCAGCAACTGGTGTTTTATTTAACAAGACTCCAGGGTGAATCTAATGTATGAACACATTTGAAATCTGGTGACAATTCATTTCTACACAGCTTCCTTGAAAATGCTTTGGAGGTTCCTCAGCCAAGAGTCATAAATAGTCAATGAACCTTGAAAAACACATCCCTTCCCTACAATTTATCCAGTCCTCTCAAGGATAATCATAGTCATGAAGGTTAGTGACTTAACGAGTCTCTTTTCCCTGTTATACTCCAAGCTCCTAGGACAGTGCTTGGAACATAGAAGGCATTCAATATGTGCTGATTGAATAAACATGATTCATGTCTCTCTTGATTGTCATTTTTCTACTTTGCCCCTCATTTCTCATAATCAGTCTTACAATTTATTTTCAACCGAGCCTATTTTCTTACAATTCTTATAAGGGTAAATTACTAGTACCAAAAGGAGGATAAACGTCATAGTTTTCATTGCTCAATACCCACACATCTCCCCAAAGTGGTCCCTTAGGGAGAAAGAGTCTTTGCAGTAAAAATGAGCTATTCCCAGTGCATTTTTTAAAACTTCTTCATTTCCAAAAGCTATTTGGCTAGGAACCCATAACTTGGTAGGTAATAAAATAAGCATAGGTTTGGCTTAATGTCAAAAGCTATTTGGCTAGGAACCCATAACTTGGTAGGTAATAAAATAAGCATAGGTTTGATAATCGTATCTTAGAATTAAAGGACTCAAAGGAATTTTAGATAAATGATTTCTCTAAATGAGTGATTGTATTAATTGCCACAACTTGCATTTAGCTTATCAGTTAATATGTCCTGGTGAATTCAGTGATACTGCTTC
The DNA here is from genome assembly GCF_008692025.1 of Phocoena sinus. NCBI lineage: Eukaryota > Metazoa > Chordata > Mammalia > Artiodactyla > Phocoenidae > Phocoena > Phocoena sinus. The sequence continues at coordinate 108,530,271 of NC_045769.1, forward strand.
TTCCCAAGGTGCTTGTGGTCAGCAGAAGGCCATTCAAACAGGATGGAATGCCCACCCCACGGCTAAGTGAGAAACTTTATCTCAGCAAAGCTGTACTCTGGTCTGGAAACATATAAGCAGAGGAAATTAACAATGGATGCTGGAGAAGCAATAGACGTATGACATTATCACTAAGAAAAGCCATTTAGATATTTAAATTACATACTCTAGTTTCTAGTTATTCAAATGGACCTATTGATCTTTTGGTCTCAATAAAATTGCCCTCATCTTGATTACATGCTTAACCTTGTAGATTTTGAGAAAACATTTCCTTTCCAGAACCTTCTCTTTCTCTATATATATTATATTTTAATCCTTTCTTCCTCTCCCTCTTTCTTTTTCTCCTTCTCTCTATACAACCCTAAAAGTTGTAGTATTATATAATTAACCTTAAAGGTTAATTATATATTATATATTATAATGATTGATTATATATTATATATCCACTATATTATGTGAGTACAAAGAGAATAATACACAATATTCGTCCTTTCCTCCAGGAACTTACTACCTTGCCTAGGAGATTAGACTATCTCCAATGGTTGCATCTGCTGTTAGGTGGCAGGATAACAGTGGTTAAAGGCACAGCTCTTGCAGTTACACTACATGGATTCAAATTTACGACAATCTAGCTGTGTAATTTTAGCCAGTTCAATTTCCCCACGTATGAAATGGGGGTAATAATGATATTTTATTATATATATGATTATTATAAAGAATAAAAGAGCATATTCTAAGAAGAATTTTGGGCATATAGCACAGTCTATGTAAATGTTATTTATCGTTTAAGAGCAGTAATAAAAAGAAGTCATATGAGACATATTATTACCTCCAGGATGGAGAAAAGGTATGCTAAAAAGACCATTCCTAAAATGGCAGTATTTGAGATGAGAATTTAAGTACCAGTGTACTCATTTATTAATTATATCTTGACTTCTTTTAATATGCCAGGCCCTGTGACAGGCACATAAAATAAAGAGATTGTGTGTGTGCATGCATGTGTGTGTGTGTGTGTGTGTGTGTGTGTGTGTGTGTATGTGTGTGGTCTAGCCATGAGTGTAAAGACAGACATTTCAATTCAACATGGCGATAACAATGATGGTCATTTTAACTAGAGAGCTCCCCTTGGAGTTGGCTGGGGCTGTCATAAGGCATTGCACCTTGACTTTGGCCTCTACCAAATCTTGCTTTTCTCCCCCTCTCCAAGGATATTTCCTAATAAATATTCTGTAAACTCCATCTCAGAATCAGCTTCTCAGAAAAACCAACCTAGAGCAACTTGTCACCTGGATCTAATGAAGATGGATTTTCCAAGGAAGGGGAAAAGTACATCTTTTACAGTACTCCCATTTTCACACAAGAAAAAATTGGGGTTTAAAAATGAGAGGAGGCTTTCCCCTATGATAAAGCAGAAAGTAGTAAATCCATTGTTCAAACTGCTATTGACTAACTGTAAGCCCCACACTCATTTCAATGTTCATGGAGAATATTCTAGGTCTTCCAAGACAGTTTTGCTTTAATATAATTGGATTTCTGCAATAACTACCTGATATTTTATGCTTTCATACTTGTAAGCATTTAGACTGAAATGCATTTTCAAATGAGATAAAGCTCTTTTAATTCCAGGTGTTTGAAAATTTGCTTCAGAAAATATAATAGCCATCATTCATATGTAGAACCCAATATTTATATTTTCAACCAATTCTATGCTTACTTTTACTTTTCTTTTCCTAGTTGTGATTTCCTGTAGAGATAACAAAAGAAATCAATGCATGTGTTAATCAGCCATTATTGTCTAGTGTTCCTTACTGGCAGAGAACAGTTTAGATCAATGCTTCTGAAACATAGAAGCACTTCTAAGTCTCCTAGGAAGCTTTTCAAAAACACAAATCCCAGAACTCTCTCCTATCAAGCCAAGTAAATCAAAATCTCTGGGGAAAAGCTCTAGACATTTTATATTTTAAAGTCTCACCAAAAGATCTTAAAGTGAAGTTAGGATTACAAACCACTGGTTTAGTGCAATTGGCTTCATTTATACATAGATTAGCTTCTTTTAAAGTATGTAATAGCTGATAAGACTGTAGCATTTGTTGATTCATTTATTCTTTATTCATTTCTTCAAAAGTTTATTCCTGAAACAAACATTTCCAAAGCCCTCATCATGTGTCAAGCATTGAGCTAAGCCTTAGGAATTCATAAATGAAAAGGATGCAGTCTTCCACTTTGAGTAATTGCTAGTGGGGACTGGGCCAGGCTAAAGACATTTAGAAAAACAATCCAAATGTAATGCTTGATATAAGTTTGTGCAATGAGTGGTAAGTTTTTAAACCCATACTACTGGATTATAGAGAGCTTTCTTGAGCAGGTTAGAGTAAAATTATCCTGAAAGACTCACAGGAATTATTCAGAAAGACCTAAAGGTTATTTTCAGTAGAGGAAATGAATTCAGAGGACAAAAATACCATATTTTATTGAGATACTACAAGGAGTACCAATTCATGTTCAAAAGTCATGTCACACAAATTAAAAACAAAGTATTAGTATATCATTCGTATTACTTATATTAAAAAGTTGTACAGAATTCTAAAAATAAAATACCTGCTATTCTACATGAATTCAAAAATGTCTATGAAAACCTTTATATAAAAACAAACACTGGGCTTCCCTGGTGGAGCAGTGGTTGAGAGTCCGCCTGCCAATGCAGGGGACACAGGTTTGTGCCCCAGTCCGGAAAGATCCCACATGCCGCGGAGCGGCTGGGCCCGTGAGCCATGGCCGCTGAGCCTGGGCGTCTGGAGCCTGTACTCCGCAATGGGAGAGGCCACAACAGTGAGAGGCCTGCATACCGCAAAAAAAATAAAAATAAAAATAATTAAACACTAAGCATAGGTAACAATTTTGAATGACATCTATATTTAGGTATGATGTTAGGGGTATTTACATATATATTATTTTATTCAATAATCCTCTAAGGAAAGCAATATCATCCTTATTCTTCAGGTGAGATAACTTAGGCTGAGAGATAAAGTACTTAAGGTTGCACCTCTTAAGAATTAAAAAAAAAAATAACAATTTTTAAAAGTAGAAAGTGGAAACATCTATATTTTTTTCTACTCTCAGTCTTATTTTTAAAATAATAAGCTAAGAATTCTGAGAAATGTTCAATCAAAATAAATTTAAGGGGCTTCCCTGGTGGCGCAGTGGTTGAGAGTCTGCCTGCCAATGCAGGGGACACGGGTTCATGCCCCGGTCCGGGAAGATCCCACATGCCGCGGAGCGGCTGGGCCCATGAGCCATGGCTGCTGAGCCTGCGCGTCTGGAGCCTGTGCTCCGCAACGGGAGAGGCCACAACAGTGAGAGACCCGCATACCGAAAAAAAAAAAAAATTAAAATTAAAAGGTTACATTCAATGGTGTTTATAATAAACACATAATAACTGTATATATTAATATACATAGTGAGTGCATTAATAAAACAAATAAAAAACATACTTGACATATAGTTTAATTTATATTTAACATGTTGTAGTCATTGTTTTTAATAGTAGTTTATTATTATTAAAATAATATTATACATAACTCGTGATGCTGTTTTATAGAATTTTTTAGCTTTCTTGGTGGTTTCAAAAAATTATCTTATATTATATTTACACCAGCTTAACAAAATAAGCTTCCTCTACTTTAAAGATAAGGAAACAAAAATGTCTTCAGGTTTAGTACCTTAAAAAATCATAGACTTAGTGGACAATAAAAATAAAATTTAAAACAGTATCATGGTTCTCCACTTGCAGTTCAACAGTTTTTATCAAGCCAATCCTCCCACCAAGAGCATATAGGACAACTGTGTAACACACACACACACATGCATGCATACACACAGAAGCACACACAAATACAACTGTTTCATCACATCAGTGAAGAGCATAGAAGTGAGCTCAATACACTACTCCCTGAAGGCATTTGCTAGACTTTTAAGCATAGCCTAACAAAAGACTGAACAACAAGAATGAAGCAGCTTCTAAGAAACTGTGGAGCTAAACAGAGCTTTTGAGAGCCTCACAGTACATGTATACTAAGAAATACCACCCAAACATGAAGTAAAGACCTGACATAAGCACCTAGGCTCACAATTTGGACTTTGAAGAACTTCACACTGAGAAGAGGAGCAAATCAGAAATAGACAATACATTAAAACGTAGAAACCCAGTCTCTATGCAGCTGGGTTGCAGATATGTTTATATCTTTATAATGTTTGCCTGACAAACAGTAAATATTTTGTGAAGGTATATAGCATCATGCAGCATCTCTATTGTTTACCTATACACAATTCTAGAATTCAATTATACATTATCATTCCAACACTGAAATATTACTGAGAGAAAAAAAAGAAAGGAAGAGAAAATATCAATAAACATAAACTCATAGATGATCCAGATATGTGAGTTACTAGAACTGAAATGAAAAATTACTATGATTTATGTGTTAAAGAAAGAAGATGACAATATGTAAAAATCTACCAGAAAGGGGAAATTAAAAAGAAGTGAATAACAATTAAAGAACTCATGGCTTCTACTTCAGACCAAATTGAAGAAATATGAATCACATATGACATCGCACTGGAAACAATTTTATAAAGGAACAAAATATCAGAGAAAACATGATGTTTAAGACACTGGACATCAATAATGAAGGACAGTGATTCCTAAGAGTCAGGAATAAAACAAGGGAAGGCCTATAATTGCCCATATTGCTTCTTTGACAGAGATTCTAGGCTGCAGCACAAGAAAGAGGAGCCTGGGAAGAAACTAGGAGACACACTGCATTTAGGGCTGAAAGTCAGGGGAGGCCAAGGAGACAAGTGTTTTCAGGGCAGAGTACTAGAAAAGATAGAGCTACACAGAGAGAGGATTATACATGGGACTCTAGGTGTCTACAGAAGCCCAGCTCCCCTTGAGTATTCAACAGTGTACTGGTCAATACATGCTTGTAAGAAAACTGCCCAACATCTAAGAAGAAATAACCTGAAAGAATTAGAAAAAAAATAATGCTTATGAAAAAATAAAAATTAAAGTCAATGGATTGAAAAATATACCATTCTAACAGTAATCAGGAAACCTATATTAATTTCAGGTAGAGTAGACTTGAGAGGCAGGAAAGTTATCAGAGATAAAGAGGAGCATTGTATAATGATAAAGGAGTCAATTCTCCAAGATATAATAATCCTCAATATCTATGTACCTAGCAAGAGAGTATAGAAATACATGAGGCAAAAACTACAAGGAGAAATAGATGAATTCATTATTATAACTGGCTACTTCAAAACCCCTCTTATCAGAAATGTCAGATCCAGCAGACATAAAATCAGTAAAGACATAATTGAATTTAACAACAGCATCAATAACTGAACTTAATGGGCATCTATAGACTAAAATTCATCCACCAACTGAATACATATTCTTCTCAGGCTCACATGAAACATTCACCCAGGTGCACATCATTCTAGACCATAAAACACACCTTAACAGATTTATACTATGTCTGCCATAAAACTTTAATTAAATTAAAGTAGAAATATTAAAATCAAAATAAGCAGGAAAAGAAACAATAAGAATTAGAGCAGAATTAAATGAAACTAAAAACAGGAAATCAATAGAGAAACTCAATGAAACAAAAAAATGGTTCATTGAAAAGAACAATAAATTTGATAAGCCTCTAGACAGGCTAAGAAAAAAAGAGAGGACACAAATCATTACTATCAAAAATGAAAGAAGGGATATCACTTGAGAGCCCATGAATATTAAAAGGATAATCAAGGAATACTATGAACAACTCTATGCCCACAGAGTTGGGAACCTAAGTAAAATGGACCAATTCCTTGAATGACACAATTTGCCAAAATTCACGCAAGAGGAAATAGAAAATCTGAATAAATATATCTATTAAGGAAACTGAATCAATAATTAATAACCTTCCAAAACAGAAAGCATCAGGCCCAAATAAGTTCACTGATGAATCGTACCAAACATTTAAGGAAGAAACTATAGAAGTGGAAGGAATACTTTCTAACTCATTTTGTGAGGTGAGTGTTACCCTAATACTAAAACCAGACAAAGAAATCAGAAGGAAAGAAAACTACAGACCAATATCTCTCATGAACATAGATGCAAAAATACTCAATAAAATATTGCAAATCAAATCTTACAATGTTAAAAATAATTATACACCACAATCAAGTGGGATTTACCCCAGGTATACAAAGCTGGTTCAATGTTCAAAATCAGCTAATGTAATTGATCACATCAACAGGTTAAGGAAAAAAAAAAAACAAACAAAAAAAAACACCTGGTCATAACAATGGATGTAGAAAAGGCATTTGGCAAAACCCAACACCCACTAATGACAAACATTCTCAGTAATCTGCAAATAGAGGGAAACTTTGTCAAGGTGATAAAGACTATCCTACCAAAAAAAAAAAAAAAAAAAGAAAACATCCTAATTAATGAGAAACACAAAGATTTCTCGTTAACATCTGGAACAAGGCAAGGATGTTAGCTTTCACATTGAATTTTCCATCACACTGTCTTACCTAATATAATAAGATGATAAAAGGTATACAGAACAGGAAGAAAGACATAAAACTTCTTTTTTCATGGAAGATATGATCATCTAAAAGAGAAATGAAAATCTGAAAAGTCAACAACAGCAACAACAACAAAATAACCTGTAATTAACAAGTGATTATACCAAGGTTACAGGAGACAAGATTAACTTACAAAAGTCAATTGCTTTTCTATATACAAGCAATGCACAATTTGAAATTAAAAGCACAATAACATCTACAGTAGCACCTCCCAAAATAACATACTTATGTATAAATCTAACAACATAAGTGCAAGATCTATATGAGGAAAAATTCAAAGCACTGATGAAAGATACCAAAGAGATAAATGGGGAGATAATCCAGGTACATGGGTAGAAAGGCTCAACATTATCAAGATGTCAGTCTTTTCCACTTGGTCTATAAATTCAATTCAATCCAAATCAAAACCCCAGAAAGTTATTTTGTGAATATTGACAAAATGATTTTAAAGTTTTTGGAGATACAAAAGACATAGAATAGCGAAAACAATATTGTTGAAAGAGAAGAACAAAGTTGGAGTACAGATACTACCCAATTTCAAGACTTACTATAAGGCTACAGTAATCAAAGAAGCATGGTTTTGGCCAAAGAACAGATAAATAAGTTAACAGAACAGAAATGAGCCCATAAATAGACATATGTAAATATAATCATCTAATCTTTAGCAAAGTGGCAAAGGCAATACAATGGAGAAAAGATAGTCTTTTCAGAAAAATGATGCTAGAACAACTGAATGTTGACATGTAGAAAAAGTAATCTAGACACAGAACTTACAGCTATACAAAAATTAACCCAAAATGGATCACAGATCCAAATGTAAAGCAAAAAACTATAAAGATTTTAGAAGATAGCAGTAAAGAAATTCTCTATGACCTTGAGTTTGGCTAAGACTTTTTAGATACAACAACAAAGCAACAATTTATGAAAGAAAAAATTGATAAGCTGGGCTTCATTAAAATTAAAATTTTCTTCTCTGTGAATAGAAAAGAAGACACTGTCTTGAATACAATTAAAAAGGCACAATTGTTAAGAGTCTTATTCAAAATGTAAAAAGAACCATTCTTATTCAAAAATAAGAAAACAAATGACCCAGTTTCAAATAGGACAAAGACCTGAACTGACACCTTACCAAGAAAGACATACAGATGGCAAATAAATACATGAAAAGATGCTCAACATCATATGTCATCAGAAAAATGCAAATGAGATACAACAGTGAGTTTCCACTACACACCTATTAGAATGGCCAACATCTGGAACACTGACAACACCAAATGCTGGTGAGAATATAAAGCAATAAGAATTCTTATTTATTGCTGGTGGGAATTCAATATGGTACAGCCACTTTGGAAAAAAGTTTGCCAGTTTCACATAAAACTAAACATACTCTTACCATATGATCCAGTAATTGTGCTTCTGGATATTTTCACAAAGGAGTTTAAAACTTATGTCTGCACAAAACCTGCATGTGAATGTTCATAGCAGTTTTATTTATAACTGCCAAAACTTGAAAATAACTAACATATCCTTCAGTAGATGAATGTGTAAAAATAACTGGTATATCCAGACAATACAATATTATTCAGTACTAAAAGAAATGAGTTATCAAACTGTAAAAAGACATGGAGGAACTATAAATAAATGTTACTAAGCTTAAGAAAACAACCTGAAAATGCTACATACTGTATGATTCCAACTACATGATATCCTGAAATAGGCAAAACTACAGAGACAGTAAAAACATCAATGGTTACCAAGGATTAAGTGGGAATGAAGGGATGGATAGGCAGATCACAGAGGATATTTAGGGTACAAAGTTATGATACTTTTAACAAATATTTAAAGCAATTTACAAAGAATCAAACTATCTCCAAATATTGTAACTATCCCAGAAGAAGATCAAGAGTATTTTTAGGAACATAAAATATACAGCACCTGAACAAGATAAAATTCACAGTGTTTGGCACTCAACTAAAAACATTAGCACACAAAGAAACAAGAAACTGTGATCCAAAATGAGGAATAAATTCAGCCAATGCAGACATATCTAGAATTAACACAGATGTTAGAGTTAGCAGAGAAAAAAAAAATCCCCAATAGTTATTACAACTGTGCTCCATATATCAAGAAGCTGGAAGTCAGATAGAACATGTTAAATGGAGAACAAGATACTAAAATCCAAGTGTATGCATAGAAATTAAAAATATAATGTCTGATATAAAATATAGTACCCTGGATGAGATTAATGACAGCTTAGATATTGAGAAGAAACAGTGGTTTGAAGACAAAGCAAGAGATACTTTCTAAATGAAACACAAAGAGTAAAAGATTTCAAACAACAAACCAAAATAAGGATAGCATCAACCTAAGTAGTCAAGAATACAACTTCAATCATCCTACATTATGTATAACTGGAGTGTCTGAAAAGAAGGGAAAATATTTGAAAAACTAATGGCCAACTTTTTTTCCAAATTTAATGAAAATTGTTAACCCACAGATCTAAGAATCCTAACACACCCCAATCACAATAAGCATGAAGAAAACTACACTGAGACATAATAAAATTGTTAAAAATCAGAATCTTCATCAGCAGACATATACCACAAAATTTTTTTTTTTTTTTGCGGTACTTGGGCCTCTCACTGTTGTGGCCTCTCCCATTGTGGAACACAGGCTCTGGAGGCGCAGGTTCAGCGGCCATGGCTCACGGGCCTAGCCACTCCACAGCATATGGGATCTTCCTGGACCAGGGCACAAACCCATGTCCCCTGCATCGGCAGGCAGACTCTCAACCACTGCGCCACCAGAGAAGCCCTACAAAGTAATTTTTTGAAAACTTGTCAGGCAGGAAAAAAAAAATAATGTGGGATGAAAATTGACTATCGTAAATGGAATTAAAAGCATTACAATTGGCAACTATGTGGGTATGTATATATGATTTTTTCATAACATTTAAATATCTTTAAAAGATATTTTACTGTTCAAACAAAGATAATAGCATCATAATGCGACATTTATAACACATGCAAAAGCAAAACTTGGAACAATAATAACAAAGGCTGGAATGAGAGAATTGGAAGTATACAGTTGTAAAATTCTTAAACAGTATATCAAGTTCTATAATATCACTTGAAGGTGAAATTAAAGAGATACTATAAACTCCAAAGAAATCACTAAAATAACAAAACAAAAATTCATATCTAAAAATTAGTGAAGGAAATAAATCATACAAATCACTCAATTAATCCTAAGTAATACAGAAAAAGTGATTAAAAAGATATAAAAGACTAATGGAGCAATAGTAAAACATATACTGAAATGGTTCACTTAAAATTAACTGTATTAATCTTCACATGGTATCAAAGCCCCAAACAGAAAAGAGAAATTGTCGGATTGAATGGAAGAGGAACATCTAACTACATGATGACTGCAATAAGCCCATTTTAAATATAAAGAAATGAACAGTTTAAAAGTAAAGGAATGAGAAAGAAGATATATTATCCTAACACTAATTAAAATAAAGCTGGAATGGCTTTATTAATATCAGAAGTAGATTTCACTGCAAAGAATCTTATCAGAGGTAAAGAAGGTCATCTCATAATGATAGAGAAATCAATTCCTTAAAACAAACCTAAGTGTTTATGGACCTAATAACAGAACTTCAAAATACATAAGGCATAATGTGATAAAACTGAAAGTTGAAATGCACAAATCTAAATTTTAATTGGAGACATCAACAAAAGTAGACAAAATCAGTAAAGATAGAAGACTTGAAGAGCACTATCCATGAATTTGTTAGAATTGACTATTATAGAAAAATATATGTAATAGCAGTGGAATACACAGAGATTTTCATAGATAAAATATACCAAGGATTTAAAAATAATAACCAATTCTATACAAACTCTTTCAAAAATCTGAAGAGAATGGAATACTTCTCAACTCATATGATATAAGCAGTACTCTAACAACAGAAATATACAAAGACATTACACAAAAATAAAATCACTGACCAATATCCCTCATGGTCATCAGAGCAAAAATTCGTAACAGAAGTATAACAAAGAAATTCTTCAATACATAATAAACATAACATATCATGACCAAGTGGGATTTATTCTAGGAATAGAAAATTGTTTTAACATTTAAAAATCAGTGCATAAATTCACTATATCAAAAAACCAAAGGGGAAGAAATCTGATAATCTCAATAGAGCGAAAAATCACTTGAAAAAAATCCAACAGCTATTCCTCATAAAAAGTCAACAAAGTAGGAATAGAAGATAACAACTTTAACCTGATAAATAACATCTATAAAAACAACAACAACAAAGCCCTTACAACCAACATCTTACTTAGTAGTGAAAGACAAATGAGTTCTTCCTAAAACCAGGGTGAAGCAAAAATGTCTGCTCTTACTCACTTCAATTCAAGAGAGGGGGTTGGGAGAAGAGAAATACATGAGGGAGATTAAGAAGTACAAACTTCCAGTTTCAAAATAAAGGAGTCACAAGTATGAAATGCATAGTATGGGAATATAGCCAATAATTATGTAATGTCTTTTTATGATGACACATGTTTACTAGACTTACCGTGGTGATCATTTAGAAATGTATAGAAATATTGAATCACTATGTTGTATATTAGGAACTAACATAGTGTTGTAAGTTATTTATACTTTAAAAGCAAACTCATAGAAAATGAGATCAGATATGTGGTTACCAGAGGTAGCAGTGGGGTGGAGGGATGAGGAATTGGGTGAAGGCTGTCAAAATGCACAAACTCTCACTTATAAGATAAACAAGTACTAGGGATGCAGTGTACAACATGATGAATATAATTAACAGAGCTATGTGCTATATATGAAAGGTAAGAGAGTAAACCCTAAGAGTTCTCATCATAAGGAAATTTTTTTTCTATTTCTCTAATTTTGTATCTCTCTGAGATGATGTATATTCACCAAACTTATTGTGATAATCATTTCATGATGTATGTAAGTCAAATCATAAGGCTGTACAACTTAAAAATATACAGTGCTATATGTCAGTTACATCTCAATAAAACTGGAAGGAAAGGAAAGTAATGGAGTTCTGATTCATGTTACAATCCAGATTAACCTCGAGAACATTATACTAAGTAAAATAAGCCAGACAAAAAAGGACAAATATACAAAGTATCGTATATGAGTTACCTAGAATAGTCAAACTCATAGAGACAGAGAGTAGAATAGTGGTCGCCAGGGATTAGGGAGTTACTATTTAAGAGGTACAGAGTTTTTAGTTTAGGATGATGAAAAAGTTCTGGGGATGGATGGTGGTGATGGTTGTACAGGAATGTGAATGTACTTAATGTCAGAGAACTGGACACTTAAAAATAGTTAAAAGGGTAAGTTTTATGCTAAGCTTTTTTAACCACAACAAAAATAGTTAAAAGACAAAAAAGTACGTATCATATAGCTAATTAAAAAAAAAAGAATCTAGGGGACTCCCTGGTGGCGCAGTGGTTGAGAGTCTGCCTACCAATGCAGGGGACACAGGTTTGTGCCCCGGTCTGGGAGAATCCTACATGCCACGGAGTGGCTGGGCCCGTGAGCCATGGCCACTGAGCCTGTGCGTCTGGAGCCTGTGCTCCACAATGGGAGAGGCCACAGCAGTGAGAGGCCCGCGTACCGCAAAAAAAAAAAAAAAAAAAAAAAAATCTAGAAATTGAAAATTGTTCTATTGTGACGTAAAGCAGGTGGTTGCTTGATGATGGAGAAAACAAGAAAGTGGTTATAAAGATGCACAAGAAAGTTAGAGTGTAAAGAATATGTTCATTGTCTTGATTTTGGCAATGCTACAAGTTACACATAGAGCAAAACACCAAATTATACACTTTAAATATGTGCAAATTATTTTATGTCAACTATCTCTCAATAGAGATTTAAAACTAAATTTAAGAAGGAAGCTATGGAATTAAAAGGTATGACAACTGAAAATAAAACAATAGATGGGTTTAAACTCAGTCACAGAAGAAAATACCATTAGTTAAAAGATGTCAGAAGAAAATAAATGGAGGCATGAATAGTAAAAGGATGAAAAATTTAAAAAAGAGTAAGAAACCTATGATATATGATAAAAAGTTTTAACATAAGCAAATTAATTAATTATCAATTAACTAATGATTAATAATTGAATTATTTATAATTGCAGCACTGAAAGAGTAGAAAGAGAGAGATTGGGTTTAAAAGAGATAGTGGCTGAAAATTCTGTGCAATTGAAAAAAATCAGTCAAGCCACATTCAAAAAATATTACAAACTAAGTAGGATGAATCAAATAAAATAAAATGTATGTACATCAGAGTAACACTAGCAAAAAACAAGATGAGAAAAAGTCTTAAAAAAGAGAAAAAAAGACATATTACATTCAAAGGAACAATAATAAAACTAAAATAAGACTTCCCAACAGAAATGATGGAAGCCAGAACAATGAAATATATTAAATAAAATTCTAAATGAAAAGAACTGCAAATATAAACAAAAACAGTAAGCATGTGTATACACACATATACATTTATATGTTTCTGTATATAGGTATATATTTGGTTAATATCTGTATATTAGGACATTAATATACATATACTATGATAGGTTTAATATGTATATACATATATGATTAAAAATTGATTTACAGCAGTGCACACAAAAGCATCAGAATTTATATTTACTCTTAGAATATTCACCAAAATTGATCACATATTGATCTATAAAGAAATTCCCAACAAATTTCAAAGCATTGAAACCATACAGTGTTTTTTGTGTTAATAGTGGAACTGAGCTAAAAATAAATATTCAAAATGGATGAGTAGAAAATTCCCAACTATTTGGAAATTAAACAATACACTTATAAATAACTCAGTTTGAGGGTGTATTTTCAAAATATACAACAAATGAAGGTTTTGTATTAAAATATATGAAGAGGTAATACAGATCTATGGGAAGTAAAAATCTCAATAAAAAAAGTGAGCAAAATACTACACAAACCAGGATAACCAAATATCCAGTAAACATGAAAATGTATTCACTTTTATCAGCCATGAGGGAAATGTAAATTAAAACTAGATGTGCTCTGACTACAACCCCCCAACTAACATAGCTAAAATAAAAATATCTGTTAAGGTTTAGTGCTGGTGAGCATATAGGTCTGTCATGCATTGCTAGTGGAGTGCAAATTGTTACAACCACTCTTAAAACTTGGCATTACCTCCTGAGTTTGAAAATATACATACTCCCTGATCCTGCAAATCTATCTCAAAATATACATCTGACCTAAATGTGTAAATATGTTCAACAAAAACATATACTGAAATGTTTATTAACAGCACCGGTAAATGTTAAAGGTTGGAAAATATCTACGTTTTTATCAACTGTAGATTAGATAAATAAATTGTGGTCTACTTATAAAAATAAGGTACTTTTGTTATATGCAACAACACATACAAACATGAATACATCTCACAAACATAATATTAAGTGAAAAAAAAGTAAAAGCATCTATACTTTATGACTCAGTGTATACCAAGTTCACAAGAAAACTACTCAGTGTTGATAGAAAAGAGCATAGTGGTTACATTTGGGGAGGAGAGTTTAGTGACGGGGAGGGGTTCAAGGCAGGCTTCTGAAGAAGTAAAATTCTATTTTTTGGCCCAGAACATGGGTACACAGTTATGTTCAGTTTGTGAAACTGCATTGAATTGAACACTTGTGATTGTGTGCATTACAATGTGCATGCTATACATCATTAAAACCTTAACTAAAAGAAATAACCCTATCTTTCTGGCTTCATATCTTATAGTCTTTCCCTTAAAAGTCTGTTTTGCCTCAGAGCTCATGTGTAGATGAGATCTAAATGCAAGAATGATGATCATCACTAACAAAGTTTAATTAATAGCCTATCTCTGTGTATTTTCTTTTTTTTAGGGTCTGTGACAGCAGTAAAATTCCATATGTGATGCAGTCCCTATCCTCTTGAGTCTTACAGTCAAGTTGGGGAGAATTTTGTAAAATAACAATAAAAGTGAAGATACACATATCAAATAATGACATTTAGTGACAGAAGAGAATATAAGCATTTATAGGTAGAATTTAGTGACAGAAGAGTTACAGCAAGAAGGTCAGTAATCAACTTACATTGGATACAATAAAAGAAGACTTTAAACAGAAGGGAGATATTTTGGGAGGCAGGATTTATAGCCTAAAAATATTTTGTCTTAAGTTAGCTACCATTGCCATATGCATAACTGTAGTTTTTTGTAAAACTTTCACATACACCAGAAAATAATTTACTAGTTAAATGTCAGATTATTTCTTATGTTAAATAGCCCTGCAAAAAAACCCGATTGTATAGAAACTAATAGCACGCAAATGCTGGATAATCACAATTATCAATATGTTTTTCTTAATATTAAGATAAAAGGAAATCACCCTTTAAATCAAAGAGTTATCTAATTGCAAGGGTAATTTCATGTTAATTAACATCATGAACGCTGATTATTAAAACAGGGATTGATGTTGTAATATTATGTGGAATAAGAGCATATCAAAATCTTGGGTAATGGAAATTTACATTTATGAGATGCTTATGCTAAGCTAGGTATAGCAATATCAAGCTTATAATGGCAACAACAATATTATAGTGCACGATAATCAGAAATATAGTGGTGGAGGAAATTTGGGCTTTGTATGTAATGCAGAAAGATGACATATATCTGGAGCAGGTGAGTTTTACAAGAAGTTTAAAACTCACAAGAGTTCTTTCTGATGTCTTTTGAAAGTCAGTTGCTCCAGAGAAGAGCGTGATAGCCAGAACTTTGATCACTAAAGGGTTGAAAACTTGCAGAAATGAACATTCATTGCACAACCATATTTTCATCCTTGTGATGCTTCCTAGCAACTATGTTTCAAGGTGCCCAAAGCATTTTGAATCACAAATCAAATGCTTTTCTAACAATGTATGTCCAAGTCAATAGAGTTATTACCTACAATTATAATTAGAAAATGATGAGGATTAAATGCATTCTAGTTCTCTAAAATTTAGTAGTACTATATATGTTTGTGTGTGTCCTTATTTTCAAAAACAAAATGTACTAGAACCAGTTCTCTCAACCCACCATCCTAAAGAAAACATTGACATGAAAATTAAATGGGGCAACATCTCACAATATCTATAAATGCAGAGTGCCATATAATTATGAAAAAAGCATTAGGAATCTATATCTTTTCCATAATTGGTAACATAATAAATCAGAGCAAAAAGAGATTTGAGAAATTTCCTTGTTAAGTGCAAAAATTTTACAAATGGGGAGACTCATGCCCAGATTGGGGACTTACCTGTCCAAGGCTTCACAGCCTCTTTGTGGCAGAGAGAAGCCCAAAATCTAGGCCCCCTAATTCCAACCCATGTGTTATCTTTCTATCAAATCAAACTTCTGATGTTGACTTACAGTGTGAAGTTCAGAATAAAGTTTTTACAAACATATATATGTATATACAAGTGGAGCTCAGATCCTCATTCTTGAGCAAATGCCTCTGGGACTTCTTCTAATGTCCCTCCATGCGTTCACTTCTCCACACTGTAAACCAAGTAATTTGTTTACAGACTGAGTGCAGAGAACTTCGTACAGATCAAGGGTTTTAAATACAGCAAAGAGTAGTATCTAATGCTGAATATTTTAAAGAATTCATTGTGTTGCTCTTTTAGTAATGAAAACTGTTAATAATGGTAAATAAATGTACCATTTCCCAAGCAATCTGTAATGATATAGAATAATTAATGCTGCATTTCTTTGCTTGAAATTGGTGTTAATTAATTCATCTGCCTGGTAATTTCTTCATTCTGCTTAAGGATTTTTTTTCCTTATCATACTGTTATTGATTTTGTTCAATAATATTTTAAACAAAATATAATCAAATGATAACCCAGACTACTGCAAATCACATTTAGTAAGTCCAGTGAAAGACCATCAAATTTTCATGTGAGTCAGTGAAATAATTAAACACATTGTATATACGGTATGACTAGTGAGTGAGGCAGGACATGCCTCTTTTTTTTAAGCTATCCTTGGTTTGCAAAATTAAATTTTGTTCCCCTTAAGTAGTGACAGCAGGAGAAACATCCCTCTTCTCTCTACTCCCCAGCATGCAAACCCATCCCAGTCTTCTACTGATTTCCTTCCCATTACTGCCTTTTTACTCTACTCTAACACTTCCACTGCAGCCTTCTCTTCAAGTGCTTTTGTGTTCCCTCACTTGTCCTGCTCATCCTTCAGATGTCCTCCTCTCTATGTGTTTTCAAGTTTCCTCTCTTCTTCCATCATACATAACAATCACTTATCTCCTGCACATCACAAATTTCAATTACAACCAGGTTCCAAAAACTCCACTGGAAATGTAATGGTTAACACAACCAAGAGAGCCCTTGACCTCATGGAGCTTAAAGTCAAAAGAGGCAGGGAGACTTACCAGTCATAATTCAATCATTAGAAGCATACAAAATGTATGACATAGAAATATAGGGGGCTATGTTAGCAGTACCAAGCAAAATCGCTGTTGTATATTTTTCAATAGCTGATCATATCTGAAATATAACCAGATGCTCAAAAGGCGGAAAATGGGCTATTTTCTTCAAACACCGTGCATGTACAGACATGAATAATTCTCAGGCCACTTGGCACATGAATAGTTGTTATCCCAGGGGCTTTTTCTGGGCCATGTGGAAAATCTTAAATAGCATAGTTCTTGTCCGTACTAACCGTAGGACCCTACAACTTTATCAGACCTTCATGAATGCTGATGAATTTAATTCTCATATAACACCTGCTCTAAATGTATCTTCACTGAAGCAGGAAGTTCTGTTCTTCCCCAAGGCTGTTCCTCATTTCATCATTCACACTGTCTGGGATATGAGCAGGAAAACCTTCTCAAAGTCATCTAGCTTAACCATCATTTCTCCTTTGCTGATGAAACCTTTCTCCAATGTATTCATGCCTGGATACCAGGACTAACTCCTTACTAACTAACTATGGTCCCTCAGAGGGCTATATTAATATAGACCAGTATTGCCAAACATGTATTCAAATGACCTGGAGATCATTTTAAAATGCAGTTTCTAATACAGTAGATCTAGAGTGAAGACTGAATTTCTCATAAACTCTTGGGTGATGACAATGATGTAGATTTTTAAGACCACATTTTGAGTAGCAAGGATGTAGAGAATACAGATATTAATCTGGATGACAGAAATTTATATTTTTGATGTTACAATATCTACTAAATCAGGGTAGAGGGTAAAGATGTCTGCACCTCAATTCAAAAGCATATATTTTATCCAAGACTTTCAGAAATTTCAAAACTCCTTTTATTATAAAGTTTCATAATAATCCTCCTACCTTGGGTCTTATTTCTTTCTCCATAGTAGTATATGACTCTTTAAAAAAGTAGTGGATATATTATAAAGGAAGAAGTCTAACTTCTGTCTCAGTTTAGCCACCAAGGTTGCAACATATATATTTTTACGTGAGCTCTCAGTAACCTACAGCTATACTACCCACCATAAATATATGTTCTACATTAGGGCCAGGTTGCATTCTGGACAAGGTAATCATTGAATTACACCCTAAATCCACCATCAGTGAATTAGAGAAATACCAAAAGTCCATAAATATGGCAAAGTACCTGGGTAAAAAGAGAAATCAAAAGTTTCAAAACAAAGAGTGTTAAGTTATCTTTAATGGCCTTTTTTTTAAAGCTAAGATAATGCACAATCATATAGGGTTATACTTGTACCTAATTCTAGAGAGCAAAGAGCAAAATACCAACCAGTAATCTTTAACTCCAGAGTCTCATCAATTCAATGGGGAATCCCTAATGGCTACCCTAATTCTAATTGGAGTTAGCTCAACAAAATCCCTGCTGGACCTTCTTTCCACCATTATCTCTAATCATTTTTTTTTCTCTCCTCACTTTGAATTCTACAAAGACAAAGAGATGGTGAGGTCCATATGCACTAGCACAGATTCAAAATGTGACTCTCCCCTTGTGACAGACCCAACGGACCCTATTACACTTCTTCTGAGTTACCGTTTGCTTTTTAATCTGCTTTCTCCTTCCCCTTTCTCTGTTATCCCCTCTTGCTTTTTATTTGTGAAAGAGCAACCAGTACACCATACAGAGTCAGTTAGATGACCAGCAATCCCTATGTGACTTTTCAGAATCTTAATTATGATGCTAACTCCCCTTTCCTTTCCCAGGGAAACTGCCTTTTTTCCTCAGCTCAAGTACATGGCTATTGCTTTGCAATCTCTATATTTGTTAAATTGACATAACAAGTAGAAATTTTAATCCTCTTTCAAAGCATGATGAAGAAGAGAGATGATGGTCAAAAAAGTCATTTTAAGTGTTGAGAATCTTGAATTAATGTAGAATAAAGTCATACTTTATTATGTAATTGAACAAAAATATACCAGTTTCCCAACATATTGATAACTGTAGTTTTGATTCACTGAAAAAACTTTCTATACAATTTTTCCTTCAAGAAAAACGTATAGATTTCATTACTCTTTGTAATCTCTTAGTCCCAAACTTTTTAAAAAAACACTTCACTCAAGAGCTCTCAGCTTTACATGAAACTATAATAAGTATGGCCTCTTTTATTTTTTCAGAAGAGAGTTGAGAGAGGGTTCCACATTATTGCTACATCCTCTGAGAGTTTAGTTTCTAGAAAAGCTGATGTCCATCTTCACTATGCAATTCTAGATTAATAGGGAAGTTATATCACTGTTGACAGCCTTTTCCTTTCTTAATAAATCCAGCAAATCCTCCTATAAGAAACATTCCTTTTCCTTCAGACATGAAATGACCATTAAGAACCACTAGTAAAGAATCCATTGCTTTTAGTGTCTGGCTCTATTTCTTCTACTTTAAGGATTTTAAGGAAGAACTATTAAAATAAAAGGGTATATTTTTATTATCAACAAGGCAGATACATTTCTCATTTCTTAACAAATGGAAGGTGTAAAAACTGTTCAAATAGCCAGGATTAGTTATTTTGTTAAATTGAAACTTTAAATAAATGATGAATGTTTAAGTATAAAAGATAAACATTATTTATTTATAGAAAAATGTCTCTGTAAATGGCAACAGGTTTGCAGATTGTCATCCAAGATGGCTTGGGAGTGATGGGATTTTCTTATAAGCAGAGAGTAATGCCACAAAATGGTGAATGGTTCAGTCCAAAGGAGGAGCTGTTTTGTCTGATTCTATGGTTCTTCCTAGATACATAATAGCTGAAGTAACCACAGAGGGGGCCCACAGTGAGGTCAAATCTTACCCTCCTCAAGTAAAGAAATTGATCACTTAGGAAAGTGACATCCCTCTCTGTCTCTGAAGGTTGTTGACTGTCCATAATATTTTCTCTTTGCTATCTTAACAATACCTGTGGAGGACCTTCAAGATGGCAGAAGAGTAAGATGTGGAGATGACCTTCCTCCCCACAAATTCATCAAAAATACACCTACATATGGAACAACTCCTACAGAACAACTACTGAACACTGGTAGAAGAACTCAGACTTCCCAAAAGGCAAGAAACTCCCCAAGTACCTGTCTGTGTGCCTCACAGGGTCTTGGTGCTCCTGCTGAGTGTCAGGCCTGAGCTTCTGAAGTGGAAGAGCTGAGTTCAGGACACTGGACAACCAGAGACTTCCTGTTCCCATGTAATATCAGTTGGTGAGAGCTCTCCCAGAGATCACTCTCTCATGGCTAAGACACAGCTCCACTCAACTACCAGCAAGCTTCAGTGCTGGACACCCCATGCCAAACAACTACCAAGACAGAAACACAACCCCACCTATTAACAGAGGGACTGTGTAAAATTACACTAAGTTCACAGACACCCCAAAACACACCACAGGATGCAGTCGTCCCCACCAGAAAGACAAGATCCAGCCTAATCCACCAGAACAGAGGCACCAGTCCCCTCGACCAGGAAGACTACATAACCTACTGAACAAACCTTACTGGGGGTAGACACCAAAAACAACAGGAATTACGTACCAGCAGCCTGAAAAATGGAGATCCCAAACACAGGAAGTTAAGCAAAATGAGAAGAGAGAGAAATACACAGAAGATGAAGAAGCAAAGTAAAAACCCACCAGACCAAACAAATGAAGAGGAAATAAGTAGTCTACCTGAAAAAGAATTCAGAGTAATGAGAGTAAAGATGATCCAAAATCTTAGAAAGAGAATAGAGAAAATACAGGAAATGTTTAACAAGGACCTAGAGGAATTAAAAAGCAAACAATGATAAACAACACAATAAATGAAATTAAAAATGCTCTAGAAGGAATCAATTGCAGAATAACTGAGGTAGAAGAACAGAAAATATCTTCCAGTGACCTGGAAGATAAAACAGTGGAAATAACTACTGCAGAGCTGAATAAAGAAAAAACGATGAAAAGAATTGAAAACAGTCTCAGAGACCTCTGGGACAATATTAAACTCACCAATATTTGAATGATAGGAGTTGCAGAAAAAGAAGAGAAAAAGAAAGGGACTGAGAAAATATTTGAAGAGATTATAGTTGAAAACTTCCCTAATATGTGAAAGGAAATAGTCAACCAAGTCCAGGAAGCACAGAGAGTCTCATATAGGATAAATCCAAGGAGAAACATGCCAAGACACATACTAATCAAACTATCAAAAATTAAATACAAAGAAAAAATATTAAAAGCAACAAGGGAAAAGCAACAAATAACATACAATGGAATCCCCATAAGGTTAACAGATGATCTTTCACCAGAAATTCTGCAAACCAGAAGGGAGTAGCAGGAAATATTTAAAGTAACAAAAGTGAAAAACCTACAACAAGATTACTCTACCCAGCTCGCATCTCGTTCAGGTTTGACAGAGAAATTAAAACCTTTACAGCCAAGCAAAAGCTAAGAGAAATCAACACCACAAGGCCAGTTTTACAACAAATGTTAAAGGAACTTCTCTAGGTAAGAAACACAAGAGAAGGAAAAGATGTACCAAAACAAACACCAAACAATTAAGAAAATGGTAATAGGAACATACATATAGAAAATTACCTTAAATATAAATGGATTAAGTGCTCCAACCCAGATATAGACTGGCTGAATGGATACAAAAATAAGACCCATATATATGCTGTCTACAAGAGATCCACTTCAGACCTAGGGACACATACAGACTGAGTGAGGGGATGGAAAAAATTATTCTATGAAAATGGAAATCAAAAGAAATCTGGAGTAGCAATTCTCATATCAGACAAAATAGACTTTAAAATAAAGACTGTTACAAGGACAAAGAAAGACACTACATAATGATCAAGAGATCAATGTAAGAAGAAGATATAATAATTGTAAATATTTATGCACCCAACAAAGAACACCTCAATACATAAGGCAAATGCTAACAGCCATAAAAGGGAAGATCAACATTAACACAATAATCTTAGGGGACTTTAACAACTAAATTTCACCAATGGACAGATCATCCAAACAGAAAATAAATAAGGAAGCACAAGTTTTAAATGACACATTAAACAAGATGGTCTTATTTGATATTTATAGGACATTCCATGAAAAAAAACCAGAATACACTTTTGTCACAAGTGCTCATGGAACATTCACCAGGATAGAACATACCTTGAGAAACAAATCAAGCCTTGCTAAATTTAAGAAAATTGAAATTGTTTCAAGTATCTTTTCCAACCACAATGCTAGGAGACTAGATATCAATTACAGGAAAAAACACTGTAAAAAATACAAACACATGGAGGTTAAACAATGTGCTACTAAATAACCAAGAGATCACTGAAGAAGTCAATGAGGAAATTTAAAAAAAAATACTAGAAACAAATGATAATGAAAGCATGAGGATGCAAAACCTATGGGATGCAGCAAAAGCAGTTCTAAGAGGGAAATTTATAGCAATACAACCCTACAACAAGAAACAAGCAAAATCTCAAATAAAAAACCTAACTTTACACATAAAGCAATTAGAGAAAGAAGAAGAACAACAAAAAAAACCCAAAGTTAGCAGAAGGAAAGAAATCATATAGATCAGATAAGAAATAAATGAAAAGGAAATGAAGGAAACAATAGCAAAGATCAATAAAATGAAAAGCTGGTTCTTTGAGGAGATTAAAAAAATGGTAACCACCAGCCAGACTCATCAAGAAAAAAAGGGAGAAGACTCAGATCAACAGAATTAGAAATGAAAAAGACAAGTAAAACTGACACTGCAGAGATACAAAGGATCATGAGAGATTACTACAACACAAGAAGAAATAGAAAATATAAACAGACCAATAACAAGCACTGAAACTGAAAGTGTGATTGAAAATCTTCCAACAAAAAAATCCCAGGACCAGATGGCTTCACAGGCAAATTCTATCAAACATTTAGAGAAGAGCTTACAGCTTTCCTTCTCAAACTCCTCCAAAATCTAGCAGGGAGAGGAACACTCCCCAACTCATTCTATGAGGCTACCATCACCCTGATACCAAAACCAGACAAAGATGTCACAAAAAAAGAAAACTACAGGCCAATATCGCTGCTGAACATAGATGTAAAAATCCTCAACAAAATACTAGCAAACAGAATCCAACAGCACATTAAAAGGATCATACACCATGATCAAGTAGGGTTTATTCCAGGAATGCAAGTATTCATCAATATATGTAAATTAATAAATGTGATACACCATATTAAAAATTGAAGGATAAAAACCATATGAGCATCTCAATAGATGCAGAAAAAGCTTTTGACAAAATTCAACATCCATTAATGATAAAAACCCTCCAGACAGTAGGCACAGACGGAACTTACCTCAACATAATAAAGCCCATATTTGACAAATCCACAGCCAACATCATTCTCAATGATGAAAAACTAAAACCATTTCCACTAAGATCAGGAAGAAGACAAGGTTGTCCAGTCTTACACCTATTATTCAACATAGTTTTACCATTTCCACTAAGATTAGGAACAAGACAAGGTGGTCCACTCTCACCCCTATTATTCTACATAGCTTTGGAAAGTTTAGCCTTAACAATCAGAGAATAAAAAGAAGTAAAAGAATCCATATCAGAAAAGAAGAAGTAAAGCTGTCACTCTTTGCAGATGACATGATACTATACATAGAGAATCCTAAAGATGCCACCAGAAAACTACTAGAGCTAATCAATGAATTTGGTAAAGTAGCAGGATACAAAATTAATGCACAGAAATCTTTTGCATTCCTATACAGTAATGATTAAAAATCTGAAAAAAAATTAAGGAAACACTCCCATTTACCATTACAATAAAAAGAATAAAATACCTAGGTATAAACCTACTGAAGGAGACTAAAGACCTGTATGCAGAAAACTATAAGACACTGATGAAAAAAATTAAAGATGATACAAATAGATTGAGAGATATACCATGTTCTTTGGTTGGAAGAGTCAACACTGTGAAAATGATGGATCTATGGATCTATGGATCCAGTACAGTCGCTATCAGACTACCAAAGCATTTTTCAGAGAACTAGAACAAAAAATTCACAATTTGTCTGGAAATACAAAAGACCCTGATTAGCCACAGCAATCCTGAAAAAGAAAACGGAGCTGGTGGAATCAGGCAACCTGGTTTCAGACTATATACAAAGCTACAGTAATTCAGACAATATGGTACTGGCACAAAACCAGAAATATAGATCAATGGAACAGGATAGAAAGCCCAGAGATAAACCCATGCAGATGTGGTCACATTTTCTTTGATAAAAGAGGCAAGAATATACAGTGGAGAAAAGACAAACTCTTCAATATGTGGTGCTGGGAAAACTGGACAGCTACATGTAAAAGAATGAAATTAGAACAGTCCCTAACACCAGACACAAAAATTAACTCAAATTGGATTAAAGACCTAAATATAAGGCCAGACACTATCAAATTCTTAGAGGAAGACATAGGCAGAACCCTCTATGACATAAATCACAAGAAGATCCTTTTTGACCCACCACCTAGAGAAATGGAAATAAAAACAAAAATAAACAAATGAGACCTAATGAAACTTCAAAGCTTTTGCACAGCAAAGGAAACCATAATCCAGATGAAAAGACAACCCTGAGAATGGGAGAAAATATTTGCAAACAAAGCAACTGACAAAGGATTAACCTTCAAAATATATAAACAGCTAGCTCATACAGCTCAATATCAAAAAAAAAAAAAAAAAAGCAATCCAAAATTGGGCAGAAGACCTAAATAGATATTTCTCCAAAGAAGATATACAGATTGCCAACAAACACATGAAAAGATGCTCAACATCACTAATCATTAGAGAAATGCAAATCAAAACTACAATGAGGTATCACCTCACACCAGTCAGAATGGCTATCATCAAAAAATCTAGAAAAAATAAATGCTGGAGAGGGTGTGGAGAAAAGGGAACCCTCTTGCACTGCTGGTGGGAATGTGAATTGATATAGCCACTATGGAGAACAGTATGGAGGTTCCTTAAAAAACTACAAATAGAACTACCATATGACCCTGCAATCTCACTAGCCAGGATGTGGAAGCAACCTAAATGTCCATATACAGATGAATGGATAAAGAAGATGTGGCACACATATACAATGGAATATTACTCAGCCATAAATAGAAATGAAATTGAGTTATTTGTAGTGAGGTGGATGGACCTAGTGTCTGTCATAGAGAGTGAAGTAAGTCAGAGAGAGAAATCAAATACTGTATGCTAACACATATATATGGAATCTAAAAAAAAATGTTCTGAAGAATCTAGGGGCAAGACAGGAATAAAGACGCAGATGTAGAGAATGAACTTGAGGACACAGGGAGGAGGAAGGTTAAGCTGGGATGAAGCAAAAGAGTGGCATGGACATATATATTCTACTAAATGTAAAATAGATAGCTAGTGGGAAGCAGCCCCATAGCACAGGGAGAAAGGCTCAGTGTTTTGTGACCACCTAGAGTGGTGGGGTAGGGAGGGTGGGAGGGAAAGGCAAGAGGGAGGGAATGTGGGGATATATGTATAAGTAAAGCTGATTCACTTTGTTATACAGCAGAAACTAAAACACCATTGTAAAGCAATTATACTCCAATAAAGGTGTTAAAAAATATTAATAAAAAACAAAATAAAAATACCTGCTTGCATGGAGAGAGATTAACATTCCATATTATCAGGAATAGAAAACTTCCATTTGCAAGTATTCTGAAAGAAAATAAGCCTGGAAAGAACGTGTAAACATGGAGAGGAATGAAGGTAACATTTACTGAGTACCTAACATATGCTGAAATGCAGGCTAAGATGCTTTCATATGTGTTTTCTTGACTAAACGATCATACTCTCTACTGTTTAAAGAATCTTAGTACTGATAAATTAGGCCACTTGCTTTAGATGAGATAGCTGATAAATATTAAAACCAATCTCAATCTTATATATTGACGTTCCAATCACATCACACCATGATACTTCACATGTGCACTAGACCAGCCTCTCCAATGGAGCATTTTACTATGATGGAAATATTTTATATCTGTACTGTTTTAAATGGTAGAAACTAACCTCATGTGGCTATTAAACCCTTGATAGTTTGCTACTGTGAATGAGAAAATGAATATTAAATTTCATTTAATTTTGATTACTTTAAATTTAAATAGACAAAATTGTCTAGTGGCTACTCTATGGGACTGCTAAGGTCTATGCTACTGCTACTCAATGGGAGTGCAACACAGTTTTTCCTTAGTGAAAATTGTAAAGAATTTTCTTTAAACTCACATTTTCCTCCTCAGTCTGTCATCACTGTTTCTCCCCAAATCCTGTTTATTTTTCAAAATACAATCTTTAGACCTCAGCACAAACAGTGAAATAAAGACCCCTGAAAATTATCTCTTCCATAAAAACAATAAGGTAACAAGCAAAAATTGTGAGAGTCAACTTGTTCAGAACTCTAGAATTAACCAAGGATTTTCAGCAATGCAATTTATTCAAGAAAACAGCTGAATCTCAGTAAGAACAGTGAGCTTTGTGGTGTTTTCACTTGTCCTATTTCTACCAATACCTCACCAGCTCCACAGAAGCCTTGAAAATCTATAGCATGAAATCACAGTGAAAATAAGCAGCCTGGCAGGCACCCTAGGAAGCAGAATGGTGTAAAAGCTCCTTCAAAACCTAATTCCCAGAGAACTGTCATTAATTATCCTGTCTGGTAGGTCACTAGAAGATCCCTCTTGCAAGGCTGTCTTTATTTGACCTGACTCTGAGCTTGCCCAGTGTATAAAACTTTCCCAAGGGCATTTATCAAAAGCAGTCAGAGGAAATTTAACTTTGCTGCATTAACAATAGCTGCTTGCATGGAGAAAGATTAATATTCCATGTTATCAGGAATAGAAAAATTCCATTTCCAAGTATTATAAAAGAAAATATGGGTGATAAGAGTCTGTAAACATGGAGAGGAATGAAGGTAACATTTACTGAGTACCTACCATGAGGGTAGCGGATAACATTTGGGGCAAACAATAAGCTAATTGAAAAAGGTCAAAAGGAAAATCTGGGGAATGTGATGTCCATAGGGACTTTGAAAAGCTCTGACATATTTCTGGGAATACAGAAGTTTCCTGACACTGAGAGGCTAACTTACTTACTCCAGATGAGACAGCTGGTAAAAATTAAAACCAGTATTAATCTTATGTTTTGATGTTCAATTCATATCACACTGTGTTGCTTCAAAACCCCACTAGGCCAGCACCAACAAATAGGGTTGTGTGCATGCCCAGGGCTGTGCACATACTAAGAAAAGACTTGAAATGCTCTAAACTCTGACCTTGGACTAACCTTGAGGCTCTGTGCAAACTTGAAGGTTAAATCAGTGTTTTCAAATGCCAGGCTGAGTGTTGAACAATGCTTCAACATGTACACAGAGTTCCTTGGAAAATACTTTTAAAATATTTTTTAAATAATTTCAAAATTATTAGTTCCACGCACTTATGAATATCTATATAATTATTAACCAACCACAAAGCTGATATAGACTTCAGTGAACACACACACCAAAGAGCATAGACAAACAAATAACAATAATAAAAATAAACAGTAGCAACAACAAGCCCTGAGGAAAAGAAGGAAATCTGATTTCCAGAGTGCCAAATTATATCATTTAAAATATCCAATTTTTAACAAAAGGCAATACAAGACATTCAAAGAAACTGAAAATGTTAGCTCATAGGCAGCAAAACTTAATAGCCAATAGAAGCTATCCCTGAGGAAGCCCTTACAACTGGACTTAGTAGACAAAGACTTTAAGTCAGGTATTATGAGTATGTTCAAGAGACTAAAAGAAAGTATGAAAAATATGTCTCACAAAACAGAGAATATCAATAAACAGAGCAAAGTTGTAAAAAGAATCAAAAGAAACTGGTATCAAAAATTATAATAATTGGAATGAAAACTTCACTAGCAGGGTTTGACAGCATATTTGAGCAGTGAGGAGAAAGAATCTGTGAAGTTGAAGATAGATGAAATGAGATTATCCAATCTGAGGAACAGAAAGAAAAGAGAGAAATGAACAGAGCCTCACAGACCAGTAGAATACAACTAAGTATAGGCATATATGCACAATGAGAGTCACAGAGCAAGAAAAAAGGAAGAAAGGGGAAGAAAATATGTGAAGATATAATTACTAAAATCTTCCCAAATTTGACAAAAAATATTAATTTATAGAGCCAAGAAGTTCAACAAATGCACATAGGATCAATTCAAAGAGATCCACACCTAGACATCATAATTAAACTATTTAAAGCCAAAGATAAAGAAAATCTTAAAAACAAGAAGAGAAATTAATCATCATATGCAAGGCATCCTCAATAAGATTAGCAAAAGAATTTTAATCAGAAACCATGGAAGCCAAGAGGCAGTTGAATGGCATAATTTTACAGCCTGCAAAATTATCATTCAAAAAATAAAAAAGAAATTAAGCCATTTTTAGACAAACAACAACTGGGAGACTTTGTTGCCAGTAGAACTGCACTACAAGAAATTTCAAAGGGAGTCTTGCAGGCTGAAATGAAAGAATACTAGACTGCAACTCAAATCCACTTATAGAATAAAAAGCCCTGGTAAAGGTAACTACATAGGTAAACATAGAACAGAGAATAAATGTATTTTTGTGTGTAACTTTTTGTCCTATCATCTATTAAAAACAATGGTTATAAATCTTTGTTGATGGTCATACAGTGGATATAG
This sequence comes from Phocoena sinus, assembly GCF_008692025.1. Taxonomy (NCBI): domain Eukaryota; kingdom Metazoa; phylum Chordata; class Mammalia; order Artiodactyla; family Phocoenidae; genus Phocoena; species Phocoena sinus. The sequence continues at coordinate 108,559,247 of NC_045769.1, forward strand.
ATTTAATATAAATAACAATAACAGCACAGAGGAAAGAAGTTGGAATAAAGTTAAATATGAGAAAAGTTTATTATATACTATAAAATTAGGTTAGTATTAATCTAAATTACACAGCTATTAAATAAGATATGCATTGTAATGCCCAAGTAAACCACCAAGAAAATAACTCAAAAAATATCTATTAAAAGAAATGGCAAGAGAAGTAAAATGCTACTCTAGAAAATATCTATTTAACACATAAAAGACAGTGATGGAAGGATGAGAAGGAAAAAAAAAGATATATATATATAAAACAACTAGGAAAGTGGCAGACAAATTTTACATTGTCAATTATTACATTATAGGTAAATTAAACATCCTTAAAAGGCAGAGAATGGCAGAAAGATTTAAAATAAAAACAACATCCAACTATATGTTGTCTATGAGACACATACTTTAGATTTAAAGATCAAATAGTTTAGTTTGATTATAAAAACATAGAAAAATAAATAGATACAAACAGCAACTTAAAAAGAGCTAGTTAGCCATATTAAGATCAGATAAAATAGATGCTGAGATAGATAAAATGAGGGCCCTCCCCCAAAGATGTCCACATCCTAATCCACAGAACTTTTTGAATATGTTACATAGTGTGGCAAAAGGGACTTTGCAAGAATGATTATGTTAGGGATCTGGAGGGAGAGCAAAAAAAAATACAAGGTCAGAAAGAAGAGATGTGATGAAAGAAGCAATGATTGGAATGATGTGCATTCAAGATGGAGGAAGTGACCATGAGCCAAGTTCCTAGAAATTGAAAAAGTCAATAAAAGGGATTCTCCCTTAAAACATCCAAAATGACTGCACCTCAGCTTGTACCTTAAATGTAGCCCATGAGACTCATATAGGACTTCTGACTTCCAGAATTGAAATATAATAACTTTATATTGTTTTAAACAATTAAGTTTGCAGTAATTTTTTACAACAATAATAGAATACTAATACAAACTAAGGATAAAAGATTGTTATTAGAGACATTTTATAATGATAAAAGTGGTGATTATAAACATCCATACATACAAGAAGCAAAAACTGACAGAATTGAAGAGAGAAATAGACAATTAAACAATAGTAGTTTAAGACTTTGGTATACAACATTTAACAATGGCTAAAAAAAATTAAATATAAAATAAAAGAAGAACTAGCATTGAACAAAACAAGTAGACCTCACAGATATCTACAGAACATTCCACCAAATAGCAGCAGAATATGTATTCTTCTTAAGTGCACTGGAGAATTCTCCATATAGGTCACATGCTAGGCTATAAACCATGTTTTAATAAATTTTAAAGGTTTTAAATAATATAAAGCATGCTTGTTATACACAAGAAATAAAATTAAAACTCAAAGGAGCAAATTTGGGAAATTTGTAAATATATGGAAATTTCACTACACACATTCTAATAACCATTGGGTCAAAGAAGAAATCATGCAGAAATTTAGAAAATAATTTGATACAGTGATTTTAATCCAAGATGGCAACATAAAAGCCTCCTGAACTCACCTCCTCCAATGGATACACAGAATCTACTGCTACACAAGAAGTAATTCCCTCTGAAAGAAAGCCAAAACTAGCCAAGTGATACCTATACATTTGGCAAGTGAGAAAATATCCACAATGCTCACATAGAAATGGTAGAAATAGCTGGGACAAACTCTCACCATGAATCCCACCACTAGCATAGTGCCATACATTCAGAAGGGAACTCCCAACATCCACCTTCTCTCCAAGGGTTGAGAGTTTGGATGGACATCCAGAGCCCCAACTTTTTTTTTTTTTTAATGGTACGCAGGCCTCTCACTGTTGTGTCCTCTCCCATTGTGGAGGACAGGCTCCGGACATGCAGGCTCAGTGGCCATGGCTCACGGGCCCAGCCACTCTGTGGCATGTGGGATCTTCCCGGACTGGGGCATGAACCCATGTCCCCTGCATCGTCAGGCAGACTCTCAACCACTGCGCCACCAGGGAAGCCCCCAGAGCCCCAACTTTTAAGACTCCCATATGAGGGATGGACATCTTAAATACCTAGCTCTGAAAGCCAAGAGGGCTTGTGTTCATGAGGCACACAAAACTACAGCAAACAAAGAAACAGTCTTTAACAAGCTGTGAGAACTCACCGTGTCTATCCCCCTAAGTCTCAGAACAAAGGAAGCAGACAGAAATACCCATCTCCCAAACTGTCCCATGAAAGAGTCTATTAGCACACTTTAAAAACTGCTACCAGAGAGCCAGCCTTATATTTTATCATGTATGTAGAGGCTGACTGTAATTCTCCACAGAGTCTGGGAAAGCCAGTTACACCACTAATGCCCACTCACTCAAACTTGCTACCAAATTGCCACTATCTCCCTGGAAGAAATTTGTATATACATCTGGTGCTGCCAAATTTGCAGCTGCTGCCCAAGAAACAGGCCTGTAGATAACTAGGCTCTAATAGCCAATGGAGTTTGCCTGCACAAGTACTACAGGACAGTAACAAACAAAAAGCAGTTATTAACAGATGCAGGAGGAAGCCCCTCCCCATCCCATGGCTATACACATGGACCCAGTGCAGAGGGAGAAGGCAAAATAGTCCCTCTCCCAGGCGCTGACTCAAATCCTCCCCTTTGGGACACTGACTGATCTTGGCACACCCCGAATGACTGGGAGTTGCTAAAAACAAAGAAGGTAATTTGGACAATCACAAATATTTGAGAGACAACCAAGAGCTGAGGACAGGCTGAAAAATAAGATTCTACTCCTACATGAGACCACTCCATCAATACTAGGAGAGGTGATTGTTTTAACTAATGTGCAAAAACCAACACAGAGAGTCAAGAAAGATGAAGAAATAGGGGGCTATGTTTCAAACAAATAATAAAATAAAACTCCAGAATCAGACCAAAATGAAATGGAGATAATAAGTGATTTACACAATAAAAAGTTAAAAACAATGCTCATAAAAATGCTCACAGAGGTCAGGGGAACAATATGAGCAAAGTGAGAAGTTCAACAGAGATAGAAATTATAAGAAGGTACCAAACAGAAGTCACAAGCCATGAATACAATAACTGAACTGAAAATTTTAATAAAGGGATTCAACAGCAGACTAGATCAAGCAGAAGGAAAAAAATCAGCAAACTAGAATACATGGCAGTAGGATTTATCCTATCAAAGGAGCAAAAAGAAAAAAAAGATTGAAAAATGGAGAATATAGACTAAGGGATTTATGGGACACCATTAAGCAGATGATAATAGGTATTTTAGGGGTCCCAGAAATAGAAGACAGAGAGAAGGGAGGAAAAAACTTATTTGGAGAAATAATGGCTGAAAACTTCCCTAACCTGGGGAAAGAAACAGACTTTTAGATCAAGGAAGCCCAGAGAGTACCAAATTAGATGAACTAAAGAGATCTACACAAAGACATATTATAATTAAACTGTAAAAAGTTAAAAATAAGGGAGAATTTCAAAAGCAGAAAGAGAAAAATAACTTGTTACATACAAGGGAACTTCTATGAGCATATTTTTTATCTGAAACTTTAAAGACCAGAAGGAATAGAATGATAGAGTGCTGAAAGAAAAAAGAAAAAAAGAAAAACTGCCAACCAATAACACTCTACTCAGCAAAGTTGTTCTTCAGAATTAAAGTACATATAAAGAATTCTCCAAACAAGCAAAAGCTGAAGGAGTTCATCACCATCAGAACACCTTATAAGAAATTTTAAAGAGACTTCCTCCTGTTAAAGAAAGGATAGACCACATGCTATGAAACAAAACAAATATTAACAAATTTAAGAAGATTGAAATCATATCAAGCATTTTTCTGACCATAATTACATGAAAGTAAAAATCAATAACAAAAAGAAAAATTCACAGATACGTGGAGATTGACAACATGCTACTGAACAACCAATGGGTCAAAGAAGAAATCAAAAGAGAAATCAAAAAATATTTTGAGACAAGTAAAAATGGAAATACAACATATCAAAATATATGGAATGCAGCAAAAGCAGTTTTAAAATGGAAGCTCATAACAATAAAAACCTACATTAAGAAAAAAAAAAGAGCTCAAGCAATGTAATGTACACATAAAAGAACTAGAAAAAGAAGAATAAACTAAGCTCATAGTTAGTAGAAGAAACAAAATAACAAAGATCAGAGCATAAATAAATAAAATACAGACTAAAAAGACAGTTGGAAATATTAATAAAACTACGAGCTATTTTTTAAGTAGCTAGACTTAACAGGAAAAAAGATAGGGACTCAAATATGTAAATTAGAAATAATAAGGAGATATAATAACTGATACTACAAAAATACAAAGGTCACTAAGTGACTACTCTGAAAAATTATATGCCAACAAATTAGATAACCAAGAAGAAAGGATAAATTCTTAAAAAACATACAATCTACTAAAACTGAATCATGAAGAAATGGAAAATCTGACAGACCAATACTTAAAAGGAGATAGAGTCAGTAATCAAAAACTGTCCAACAAAGAAAAGTCCAGAACTAGACTGCTTCACTGATGAATCCTACCAAACATTAAAAAAATATATATCAATCCTTCTCAAAACTCTTCCAAAATATTAAAAAGAGAAGAGAAGACTTCCAAACTCATTATAAGAGGCAGCATTACCCTGATACCTAAACCAGCTAAGGAGAAAAGTATAGGTCAATGTCCTCTATGAACATAGGGACAAAAATTTCAACAAAATATTAGCAAACCAAACTCAGCAATACATGAAAAGGGTCACACACCATAACAAAATGGGATTTATTCCAGAGCTTCAAGGATTGTTCAACATGCAAAAACCATTAAATGTGAAATACCACATTCACAAAGTAAAGGATGACAATCATATGGTCATCTCAACTGATGCAGAAAAATATTTAACAAAATTCAACATCCAATCAGGACAAAAATTTTCAACATATTGGGAGTAGAGGGAAATATCTTAAGGGAATAAAGGCCATATATGACCAGTCCATTGTTAACATCATTCACCTCGGTGAAAAGCTGGAAGCTTTTCTTCCAAAATTAAGAACAAGACAAGGATGCATGCTGTCTCCACTTTTATTACACATAGTACTGGAAGTCATAGCCTGGGCAGTTAAGCAAGAAAAAGTAATATAAGTCATCCAAAACAGAGAGAAAGAAGTAAAGTTGTCTCTATTTGCAGATAGCATAATGTTAAATATAGAAAATCCTAACAACCCCACAAAAAATCTATTAAAATAAATACATTCAGTAAATAGTAGAGTACAACATCAGTATACAAAAATAAGTTGTGTTTCTATACACTCACAATGATCTATCAGAAGAGAAAATTAGAAAACAATCCTATTTACAGTTATATTAAAAAAAGATAAATACTTGGAATAAATTGAAACAAAGAGATGAAAGATCTGTACACTGAAAACTGTGAGACATTGATGAAAGAAACTGAAGACACAGATAAATAGAAAAATATTTTGTTCTCATGGATTGGAGCAGTTAATATTGTTGAAATGTACATATACCCAAATAAGTTGAATGTAATTCTTATCAAAATTCTCATGACATTCTTACAGAAATAGAAAAAAATCCTAAAATTTTTATGGAACTGTAAAATACCTAACTAGTCAAAGCATCCCTGAGAAAGAAAAAAATTCTGGAGGTATCACACTTGCTGATTTCAAACTATATTACAAAGCTATAATAGTCAAATTAGTACAGTATCAACATAAAAATAATCACACAGACCAATGGAACTAAACAAAGGGAGACAAAATAAGCCCATGCATATAAGGTTATTTAATTTATGACAAAGGAGCCAAGAATGGGCAATGGGAAAAATAAAATTTCTTCAATGAATTGTTCTGAGAAAAATAGATATCCACATGCAAGATTTGAAAATGGATCCTACCTTATACCATACTCTACAGTGGATTAAAGACATATTTAAGACCTGAAATTACAAAGCTCCTAGAAGAAAATAGGAGGTAAGATCCTTGACATTGGTTTTGGCAATGATTTTTTTTTAATTTGATGCCAAAACAAAGCCAATAGAAAAGTAAACAAATGGGACAACATCAAACTAAATAGCTACTCCACAGTGAAATAATGAACAGAATGAAATGGCAACCCATGGAATAAAAGAAAATATTTGCAAATCACATTTCAGATAAAGAGTTAATATACAAAATGTGTAAGGAACTTATATATCTTGATAGCAAAAAAACAAATAATCTGATTTTAAAGTGGGGAAAGGACCTACATAGACATTTTTTCAAAGGAGACATACAAATGACCAACAGATACATGAAAAGGTGTTCAAAATCTCTAATCACCAGGGAAATGCAAACAAAACCACAATGAGATATCATCTCACACCTATTACAATGGCTGTTATCAAAAAGCTGATAGATAATAATTGCTAGCAAGGAAGTGAAGAAAAGAGAATACTGTCCACTGTGGGTGAGAATGTAAACTGGCACAGCCATTATGCAAAGTAATATGGAGTTTCCTCAAAAAATTAAAAATAGAGCTCTATATGATCCTTATGATCCAACAATCCCATTTCTGAGTATATATCCAAAGGAAATAAAAATAGGACATTGAAGAGATATCTGCCCTGTGTTAATTGCAGCATTATTCACAATAAGCAAGAAATAGAATAACCTAAGTGCTTATTAATGGATGAATGGTTAAAGAAAATATCTCTCACACACACACATACACAAACACACACACTCACACACACAGGAATATAATTCAGCCATAAAAAGTGAAATCCTGCTGTTTGCTACAATATGGATGGACCTTAAGGGCATTGTGCTAGGTGAAATAAACCAGAGAAAGACCAATACTGCATGGCATCATTTATCTATGGAATCTAAAGAAAAGTCAAACTCACAGAAACAGAGAGTAGAAAAGTGGTTGCCAGGGTCTAGGAGGTGGGGGAAATGGGAGAGTTTGGTAAAAGGGTTCAAACTTTCAGCTACAAGATAAATAATATACAAGGATCTAATGTAGAACATGGTGACTGCAGCTGATAACACTGTACTCTATAAATGAAACTTGCTAAGAGAGGAGAAGTCAAATATTTTCACACAGAGAAAAAGATAAGTATGTGAGATGATGGATGTGTTAATTAATTAGTTGGAAGGAATCCTTTCACAATGTATACACATTTCAAATCATTGTGATGTACACTTCAAATGTCTTACAAATTTATTGGTCAATTATACTTTGATAAAGCTGAAAACAAAAGAAAATAATTTGATAGAAAGGAAAAATAAAGCACAATATATTCAAACAAATGGGATGCAGCTTAAGCAGTGCCTATGGGAAAATTTATAGCTGTGAGTATGTATGTAAAATAAAATGAAAATCTGAAATCAGTCAAATCACTTTGCACCCTAAGAAACTAGAGAAAGAAAAGCAAAGTAAACCCAAGCAGAATTAGAGCAGAAATAAGTTAGTGGATAGAATCACAACAGAGAAGATCAACAAAACTCAAAGCCTGTTATTTGAAAACATCAGTGAAACTGACAAAACTCTATCTAGGCCCACCAAATTAAAAAAGAGAAGACTCAAATTACTAGAATCCAGAAAAAGAGGGGGCATTCCTACCCAATTTACAGAAATAAAAAGGATTATAAGAGAATACTATGAACAATTGGACTGCAACAAATTATATAACCTAGATGAAATAGAAAAAATCTCAGAAACACACAAATTTCCAAAATTGACTTAAGACTAAAATTGATTTAGAAAATCTGAATAGGTCTAAATGAGTATATTATTAATCAAAAACTTCCCACAAAGAAAAGACAAAGACCAGACCACTTCAATTGGTAAATTCTGCCAAACATTTAGAGAAGAATTAATACAAGTTCCAAACACTTTCTATTGAAAAATAAAAGAGTAAACATATTTCAATTGTTTACAAAGTCAGTATTACCCTCATATCAAAGCCAGACAAAGGAATCACAAAAAAATAAAACTATAGACCAATTTACCTTATCATTACACATGGAAAAACCCTTAAAAATACTACCCTAAATACTACAACTTATGAAAGGATTATATACCATGACCAAGTGGGACTCATTCCAGGAATACAAGATTATTTCAAGAGGTAAAATTCAAACAATGTAATACGTTATATTCACAGAATAATAGACAAAAACTACATGATCATCTCCACAGATACAGAAAACAATCTGACAAAATCCAACAGTCTTTCATGATTAAAAAAATACTCAACACATTAGGAAAGAAGGGAAGCTACTCATCCTGGTAAAGGGTCGGGTGAAAAACACACAGCTAACATCATACATAATGATGAAAGACTGAAAGCTTTAATCAAACATGAAGAAAAGTACAAGGATGTCTCTCTATCTCTATTTCACATTGCACTGGGGGTTTTAGCCATGGCAATTAGAAAAGAAAAATAAATAAAAGGCATTCATATTCTAAATTAAGAATTATAACTATTTATAGATGACATGATCTTGTTATATTAGTTTTCTAGGACTGCCATAACAAAGTACCACAAACTAGATGGATTTAAAAACAGAAATGTATTGTCTCTCAGTTCTGGAGGCTAGAAGTCCAAAATCAAGATGTCAGCATTGTTGATTCTTTCTGAGGGCTGTGAGGGAAAAATCCATCCCAGGCCTCTCTCCTTGACCTGGCAGTTTTTTCCCTATATTCCTTTACATATCTTGCCTCTATGTGTGTTTCTGTATCTAAATTTCCCCCTTTAGGTAAAAACACTAGTCATGTTGGATTAGATCCCACCCTAATGACCTCATTTAACAAGATTACCTCTGTAAAGACCCTTTCTCCAAATAAAGTAATATTCTGAGGCTTAGGATTCTGGAATATTCTTAGTCATATTCTGGAATTTAGGATTTCAATATATAAATATGGAGGGAGGGGTACACAATTCAACCTATAATACTTGTATACAGAAAATTCTAAGAAACCCGCTAAAAAATTGTTAAAACAAATAAATGACTTAATGATAATTATAGGATACAAGATTAGTATGCAAAAATTTATTGTAAAACTAGTGTAAAATCAAGCAATAAAAAAACAAAATAAATAAATTAATAAAACTATTAATTTAATAATATAAAAATAATAAGCTATTATGAATAAATTTACCAAAGAAATACAAGATTTAAACAATGAAAAGTATAAAACTTCATTGAAATATGTTAAAGCACACTTAAATTAATGGAAAGACTTCACATATACAAGCAACAAGATTTCATGTTGTTAACATGGCGGTATTCCCCAAGTTATTCTACAGACTCAATGCAATACCTGTAAAAATCCAAGCTAGTTTCTTTACAGAAATTGACAAGCTCATGTAAAATTTACATGGACATTCAAGGGGCCCAGAGGAGCAAAAATATAAGAGTAAAATTGGTGGACTCACAGATTTCAAAACTTATTGCAAAACTACAGCAATTGGTGGCAAGAATATACAGTGGAGAAAAGACAGTCTCTTCAATAAGTGGTGCTGGGAAAACATACAGCTACATGCAAAGAATGAAATTAGAACATTCTCTGATAACACCATATACAAAAAATAAACTAAAAATGGATTAAAAATGTAAATGTAAGACCATATACTATAAAATTCCTATAAGAGAACATAGGCAGAACGCTCTTTGACATAAATTGCAGCAATATTTTTTGGCTCTGTCTCCTACAGCAAAAGAAACAAAAGCAAAAATAAATAAATGGGACATAATTAAAAGCTTTTGCACAGCAAAGGAAACTGTCGACAAAATGAAAAGACAACCTACTGAATGGGAGAAAATATTTACAAATAATGTGACCAATAAGGGGTTAATATGCAACATACATAAACAGCTCGTACAATTCAACCTCAAAAAAAAAAAAAATCAGATTTTAAAATGGGCAGAAGACATGACTAGACATTTTTCCAAAGAGGAAATGCAGATGGCCAACAGGCACATGAAGAGATGTGCCTAATCATCAGGAAAATAAAAAAGCCCAGTGAGATATCACCTCACACATGTCAGACTGGCTTTCATCAAAAAGAATACAGATAACAAAGGTTGGTGAGGATGTGGAGAAAAGGGAACCCTCCTACACTGTTGGTGGGAACGTAAGTTGGTGAAGCCACTGTGGAAAACACATGGAAGTTTCTCACAAAACTAAATAGTACTACTATATGACCCAGCAATTTCACAATTCCACTCCTGGGTATATAACCAAAAAAAATTTTAAAACCCACTAATTTGAAAAGATACATGCACCCCAATGTTCATAGCAGCACTATTTACAACTGGCAAGGTATGGAAGCAATCTAAGTGTCCATCAACAGATAAATGGACAAAGAAGATGTGGTACGTACACACACACACAATGGAACACTACTCAGCCATAAAAAAGAATGAAATTTTACCATTTGCAGCAACATGAATGTACTTGAAGGGCATTATGCTAAGTGAAATAAGTCAGACAGAGAAAAGCAAATACTCAATTATATCACTTATATGTGGAATCTAAAAAATATAACAAACTAGTGAACAAAACAAAAAAAGAATCAGACTCACAGATATAGAGAACAAACTAGTGATTACCAGTGGGGAGAGGTAAGGGGGAGGAGCAACATAAGGGTAGGGGAAAACAAAGGGTTTTTTTATGGTATTATATGAAATCATGTGTGTGAAACTTTTGAAAATTGTAATGCACTATAGAATTTAAAGAATTTTTCATTCAATTAAAAATAACAGTATGGACTGACATAGGAGGGATCTCCATTGGCTGTAGGGTCTCCCTTTTTATCCAGCCCCTCTCTGTTACCTCTAAAGCATTTGCAAATGAACTTCTGTGTAGAAGGGTGCTAGCATGTTTATAGTCATAAATTAATAGGTGTTTAAGAGAGATTTTCTATGACGATTACTTTATTTAAAGATCATTTTTATTTTAAAAGATTGCTTTACTTGAATCTGAAACCTTGATAACAGCAAATAATTCAAACAGTCTAAGCAGCAAGTATGATGCAGTTATAATTATCTGAATATGTTAACATTTAAGGAACAGTCAGGAGCATTACTGGCCTTTAGAAAAATAAAATGCTTCATGTAGACACTAATTAATCAATAAAATCCTAATTGGATTCTATTAAGTATTGAAAACGACATTTCAACTTAAATATTCCATTTACAGCCCTGACCCATTCCCAAGCAGCAATAAAAGCCAATTAAGGTGGCATTCAGATTATAATTATGAATGCTGTCACCACCCTGGTCTACATTAATATTATAACAATTAAAGAGAACACAGTAAGGAATGAATCAGGTAAGTACTCCTGCACCGATACCTCATTTTTTGGCTAGTGTTGAGGGATTCACTATTACACAAAAGTGGCTTTTAAAGAACAGAAGGTTTGGAATTAGAAGGCCTGCGAAAATACCAATCCTTTACTAATTGAGTATGTGTCTGAGACCAATGTCTCCCTCTGTAAAATGGGGATAAGAGAAGCTATTTTCAGGAGTATGTTGAAGATTAGAATTGATGTTTATGAGTGATCCAGCCATGTGCTGGACAAGCTGGAGTCATGCAGAAAGTGGCAGATCTATTCTAGAATGCTGAGGTCTATATTCATGGAATCTTAGGAAGAAACCCAGGATTCATCAGACCTCACCAGCCATTTTCAGTGCAGAAACCTTTTAACTGTAAGTCCCCAAAGATTATGCTGCAACCTCTGCTTGAACATGCGTATTGCTTCAAAATTTATTTCTTCATGGGGTATCACAGTTTCATTGCTAATATTGCTAGAACATGCAGAAATTTACCTCCTTATTGACTGTCATCAGACCTAGTTTTACCATTGACAATAAAATAAACTTTATTGAAATTCGTTTCTGGATGAATTGTTCAGGAAATATAGAGATATGTTTCGCTGACTTTGGAGATAAGCTGCCTCAGACCAAATCCCAGCCCTATCATTGACTTGCTCTGTGAACTTGGACTGGTTAACCTTGCTATCCTTTGGTTTTCTCATCATTAAATGTGGATGATAATTCCTGTCTCTTCCATGTGCTGTGAATGTTAGCTATTACTGCATCCTATTTCTTTTTCATATTCTTAAACATTCCTTGTAGAATACAATGTACAAAACTTTTTCCAGCCCAATCTACCCTGGATGTCAGTTTAAACACCAAAACCCATGTAACATTGGCCATTTTGATGCACATCTTCATGGGGTGAGCTGCATATTTCCAGATCCGCATGACAACAAACATTCTTCTTTTTACAGTGTGCAAGTAAGGAAACAGAAGTTTAGAGAAGTGAGGTCAGGAAACTTGTCCACGCTCCCCCAGCTTGTATGTGGAGGGTCAGGGATTAGAGCAGCCACAGGTGCCGCAGCCTCAGCACTTAAATGTCTTGCTACAGTTTCTCTAGTATCAGCCACCAGTAGGCAAAGAAAGGAAACCAGAATGGGTAACACCAGAGTTGTGAGAAGCTGAGACCCTGGCTTTGTAACTGGCCGCCGTGAAGAAGAACAATGCAAACCAGGTCTAATGGACATCACAAACTGACTTGATCCAGTAGCGGCCGGAATGTTTACTAGAGAGGCTTGGTAAGTCAGGTAGGAAAATCACGCTGATTCCTCCTGGGAAAAGCAGAACATGGTGCTGTGATACAAACACTCAGCTCAAAATGGTGTTTTCACAGCACACAAAGTGAAAGAGCATCTTAGCAACTAGACGAGATGTGTGCAGTTCAGCAGTGACCTCCTGGAAACAACACATTTATTCAAAAGATGAGTTTAATGGTCAAATGGAAAATCTGACTGACACTATATTGGGGGTGGAGCTAGGTGTGATGATGACTTTAAAATCGTATGATGTAATTAGTCACCTCTTTATTTTTACTTTGAATATTATTTATAGAAATAGACCTGATTCTTAGGACAATAGGGATTGTGCTACCCAGCTGCTGCTACCTGTGTTAAGACTTGTTCCTAAAACACAGCCTGCAAGGGAGGAACATTCTAAGACTGGAACTCAAGATGGTGTAGACTGACCACTGTAGAGCCAGAATGTTATCTTGAATTAATTCCCTAGCATCACAAAGTCAGCAAATCACTGAGATAGGCCATAGATCCAAACCTCTTTACTCTAAACCCTGGACTCTTTTGCCAATAGTTCCCATGATATAAATGAAGCAAAGATCCCAAGATCAAAATTATTTTATTAAGATCAAAATTATTGTATTAATTAATCTACAAACTTTCCCATTATAAGATAAAGTTTCAATAATTTGGTTTTATATACTTTCTATATTTAAAAAATTTAAAGGCAATTAAATAATTGTATGATTCCATTTATATGGAATATCTAAAATAGGAGCACTCTTAGTAACAGAAGGAAGATTAGTGGTTATCAGAGGCAGAGGGGAAGGGGAAATGGGGAGAGGCTGCTTAATGAGTATCAGGCTTCCTTTTGGGGTAATGAAAACATTCTTGAACTAGATGTGATTATAGTTGTACAGCATAGTAAATGTACTAAATGTCACTAATGGTAAATTTTATGTTATGTGTATTTTACCACCAAAAAAAAATCACAAAAAAATCATTTTAGGACTATTTTATCCTCTGGAAGTTAGCAGGGTTTCATGGATGGAAAATGACTGGGGACAAAAATAGTCTCTAGTTCTAATCCTAGCTCTACCACTTACTAGCTATATGACCTTGGACAACTGGCTTGATTCCCCTGTACCTCATGTACCACATGAGCTTTCTGTAGGATCAGCTAATGCAGATCAAACACCTTGTAGAGTATTTGATGTATAGTAGGTGTTTAGTAATAGTAATGGCCACATAGTCATGGATTCTCTAAGGTGATATAATAGGTAAAAAGACAGTGATTTAGAGGTTGACTTTATTGTAAGGAAATTTGCTGAAAATGTGCAGCAGTGATTCCCAGGAGACTGGTGTGTTCATACTAGTCCACTAAGTTTTCATCTTTTATTTCTCCCTGAGCTGGAATTCAGTGCAGAGAATATTTTTGACATTAAATAAGACAAAAAGGGAAAACATCTACCCAAATTATTGAGCTTCTGGGCTCTTTCTTGAAAAAATTAAGCTGTGAGGTAAAAGATCAAGTTAATATGTACAAAATATAAGGATTAGACTAATAGAACTATATTTCTGGAACATATGAACTTTACCGACATTTCTTGAAGGGTCTGATCTTGGTTTGATGAAATGGGCAAAAAACCGATGAAATTATAGCAGGTGAAAATATAACTGATTGTCTATAGGAGATATATATATATATATATATATATATACACTACACGTACTATTGTTATCATCCCATTTAAAAATTAGAAAACTGAGGCAATTTGAGTTGCACCTTTCCCATTATTATATACATAGTAAGATACTAAATCACGATTATAAATTGAGACAGCATGCCTCCAGGGACCTTGGTTTTAACCACCATACAATAGCTACCTCTCTATTCCACACATCTAAGTTTACTTTTGGCTTGAGGTATTTTTAACTTGCACACTTATGAAGACAAGAAAAGTATTTATTGATACTTATTAAAGCATGAGATATAAAGAGAACTTTATATAATATGATATAGATAACTACATAGTCATCTACAAGAAACCATAAATGTTTTTCTTTGTATTCCCTTAAAATTTCTAATTCTTCCTAAGCAAGGAACTTGTACAGAAGTTTTGCTGTGGACAACTAAATTTTTTTTTAACATCTTTATTGGAGTATAAGTGTTTTACAATGGTGTGTTAGTTTCTGCTTTATAATAAAGTGAATCAGGTATACATATACATATGTTCCCATATCTCTTCCCTCTTGCGTCTCCCTCCCTCCCACCCTCTGTACCCCATCCCTCTAGGTGGTCACAAAGCACCGAGCTGATCTCCCTGTGCTGTGTGGCTGCTTCCCACTAGCTATCTATTTTACGTTTGGTAGTGTATATATGTCCATTCCACCTTCTCACTTTGTCACAGCTTACCCTAACGACTAAATATTGCATTAGGTGTTCAGTGTCCTTTTCATAGCTTTTCCCTTCTAGACATTCTGTGGCTCTGTTTCATGGGGGAAAACACACAAAGATTAAAAGCCAGCTGAGAAATAAATACTACTTTAATAATCTTGTGGAAAGCCCTATAATCATCCTGAAAGCAGTTGGTACCATTTAGGATGTCATTGGGTACAAGTTGCAGGACATACTACTAAAACTGACTTAAATGGTAAGGACTGTACGGTCTTACATAAAAGTCATCTAGAGCTAGGCTGTACTTGGTACAAATGTGTAAAGACTTGATACTGACTTCTGGGACCAACACTCTTTCCTTCCTCTCTCTGGCACAATCCTCAATGTGTTGGCTTTCATCTGGAGATGCGTTGTTTCCTGGTTGCAGTGGGACAGCTTCACCTCCAAGCATCACGTCCAAACACAATTGTGTCCAAAGTCTAAGCCTAAGGAGAGCAGAAAAGAGCTTTCTTCGAGAATCTCTTGACCTTTATCTAGAAGGAATATAATTTCCATAAGCCTTGTAAAAGACTTCTTTTGTTTCATTGATCAGAACTGGATCACATGGCTACACTAACTGCAAGGAAACTGAAAAAGAGAATAAATGGCATTATCAGCTTCTATAATAGGAGGAAGACTCTGCCAGTAAGAAGAAATGTGAGGATGTTTTAAAATGTAGGTTTTAGGTATCACTCAGGTATGATGAAGCCAATGGCTCAGGAGATGATCGCCATTGAAAAGATAGTTTGTTACTCATTGTGCCCAAGAGAAGAAGGCAGGCTATACCACTTAAGATCATGTGGGAAAGAAGCAGGGTTGGTCAAGAATCATAGGGTGTAAGAGGAAAATGTGAGCAAGAAGTTTTCTGTGGTTTCCATGGAATAGGTAAAACAGGTTAAGCAGGCATAGGATTGGCTAGTTTGAATAATTTCATCAGGGTCTGGGGCACATAGGCTGTCCCTAGTTGCCTGATACTTGGTCCTGCAGTGATTAGCACAGGGTAATATTGCCCCAGAATGTGGGAACTTAATAAAGCAGGTGGGGAGGGAGAAAATATAGGCTTTGGATTGGTTAATTTACATATGAACAGTGCACTACTGGATGAATTACTTGCTATCTTTGGGAATTCAGCTAACCTGTGAGGGGCAGTCCCTCTTCAGTTAGTGAAGCCCCAGATGCCAGAGCATTAAGAATACAGAAAATAAAACTTCCCAACAAAGAAAAGACAAGGACCAAATAATTTCACTGGTGAATTCAACCAAACATTTAAAGAAAAATTAATACAAATTATTTTCAAACTCTTCAAAAACATTGAAGAGGCAGGAATGTGTCTACACTCATTTTATGAAGGTAGTATTACCCTGATACCCAAGCCAGATGAGGACACTATGAGAGAAGAAAAGTAAAGCCAATATCTCAGATGTATTCATCTGTTAATTCTAGCAAATTAAATTCAACACCACATTAAAAGGATTATATACCATGCTAAAGTGGGATATATCCCTGGAATGCAAGCATGTTTCAACATATGCAAATCAATAAATATGAAACACCACCACAATAATAAAATGAAGGATAAAAATCATGTGATCCTCTAGGGAGATTGGTAGTGATAAATTAGGAGTATGGGATTAACAGATACAAGCTACTCTACATAAAATAGATAAGCAACAAGGATTGACTGTATAGCACAGGGAACTATATTCAGTATCTTGTAATAACCTATAATGGAAAAAAATCTAAATATATATGTATATATGTCACCTTGCTGTACCCCTGAAAGTAACACAATATTGTAAATCAACTATACTTCAATTAAAAAAACATATGATCCCCTCAATAGATACAGAAAATGTATTTGACAAAATTCAACACTCTTACATGATAAAAGCTCTCAATTTAATGGGTATAGAAGGAAAAAATCTCAGTAAAATAAAGGCTGTATATGAGAAACCCACAAGTAATATCATACTCAATGGTGAAAAGCTGAAAGTTTCTCTTCGAAGATCAAGAACAAGACACAGGTTTTCATTCCCACCACTCCTATTCAACATATTACTATAAGTGCCAGCCAGAGCAATTAGGCAAGAAAAAGAAACAAAAGACAACCAAACTGGAAAGAAAAAGTAAAATTGTCTCTGCAGACAACATGACCTAATATATAGTAAACCCTAAAGGCCTCACCAAAAAAATGTTAGAACTAATAAATGAATTCGGTAAAGTCACAGGATACAAAATCAACATGAAAATAAGTTGCATTTCAACACACTAACAATGAAATATCTGAAAGACAATACCCCATTAATAGCATCAAAAAGAACAAAATACTTAGGAATAAATTTAACCAAAGAAATGAAAGATTTGTATACTGAAAACTACAACACTTTGAAGAAAGAGATTTAAGAAGACACAAATAAATGGGAGGATATTCCGTGTTCATGGATCGGAAGTAATATTGTTGAAATGTTGATTCTACCCAAAGATATCTACATATTCAGTGCAGTCCCTACCAAAACTCCAATGGAATTGTTCACAGGAGTAGAAAAAAGTATCCTAAAATTAGTATGAAACCACAAAATATCCTGGATAGCCAAAGCAATTTTTGAGAAAGAAGAATAAAGCTGGAGGCATCACATTTTCTGATTTCAATCTATACTACAAAGTTATAGTAATCAAAACACACACAAGGAAATAAACAGATGCACAAACCAATGAAATAGAATAGAGAGCCCAGAAATAAGTCCATGCATATACATCAACTAATATTTGACAAGGGAGTCAAGAATATTCATTGAGGAAAAGATAGTCTTTTCAATAAATGGTGTTGGGAAAACTGGATGTTTACATGCAAAAGAATGAAACTAGACCTCATTTTATGCCACTCACAAAAATTAATTAAAAATGAATTAAAGACTTAAATATAAGACCTGAAACCATAATGTTCCTAAAGGAAAATACAGAGGAAGTGTTCCTTGACATTGGTCTTGGCAAGAAGAAAAAAATGCAAAAATAAACAAACAAGACTATAGCAAGCTAAAAAATTTCTGTACAGCAACAGAAACATCAACCTATGGAATGGGAAAATATTTGCAAATCATATATCAGTAAGGGGTTAATATTAAAAATATATAAGGAATTCATACAACTCAATAGCAAAATAATAATAATAATAATATGATTTTTTAAATGGGCAGAGAATCTGCATAGACATTTTTCTAAAGAAGATATACAGATGGCCAACAGGTACATGAAAAGGTGCTCAACATCACTAATCATCAGAGAAATGCAAATCAAAACCACAATGGAATATCACCTCATACATGTTAGAATGGCTATTATGAAAAAGTGAAGAGATAAAAAGGATGTGGAGAAAACTGAACCTTTGTGTATTCTTGGTGGAAATGTAAATTGGTCAAACATTATGGAAAACAGTATAGAATTTCCTCTAAAAAATGAAAAATATGGCTACTATATGATCCAAAAATCCCACTTCTGGGTATATATCTAAAGGAAATAAAGATCACTATCTTGAAAAGATATATGCATCTCATGTTCATTGAAATATTATTCACCGTAACCATTACATGGAAACCAGCTAAATGTCCATTGATGGATGACTGGATAAAGAAAAGGTGATATATATGTGCACATATAATGGAATATTTTCAGCCTAATAAAAAGGAAATCCTGCCATTTGCAACTTGTATGTTAGATCTGGGGAATCTAATATTCAGCATGGTGACTAAAGTTAACAATATTTATTATATAATTGAAATTTGCCAAGAGTAGATCTCACCACACGCATACAGACACACACTGCAAAAATGTGAGGTGATGGATGTGTTATTGAAGTAATAATGTTGTAATATGTACATATATCAAATCACCACTTTGTATATCTTAAACTTACACAATGTTGTATATCAATTATATCTCTATAAAGCTGGGGAAAATACAGAAAATACATTTAATGTAGAGGAAAATGGTTTTGGTAGTCTAAGAATCTCTGTCAAATATTACAGGTCTTAGGTTCATGTGGCTCTTTGTACTTCTTCCCCAAATCTAAATCTAGAAGCCAGAATTCTTATGAACACAAGAGGCAGACTGTGAGAACAATTACAAATTAACAAGTTACTGTCTACAGAGGGGGCCTTACTGGTTTGCTTTACCTACAGATAACAGACAGATCAGAGACACAGCAGGAGGGTCTCCCCTTGTCAATTTGGAGAACTTTCCCAGATGTGCTTTTCAAGAAGCAACAGAAAGCACAAAAGTACCCTTTATAACTAAGTATTGGATGTGAAAATTAAAAGTTCAGAGCTTGTCATGCGGGCATGGACCCCCAGTGGGGTCCTAGGAATGGTTTTGATTCTGACCAATCAGAATAGTTAATGTTTTTTTCAGGAGAGACTTTGATCAAGGAATGAAGAGTCTGGAAGGTTGGCAAGAGAAAGAGAAGCAAACATTCTCCCCATACCCCCCACTATATTAGTATTCTTGGCTGGAATTACTTTTTGATTGATTAGTGTCAAGTGTTAGTGAGTTCTGCTGATTCTCCTCTGAGCGCACCTTTCTGTTTCACCTCACCTCATTTAATTTAGAAAAAAGATATTCGTGAATTAGCAGTTACTGCTCGCTAAAGAAAGTGCCTGTTCTTTGCATAGGCAAATGCTCAAAATTCGTTTTCAGATCAAGTCTCTATCTATTGATTCTTACAAGACCTTGCATCTTTCATCATACTGTAAAAATTGTTGACTGCTTGCATTTTTCTCATGGTGCCAGAGCTGTCTTCGGACTGCCTGCTTGGCTCTTTAATTCTCTCTCTAGTCTGAGTTTTGGGTCTGTGTGTTGAATCGCTGCATCAATGAAGAATATTTGAGGTTAGTGATGCAAATTACAAAGAACTCCTTTGTTTTGAAAAACATACTTCCGGTTGCTGTCTGAGCAGAAATTTAATCTGTACTCTCCTTGAGTACCGTGACAACATCCTGTGTGACACCATTTAGCATCATCTCCCAGGCCCCCAAAAGTAAAGGGGACATTAACAATTAATCACTGCAGGCCACTCTGGCCCTTAGGTACTGATGATGCAAAGTTGGAAATGAATTTCATTTGCTTTTCCAAGATCTTAGTCTAAGGAGAGTCACACACAGGTAAGTGTGATATAGTGTGAATCAGAGATTTGAACAAAGTAGAGAAGAGGCTACAGGAGAGATAGATCCTATCTGAGTATTCAGAACAGCCATCAGATTTCTGTAATTCCTGTACCTCAGGTGGTGACTATTCATCTATCTAGCCCTTTCTTTGTGTATAAAGGATAGAAAATTTCTTGAAGCCCAGTTTTAAGTCTCCAGGCTAAATTTCTCCAAAGCAGTTGTTTTGGAAAATATAGATGTGTGTTCTGGTGAGAGAGGCTGGTCCAGAATCCAAGCTATGGAAGCCAATACTTTACTCTTTTCAGGAATAATCTATATTTTGACTTTATTATTTTTTTTTTTTACCTATGCATTGAATGGTGAGGGTGTATAAGGGAAATCTTTCCAAGAGGACAAGGTGACAGGCCACTGAGTGGATATGTGAGACTGTCTGTCTCAATGCCCATGGAAATAAAAGTAGCACAAAAAAAAAAAAGCATTTTTAAGAAGGCTCAAACCTTCCTGCTCCAATGTAACTGCCCATTTTATCCTTGCTCCTCTGTACTTTGTCTTTGCCACACAAATGTGAAACATTTTAATGAAGTCCTACTGCTCAGAATAAAGCATTTTGAAGCCCTAGGAGAGCTCCAGCCAGCTCATCAGGAGTTTCTGAAAGTTGCCTGAACCCACTGGGCCATTCTGGACTGGTCCACAGGGTTGCTACAAGCTGTCACTGTGAACTGGAAAATTTTAAAAATGTATCTATATTTGACAAAAGGCTAGTAAAAAAGGCAGTCATTTGGAGGAACATATGGGGAAGTTCATGAAGAAAAACAGAACAAAACAAAACAAACAAACAAACAAGGAAAACAGATAGAAATTTAACAGCACCTGGTACTATACATTAGCATGAAATTAATCTTAGGAAACACTAAAAGTGTCTATAGTTGGCCCCTTCTGCATGTTCTTGAATGAGATGGAGAAGATGAATCAGGCTGTTTAAAAAGTTAACATTATCAGATTAAAAAATGTTCATCTAGAAGGAAAAAAGATTTTCCTTGTTAAATTTGTTAATGTTAAGAGCAGAACTAAACAGTTTTGAGTTCTATAATTTCCTTTTTTGGGGGAGAATACATAAAATAGCACCTCAAAAGATAAATTATTTCACCATGTGTCAAGTTGATGTACAAAGAAATTACTAAATGAAAAAGAAATGCCTGAATTCTCTTAGCTCATAATAAACATACCTGGCATTTGTATAGAACTGTGTAATGTTTCTTAAACTTATTTTACAGATCAACAACATCACAAGCACCAAGGTGCTTACTGAAAACTCAGATTCCTGAACAACTCATTCAGAATCTTTAGAAGTGCTACTTTGCAGTTTCTATTTTGCCAAGCTCTGGATATGAATTAGTTTCCTATTGTTATTGTAACACAAGTTACTGCAAATTTAGTGCTAAA
This sequence comes from Phocoena sinus, assembly GCF_008692025.1. NCBI lineage: Eukaryota > Metazoa > Chordata > Mammalia > Artiodactyla > Phocoenidae > Phocoena > Phocoena sinus. The sequence continues at coordinate 108,580,915 of NC_045769.1, forward strand.
AACAACTCGAATGTATTCTCTTACTGTTCTGGAAATGAGTTTCACTGGGCTAAAATCAAGGTACCAGAGGTTTTGTGGGCTCTATCAGAGAATGAATTTTCTCCTAGCTTCTGGAGACCACCTCCATTCTCTCATTCATTATCCCTTCCTTCCATCCCTCCAACCCCTTTCTTCTCTTGTCCCATCTCCTACTTCCTCTCTGATCTCTTGTTTCACTCTTATAAGGACCCTGTGATTACAAAGGCCCCAACCTGGAGAATGCAAAATAATCTCCCCATCTCAAGATTCTGACTTTAATTACATTTGCAAAGTCCCTTTTATGATATAAGGTGACATTCCCAGGTTCCAGGGCTAAGGACATGGACATCTTTGCAGGGGGCAGTGCTATTATTCAATCTACCAAGGGGTGATTCTTTAGCAAATGAACATTTGAGAATCATTGTCACAGAGTAGACAAGGTATCTTTGAGTAACAGGATGTTTAAATGTGTAAAACTTCAATAGTGATCTAGGTCATAGGCCAGATATACAAGACATTCTAAGAAATTAAAATACTAAATCAACTATCATTAGAACATTATCCCACTCAAGCGTATAAAATAGTTCAACTGAAAAGTTGAGAATGGGATGAGTTTTTAGAGATTGCTTTGCTGGCCCTCATGGAGACAAAGAGGGAAGGAAGCATCTACAGTTTCTTTTAATTCACATTCCCTGTCCTGTTCATGAGCTTTTAACATTTTAATCATAGTTATTTAAAATTCCTTCTCTGCTTCCTTCTTAGGGTACTTCTGAATCTGGTCTGTTGAATGCTTTGTATCTTGAGAGTGAATTATTTTTCCTTGATCTTCGTTGGTCTGATGATATCTCACTGTTTCCTGAGCATCATATGTAGAACAGAGGGGCCTGAGGTAAAGAGGACTGAGGTCTAGAAATGAGCATGCCTCTTCTACTTGGTTGGTAATGTGGAGAATATCAAGCTGGTTAACAGTTGATCTAAGATTGAGATGTGTTGTTGCTCTTATTATCTTCAATTTACCACCAGCTCCAGATTCCTCTAGGGTCACCTGTGCTTAAGGTGCAGTTGAGTTGCCAGATGGTTTTTCTTTTACCATCCTCAAGTCAGCCTCCCTGTACAGCTACTACAGTGACTTATTTTTTAAGCTATAAAGTACTTTCTGCTGTATTAATTTAGGTATGATCATTTTCTGTGGTTAAAAATTGCATAATCTGTCTGACTGGGGACTGTTCTCAGTTCCTTTAGGTCACCCTTGGGTCCTTACCCAATAGCCCCCTCTAGCTCAGCAACAGAGAGCCTCTCTCACTGGAAAGAACTTTGCTCTTTTAAAGGGTTCATGTGATTAGGTTGGGCTGACCCAGATAATGTCCTTATTTTAATTTTAACTGATTAGTAACCTTAATTACATACGAAAACTGCCTTTGCCATGTGATATAATCATGGGAGAAACACCAGGGGACAGGAATAATGACAGCATCATAGAATTCTGCCTACCACATTCTGCCCTGTGGTCCTCATAACTTCTGCCTACCCAATATGAAAAATACATTTACAACCTCCCAAGTTTCCCAAGGATCTCATGCCATTAAAGTATCAAAGTTCAAAATCTCATCTAAAACTCATAAGCTCAACTGTCCAAAATCTCATCACCTAAATTAGGTATGGATAAGCCTTCTAAATATACCCCATTAAATGTCATTTCTCTCCATCTGTGGGCCTGTGAAACTAAAGAGACCTGTTATCGTCTCTAAATATTCCTAGCATACAATGGTTAGGAAAATAAGTATGGACATTCCAACCCAAATAAGGGGGAAATTAAAGGAGTTGACAATACAAGCAGTTTTGAAATCCAGCCTGGCAAAATCAGAGGGAATCCTTGATTAGATTCCAACCTGAAATAACCCTCCATGGTCCTCAGCTCTGTCCTGTGTGCTTTTGGTTTTGTCCTCTGAGTTGTTTTTCTTTGTTATGAATGGTCACACATTGTCTGCAGCTAGGTAGTTTTATCAGCCTGATTCCTACTCCTGTGGTCATTTCTTCAGCATCCTTCAAGAGCAGCAGACTGACAAGAAGAGAGAAGGAACAAGGTACGGAGACGGGAGTTAAGATTACATCATCTTTCTTTAAAAATTATTTAGTATCTCATTTTTTTTTTTGGCCACATTATATGACTTGTGGGATCTTAGTTTCCCAACCAGGGATCAAACCAGGGCCTCCCGGCAGTGGAAGTATAGAGTCCTAACCACTGGACTACCAGGGGATTCCCAAGATTGCATCATCTTTGGAATCAAATAGACCCATTAGTTATGGTTGTTGTTGTTTACTGAGCTCTGCCTCTTGACAGTTTTATGACCCTGACTAACTTATTTAACTTCCTTTTTTTTTTTTTTTTGATCCTCACTTTCCTCACCTCTAAAATGAGGCTATTATTACCAATCTCATAACACTGTTACAAATATTAAAGAAAATAAAGTTTTATTGTCTTATAAAGTGCTTAGCCCATAGGCCAGAATTTGATCAGTGCATGGCAATTACATTATTGGTATTTCTCTCATTCTCTTCCTCTTTCTTTTCTGCTATTGTGAATTACAAACAGTAGCTTCTGTCTATAGTTGACATGCAGTCATCTAGGAAAGCTTTAAAAGTACTGACACTTGCGTTTTGCCCTCAGAGCTTCTGATTTAATTGGCCTGGAATGTGATCTGGGCTTTGGTATTGGTTAAATCCTCCAGCTAATTCTAACGTGCAGCTAAAGTTGAGAATCAATGTAAGACTTTGTAAATTATGATGACCACCTGAGCCTTCTCAATGACCTTCCCCTTGTAACACAATCCTAGGTGGTCAATGCACAGGAAGAGTAGGGTTGACCCAGAGAATGGTCTCTGAAGAGCTCCTTAAGGCTTTTCTCCAGAACAGCCTCTCCCAAGCCCACTTAGATACCCAAATACCTCTAATCAAGCACATTGTTTAGTGAAGTATTACAAGATCTTTCTAAGATCTGTGTTGGCTTTGTTATGTTTCGCTGGGTTGGGGTATTTATTCATAATGTCAAATACACCATCCAGGCATATTCATGACACAGTTTTTCAGGGAAAGTGAGAGTTCCAGAGGTCAGAGACCAGACTAACTAAACTGGGACAGGCTGGGACGACTACAGTCAGAATTGTGGGGGTCAGAGACGGTAAACTTAGGTGGGTGTGACTTTGTGAAAGCTGGTACAGAAGATGTCCTAGGACACTGACTTTGAAAGGAAGATAGGAGGGATAAGGAAGGAAAGGTGAGAAGGACGGAATTGAGAAAGAAGAGTTCAGAATGGAAGGGACAAAGGATCCAAGAACAAAAGAGTGGCTTTACGTTGCAGTTACATGTACACTGCATGTGTACTGTATGCAGTGTATGTAGACAGTAGCTACATTTTTTTATGTCTTCTACAGTGTATAGGCCATACACATATAATCCTTCCTGTTATTAGGGGATATAGGAGTCTTAGGAGAGGGGTAGAATTTCAATAACACCAACATATTTAATTATGTTACTTAGTCATTTAAGAGTGTAATTAAGTGGCTTCATTACCCATGTACCAAGGCTTGGAGGAAATTGCCTCCTGTCTCTGATCACTGGTCTTCTGGTATCAACAACATATCCATATATCAAATTAGATTCTGCCATTACTGACATTTCCAGACTCTATGACAATGTGTTCAGACATTTAGAAAGTCAAGAATATGAAAACATTACATTGATTGACGTTGCTTGGAAGATCTTCAGGAAAGATCACCAAAAGATCCCTGAAAATTCTAACAACCATGTAATGATTTCCCACCCCACCACACACACCTCACCTCAGGGAATCAGGTTGTATTTCTAGATACAAACCATTGCTGGACAGGAAGTTATCCAACAAAGGACTCTGAACATCTTCTTATAACAAAGACATATAAGAGAGCATAGGACAGAGTCCCTTATAAGCTCCCTTATTTATTTTTTTTATTTTTTTTTTTTTATTTTATTTTATTTTTTTTTTTGCGGTACGCGGGCCTCTCACCGTTGTGGCCTCTCCCGCTGTGGAGCACAGGCTCCAGATGCGCAGGCTCAGCGGCCATGGCTCACGGGCCCAGCCGCTCCACGGCACGTGGGATCTTCCCGGACCGGGGCACGAACCCGCGTCCCCTGCATTGGCAGGCAGACTCTCAACCACTGAGCCACCAGGGAAGCCCTAAGCTCCCTTTTTTAAAAATAATTTTTCCTTCTGTATCCCAAATGTGCCAAAGAAAGTTGTGATGGGATTGTAGACCTGATCAGGATTTAGAACTGAATTTTACCTGGAAATCTTGCCCTGAGAGAAGTTGATATGAAGGATCACTTCACCTTTAGCTTCTTGAGGAAGTTTCCTGGAGCTTGGCTTTGAGTTACAGGCTGGTCTTGATCTCTGCCCCTCTCACCAGGCAAACCATGTCACTCTGGTGACAAGGACTATTTGGGTGATTGATACCTCCCCTCTTCAGGGCAGCACTATCAATCTCTAGCTTTAGTTTGGTGCAATGTCTTCAATGTTTCTGACTTATTATGGTGTACCATACATAAATCAGCACACATGTTGTCTCAGAAAATACAAGTCTCCTGACTGATGGTCAGATCCAGAGCTGATAACAAAAGGTCTCATTCATTTAATGGCAGCAAGGCCAAGGAGCAGCCTACACAGCTCCAGTCTGGCTTCCTTCCATGACAGTAGACTGACTATTTCCTTTAGTGAACTCGCCCATTTCCTCTATCTGGACCTCTAGTCTCTGGGTTTAGAATAATGGCATTCATATATCTGACCAAGATGATTTGTCCAAGTTGGTTATCCCAGAGATAAGATCACAAATACCCCTCTTTTAAGCAATAAAACCTTTTAAAACAGAACAAAGCGATGGTAATCAAAACATGTGGTACTGGCATAAGGACAAACACATAGGCCAATGAAATAGAATAAAGAGCCCAGATGTACACCCTTGTATATATGGTCAGATGGTTTCCTACAATGGTTCCAAGACCATTCAACGGGGGAAGAACAGTCTTTTCTACTACCTATGTTGGGAAAACTGGATATTCACATGCAGAAGAATGAAGTTGGACCCTTATCTTAAAGTATAAAGAAAAATTAACCCCAAATGGGTTAAAGACCTAAATGTAAGAGTTAAAACTATAGAACTCTGAGAAGAAAATGTAAGGGAAAATCTTCATAACAAAGGCAAAGACAATAAAAGAAAAAATAGATGTTGGACTTCATCAAAATTAAAACTGTTGTATATCAAAGGACACTGTCAACAGAGTGAATGCAGCCTAAGGAATAGGAGGAAATATTGGTAAATCATATATCTGATAACGGATTGATAAAATCCAAAATATATCAAAAAAGAATCCCAAATTTTTAAAAAGCAATTTTACTATGTGAAAAATATATAAATAAAACATAAAAAATATACTATATGTCACTCCATTATTCAAGAATTTTAAAAATTTCCCACTTTATACTGAATAAAATCTTCAAACAACCTGTTCTTTTTCATCTTTTGCCACTTCTCAGGATATAGTCATCTACAGGCAGTTAATAGATATTTGTGTGATTCATGCCTCAGACTTTATGTCTTTAAAAATGAAAATACCTTTTTTTTCATTTCCTTAAGAAATGTATTGGTTTTGCCTTAAAAAATTCCCCAACTTCTCCCTAGCAAAGCATCAATTTTAAGTATCTTTCCAGACTAGGATTTATGTGTATTGAGGTAGTACTTCTTTTTATAGAAAAGAGGCATGACCTGTTTTAAGAATTTCTGCCTGGGTTAGAGAGTGAAAGATTGTTACTGTTGAGTTCTACAGCACAGGAATCCATTTCAAGATGAGAGAGAAAAACAAAGGAAGGACATTCAAAGAAAAAGAACAGCATGTGCCAAGCCACCTAAATCTACCAGCAATTCAGTATTGTTGAAATGCAAACTGCATGTTGGGGACAGAGTCAAAATGGTGGAGTAGGAGGATGTGCAGTTCACGTCTCCCCACAACTAGGGCACCTACCAGACCCTGGTGGGGGACCTCAACACCCAAGGGAACAGGAGGAACCCCCAAGCAACTGGGTAGGATGTGAGGGGGTAATGAGGGGGGAGGAGAAGTGGAGGCTGGACAGGACTGGCACCCCTGAGGGGTAGATGGGGTAAGGGAGGGGTTCCCATGCCTTGAGGGACCCTGAGGGGTTCAGATGATTGAGGGTGAACATGGCTGGCATTTCCTCTGCCCACTTGGGCCCAGGAAGCCGGCTGGGGTCCCAGGCTGGATCCTCCACTCTTCAGGGTTCCCTCCAGCTGCATGAGTCCTGGGGGCATGGTTGGGGGGGAGAAGAAAAGGAGAGGTGAATGGGGAACCTACTGAGGTTCTGGGCCTGATTATCCAAACTCCAAAGCCGGAGGCACTCCAGGGCCCCTCCAGTCTTGCTGAGCCTAAGGCCTGCCCACACCCCCCTAGGGCCTTTTCCAGCAACATGGGTCCTAAGCCTAGACCACAACCCCACTGAAATCCTGTCCCTGCCTGAGCCCTAACCTCCACAGGCAAGGCCTTTTCTGGCCTTTTTAAAAATTTTTTCTCTTTTTTGCTATTGTGTTTCTCTTTTACTTTCCATCATTGTTTCAGTTATAAGTTATTTTTTCTAACATATCTCTTAGTTTTCTAATCTTAATTATTTTTTACTCTGTTATTGTTCTGCTCTTTGTGTTTTGTTTTGTTTTGTTTTTTGCCACCCCTCACAGCTTGCAGGATCTTGGTTCATGGGCCAGGGGTTGGGCCTGAGCTCCTGTTGTGGGAGCACAGAGTCTGAACCACTGGACTAACAGAGAACCTCAGACCCCAGGGAATATTCATTGAAATGAGACTTTCCAGAGGTCCTCATCTCAGCACCAAGACCCAGCTCTACCCAACAGCCTACAAACACCAGTGCTGGAACCCTCAGACCAAACAACCAGTAAGACCGGAACATAGTTCCACCCATCAAAAGAAAAAAAATGAGACAACAAAAAATATGTTACAGGTGAAGAAGCAAGGTAAAAACCTACAAGATTAAATAAATGAAGAGGAAATAGAAAACCAATGTGAAAAAGAATCAGAGTAATGACAGTAAATATGATCCAAAATCTCAGAAACTGAATGAAGGCATGGATTGAGACAATACAAGAAATGTTTAGCAAAGACCTTGAAGAACTAAAAACCAAACAGACAGAGTTGAAAAACACAATAACTGAAATAAAAAATACACTAGAAGGAATCAATAGCAGAATAATTGAGGCAGAAGAACGAATAAGTGAGCTGGAAGACAGAATGGTGGAAATAACTGCCAAGGGGCAGAATAAAGAAAAAAAAAATGAAAAGAACTGGAGACAATCTCAGAGACCTCTGGGACAACACTAAACACACCAACATTCGAATTGTAGGGGTCCCAGAAGAAGAAGAGAAAGAGAAAGGGTCTGAGAAAGTATTCAAAGAAATTATAGTCAAAAACTTCCCAAACATGGGAAAGGAAATAGCCACCCAAGTCCAGAAAGCACAGAGAGACCCATACAGGATAAACCCTAGGAGAAATACACCAAGACACATATTAATCAAACTAACAAAAATTAAAGTCAAAGAAAAATATTAAAAGCAGCAAGGGAAAAGCAACAAGTAATATACAAGGGAATCCCCAGAAAGTTATCAGCTGATCTTTCAGCAGAAATTCTGCAGGACAGAAGGGAGTGACAGGATCCATTTAAAGTGATGAAAGAAAAGAACCTGCAACCAAGATTACTCTATCCATCAAGGATCTAATTCAGATTCGACAGAGTAATCAAAAGCTTGATAGACAAGCAAAAGCAAAGAGAATTCAGCACCACCAAACCAGCTTTACAACAAATGCTAAAGGAACTTCTCTGAGAAGGAAACACTAGAGAAGAAAAAACCCCACAAAAACAAACCTAAAATATTAAGAAAATGGGAATAGGCACATACATATCAATAATTACCTTAAATGTAAATGGATTAAATGCCCCAAGCAAAAGACACAGACTGGCTGAATGGATACAGAAACAATATCCATATATATGCTGTCTACAAAGAGACCCATTTCAGACCTAGGGACACATACAGACTGAAAGTGAAGGAATGGAAAAAGATATTCATGCAAATGGAAATCAGAAGGATGCTGATACTCAGCAATCAGTAGCAATACTCAAAACAGATAAAATAGACTTTAAAGTAAATACTGTTATAAGACTTCCCTGGTGGCACAGTTGTTAAGAATCTTCCTACCAGTGCAGGAGACATGTGTTCAATCCTTGGTCTGGAAAGATCCCACATGCCATGGAGAAACTAAGCCCATGTGCCAAAACAGCTGAGCCCGTGGGCCACAACTACTGAAACCCACATGCCTAGAGCCCAAGTTCCACAACAAGAGAAGTCACCACAGTGAGAAGCCCATGGAATGCAATGAAGTGTAGCCTCTGCTCACTGCAACTAGAGAAATCTCATGCACAGAAACAAAGAACCAAGACAAAGATACAATGCAGCCAAAAATAAAGAAATAAATGTATTTTAAAAATAATAATAATTAAAAATAAATAAATTAAGACTGTTACATGAGATAAGGAAGGACACTACATAATGATCAAGGGATAAATCCAAGAAGAAGATATAATAATTATAAATATTTTTCCAAGACTGAACCTAAATATATAAGGAAAATGCTAACAACCATAAAAGGGGACATCAACAGTAACACAATAATAGGGGGGAATTTAACGCCCCACTTACACCAATGGGCAGATCATCCAAACAGAAAATAAATAAGGAAACACAAGCTTTGAATGACACAATAGACCAGACAGATTTAATTTCTATTTGTAGAACAGTCCACGGAAAAGTGGCAGATTACACTTTCTTCTCAAGTGCACATGAAACATTCTCCAGGATAGATCACATCTTGGGTCACAAATCAAGCCTCAGAAAATTTAAGAAAATTGAAATTTTATCAAACATCTTTTCTGACCACAGTGTTATAAGATTAGAAATCAATTACTGGAAAAACCTTAAAAAAAGACAAAAACATGGAAGCTAAATAGTGTGCTGCTAAATAACCAAGAGATCACTGAAGAAATCAAAGAGGAAATCAGAAACTACCGAGAAACAAATGTCAATGAAAACACAAGGATCCAAAACCTATGGGACTCAGCAAAAACTGTTCTAAAGGTGAAGTTCATAGCAATTCAAGCTCACCTCAAGAAACAAGAAAAATCTCAAATAAACAATCTAAGCTTACATCTCAAGCAACTAGAAAAAGAAGAACAAAGAAAACCCAAAATTAGTAGAAGGAAAGAAATCATAAAATCGGAGCAGAAATAAATGAAATAGAAACAAAGAAAACAATAGCAAAAATCAATAAAACTGAAAGCTGTTTTTTTGAGAAGATAAACAAACTTGATAAACCTTTAGCCAGACTCATCAAGAAACAAAGGGAGTGGATTCAAATCAATAAAATTAGAAATGAAAAAGGAGAAATTACAACTGACACCACAGAAATACAAAAGAAAATAAGAGGCTAATACAAGCAACTATATGACAATAAAATGGACAACCTGAAAGAAATGGACAAATTCTTGGAAAAGTACAACCTTCCAAGATTGAACCAGGAAGAATTAGAAAATATAAACGGACCAATTACAGATATTGAAATTGAAACTGAATTAAAAATCTTCCAACAAACAAAAGTCCAGGACCAGATGGCTTCACAGGTGAATTCTATCAAACATTTACAGAAGAGCTAACACCTATCATTCTCAAACTCTTCCAAAAAATTTCAGAGAGAGTAACACTCCCAAATGCATTCTGTGAGTCCACCATCACACTGATACCAAAACCAGACAAAGATATCACAAAAAAAGAAAATTACAGACCAATATCACTGATGAAAATAGATGCAAAAATCCTCAACAAAATATTAGCAAACAGAATACAACAACACATTAAAAGGATCATACACCACGATCAAGTGGGATTTGTCCCAGGAATGCAAGAATTCTTCAACATACGCAAATCAATCAATGTGATACACCATATTAACAAAGTGGTAAAAGAACTCTCCAGGAAATGGGTATAGAGGGAAACTATCTCAACATAATAAAGGCCATATATGACAAACCCACAGCCAACATCATTCTCAATGGTGAAAAACTGAAAGCATTCCATCTAAAATCAGGAACAAGACAAGGATGTCCACTCTCACAAACTTTAGTTGGAAGTCCTAGCCATGGCAGAGAAGAAAAAGAAATAAAAGGAATCCAAATTGGAAAAGAAGAAGTAAAACTGTCACTGTTTTCAGATGACATGATACTATATGTAGAAAATCCTAAAGATGCCACCAGAAAACTACTAGAGCTAAACAATGAATCTGGTAAAGTTGCAGGATACAAAATTAATGCAGAGAAATCTCTCACGTTCCTAAACACTAACAACAAAAGATTAGATAGGGAAATTAAGGAAACTATCCCATTTACCATCACAACAAAAAGAATAAAATACCTAGGAATAAATCTACCTAAGGAGGTGAAAGACTTGTACTCAGAAAACTATAAAACACTGATGAAAGAAATCAAAGGTGACACAAACAGATGGAGAGATATATCATGTTCTTGTATTGGAAGAAACAAAATTGTGAAAATGACTATACTACTCAGAGCAATCTACAGATTCAGTGCAATCCCTATCAAATTACCAATAGCATTCTTCACAGAATTAAAACAAAAAATTTTACAATTTGTATGGAAACAAAAAAGACTCTGAATAGCCAAAGCAATCTTGAAAAAGGAAAACAGAGCTGGAGGAATAAGGCTCCCCAACTTCAAACTATATTACAAAGCTACAGTAATCAAGACAGTATAGTAGTGGCACAGAAACAGAAATATAGATCAATAGTACAGGATAGAAAGCCCAGAGATAAACCCATGCAGATGTGTTCAACTAATTTATGACAAAGGAGGCAAGAACTTACAATGCAGAAAAGACAACATCTTCAATAAGAGGTGCTGGGAAGACTGGACAGCTACATGTAACAAAATGAAATTAGAACACTCCCTAACACCATAGACAAAAATAAACTCAAAATGGATTAAAGACCTAAATTTAAGGCCAGACACTATAAAACTTTTAGAGGAAAACATAGGAAAAACTCTTTGACATAAATTACAGCAAGACACTTTTTGACACACCTCCTGGAGTAATGAAAATAAAAAACAAAAATAAACAAATTGGACCTAATGAAATTTAAAAGCTTTTGCACAGCAAATGAAACCGTAAACAAAACAAAAATACAACCCTCAGAATGGGAGAAAATATTTGCAAATGAAGCAACAGACGAAGGATTAATCTCCAAAATATGCAAAGAGTTCATGGAGCTCAATATCAAAAAAACAAACAACCCAATAAAAAAAAAATGAGAAGACCTAAATAGACATCTCTCCAAGGAGGACATACAGATGGCCATGGGGAACATGAAAGGATCCTCAACATCACTAATTATTAATGAAATTCAAATCAAAACTACAGTGAGGTATCACCTCACATGAGTCAGAATGGCCATCATCAAAAATTCTACAAAAAATAAATGCTGGAGAGGGTGTGGAGAAAAGGGAAACTTCTTGCACTGTTGGTGGAAAAGTAAATTGATACAGCCACTGTAGAGAACAGTATGGATGTTCCTTAAAAAACTAAAAACAGAGCTACCATATGACCCAGCAATCCCACTCCTGGGCTTATATGCTGAGAAAACCATAATTCAAAAAGATACATGCACTGTAATATTCATTGCAGCACTATTTAAAATAGCCAGGACATGGAAGCAATTTAAATGTCCACTGACAGATGAATGGATAAAGATGAAGTGATACATATAGACAACAGAATATTACTCAGCCATAAAAAGAAACGAAATTGAGTCATTTGTAGAGATGTGGATGGACCTAGAGTCTGTCATACAGAGTGAAATAAGCCAGAAAGAGAAAAACAAATACCGTATATTAACAGATATATGTGGGATCCAGGAAAATGGTACAGATGAACCCATTTGCAGGGCAGGAATAGAGATGCAGATGTAGAGAACATGTGGACACAGAGTGGGAAGGAGAGGTTGGGACGTGCTGGGAGATTCGGATTGACATATATACACTACCATGCATAAAATAGATAGCTAGTGGGAATATGCTATACAGCACAGGAAGCTCAGCTCAGTGTTCTGTGATGACCTAGATGGGTGGGATGGGGGTGGTGGGAAGGAGGTCCAAGAGGAAGGGGATATACGTATACATATAGCTGACTGACTTCATTATACAGCAGAAACTAACACAACAATGTAAAGCAATTATACTCCAATTAAAATGAAATTAAAAAAAAAAAAAAAAAGAAATGCAAACTGGCCTGGAGGTGGAGTGGGAAAAAGGAAAATGGGAAAGGTGGATGCAACTGAGGAGGCACCTTGGCAGAAACCAGATAGCAAAGTGCCTTGTGAACCCTACCATGAATTTAAGTTTATACTTAAAGATGACTAGCAAGTGATCAAAGGTTCATGTGAGATCACTCTGGCAATAGTTGGAAGGATGAAGCGTAGGTGAGACTCCAGAAGGGCAGTCAGCAGCGATTCAGCTGAGAAGCAAGTCCTTGAGAGGGAAGTGGAATCTGGTTGACTCTAAGGCTACAAATAGGAATAAAATGTAAGTGGTAGAATGGACAGGCTTTAGTTACTGACCACTTGTGGGAGTTTAACCTGGAGACTGCTGAGACCTCTTCCAGGTTCTCAGCTTAATCATCATGCACTGAGATGGGGAAGGAGGTTGGGAGTATTGGAGTGGTTTTGTAGAAGAAGGTGCGGAGGGCCAGGCCTATATATTTGGGCACAGATGCTCTATCTTTTAGCTTATTCTACAGAGTTCACCTGGATGAAATTTTGCTTTGAAGCAGTAACATTCTGCCCCATCCACCTTCTAAGTACCTCTATTACAATGCTATAGAAAAAGATGAAAATGTCTATTTAATGTCTGGATTGCTTATGCAGATTGGATTTTTTTTTTCTAGGAAAGCTCCAGTCTCCTAAAATTGCACTAGCGTTACTTAAGGCAAGTGTCCACTGGAAAAAAAAAAACGTACAACCTAAAAGTTGAGAATTTTATTTGTTTTATTCCATAGACTTCCTGAGGACATAAGCCCAGGGAGGCAGACCCTTAGATAGCTCTGAGGGTTTGCTCCAAAGAGGTAAGAGAGGAGCCAGGATCTATAGGAATTTTTGTAACAAATATCAAGTAGTTGGCACATGCAAAGATTACTGTTAATTAAAGAAAAACCGAACATCTCAAGTTAATGAATTTAGAGCTTTTCTATGTACGGGAAGATGCAAGAATCTGGGATCATTGAAATCATTCCTTTGATATGCACCTTAACTATCTACGGCCAGTATCCTGTGCTTTCCCATACTGAATCCCCTCAGGGTGCACAGTCAGGGTGACTGCAGTGGCTGATGGCTTGATGGTTGCAACATCCTGTGTTTACTGGTATGGCAGGTGACATTCTTTGTCCACAGAAGGAAACCTGCTTCCAGTCTTCAAGGACGCCCTAGCCACTCCTTGGGACATGTAGGACCAGTCCTGTCCACGAGTTTCTCTAAAGCCAATCACCGATGTACAACAACCCTAAATTTAGTATCTCAGCTCTTTCCATGCTGTCACTGGTCTGTCTTTACTTTTTATCTCTAATATCCCATTTTCTGTCCCCTTGCAGCTCACTTCTTTTTCCTGGGCCAGAGGTTTTGCTATTACTACACAACTAAGCTGCCTCCTGGTCAAGATTTGCAATAGATTATTGTTTCCCAGGAGCAGTCCCTTTCTCCTCGGGGTTGCCTGACACTTCTCCTTTAACCCCTACACTTGGAATGACATTCTTGCTGGCTGCTGAGTAAAGAAGCCCTCTTCCCCATACACAGTTGTGTTGCAGGATTTGCTAGGGATTAATTCTTTTCTTTCAGATGCAGCTTGTCAGAGACCAAGAATGAACAAAGAGAAACATCAGGGAATAGGAGATAGACCCTGTTTGGCTTTGTCTGGCATTCACTCCTATTCACTAAGCCAAGTTTCCTGATGCTGTTGTGACAAGGCATTATTGTGGGTGGAAACCTTGGAGCTATAATGTATGCTGCTGCCACAAACAGTGGCTGCTCTCTGCTTAGAGCTGGAGTGGAATGAACCTGCCTGTTAATTTGTGTATGAGCACACAGTCATCCTTCATTTGCACCCTGGGTAGCTGGGTTGTTTATGCCCACAAAGGAGCCTAGTGGGCTTGGCCCTTTGGCATTCCAGAGCTGAGAGCCTCATTAGGAGCTGCAGTTTCCTTTCTGATTCAGTGGAACAAGCACTGTGGGCTTCAATCCCAGACTCCCATTCTCTACCTATTTAAAATAATACTAATAATAAAGTATTTGCTGAGCCCTTAATAGGACCACATCCATGTGAAATCACCCACCCAGTACCTAGAAACGTGCTGGGGAGTCATTGCCTGGCAATGGATTTGTTCCCCACTTCTAAAATTTCCCCAGACCATTCACCATCTACCTGTTCAGGTAAGGTGATTGCTGCTCTGATTTCCCCTGGCTCTCTGATCCTTCTTTAGATCTATACCTCAGGTCCCACTACTCTAATTGTTCCCTTCCTCTGCTTTGTTGTAGCACACTCTGACATAGTCCTGAGACAATGGACCTTATGATTATGAGTAAGAATCCATCCACCAGCGAGGTCATCTCCAGCTTATAATTCTAATAGAATTTAAGTTCTACTGAATGTATAAAATTTATATTATTATTAATGAATTTAAGTGGAATTATATTTAATTATATTTATTAATATATATTATAAATATAATTCTAATTACATAATTTTTAAAACAAAGGCTATAAATGTGCAAAAATTCATCATTGCATAACAACAAGGTCCTATATAGCACAGGGAAATATATTCAATATCCTGTGATAAACCTTAATGAAAAAGAATATGAAAAAAATTATATGTATAACTGAGTCACTTTGATGTACAGCAGAAATTAGACACAGCATTGTAAATCAACTATATTTCAAGAAAATGTTTAACAGTTCATTATTTCATAATGATTTTAGTGCCCCTGACTCTTTTCTATGCTCTTGAGATTATTTATGTATATAGTAGAAGTACATATATAATGGTGTCCTATTGTATATCTCTTCCCAAATCTGGATTCAGTGATATCACATTAATAGTTTAAAATCAGCCCTGGAGATAATTACACCAGAGAAATAGACAAATCCTACAAATCAAAGCTTTGTTGATTGTTTCGTTGATTGTCTATACAAGAGATCACCAAATTAAGGCAAGTGGGTCAAATCTAGCCTGCAAGTTAAAAATGAGTTTTACATTTTCAAAGGGTTATAAACAAAAAACAAAGAACATGCTACATAGATCTTATATGGCCCACAGAGCTTAACATATTTACTACCTAGCTCTTTACAGAAAGTTTCCTCACCCCAATATAGAACACTTTGATAGACAATGCCACTGACCAAATCCAGCCTGCCACTTGTTTTTGTAAATAAGTTTAATTGGAACACAGCCAGACCCAACCATTTATGTTTTGTCTGTGGCTGCTTTCCTGCAACAATGGCAGAGCTGAATATTTACAACAGAGACTGCATGGCCTGCAAAGCCTAAAATATTTATATTCTGACACTAGAAGTAAAACTTTGCTTACCCTTGGCTACACTAGAGAAAATAATGGAGAAAAGTTAGTAATGCATATTAACTTTCAAAATATGTTGTGTCTCTAGTAGTTTCATTGCAAATAGCATAAAAATTTAGGAAACATTCTTCTAATATTAAAAAATCATTATCTGAATCAGCAAAGAACTCCCTCAGGTCACTGATGAGTGAATGAAGTTCCAGTACATCTTTATTGTCTCATTTTTTGTATCTTGCCTGTTAATGTAAACAAAAAAATGTCAGTCAATACCAAGTAGGAACTACATTTGTTCATCAGTTGCAACCATGGGTTGACTGTGAATATGAGTTAAGCGAAAACCAATAAAGCATTCTGTGAGAATCAATTTGCTATACGGAATTTGTGATAAAGAGTACTGTATATTTTATTATTTGTAAATTGTGTGCCATATACATCCTTTATACAGGTAAAATTTATCATCAACATATGTAAATATATATGTATATATGTGTATGTGTGTATGAGCATACACACATAAACATGCACATACACATTCATTTTTGTTCAGAAACCAGTTTTTAAACATTTACCAACATGTCATCCAGCTAATTAACAGAGCCTAGTTAAAACTACTATGTAGAGAAACTAGTACCATTTGGATTTTAAATGGAGGATTTTTTATTAACATCTTTATTGGAGTATAATTGCTTTACAATGGTGTGCTAGTTTCTGCTGTATAACAAAGTGAATCCACTATATGTATACATATATCCCCATATCCCCTCCCTCTTTCTCTCCCTGCCACCCTCCCTATCCCACCCCTCTAGATGGTCACAATGCATGGAGCTGATCTCCATGTGCTATGCAGCTGCTTCCCACTAGATATCTATTTTATATTTGGGAGTCTATAGGTCAGTGCTACTTTCTCACTTCATCCCTGCTTCCCCTTCCCCCTCCCCGTGTCCTCAAGTTCATTGTCTACATCTGCGTCTTTATTCCTGTCCTGTCCCTAGGTTCATGAGAACCATTTTTTTTTTTTTTTTAGATTCCATATATATGTGTTAGCATACGGTATTTGTTTTTCTCTTTCTGACAAATGGAGGATAAAAATCTTGTACAAATGTGAGGGGTGGGGGCAATAGTTTAATAAATAGCATTTTAAATTTTTATTGTTGAAATACTGTTGACATACAATATTATGTATGTTTCAGGCATAATACGTAGTGATTTAACACTTGCATGTATTATAAAATGGTCATCATGCAAACTTATTACAATATTATTGAACATATTCCTTATGCTCTATGTGGTTAATCTCTTTTATAACTGGAGGTTCATAACACTTAACTCTCTTCACCTATTTCAACCACCCCTCCAACCCTTCTCCTCTGGAAACTCTCCTTTTCTCTATATCTATGAGTGTTTTCATTTTGTTATCTTTTGTTTGTTTTGATTTTTAGATTCAACATGTTAATGAAGCCATACTGTATTTGTCTTTGTCTGACATTTCACTTAGCATAATACCATCTAGATCCTTCCATGTTGTCATAAATGGCAAGATTTCTTTTTTTATGGCTAAGTAACAATCCATTGTAAATATATACTACATCTTCTTTATCCATTCATCTATCAGTGGACACTTAAGTTGCTTCCATATCTTGGCTATTGTAAATAATACTGTAAGGAACATGGGGTGCATATATGTTTTCAAGTTAAAGTTTTTGTTTTCTTCAGAAAAAAACCAGGAGTGTAATTGCTGGATTGTATGTTAATTCTATTTTTAATTTTTGAGGAACCTCCGTACTGTTTTACACCATGGCTGCACCAATTTACTTTCCTGCCAACAATGTCTGAGTGTTCCATTTTCTCAATATCTTCACCAACACTTGTTATTTGTTGTCTTTTTAATAATGGCCATTCTGACAGGTGTGAGGTGATAGCTCATCATGGTTTTTAGTCTTATTTCCCTGATGATTAGTGATGTTGAGCCTCTTTTCACATCCTGTTGTGCACCTCTATGTCTTCTTTAGAAAAATGAATACTGACATCTTCTGCCCATTTTTTAATTGGTTGTGGGTTTGTCTGTTTTTTTTTTTTTTTTTTTTGGTATTGAGTTGTATGAGTGTTTGGTATATTTTGGATATTAACCTCTTATTAGATCTATAGGTTGCAAATATTTTCTTTGATTCAGTAGGCTGCCTTTCCATTTTGTTGACAGATTCTTTCCCTGTGCAAAACTTCTTAGTTTGATGTAGTCCCATTTGTTTATTTTTGCTTTTGCTGCCCTTGCCTGAGGAGACAGATCCAAAAAATATTGCTAAGACTGATATCAAAGAGCACACTTCCTCCATTTTCTTCTAGGAGATTTATGGATTGAGGTTTGCATTTAAGTTTTTAATCCATTTTTAGTTTATTTTGGTATATGCTGTGAGAAAGTAGTCTAGTTTGATTCTTTTGCATCTAGCTGCCCAGTTTTCCCAAAACCATTTATGCAAGAGGCTGTCGTTTCTGCACTATATATTCTTGCTCCCTAATAGTTTGTATCTCTTAATCCCTTACTCCTGCACCGTCCCTCCCCCCTTCTCCCCACTGGTAACCACTAGTTTGTTTTCTATATCTGTGAGTCTCCTTATTTTTTGTTTTATTCACTAATTTGTTGTATTTTTTAGATTCCACATATAAGTGACATCATACAATATTTAACTTACTCTGTCTGACTTATTTCACTTAGCATAATGCCCTCCAAGTCCATCCATATTGCTGCAAATGGCAAAATTTTATTCTTTTTCATGGCTGAGAAGTATTCCATTTTATATATATATAATATATTATATATATATATATAATATATATATACACACCACATTTTCTTTATCCATTCGTCTATTGACAGAGGATGCAAGAATATACAATGGAGAAAGGACTGCCTCTTCCATTGTGTATTCTTGCCTCCTTTTTCATAGATTAATTGACTATAAGTGTGTGGGTTTATTTTTAGGCTCTCTATTCTGTTCCATTGATCTATGTGTCTGTTTTTGTGCCAGTACCATACTGTTTTGATTACTATAACTTTGTACAATAGCTTGAAATCAGGGAGTGTGATATCTCCTGCCTTGTTCTTTTTTCTCAAGAATGTTTAGGATGTTCAGGGTGTTATGTGTTTCCATACAAATTTTAGAATTATTTGCTCTAGCTCCATGAAAAATGCCTTGGTATTTTGATAGGGATTGCATTGAATCTGTAGATTGCCTTGAGTAGTAGGGTCATTTTAACAATATTAATTCTTCCAATCCAAGAACCTGGTATATGTTTCCATCTGTTTGTGCTGTCTTCATTTTCTTTCATCAGTGTCTTATACACACACCTACAGTCTGTGTGTCTTTTAGATATGAAGGGAGTCTTTTGTAGGCAGCATATACATGGGTCTTATTTTTTTTCTTCATTCAGCCACTGTGTCTTTTGATTGAAGTGTTTAGTCTATTTACATTTAAAGCAAATATTGATAGCTATGTAGTTTTTTCCATTTTGTTAATTGTTTGGGGATTGTTTTGTAGTTCTTTTCTGTTTCTTCTACTTTTGCTCTCTTCCCTTGTAAATTAATGAGCATCTTTATGTTTAGGTTTGGATATCTCTCTTATTTTTTGTGTGTATCGATTTTTGGTTTGTGGTTAGCAATATATATATATATATATATATATATATATATATATATATATTATGTTGATGACTTCAAGTTTGAATGAATTCTAATGACTCTACAATTTTTTTTTATTTTTTATTTTTATTTTTTTTTTTTTGCAGTATGTGGGCCTCTCACTGTTGTGGCCTCTCCCATTGCAGAGCACAGGCTCCAGACGCACAGGCTCAGCGGCCATGGCTTATGGGCCCAGCCGCTCCACGGCATGTGGGATCTTCCCAGACTGGGGCACGAACCCGTGTCCCCTGCATTGGCAGGCGGACTGTCAACCACTGTGCCACCAGGGAAGCCCCATTCTACAATTTTTACAATGCCATCTCATATTTAATGTTTTTCATGTCATATTTTACAATATTTGTTTTGTGTAACCCTTACCTACTTATTGTGGATATAGATGATTTTACTACTTTTGTCTTTTAAGCTTCCTCCTAGCTTTATAGGTCACTTATTGTATGTTTGTCTTTACCAATGAGATTTTTTCTTTATGATTTTCATGTTTCTAGTTGTGGCCTTTTCTGCTTAGAGAAATCCCTTTAGCATTTCTTATAAAACCAGTTTTGTGGTGCTGAACTCTTTTATCTTTTGCTTGTCTGTAAATCTCTTTATCTCTCCTTCAAACTTGAATAATAATCTTGCCAGGTAGAGTATTCCGGGTTGTAGGTTTTTCCCTTTCATCACATTGGGAGTCCACTCTCTTCAGGACTACAAAGTTTCTGCTGAAAAGTTAGCTTATAGTCTTACAGGAGTTCCCTTGTACATAGTGACTTTTCTCTTGCTGCTTTTAAGCTTCTCTCTTTACCTTTCATTTTTGCCAGTATAATTATAATGTGTCTTGGTGTGGACCTCTTTAGGCTCATTTTGTTTAGGATTGTCTGTGCTTCCTGGTCCTCATCTGCTTTTTTCCCAGATTAGGTCTTTTTACAGCTATTATTTCTTCCAAAAATTCTCTGCCACCTTCTCTCTCTGTTCTCCTTCTGACACTCCTATAATGCTAATGTTAGTAGGCTTGATGTTGTCCCAGACCTCTCTTGAATCATTCTCATTTTTCTTAATTCTTTTTCTTTAATTAATTAATTTATTTTTGGCTGCATTGTGTCTTCGTTGCTGCACACGGGCTTTCTCTAGCTGCACCAAGCAGGGGCTACTCTTTGTTGCGGTGTGTGGGCTTCTCATTGCAGTGGCTTCTCTTGTTTTGGAGCATAGGCTCTAGGCACATGGGCTTCAGTAGTTGTGGCACATGGGCTCAGTTGCTCCATGGCATGTGGGATCTCCCCAGACCAGGGATCGAACCCATGTTCCCTGCATTGGCAGGTGGATCCTTAACTACTACATCACCAGGGAAGTCCCATTTCTTTTTCCTTTCTATTCAGTTTGTATGATTTTCACTTCTCTGTTTTTCAGTTCACTGATCCACTCCTTTGTATCATCTAATATACTGCTGATACCTTCTAGTGTATTTTTATTTTAGTTATTGTATTCTTCAGCTCCATTCAGTTTTTCTTTATATTTTTTAACTCCCTGTTGAAAAACTCACCATGATCATCCATTTTTCTCCTGTGTTCAGTGAGCTACTTTATTATCATTACCTAGGACTGTTTGTCAGTTTGACTGTTTATCTGCACTTCATTTAGTTCTTTTTCTGAGGTTTTGCTTATCCCTTCATTTGGAACATTCTTCTATCTCAATCATTTTGCCTTATTCTCTTTCTTTTAAATTTCTATAATTAGATCAGTTGTTTCCTGATCTTGGGGAAGTAGCTTTATGTAAGAGACATTGTATGAGGCCTAGCACCACACTCCCCTCTGGTAGGGGTGCCCCCTATGTGGGCTGCATGTGACCTTCTCTTGTGGGGCCAACTACCATGGGAGTGCTGGTAGTTGAGGGTGGCTCCCAGCCAGGCTGGCTGTGAGGCCCTGCCTTGTGTGGTAGTTGTGATCCCGCTCAAGACTGGGGTGGGCTTCTCATGCAGTTGGCAGTACAGCCTAGTGATGCTTGGCTGCTGCCAGCCCACTGGTAGGCAAGGCTGTGTTCCAGTGGAGTTGGTTACATGACTAGGGGAGGTCATGGGCCTGCTACCTGCCCACCAGTAGGCAGGACTGTGTCCCTGAGTGGCTGGTAGCATGGCCCAGGGAACATGGGGCTGCTGCAGCCCACTGGAGGGTAGTAAGCCCCTGGGGCTAACAGGCAAGAAGCACAATTCCAAAATGGTGCTTGCCAGTGCTGGTGTCAGTTGCAATAGAACAAGTTCCCCAGAATGGCTGCAGCCAGCAAGTCAGTCCTTAGGGCCTGGCTCCTCCCTCTTCAAGGCTCATCAGGATCAGCAAGTGAGTCTGACCCAGGCTCCTCTCAATCTACTGCCTTTGCACTGGGACTCAGAGTTTGTGAGATTTTGAACATGCCATTTAAGACCAGAGTCTCCATTTTCTACAGTCCTCTGGCTCTCCCATAAGTTAGCCTTGCTGGTTTTCAAAAACAAGAAAGTCTGGGGGTTCATCTTCCAGTTGCAGGAGGAACCCCAGGTTGAGAAGCCCCATGTGGGGCTTGGTCCCCTGCTCCTTGGGGAGGACCTGTGTGGTTGTGATATTGCCCCCATTTGGGGGTCGCCAACCCATGGGTGTGGATCCTGACCATACCGTGTCTCCACCACTCTTACTCTACTTGTCTCGTTGTGGTTTCTTCATTATATCATTATATCTTTTGTGGAGACTCTTTATTTTGCTACTCTCCAAGTCATTTTCATAGATTGTTGCTCTGTAATTAGTTGTAATTTTGGTGTACCTGTTGGAGGAGGTGAGCTCAGGGTCTTTCTACTCCATCATCTTGGCCACATCCCATTAAATAGCTTTTTAAAACTCAGAGCTGTTAGTGGAGACAGGCTTACATGTTGTAAAAAGTTCTCAAGTGTCAAAAAATGTTCTGGGCTCAGCATGAGACCTGTCAGATTCTAATCTTGATTCTTTCAGGGCCTAAGCTCCTCTTCAGGAAATTAAGTCACTGCAGGAAATGGCCTTGCAGGCACTCTCCAAGCCTTACATTCTGTGCAAGAAGGGGGTCTCAATCATAGCTGCTGAGTTTAGTCCTGAGTTGGCATGTCTGGTCCACAAATGACTTGGTCACTTAGGAGCCAATTCACAGAAAGCAGAGGAAACTGTGCCACTGCTGGGGAGAAAACGCATACGTCAAATTGTGAGCTGGGTGTACATGCAAAGGAGTTACAATGCTTCAGGAAGAATGCACAGTAAGTCAAGGAGGATGCCAATATCCCAAGTAGACCTAGTAACAAAACCTCCATGATCAAGTGGTTACTCTAACTAAGCTTTGAATTTTGAGATAATTAGAGTGCATATGTAGCTGTAGAAAATAATATAGAAAAATTCATTATGCCCATTTTCCTCTATCCCTTAGTGGTAACATCTTGAAAAATTACAATACAAAATCAATCAAGATATTAACATTGTTATGGTCAAGATATAGACCATTTTCTTCATCACAAAAATCCCTTGTGTCCCCCTTTTACAACTACGTCCACCTACCTTTGATTCTCATTCCCTCCTTTAACTCCTGGCAACCACTAATCTAGCCTACATTTCTATAATTTTTTTTCATTTCAAGAATGTTGTATAAACAGAATCAGGCAACATGTAACGTTTTGGGGTTGACATTTTGTGACTCAGTGAAATTCTCTGGGGATTTATCAAGGCTGTTGCATGTGTTAATAGCTTGTTATTTTTATTACTGAGTAACATTCCACAGTTTAAGCATCCACCCATTAAAGACCTCTGGGTTGTTTTTTAGCTATTATGAATAAGGTCACTCTAAACATTCATTTGTATGAACATGAGTTTTCATTTCTCTGGCATGGATGAACAAATGGATGGATGAACTCAGTTGCTGCTGCGTCACGTGGTGGTTGCATGGTTAGTATTATAAGAAACTGGCAAACTGTCTTCAGGAGTGGCTGTTCCATTACACATTCTCAATAGGAATTTTTGAATGATCCAGTTTGTCCACATTCTCGCTAGCACTTGGTGTTGTCACTTTTTTTCTTCATTTATATACCTGTCATTCTGACAGGTATATAATGATAACTCTTTGTGGCTTTAATATGCATTTTTGTCACTGACAAATGATGTTTAACCTTATATGATATCTATATAACCTTTTTAGTAAAATATCTCTTCATGTCTTTTGTCCAGTTGAAACTTACTGGTTTGCTTTTGCTGTTTGTTTTGTTTTCATGAGTTATTATATATTCAAGATATTACAGGTTTCCCCTACCCTATGAAAGTAGAGTGTTCCTATGAAAACTTCCCTGAGACAAAATGGCTTAAAGCAAAGAAGCAATTACTTTAGGACACATCTTGTTAAGGGATGCACAGAATACATTAAGAGAAACACAGATGCTCAGAGACACAGCTCAAGGCTGTGACAGCTGGATACTGAGATGCTGAGTATAGTTTCCAGAAGGAGCTTGGAGGTGCCACTCTTGCTGCTCCTCAGGGTGCAAACTGCCTCTATAACAGCTCTCTGCAAAACAAATGCTGAACACTGTTCTCATTGTTAGCCATTTTTGTAAAACCAAAAATTATCTTGGGACTTCTTTCATTTGGCAAAAACAGATGCTAATATATATAGAACTTTCATAAGAGTACTGTGTAAAGCGAACTTTTGAAAAGTGTGAGAGGGGTTGGGAGGGAGGCTCACGAGGGAGGGGATATATGCATACATATAGCTGATTTACTTTGTTCTACAGCAGAAACTAACACAACATTGTAAAACATTTATACTCCAATAAAAAAAAACAGGTTTGCTATTTCAAATACTAATTAGGACAAAAATTAAAGTTTTCTTTTTATTGTGTATATTCACTTTCATAAAATAAAAAAGAAAGAAAGAAAAAGAAGAAAGAAAGAAAGAAAGAAAGAAAGAAAGAAAGAAAGAAAGAAAGAAAGAAAGAAAGAAAGAGAAAGAAAAGAAAAGTGTGGGATACCTGAGGGCCTTTTTCAGATATATGGTTGCAAATACTTTCTGCCAGTCCATAGTTTCTCTCTTCATCTTCTTCACAAGGTTTTTCTCACGGCAAATATTTTTATTCTGATGATATCATATTTTTCAAATTTTCCTTGCTTTCCAAGCTTTTGGTGTCATCCTGAGAATTCTTTGCCTAACCCGATCCTGAAGATCCTGCAGATGTCCTTCTATCTGTTTTCAGTAAAATATTTGGAACTTTATGTTTTATATTTAAGTTTTGATCCATTTTGAGTTAACTTTTGTGTAAGGTAAGATTTGCTAATATTTTACCAATGATTTTTGTGTTTACATTCATGAGAGATATTGGTCTGTAGTTTTCTTTTTAAAAATATCTTTGTCTGGTTTTGCTATCAGGGTAATATTTTATAAAATTAGCTGGAAATTTTTTCTTCTCTTTTTTTCTGGAAGAAATAGTATGAAATTGGTGTTAGTTCTTTAAATATTTGGTATAATTTTAGAGTTCTACATTGTGGAATTCTAGAATTCTATAATAAAACCACCTGGGCCTAGAGATTTCTTTTGGGGGAGACTTTAACAAATTTAATTTCTTTAATTATTAAAATATTACCCAAGTGTTCTATTTCATCTTGTTAGATTTCTGATCAACTTTTTTAACTTGTCACATTTATGAATGTAAAGTTGTTCACAGTATTCCCTAATTATCTCCTTCTTATCCCCTACATCCCCTATTTAATTTCTGATATTGGTGAATTGTGTCTTCCTTTTTTTTTTTTTTTTACTTTTGCCAGTCTTATCAGAATTTTATCAATTTTACCAAGTTGTTTTGAAAAACCAATTTGAAATACTTATAGTGTCTTTAGTGGTTGCTCACTTTGTATATCACTTTGTATAATTTTCTAGTGGTTGCTCGAGGTATATTACAATATACTCAATTCAGCACAGGTATTAATGTTTCACCACCTTTAGTGAAGTGTAGAAAATTCACTTCCTTTTAAGTATTTTTACCCTCTTTTTTTACTAAAGTAAAATTCTCTTAAGTATTTCCTCTTTATACATTGAGTATCACATCAGATGGTTTTATAATCAACCAACAAATATAATGTAATAAAGTCATGATAAAGATAGTCCAGTATATTTAGCCCTGTATTCAACTGCTTCAAAGTTTTTCTTTTTGAAATTTCAAGCCTTCTTCTGTTAACATTTTCTTTTTGCCTAGAGAACTTCCTTTAGCAATGCTTTACAGGTGTGCTAACAACTTATTCTCCTTCATTTGAGATTGTGTTTATTTCCCCTTCATTCCTGCAAGATTTTTTGCTAAACAGAGAATTCATGGTTTGCAATTCTTTTCCTTCAGTACAATTGACCATTGAACAACACGGGGGTTAGGGCCGCCAACACTTCACACCATCAAAAACACATATAACTTTACCGTTGGCCCTCTGTGTCTGTGATTCTGCAACTGTGAATTAACCATTGATCATGTGTACTGTAGTCCATATTTAATGAAAAAAAAACTGTATAAGTAGACCTATTCAGTTCAGACCTGTGTGGTTCAAGGATCAACTGTACTTGAAGAAAATGTTTTATTTCCTTCTGGCCTCCATTGTTACAGGTGAGAAATCCACTATCATTCAAATTGGCATTTTCATATAAGTAATGTGTCTTTTCACTCTTCGTACTTTCAAGATTTTCTCTTTGGCTTTAGATTGCCCTAGTTTAATTATGGTATGTTTTAGCCTTCACTTCCTTGAGTTGATCATTTTTTTCAATTTGTTCAGCTTTTTGAATCTGTACGGTTTTGTCTTTTCCCAAATTTGAAGTTTCTGCCATTATTTTTTGAGTACTTTTTGAGTCTCAATTTCTGTCCCCTCTCCTGGAAATTCGATGATACATATGTTGGATCTTTATTCTCCCACAGGTCCCTGAGGCTCTGTTTATTTTTTTATCAGTCTATTTTCTCTGTGTTGCCCAGATTAGGAAAATTATATTAATGTGTCTTCGAGATTGCTGATTTTATCATCTGTCATCTCCATTCTATTGTTGAGCCCATCCAGTGAGGTTGTTTGTTTTGGAAAGGGTTTTTTTTTTTATATTTCTTGATTGATTTTTATAACTTTTATTTCTTTGCTGAGATTTTTCTAATGTTTTTGTTTCAAAAAATATATAATTGCATGTTGAAACAGTTTTACAATGGCTGCTTTAAAATCCTTGTCAGATAATTCCAATCTATAATTCATCTTGGTGTTTGTGACTGTGGATGATTTTCTGGTTCTTGGTTTGAGTTATTTACAGTTATATTCTGGACATTTTAGATATTATGTTATGAAACTCTGGACTCTATTTTACCTTCTTTGTAGACAGTCCTCTTGTTGAGGTGGCATGACCTCTGGGTGGCTGTGTATTCTTAGCTTACAGGGCCCTCTTGACATGGTAGGGCAGGAGCAGTGGGCATGAAGCCTATTGATAACCAGCCCCACCTTGCTCCATCTCATTAAGACTCTGTTGCTGGGTTGCAATCAGAGTGCTGCCTGCTCCAGTTGTGGCAGAGAATGAAGAGTTCCCTACTCAGCTTTACTGAAACTTCACTGCTTGCCCCTTGCTTGGTAGAAGAGGGATGGAAGATCAGGTCCCCGCTCAACCTCCCTGACAATACGCAGAGTAGAAACGGGAACTTACTTCCAAGTGTCATGAGATTGTGGCATGGAAGTTCAA
Organism: Phocoena sinus; assembly: GCF_008692025.1. NCBI lineage: Eukaryota > Metazoa > Chordata > Mammalia > Artiodactyla > Phocoenidae > Phocoena > Phocoena sinus. Next base: position 108,608,108 of record NC_045769.1, read on the forward strand.
CATTTTGTTCATCCCTGCTGAGTCCACCAGGGCTGAAGACAATGTTATTTCCATTAATATTTGACTGAAGTAAGGCTTTTTGTTGCTAGTCCACCCTTGCTTGTTCTTTGCCTTGGGAAACAGACTTCATGCAGCTTCATTTCTTTCTGTGCCTTTTTTTGTGCCTCTTTTGGTGGTCTGGATCTGAGGCTTCCTCAGCGCCTTACCTGGAAGCAAGAAGAAAACCCAGAGAAGTCACCACTGTGTTGTTCTCAAGTCCTAACGGAGGTCCTAAGCAGCCCATCTTCCTTCTACATTTCAGAGAATTTCTAGGCTGGATTATTGTGTTATGTCTAGGGCTTTTCAGTTATAAGGTAGAGGGCCTTGGAGGAATGGGGTGGCTCCATCTTGGCAGAAGGAGAAGGCTGTGAGAAGGAATTTTTTTTTTTTTTGACCATGCTGCATGGCATGCAGGGTCTTAGTTCCCCGACCAGGGATGGAACCTGTTCCCCCTGCAGTGGAAGCATGAAGTCTTAACCACTGGATTGCCAGGGAATTCCTGAGAAGGATTTTTAAGTGCAACATTTTTACTCTCAGGTGACTACTTGCCCTACACAGCTCCATAGATGAATGTCTAGGGAGTTGCTGTTTCATAAACAGCCTGTCACATCTTGGGACCACCCCACTAACAGAGCCCATCAGAAAAGAGAAGAGATGCATTTTCTCCTCAGCTCTGCCAACAAGCTAAATATGCATCTACTCATTGTTGGTGACTCTGGCCAAAAGAGCTCATGCCCAGGGCAGCCCTGATGTCCAATATGGCACTTCTGGCCCCAAAATAGAATCAGTTGGTAGAAAATAAAAACTCCCACAGGCACTGGATTTTCCCAGTAATATCCAAGTTTTGAGTAGTATCCTATGAAACATGTTCCTAAGAAAGAAGTTCTTGAAAGCTGGAGGTCCTGTGTTAACCATGCCTATTTATTCCTAAAGTATGCTGAAAACTGGAGAAGTTTATATTATGTAATATTTCTAAAGTTTTTGTATGTAAACATTCAATAGACTCTATTAAATATAGTACATATGTTATCAATCTCTTCATAACTCAGCAGAAGTGCCACAGACCCTCTTTGCCAGCTATACCACAGTTATCAGATGAATTTAAGTTTCTGACTAATGTCTCCAAGTACCATTTATTTTAATTTCTAGTGAAATATAATACAGTAAAACATCTAAGAGTGAGCATGAAAGGATCCTTATGTGGAGATCATGAAAGATATTTTCACTTTCTGATTTTATAACTTCCAAAGGCTGGGTTGTTTCATTGCAGCATATAGTCTGAGGGTGTAATGTAGTCCATGATGACTTATATGAACCAATGAGAATGTTGTGTTTTCCAATTTCTTTTCTGAACATTTTCCCCTACTTCTTTCCTGCCCAAATTCTGGCACTTATTAGGCTCATATCCTTACAGTCCTCTACACACAATTAGTATAGCAGACAGTATTTTTCAAAAAAAGATTACAACAATATTTCTAGTCCCACATGCTCTTCTAGAACATTGCCATTCTCCATCAATTTCCTTCCCCCTTGAAATACAGCAGATTTTGTGACCACTTTGATGAGTAGAATGTGACAGAAGTGGTACCACATGACTTCCAAGACTAGATCATAAAAGTGATATGACTTACACTTGGCTCTCTCAGGATGCCCTTGTTACTGAACCAAACTTGAGTCTGCTTCCCCACTCACAGTAAAGCCAATCTTCTGATACCAGGTTGTGGTGAAGGAAAGTGCAACATTTGTTGCAGGGTACCAAGGAAGGAGTCCAGGCAGCTATCTTTCAAAAGACCCAAACTCCCAGAAGGCTTTCATGAAAAGGTTTTTAAAGACAGTGTGAGGGAGGCAGGTTGTGAGTATGTGATCAGCTCGTGGACATTATTCTGATTGGTTGGTAATGATGTAATCAGGAGTCAACATCATCAACCTTCTGGTTCAGACTGGTCTGGGGTCTGTGTGCTTTTGGGCATCATTCAGTTAACTTCTCCCAATAGTGGGGATTTCAGTATCTGCAAAACAGCTCAAAGGACATGGCTCAGAATATTATCTATAGCCCTTGAGGAGGAACTAAAGGTCCTTAACTTTGTTTAATGGCTAAAGTATTATTCTTTGGTCTTGCTTGACTGTTCTCCTTTTTTCTGCATTTTCTCACTCCTCTGATTAAATTTATTCTTTGGAACTTGAAGAAGGCCTAAGAAGCTAAAATTTCCTACACACCAGAGGCAAGTGGAGGATATGGGGGAGATCTGTCCTGGGAAGACCCCTAAGGTCCTACTTAATTACTGAGTTCCTCTTGGAACTCAGTCATCACTTGGTGAGAAGGCACAGTCTACATGGAGTGACTACATGGAAGTATCCTAGTTAACAGCCCCAACTGAAGTCTTAGTTTACAGCCAGTATTAATGATCAGACATGTGAGTGAGTTTTAAGATGATTCCAGCCACCAAGCTTGACGTCTTTCAGCCTGAGACCCCAGATATCATGAAGCAGAAGCAAGCCATTGCTGTTATGCTCTGCCTGAAATCCTGATCTAGAAAATCTGTGAGTGTAACACACAGTCATTAAATCACTAAATTTTAGGGTAATTTTATTTAGGTATCTGTGGTAATTCTATCATTTCTTCACATGCTCTGAAAACTGGAGCACCATTTTCTAAAGTATGTTTCATAGATTTTACACTTGTTTTCAAAACACTGGGAATATTGATTCATACAACATGAATCTCCATTAAGAAGATGTAATTTGAAGCATGTCTCAGCTTCCCAAAAATTTTAGACCATGGAAACTTTCCCCCTACATTCTGTCTTAATACTTCCATAAAATATCATTTGGGAAATTCTTTAATGTAACCTCCCTCTCTCCCTCCCCAAGGTGAGTAAACTCTGTGCAAGGATAAAATAGAGTTCACCTCAGAGACAACTAGAGGAGAGTCTTGTGTGTGAGGGAATTTAACAGATTATGAATTGACCTTGACAGAGGCATACTAGCCTTTCACCCTATTTTTCACTCCAGTCTCTTACCTGTTTCCATTTCCATGTTTCCATCATCCTACTTCCTGAAATGTGTCCCAAAACTCTAACCTCAGGTGAGAGCTGCAGAGAGAAGGGTGGAGAAGAAAGTGGCTTAGAGGAAATATGAAAAGAAGAAGTTTGCATGAGGGGACATGACCTTCAAATTTCACAACTATCCAACCCAGGTAACATTTAGAGAGAACAGACAAGAAATTACTAGTAAAGATCTATGTAGTAAGGAAGAGAGTGCACTTACCAGGAGTATTCTTTGAACCATATATTCCTCCTCAGAAGTATCTTTATATGTGTGTCAGGGAAGGGGCTAAGGAAGAGCTGATGTCAGTGAGGGGAAGATGGAATACATGGGAAAAACAGCAAGTTTGGCCTACCTGGCAGTGGTAGAATCAGAGGTCCTCACCTAGCGTACCTGTTTTCCATAGTGACAACCAACATATGTGGCTTATCCGACTTCCCTATTTCCCTTTGCCTAGACTGTTTTTTCTAATATTTTCCACTCATCAGCCTCCATCATAAAATATTCACAAATCCCTAACTCCTGATAGGTTCTGTGGATGAGGAAAACTTAGTTTCTATCCTTAAAAAGATACCAAGGAAATGTGGTAGATCTTTTACAAAAATGGCCTCAATTATCACCCCTTTGCAAGATGATGTGTAGCAACTCCCACCCTTTGTGTCGGGTGTGTCTTGGGTCTTTCTTGACCAATGTAATATGGCAGAAGTGGCACTGTGGCATTTCCAAACTCAGGTCTCAACAGGCCTTGGTGGCTTCTGTTCTTGCTTTTAAAACTGCCATGTAAATAAGCCCAGGCTAGCAGGCTGAATTTTGGGGAGACTTGTGGCCCAGTTCTTTCCTCCCACAACCAATAGCCCCATAAGGAAGACCATCCTTAAGGCAGCTAGACCCTGGGTTGCACACAAACTGACTACAGACACTGGAATGTGCCCAGCTGAGGTCAACCAAACCTAGCTCAGGTGAGCAGAACTACTCTGCTGAATCTTAGAATCACAATCAATAATAAATGATTGTGGTTTTAAGCCACTAAGTTTTGAGATGGTTCCTTAAGCAGTGAAAGTTAATTGATCCAGGGAGAAAGAAGCAAAAACAAATTAGATAAGAGCAGTTTTAGAAGTGAGCCCAGGATTCTTGTGTAGCACAAAAGAGAGTGACTAATCAGCCTTATGGAAATTACGCATGGCTTAAGAGATAACTGTCAAGGAAGAATTAGGCATTAACCAGGTGGTAAGTGTATTATTAGCAGGGTAAACGTAGGGGCAAAAACACACAGGTAAGCAAGAAGCACCAAATGTGTGTAAGGAAATTAAAGCACTGTGGGGCTTTCAAAATGCTGAGTTTTCAGGAAATCAAGCTAGAAAGGGGAGCAGAGTGTTGCCTTTAAGAAACCTACATGCCTAGTTCCATGCACTTCAAGGCTCAAGTCAGTCCCCACTTCCTGAAGTTCACCTGTCTGCTCCCTATTCATAACGAGTTCTGGCTTTTCTGATTTTCTGTAATATTCCTTATCTCTGCCTTTCACTGGGCATTGACCCAGCCTATGGGAAATATTTAGGTCCCTTACTTGTAAATGTGTCAGCCGTAAGAGAGCTTTCTCATCCAAAGATTCCAGATTTGTTTTCGTCTCTGGAACATCTCTATTTCAGAACTGTAACAACAGAAGTTAATGAAAAAGATGATAATTCACCTCAACCAACATTTGCTGGCCATCAGTTATTTTCAAGACAGTGTGTTCTCGCTTTCCATTCACATAGAGTGGGACTCCCTGGGGCTCCCTTGGATCTAGAGCTTCAGCTGTTCGTCTGAATATGGCTGAGTATCAAAAACAAACTGAAGCAGCCAAACATCCCAGGGATAGGGAAACCGTGTACCTACAAAGATCCATAATGCCAGCTTGGCATCAGCAGCCCTACATCATTTGAATCCTGGTCCTGTCACTGCTAACACTCTAAATTGGGAGAAATTTCTTGTTTCTCATAGCCTTGGTTTCTATGTTTATGAAATAGGAATAATATTATTTTTATTTCATTTTAATGAATTTTAATTGAAGTAGCCACATATGACTAGCAGCTACCTTATTGGACAACACAACTGTAGAGTCTGAGTGCCCTGGATTCAAATCCTGTCTGTCTCACTTGGTAGCTGTGTAACTTTGGGACACATACTCAACCTTGCTGAGCCTTGGTTTCCTAATCTGTAAAATAATTAGAAAAATATTTTAAAAGTTATTGAGAGGCTAAAATGAGATATGTGGACTTAGTAGCTTATACACAAAGAGCATTCAATAAATATGAGTTATCTTATTACTTTATGATTTCAAAGATTTATAATTTTACAAATATATCAATATCCTTGTCTCCCTCCAAAAGCTAATGAGACAGGTGACACAGGTTTTATCTATCAATTCTGTGTTATGGATAAAGTGTAGGAAGCTTAGGACCTTAATGAAGGGCAGAGGTATATGCCCATTGTATGCCTGAATACTTGTTTTGTAGGTGTTGAGGATCTTTGTGACACTGTGCTGAGCACAAGCAGGGTTACAGAAGACACGAGCACTAGAGAACCTGTTCTCAAGCTGCATAGTGTCCAATGGCAAGGTGAAACTGACATGTGGGAAAAAAGAAGAAATCAATGCTCTGACAGGTGGTATGGTTCTGACCATGCATAGCAATGGTCCAGCAACATCCTTGGAGTGGGTCCAATCATTTAATGGTGGCTCAGGACCAGGGCCAGCCTGTAAAATTTAATAACTTATTAAATGTTCACATCTATCTTTCAATAGTATTGCAATTATCTATAGTCTACAGATGAGCAAACTAAGAATTTGAGAAATAAAAGCATTTGACCTAGAACACTGTCAGGTCTGTGATTTGATTTTGTCCAACTTACGAGCTAGTAAGTTAGCTTATTACTTTGTTGTGGTTGCTGGTAGATGCCACAAGAATCTTGGATCAGAGACAAAGAACTTTATGACTCACAGCACAACAAGCAGTACAATTTAAATGATTTCTCCTTAATCCCAAGTCCCATCATGGGCTCATATGAGTGCTGTGCATGTGGTAAGTGTGTATCACAGCTGAAAAATATTGGGCTTGGGAAATCCATCATCTTATAACAAGAAGCAAGGAAATCTGCTTTGTCTCCAACAGAGACTTGGCTTTATCCCTCAAAGTTGCTGGCTGAAAATATTACCCAGGGAAAGGGCTCAGTAGAGGGTAGTCAGTGCTTTGCATTTGGGGCCTACTCAGCTAGCAGTGTTCAGGAAGACTTAGGGCCTGTGGTTGATTGCCTCTCCCAAAGATCCCCAGCTAAGAAGTGATTAAAGTTCTTTGGCTTTAAATTCAATTTGTTCCGATATAATATGGGGCCTACTAGCCATACAGACAAGTTCAACAACCCTGCCCTCTGTTCACCATTGGAGTACTTTTGACATCACCGTGTGCCAGTGAAACTTACATTGTCATGATTAGTTTCAGGGTCCTAAATTTTTTAACTGGTATTTAAACAACCTACATATAGTATTCCTAATACTCATAAAATATTTCTAATAGAATATCATCCTTATTTTATATGAGATTCAGAGAAAATTTATGTGACTTGTTCAAGACAAACCAGAAACTTGACCTTCAGGAAAACATGTTATAAGGAGAGTTTATTTTTCTCTCCTTACCCTCTGTCTTTCTCCCTTCCTTATTAAACTCACACCCAGCATTCTCTCACAGATGAAGCTGGTCCTTCACTGCTGTCAGTGATCACACTGCAACCTTCCTGACATGGATCCTTTTCCCTACAATGTCCGGCATTGAGCCTAGCGACAGCCAGAAACAATCGATACCTCTCAGCTTCCTTATTTTATCTTTCATGGATACTCAAGGAGGTGCATGGGAGACTGACAGTTTAAAACAAAAATGCCTGCTAAAAGAGCAAGGGAAATAAATCAGTCTAGGGGAAATCTAGCAAAATTGAGCAACTTTTAGGGCATTTAGAGGATTCTTCTCTCCTGTTAAGCAGAATGCAAGTGATCCAACAAGTGATGGATGTCATTAAGGGAAAAGTCATTGTATGGTTCTCAAAAAAACAAAAAATAGTATGATGTACCACAAAATATAAAAGGATCTCTTTCTCAGTCCTTAGTCCCTGCAAATAGCACCTTCTGATGCCTCCTCTTGGGGCTTCCCAAGGTATTTTACCACATCTGTGAAAAACTCCTCTTTTCCTACTTTCCACGTGAGTCATAAATGAGCACCCAGGGAGTCATGATAGCATGTAGGGGCTCAGTGGATCCTTATCAGGGCTGGGACATAAGGAGTAGAATGATAGCTCATGGCACTGTTTGCTTTTGAACATTTTGCCACAAATGTCTAAAACAGCTTCTTGCTGCGATAGAAGGCCTGAACATCAATTAGAACACTTTTTTTTTCATGTTAGTACAATTGGGTATAGTTTTTTTTTATTTTTTATTTTGAAATAATTATTGAATCACAAAAACTTTCAAAGATAGTATAGAAGGGTTTCATAAACTCTTCACCCATTTTCCCCCAACACTTACATTTAAGATAACTATAACACAATATCAAACCAAGGAAATTGACATTAATACACTGTATATATTTCTGTCATTTGATCATGGGTGTAGATTTGTGTAACCACAACCTCAATCACAATACAGAGCCATTCTATCACCACAAAAATCTCCCTTCCTTTATGGTCATACCAAACACCCTCCTCCACCAGCCTGGCACCCACTAATTTGTTCTCCATCACTATAATTTTGCCATTTCAAGAACGTTAGATAAAGGCAGTCATTCAGTATGTGGCCTTCTGATTAGCTTTTATCTTTTTTTTTTTTTTTTTTTTTTTTTTTTTTTTTGCGGTACGCGGGCCTCTCACTGTTGTGGCCTCTCCCGTTGCGGAGCACAGGCTCCGGACGCGCAGGCTCAGTGGCCATGGCTCACGGGCCTAGCTGCTCCGCGGTATGTGGGATCTTCCTGGACAGGGACATGAACCCGTGTCCCCTGAATCGGCAGGCGGACTCTTAACCACTGCACCACCAGGGAAGCCCTCTTTTTTTTTTTTTTTTAACTTTTTATTTTATATTGGAGTACAGTTGATTAACAATGTTGTGTTAGTTTCAGGTGTACAACAAAATTACTCAGTTATACATGTACATATATCTCTTCATTTTCATATTCTTTTCCCAATTAGGTTGTTACAGAATATTGAGCAGAGTTCCCTGTGCTATACAGTAGGTCCTTGTTGGTTATCCATTTTAAATATAGCAGTGTGTACATGTCAATCCCAAACTCCCTAACAATCCCCCCCTTCCCCCTGGTAACCATAAGTTCATTCTCTATAGAATAATTTTCTAATTGGTTTTTGGATGAAGAGTGATGTCAGGAACTCTCTAAAATCTCTCCTGACTCAAATTTTACTAATAAACATATTAGATATTTGGGATATTTGGGATATTAGAACTCTCTCTCCCTAACTGAGGGATAACTTCCTCCTGCCTTCCACTTGAGTCTTTAAAGCAGAGAGATTGTTTACTCTTTTTTCATACTTTATTGAATCTTAATTGGTAAAATTTAGGTATTACATTGTTTTGGTCTCATTTATTGGATTATAAATTCCTTCAAAATGAATGAAAAAGGAGTCATGACATTAGTTGAATATCTGTTACGTGCTAGACGTTGTATATTCATATTTCTAATCATCACAATGCAAGAAGCTGAGTATTATCATTTTTATTTTATTGTTTCCAATTTATTTAGTTATTTTTATTGAAGAATAGTTAAGTTACAATATTACAATGGTTTCAGGTGTACAGCATAGTGATTCATTATCTTTACAAATTATACTTCATTAAAAGTTGTTCCAACATAATAGATATAATTCCTTGTGCTATAAAATATATCATTGTTGTTTATCTATTTTATATATAGCAGTTTGTATCTCTTTCCCTTACCTCTGTTTGCCCCCCCAGCTGGTAACCACTAGTTGGTTTTCTATATCTGTGAGTCTGTTTTTGTTTTGCTATATACATCCATTTCTTTTATATTTTAGATTCCACAAATAGGTGATATCATTTAGTATTTGTCTTTCTCTGTCATTTCACTAAGCATAATATTCTGTAGATCCATTCAAGTTGTTGCAAATGGCAGAATTTCACTCTTTTTTTATGACTGAGTAATATTGTGTTGTAAATATACCACAACTTCTTTATCCCTTCATCTGTTGATGGGCACTTGGGTTGCTTCCACATCTGGCTATGGAAATAATGTTGCTATGAACATTGAGGTTAATGTATCTTTTCAAATTAGTTTTTTTCATTTTTTCCAGATATAGACACAAGAGTGAGATTTCTGGATCATATGGTAGCTCTATTTTTAGTTTTTTTAAAGAACCTCCATTCTATTTTCCATAGTGGCTGCACCAATTTACATTTTCACCAACAGGGTATAAGGGTTCCCTTTTCTCCACATTCTTGCCAACATTTGCTATTTGTAGACTTTTTGATGATAGCCATTCTGACTGGTGTGAGGTGATACCTCATTTCTCTTTTGATATACATTTACCTAATTAGAGATATTGTGCCTCTTCTCATGTGCCTGTTGGCCATCTGTATGTTTTTTTTGGAAAAATGTCTATTTAGGTCTTCTGCACATTTTTTGATTGGGTTGCTTATTTTTTTGATATTGAGTTGTATGAGCTGTTTATATATGTTGGATATTAACACCTTATCTGTCATATCATTTGCAAATATTTTCTCCCAGTCCATCAGTTGGCTTTTCATTTTGTTGATTGTTTGCTTTGCTGTGCAAAAGCATTTAAGTTTAATTACATCCCATTTGTTTATTTTTGGTTTTATTTCCTTTGTTTTGGGAGATGGATCCATAACAATATTGCTACGATTTATGTCAGAGTGTTCTGCCTATGTTTTCCTCTGCAAGTTTTATGGCTTTAGGTCTTACATTTGGGTTTTAATCCATTTTGAGGTTGTTTGTTTGTTTGAGATTTTTTTGTATATGGTGTGAGGAAATGTTCTAATCTCATTCTTTTACATGTAGCTGTCCAGTTTTCCCAGCACCACTTATTGAAGAGACTGTCTTTTCTCCATTACGTGTTCTTACTTTCTTTAATGCAGATTAATTGACCATAAGTGTGTGGGTTTATTTCTTGGCTCTCTATTCTTTTCCACTGATCTATGTGTCTATTTTTCTGTCAGTACCATGTTGTTTTATAGCATGGTCTAAATTCTGGGATGGTGATACCTCCAACTTTGTTCTTTTCTCTCAAGATTGCTTTGGCAATTCGGAGTCTTTTGTGATTCCATATGAATTTTAAGATTGTTTTAGTTCTTTGAAAAATGTCATTTTTAGATAGGAGATAAGAAGCTGAAAGTGTTACAATGCTTGCCCAAGTTCACAGAGCTGGAAAGAAGAGAGGCCGGGACCTGGCTCCAGGGTTGTCTCCAGCCCCATGTTCTTCTGTTTGGACACTGTAGTCTCACTCTCTCTGCAGATAATGTTGACTCACCTGCCACAATGTCATACAATAGAACAGTAACCTGAAGTCTAATGCTCACTCCGTAAGTGGACCATGTTTTATTTTAATCTTTTTACTTCATTCCTGATGGATTACCACTGCAGAAATGCAAAAATTTTGTCCCAGATTCAGAGACTCTGAGTTTCAGGGTCTGGCCCTGTCAGAAAATTGGCCACCTCTGGCCTTCAGACATCATTTTGCATGACAGAAAGAGGCCTCAAGGCAGAAATGACTTGAGTGAATGAGCATCTGAGAGACAGATGGGGCTGTGAAGGGGATCCCAAAGCTCCCGTCCCACCAGCTCAGCCCCATTCACAAGGTCTGAGTTCTGAGATAGAGGGCTTTCAGTGAAAACTCAAGAAGTCTTTATCATGAGGAAATCTGTGGGACACAAAACACACACAGTGCTGTTTCAGGGCCCAGGGGACCAAATGTGACACAAAAAGACAGAAACAAGCAACTTTCCAATTCTGTGAGGAGACAGCAGGGGCTGGGTGTGAGGAAGTCTGCAGGGACCATAGAGCCACATGACGCCTGGAGCAGGAAAATGCCTCTGGATGAGGAAGCATCTCTCCATGCCAGGATCCTGGCAGCCAAACTCAGGAAGGGTGGACACACAGGCCCCCTCTGAGCCATGGCTCAGGCCTCTTATGACAAACCAAGGGGTCAAAGATGGAATGGGGATCTTTATTATGCAGCTAGAGAATACAGGCCAGAGATTTCCAAAAATCAATGTTATTTTAGAAACATTTGCTTCCTTAAGCAAGAGGAGTTCAGTTTATGCAAGTGATGTTGTTACATGGAAGCATAATTCAATTTTTTTTTTTAACTTAAGAAAGGGCTAAATTAGGTCACATGATAGTAAGTTCCCTTCCAGGAGCCACACATATTATAGGCTCGAGGGGAATGTTTTGGAAACTGGAATGGGGGGAACAATGTTCCAACAGGGTCCCCTGAATCCATGCTTGGTCTTCTCCACAGATCCAGTGGGGGATGAGGGACTGTGAGCTGATAAACAGCAAACAATTCCCTAAGTGCAAAGATGTTCACCCAGCACAGTGCCGAGAACACCCAGGTGTGTGCAGGAAGGGAAAGAACGTAGTAAACTGGACCAGCGTTTGTGTAACAGGCAAGGATCGCCATTTATTCAAGAGTCAGGAAACCTTTCAGGAAAAAGTGACTTCTGAGATTTTTCTTCAGGCCAAGTCAGAGCTAGTCATACAGAACAGAGGAGAAGGTTAGATTCCATACATCTTAACCTGCTCCTTGAGAACAAAGCTAGTGTACGTTGATACTAGTTTCAGTAGAACTGTCAATATCTAGTCATTATGAAAATCAAGGTAAATGGTAATTCATGCATTCGTTCCTCTGACATTCACTGGCCATCCACAAACCCCTGGCACGGTGTGGAGTGTGAGAGGGGTAGGGATGTGGTGGCGTAGCCCCCATCTTCAATGTGCTCACTCTGAGTTGTGGGAGCCAATCACAACTACATCAGTAAATGTGAAAGGTAACTCATGCCAGGTGTGGTGAGCACTGACAAGGAAGCAATAAAAATCACTTACTCTGTGCCTAGCGTAGGCCACGTTTTAGGAGAAACACTAAAGAAATGTAAGACATGGCGCCTCTGTTAATCCCTTCCTTCTCCACAAAAGAGTTATCAGTGAGGGTTGTTCTAGCAATTATTTTAAATGTATTTAATGTTCCAAGTTTCAAAAAGTTTCTTAGTTAAAAGGATGAAAAGTGTTCAATTTATAAAATGTTATACTAGACCTACTTCAGGACACCTGTCAACTGCCAGTATGATTTTGTAGTCCTAGTGCTATATCTCACAGATAATCAGGGAAAGAGCAAGTCAGAAGGGTTAGAAATTCCTGATCAGAGACAGAAAACTGGGTGTGGAGGAGAGTAGAAAAGTGTTCTCGTGAAGAAGTACATTCTTAACTGAGAAAGTAAGTAATCAACCTATCATTTTCACCGCACAAACCACGTAAACACAACTCACCACGTTCCTTTGCTGTTCACGCTGCACACCCATAAAAGTTTCAACTGAAAGGACTTTTTCTATAAGAAAAAGTGTCATATTTTATATGGAAACTTACCAGAAAGAGAAGGTAAGATTTAGTCTAAAGACAAATTTTCTGGATAAATATATTCCTTAAAACACGTATACATTGCCAAGTAAAAATAATTGGCTCATTTACCTGGCATAAGCCTCATATCATGGACCAGCATAAAATAATCCAGACTACTTACGTTTTTTATAGAAATCATATCATCCTTGATAATGAATTCATAAATTCTGGCTTGGCTTGGCTTTGCTCCTCAAAGGAAGAGAGAGAATCTTTTTCAGTTTTGTCCCTAGAATCTAGGACAATGCCTGAGACATATTTGTTGAATGAATGAATGAGTGACTGGTAAGAGTTAGAAGCAACTTCTGATTAGAAGTCAACATTGAAAGCAAGGACACAGACACATGAATCTGTCTTCTACCATCTTGCAGGGTCCTTAGGTTCTCCCGTCATCTTATATCATAAACTTTCCACACAAGTCTAAAACTAGAAGCCTCGGAAGATCCCCAGCAGGATACCTGGTGTATAGGAAAGACTTTCTATGATCTGAGAAGTTTAGTTGCTATTCACTAAGTTCATGCCATGACAACTGCTTTCAGCAAGGTGAAGAGAGACAGGGCATGTTCCTTGACCCAGGATCTCTTCCAGTTTAACTAGAGAAATGAGACAACAAATGCATAACAAAGTACTGAACAAGTTTGCTATAAAAAAAATCAAGGGCCTTAAAAAGTACTGTGTAAGATCCAAAGAAACATGCTGATATTGTTTTGGCCTTGAGAAGACTTCAGGGGGGAAGTCCTTACTCACCTGGGCCTCCACAGGTAACTGCAACGCCAGTATCTGGTGCACAGAAAGGACACTAGGACCTGGAATTGGAGGAACTGAGCTCAAGCCCCCCCCACCCTCAATTCATTGTTTTGGGCAAGTTCAATAACTCAGGGTTGGATCCACATTTTGTGGTCTTAAGGTATATACAATTTTGGTGTGTCATCTTTAAGTAAAAAGAATGCAAAAGAAGATGTGGCACATATATACAATGGAATACTACTCAGCCATAAAAAGAAACAAAATGGAGCTATTTGTAATGAAGTGGATAGACCTAGAGTCTGTAATACAGAGTGAAGTAAGTCAGAAAAAGAAAGACAAATACCGTATGCTAACACGTATATATGGAATATAAGGGGGAAAAAATGTCATGAAAAACCTAGGAATAAGACAAGAATAAAGACACAGACCTACTAGAGAATGGACTTGAGGATATGGGGAGGGGGAAGGGTAAGCTGTAACAAAGTGGGAGAGAGGCATGGACGTATATACACTACCAAACGTAAGGTAGATAGCTAGTGGGAAGCAGCTGTATAGCACAGGGAGATCAGCTCAGTGCTTTGTGACCTCCTGAAGGGGTGAGATAGGGAGGGTGGGAGGGAGGGAGATGCAAGAGGGAAGAGATATGGGAACATATGTATATGTATAACTGATTCACTTTGTTATAAAGCAGAAACTAACACACCATTGTAAAGCAATTATACTTCACTAAAGATAAAAAAAAAAGATGTGGCACACAAAAAAGAAAAGAATGCAAATACAGAATGAAGTGTAAGTATGATTATTTACGAAGAATGAAAAAAGAAATCATAACATACTACTGGAGACTTGCATAGTCTGATCCCTTTTTTCTCTTGAGATACTACAAATGTTTATAGAGATGCTTCCTGACTTTGTTTCCATATCTGGAACAACTCCCAGAAGCATTCGCAGGACCCTGCACAAGTGAAGACCTAAAAAACTTAAACTGCCTGGGGAATTTGCCTTTTTAAACCTCTTGAATTCTTGATATTCTTTTTTTTTTTTTTGGCCACACCGTGGAGCTTGCGGGATTTTAGTTCCCTGACCAGAGATTGAAACCAGAGCCAAGCAGTGAAAGCTCAAAGTCCTAACTACTGGACCGCCAGGGAACTCCAAATTTTTGATATTCTTACATGTAAAATACATAATAGTAAATCTCACAGTACTGGGTTCTATAACAACTAAATGAAAGAATATATATGAAACTAATTTGGATAGCTAAGCTTTTCAAAAGAGTGAGTGCTTGTGTGCAGTGTTCCACGTAGGGTACAGCTCACATGCAAGGCATGGAAACTAGGAGTGACATGGAAAAAAGAGTTGGGTGAAGAAGGCTAAAGGCTATGTGTTGGCTGGAAAACAATGGTGTGAGGAGAAGTCAGAAATATGAATTGTATCCTAAGGACAAATGAAGTAGGGGAAAGTGGAGAGATCTATGGCTAAAGCATTCTGGTGTAATTAAAGGGGTATTTTGAATAGTCAATTTAGGATATAATTGTGATACATTGTTATCAAGCATTGGTACTTTAGCTCAAATATGCGAATATAAAAATTATGTCTGACATTAGAAAGCATGGCCTTGTATGATGGGGTAATGGACATACAGGTGAAAAGTGACCAGAGAATGTCCTGAAAATGGAAAGGATAGGCTTGTTATAATTCTATGCAGAGCCCTTTGAGACAGGCTGGGACCTGGGACCTTTTGCTGCAGTGCTTGCACCTGGACAAACGTCTCCTCAAGCAACAAAATACAAAGAAACTAAAAATAATTGCGTGCATGTGCAGTTGGGGCAAATTCTGGACAACAAGATAGAAAGTGACCAAAAACCCAGCTCCCACTTCTGAAGAGCTGGGAGCAAAAACAGGGTGTCAGGAGCAAAAGCAGGGTACCCTGCATGCTCCCCGCACACAGCACCACCAAGGGAGTGGGCAGAGCACCTCAGCCACCCCTCCCGCCTGACCCTACCCTCACCCCATATAAGGAGCCAGCTCGTGCAACCCCCCACCCATAGAGAGTGAGCAAGGGAACCTGTCATTTGTTCTTGCTCCCCCCAGCTGCAGAGGGCGCCCCAATAAAGCCTTGCCTAAACTTCTTGTCTGGATTCTGATCAATTTCTATTGATTAAGGAAGGCCAAGAACCCTGATGGGTAACATCTCGACTCCTGGAGGACACTCGATGAGAAAATAGCAGGGTGCTTACTGGAAGGAGAGACCAAGGGAAGGAGGGCTAGATGGCTATAGACCAACAGAATGGACCACAGAATAAAAGAATCAAACTTGTATTTCAGCATCATCGCTTATCAGCTGGTTGATCCTAGGCAAGTTGTTCCTAAGCACCAAAATATCAGTTTTCAAATCTATAAAATGGATATATAATAATAACTGCTTTCAAGTCTTTTATTTATTGATGTATTTTTGATAGGGTTACAGTGAGAAAAGACTTGAGAGGGAAATCCTCCAGTGATTCTTTATTTTGTTCCTCAGGGTCTATATTTTGTTCTGGAGGGTAAGAAGAGGCAAGGATGCCCAAGGTTGTTTTCGTTTTTGGTTTATGTGTGTGTGTCTGTTCACCCAAACGTGACTAAATATAGATACAGACTCTGCTCCCTTTCACTGACCAAAGAGAACTCCTTCCAAGAAACTGTCCAAATAGAATTCATGAACTTGCTCTTCCCCTCCCAAATAAGATTCATGTTCTCTGATTCTTTGGTTAGTCTGGGTAAACACTTCATATTTAATAGGCAAACAGAGCCTGTTTCTGAAGGGTGTCTCTAAGATCACATCTACATTTTTCATCATATTTCTGCAAAGATTTTTAACAGACATTGAGATAGAACATCAAAGAGTGTTCAGTAAGACAGTAAAGCAAATGTCTTTTTAAAAACTGCTTCTGTGGCACAGTCAGAATGTCCCCAACCCTCCCATTCATGCCCCACTGCATGTACATCAGAGTTCTCAACATTCACCTATGCATATGTGACTGTCACCAAAAATTTATTTTCCTTTAGCAAATCAATTTTAGCCAATTTTTTCCCAAAGAAGCAAGATTGCTAATCCTGGATGTAAAAGGCTCTTTGGGGACCAGCATCAGATCTGGGATATGGCCTACAAGTTTTCAAAGGATCCATGTCCTCTACTAACTCTGCTGCATGTGTCCATAGCAAACACTACCTTGCCTTCTCTAATAATCTTGAAGCAAGAGTGGAATGCATTTTCATTCAAGTATTTGACAGATTATTTAGGAGTTTCTATTTGAGGATGATGTTTCATCTTTTCAAAGACTTGAAATCTGAGAAAATTGCATGTGCTTAGTGACAAAGGAGTACTGAGCCTACTAGGAAAGTTTAGTGAACTGTGCTCATTCACAGCCCCTAGAGAGACAGTGCAGAACAAGACTTCAAACGTTGAAATGGAGAGAGAGGGTTTTGGGGTCTTTACTTTGTTTTGTTTGTCTGTTTTTTTGTTTGTTTATTGGTTTAGCTTGGTTCTTTTGCATTCTCAATTTCTATTTTTTATTTTTTGCTGTGAAGGTAAATTGCTCTGTGAAGGTATTAGAAGTGGCCTTTTGACAGCCAGATGGGACTGAAGTAAAATTTCCATTTTAGTCAAACTGGCTTCACACACTGTGCAATTTTCTTTATCCCCCAGTTTCAATTCAAGGCTCCTTTAGTGATATCACACTCAATCAAAGCCGACAGGTTATTTCTATTAAAGTTTGGGGTTGAATGGAGACTAACTGGAAGTGTGCTTCTATTGCTAATATTTCATTCCAGGGGCAGAAGACAATACCTAGGGTAGAGTTAAGAAGATAAAATTTCAAGTGCTGCTGACATTGAAAAACAGCTGGTTAGGGTAATTCAGCTTATTTAAATAAAATCATTGTTTATTTTGATGTCTCCCTCCCTCCCCAGATTATACGGCTCCTAACTCCCTTGTTGCTCCTGCCCCCCTGCGCCTTCCTGAGGATCTTAATTATTACTCTTTCAGGAGACCTGGCTCTTTACACCAGGAGGAGAGAACAGCGGTGACAGGGTCTGCTGACCTGCAAATTCCTGGCTTTTGTGCAGAAGAAGCTATTTTACTGGATCATCTCTGGAGAGGAGGGGAAAAAATACACAGTTCTGCTTTCCACAGACTTTACCCTTTCAAACATGCTCTGTTTGGTCCAAGTGTAATAAAAGCCAATTCCCTACAATCACATTGGCTTCTGTGGAAGCCAAGACTGCTGCTAGGTGCATGTGATGAATTTGGAGGAAGATAAAATAACAGTTAATTAGGCACAAATACATGTGTGCAACCACCACTATTCCTTTTGGAAGAGAGATTAATGAAACTCAACCAAAATTTAAATCCTTTTAAAACAAGTCTTTGTCAGAGGTACAAAAGATGATTTTGTAGAGGTCTAAACTTTAAAAGCAAATCAAAAAGCTCCCCAAAGTGCATTTGCCAATATAAGCAAGATAAGGCCATTGTTCTTTTATATATTCATCAATATTGAGGAGCAACTTTAGACACATAACATCTGTATAAATGGCACTTTACTCAGCATTGTGGCCAACATAAATGTTGGGAGATAAAAATATTGAATTTGGACTTATCCCAGCACATACAGCCTCCACAGTTCAGATATTAAAATGGGAGGAGGTGAAGTGTCAGAGCCAAAAAGAATACTTCCTGGGTCAGTTGAAAGTTCACTCTATATCATAAGTTCTTTATATCATAAGTTCAACAATTTGACTTCTTACTGTGGCTCTGTCCCCATTTAGCTGTAGGATGTGAGGCAACAGTATAACGTTTCCAAGACAGTTTCTCTACCCATAAAAGTGAGGGCTATATAGAGTGATTCAATTCTATAAGAACTTCTGTTTATAACATTTTTAAGTTTTTAGCAGAGATAAACACTGTGAGTAGTTCAAAGAAAGGCTTAATCATTCACAAAGGGACAATGAGTATCTACCATGGGCCAGGGCAGTGCTAGTGCGGGGGTGCAAAAGTGCACAAAACAGGCGTGGTTTCTGCCTGGCAACTCACATCCCAATGAGGGACTGAGACATTAAGCAAACTAGCATGCAAATAAATGCAGAGTAACAACCTGAGTTAAATACAGAAAAGGATATTAATATGGTACTAGGAGAGAATCAGAAGATTGACTTACAAAATATCACTCTCAATATTATAATACTGATAAAAATTGTTTAAGATTGATTGAATACTTTATATCTCATCCATTGTTAAGCATTTTGTGGTCATAATTTCATTTAATCTTTAAATCAACCTTAAGATAGGCAATTATCTTTAAATAATATATAATTATTAAACTCATAAAAGCAGATGAGGAAACTGAGTTGTAAGTATTAAGTAACTTATCCGAGTTAGGAAGTGGTAAATACAGAATTTGAGCAAGTCTTTTCAAATCCAAACTTCATTCTAATAATAATCGGGGTTTTTTCTGCCCTCTATTGAAAAGATTTAGTTTTATTTATTTTTCCTTTTCCCCTATAGTAATACAGAAAATTGCACATTTTATTCCTATTTTTGAAATGGTTACCCTTAATTTTCAATCAACATTATTAAGGCATAACTTATATACAATAAGATGCATCAATTTTAATAATGCAGTTGGATGAATTTTGACACACCTGTGAAACCACCACCATAATCAAGATATAAAACATTCTCATTACCCCTAAAAAATATCCATAAGCCATTTTTCAGTCAATCTCACTCTCTCCCAGCCCCAAGCAACTGCTTAACTGCATTCTCTCATTAAAATTCAGGTTTGGATTTTTTAGGGACTCATATAAATGGAATTACGCTGTATGTATCCCCTTACATCATCTTCATTCACTCAGTTTGTCTGTAAGATTCATCCATTGTTGTGTGTATTGAGAGTTTATTCCGTATTATTGCTGAGGAATATTCATTGTATGGAATTACTACAATTTATCTATTCGTTGGTTGATGGGCAGTTGGATTGCTTCCAGTTTTTGTCTATTAAAAATTAAGCTGTGAAAGACATTAAAGTACAAGTCTTTGTACAGGCATATATTTCATTTCCCTTGGGTAAACACCTAGGGCTGTAATTGTTGCTAGGTAATATGTTAATTATACATTTAACATTATATATATATACACACACATATATATGTATATATATAAAACATTGCATAAGTTATAAATCTGCAAAACGATTTCCCAAAGTTAGTGATTGTACCATTTTACTAACCACTAGGAATATACAAGAGTTCCAGTTGCTCTATAGTGTTGCCAACATCTACTATTACAAAATTTTTCAGTTTTAGCTATTCTAAAATGTGTGTAGTGGTATCCTATCATGGTTTTAATTTACATCTCTCTGATGACTAATTATGGTGGCAAAACTTTTATGTGCATATTAGCCACTCATACATCAAATCTTTTGATGAATTTTATTTCAGTTGGTTTGTGTCATTATTTAATTGTAAAGGGCTTTATATATTCTGTATACAAATCTTTTTTTCAGATATATGCATTGAGAATATTTCCTCCCATTCTGGGCCATGTCTTATTATTTTCTTAATTTTATCTTTAGAAGAGGATTTTTTAAAATTTACTGACTTTATGTTTCATTGATCTTTGTGTTTATCCCTCTCCCAATACCACACTTTGTCGAATGCTATAAACCACAATATTGGGGAGAGTAATTTCTCCCACTTTAATTTTCTTTGTCATATTGTTTTATCTGTTCTAAAGCCTGTGCAATTCCATATAAATATTAGAATAAACATGTCTGTGTCTATTAACAATAACTTGTTAGGATTTTGGTAGAACTAGTCTTAAACATATAGCACAAATCTAGAGAGAATTGATAGCTTTACTAGATTGAGTATTCCAATCCATGAATGTGGTATATTCTCTATGTACATACGTCTCCTTTCATTTCTTTTATCACCATTTTGTAGTTTTCAAGATAAAGATCCCATACATTTTGCTTAATGAATACCTAAGTATTTTCTTTTCTTTGGAGGAAATATAAATGGTATTGTGTTGATGATTTCAGTTTCCAACTTTTTGTATTAGAAATATGATTGATTTGTACATGTTGGCCTTTATCCTGTGACCTTGCTGAATTAAATTATTACTACTATTGTTGGTTTGGTTTTTAATTTTTTTTAAATTTCTTAGGATTTTTTTTTTACAAAGACAGTGATATTTGCAAATAGAAATCTTTTTTTTTTTTTAATTTGTACCTTTTATTCCTTTTTCTTGCCTTCTTGCAGTGAGGAGAACTTCTGATACCATGTTGAAATAGTGTGTGAGAATAGATATCCTCAGTGTATGTCTGATCTGAAGGAGAAAGCATTCAGTCTTTTGTCATTAAGTATGATTTTAATTTTTTTGTAGATTGTCTTTATTGTTGAAAATTCTGTTCTTCCACCTCTATGGCTTTCCTGTCTTCAGTGTTATTGATTTCTGCTCTTTTTGTTATTATTTCCTTTCTTCTGCTTGCTTTGGATTTATTTTTCTCTACGCTTTCTAGGACCAGGAGGCAGGAAATTAAGTTATTTATTAAATAATTTCCTATATTCTAATATAAGCATTTAGTGCAATAAATTTTCCCTCAGTGCTGGTTTATCTACACCCCACAAAATCTGATAAATTTTGTTTCCATTTTCATTCAGTACTATTTTTTTATTCCTTTGAGACTTCTTTGACTCATAGATTATTTAGAAGTTTTAATTAATAATGGTTGTTTTATGATATGATCTATCTTGGTGAATGTTCCATGGAAACTTGAGAAAACCGTACATTCTGGTGTGATGGGTGCAGTGTTACATATATATAAATTAGGTCCTGTGAGTTGATTGTGTTGCTGAGTTCTTTTATATTCTTGCTGATTGTCTGTCTTGTACTTATATTAGTTGTTGGTACAAGGGGCAGGGGCAATAGGGAGGGAAGGTAGAGGGTTGAATTTCCCGACTGTAATTGTGGATTTTCCTGTCTTCTTTCAGCTCGACCAGTTTTTGTTTCACATATTTTGAGACCCCATTGCTTTGTGTGTATATAGTTAGAATTGTTATATCTTTGGGAGATTAATCCTTTCATCATTATATAATGTCCCCCTTTATCTTGAGTAATTTTCTTTGCTCTGAAGTACACTTTATCAATATTAATATAGCCACTCATGCTTTTTTTTTTTTTTTTTTTTGGCGGTACGTGGGCCTCTCACCATCACAGCCTCTCCCGTTGCAGAGCATAGGCTCGGGATGTGCAGGCCTAGTGGCCATGGCTCACAGGCCCAGCTGCTCTGTGGCACGTGGGATCCTCCTGGACAGGGGCACGGACCCCTGCCCCCTGTATCAGCAGGCAGACTCTCAACCACTGCACCACCAGGGAAGCCCCATGCTTTTTTTGATTAATGTTTGCATGATATATCTTTGTCCACTCTTTTACACTCAGCCTACTTTTGTCCACTATTTTACACTCAACCTACTGAATTTGAAGTTACATTATTGCAAACAACATATAATTGGGTTGTATTGAAAAGCAGATGGTTTTTATTTTGATGAAGTCCAATTTATTGATTTAGTGTCCCTTTCTAAAGAAATATTTGACTTGTCCAAGTTTTCAAAGACTTTCTTGTATGATTTCTTTAGAGAGTTTATAATTTTAGCTTTTACATCTAGAGCTATAACCCATTTTGAGTTAATTATTACAGATTTTATGAGAAAAAGGTCAAACTTCATTTTTCTTCATTTTTTTGCATATGGATATTAATTGTTCCACCACCATTTTTTTAAAAGTCTATTATTTCTTATTGAATTCTCTTGGCAATTTTTTATAAGAACTATTGACCCTATATATATGTGGATATATATCTCTGTACTCTTGGAATTTGTTCCATTTATCCATGCTTATTCTTATGCCAATCCCACACCACTGTCTTAATTACTATAGATTTATGATAAATCTTGAAATCTGGCAAGATTATATTCTAAAGTTCTTCTTTCAAAATTGTTGGGTTACTGTAGGTCTTTTGAATTTTCATGAGTATTTTAGAATCAATTTATTAATTATTGCAAAACAGTCTAGTTAAATTTTGATTAGGATTGTGTTGAAACTACAGATCAATTTGGGAAAGAAACTGACAACAGTGACTCTTTCAAACCATTAACATGATGTAGCTGTCCATGTACTTAGGTTTTCTATCATTTTTCTTGGAATTTTCTTCAGTGTTTGACTTTATTTTTCATGTTTATCCTTCATATTTACATGTCTTATGGTCTTGTAAATTATTTTGATTTTGCTAATTGCATTTCTAATTTTTTGCTGCTAGGATATAGAAATACAACTAATTCTATATATTGACATTTTATTCTGCAATCATGACAAATAACTTATAGTTCTAGTAGCATTTTATAGATTTAATAAGATTATTACATTAACAATATGTTATTTTCTAATAAAAATCATTTAACTTCCTTAATATGTATGGCTTTGTTTCTTTTCCATGCCTAACTTCTTTTTCTAGGGCCTCCAGAAAACGTGGAATGGCAGTGATTAGAGTAGATATTGTTTCTTTGTTCTTGATCTTAGTAAAAATTTAGTCTTTTACAGTCAGGTATATTAATACTGTAGTTGGATTTGGGAGCGGGGATACATTCCCTTTATCAGATTGAAGAAGTTTCCTAAGCTTATTTTCAGAGACTTTTTTTTTAAAAAAAACAAAACAAAACAAGCAAACAAACATTGAGTAGTTAATTGTGTCAGATGATTCTGATACAGCTATTAAGAAGATAATACTGATTTTTGCCATTATTCTGCGAATGAAGTGTATTGTAATGATTATTTTTTAAATATTAAACCAACCTTGAATCCTTAGTTTAAACACTTACATATGATTATGATCCATTGTGCTTTTTATGTTTTCAAGTTCTATTTGTTAATAATGTGTGCTATAGGTTGAATTGTGTCTCTGAAAAAGACGTGCTGAAGTCCTAGCCTCCAGTGTCTATAAATTTGAACTTATTTGGAAATAGGGTCTTTACAGATGATCAAGCTAATCTGAGGTCATTTGGGTAAGTCTTAAGCCAATATAATTGTCATCCTTATAAAATGGGAAAATTTGGACGCAAACACAGACACGCACAGAGGGAAGGTGATGTGAAAATGACTATGTGACAATGGAAGCAGAGACTGGAGTGATGCAGCTGCAAGCCAAGGACCACTAAGGATTTCCGGCCACCATGAGATGCTAGGAAGGAAGCAAGACAGGATTCTACGCAGATTATCAGAGAAAACATGGACCTCCCAACATCTTGATCTCAGACTTCCAGCATTCAGAACTGTGAAAGAATTATTTTGTGCTGTTTTAAGCAACACAGTCTGTGATCCTCTGTTATGACAACCCTTAGGAACTAATAAAATATGTAAGAATTTTTGTGTCTTTTTAGAAATCACTTGTCAATTTTCACTAAAAAAAAAAAAAAATGAGCCTACATAGATTTTGACTTGTATTCTGTTGAATACATAGTTCAATTTGACAAGAACTGATATCTTAACAATATATACCTTCCCAGTCTAAGAATATGACATATTTTTCTACACAGTAACTCTTCCATAACTTACCTTCTACTGTCTTTGAATGTCTTTGTCCGGCTTCAGCATCAAAATAATATTAGCCTATGTAATGCCTTTGTGAGTTTTCTTCTCATCTCTGTAGTATTCATATCATTTCTTTTTGACATGTCTAACAAACTTGACCAGTGAAACCAAATGAGCATAAATACTCTTTGTGTAAAGACATTTATTTATAATTCAATTTCTTTAGCAGATATTGTGTTGTTTCTATTTCTTCTTGAGTTGGTATTGGTAATTTTGTCTTTCAAGAAATTTTTCCATTAAATTAAGTCATAGTATTTGATTGCATTAAATTGCTCATAAATTCCCTTATTTGCATCATTAAAAGTGAAGATTCCTCTTTTATTCCCGATATCAATAAAAACTTCTCTCTTTTTTCCTCATTAGTCTCACTTACAGTTTATCATTTTCATTGATTTTGTTTTTTTCAAAACGGACTTTTGGTGTAGAAATCCTTTATACTTTGTCACTTTCTACTGCATCAATTTCCTCTTTTATCTTTAGTATCTCATTACTTCTATTTATCTTTGGCTTAATTTTATTTTTTAAATTTATTTTGGAGTAAAGTTTTACTCACTGATTTCAAATTTACCATTTTTAAATACAATCATCTAAAGCTATAGATTTCTAAGTACTACTTTACCAGCATCCCACAAATTTGTACATGCTTCGTTTTTATTTTCATTCAGTTCATAATATATTTGAATTCCTTATGTGATTTCTTCTTTCACCCTTGAATTATATAAGATTGTATTGGTTGGATCTAGAGACTGGAAGATGATGGAAGAGTAAGACACGGAGATCACAGATACACCAGAAATACATTAAGAAAATTTTTTTCTGAATAATAATTTTTTATCTTAATAACTTTATTTTATTTTATTTTATTTTATCCTCTTCCTTTCTTTCTTTCTTTCTATTTTTTTCCCCTTTTATTCTGAGCCGTGTGGATGAAAGGCTCTTGGCGTCCCAGCCAGGAGTCAGCACTGCAACTCTGAAGTGGGAGGGCCAACTTCAGGACACTGGTCCACAAGAGACCTCCCAGCTCCACATAACATCAAACAGCAAAAATTTCCCAGAAATCTCCATCTCAGCACCAGCACCTAGCTTCACTCAATGACCTTCAAGTTACAGTGCTGGACAACCTACGCCAAACAACTAGCAAGACAAGAACACAGCTCCATTAGCAGAGATGCTGCCTAAAATCATAATAAGGCCACAGACACCCCAAAACACACCACCAGACGTGGACCTGCCCACCAGAAAGACAAGATCCAGCCTCATCCACTAGAACACAGGCACTAGTCCCCTCCACCAGGAAGCCTACACAACCCACTGAACCAACCTTAGCCACTGGGGACAGACACCAAAAACAATGGGAACTACGAACCTGCAGGCTGTGAAAAGGAGACCCCAAACACAGGAAGTTAAGCAAAATGAGAAGACAGAAAAACACACAGCAGATGAAGGAACAAGGTAAAAACCCACCAGACCTAACAAATGAAGAGGAAATGGGCAGTCTACCTGAAAAAGAATTCAGAATAATGATAGTAAAGATGATCCAAAATCTTGGAAATAGAATAGAGAAAATACAAGAAATGTTTCACAAGGACCTAGAAGAACTAAAGAGCAAACAAACAATGATGAACACACAATAAACGAAATTAAAAGTTCTTTATAAAGGATCAATAGCAGAATAACTGAGGCAGAAGAACAGATAAGTGACTTGGAAGATAAAATGGTAGAAATAACTACTGCAGATCAGAATAAAGAAAAAAGAATGAGAAGAACTGAGAACAGTCTCAGAGATCTCTGGGACAGCATTAAATGCACCAACATTCGAATTATAGGGGTTCCAGAAGAAGAAGAGGAAAAGAAAGGGATGAGAAAATATTTCAAGAGATTATAGTTGAAAACTTCCCTAATATGGGAAAGGAAATATTTAATCAAGTCCAGGAAGCACAGACAGTCCCATACAGGATAAAACCAAGGAGAAACATGCAAAGACACATATTAATCAATCTATCAAAAATTAAACACAAAGAAAACATATTAAAAGCAGCAAGAGAATAACAACAAATAACACACAAGGGAATCCCCATAAGGTTAATAGCTGATCTTTCAGCAGAAACTCTGCAAGCCAGAAGGGAGTGGCAAGACATATTTAAAGTGATGAAGGAGAAAAACCTACAACCTAGATTACTCTACCCAGCAAGGATCTCATTCAGATTTGATGGAGAAATTAAAACCTTTACAGACAAGCAAAAGCTAAGGGAATTCAGCACCACCAAACCAGCTTTACAACAAATGCTAAAGGAACTTCTCTAGGCAGGAAACATCAGAGAAGGAAAAGACCTACAATAACAAACTCAAAACAATTAAGAAAATGGTAATGGAAACATACATATCACTAATTACCTTAAATGTAAATGGATTAAATGCTCCCACCAAAAGACACAGAATCTCTGAATGGATACAAAAACAAGACCCGTATATATGCTGTCTACAAGAAACCCACTTCAGAACTAGGGACACATACAGACTAGAAGTGAGGGTATGGAAAAATATATTCCATGCAAATGGAAACCAAAAGAAAGCTGGAGTAGCAATTCTCATATCAGACAAAATAGACTTAAAAAAAAAGACTATTGGCCTTCCCTGGTGGTGCAGTGGTTGAGAATCTGCTTAACAATGAAGGGGACACGGGTTCAAACCCTGGTCTGGGAAGATCCCACATGCCACGGGGCAACTGGGCCCGTGAGCCACAACTACTGAGCCTGCGCATCTGGAACCTGTGCTCCGCCATAAGACAGGCCACGACAGTGAGAGGCCTGTGCACCACGATGAAAAGTGGCCCCTGCTTGCCGCAACTAGAGAAAGCCTGCACACAGAAACGAAGACCAAACACAGCCAAAAATAAATAAATAAAAATAAATACATTTTAAAAAATGACTATTACAAGAAACAAACAAGGACACTACATAGTGATCAAGGGATTGATCCAAGAAGAAGATATAACAATTGTAAATATTTATCCATCCAACATAGGAGCACCTCAATACATAAGGCAAATACTAAGAGTCATAAAAGGGGAAATCAACAGTAACACAATCATAGTAGGAGACTTTAACACCCCACTTTCATCAATGGACAGATCATCCAAAATGAAAATAAATAAGGAAACACAAGCTTTAAATGACACATTAAGCAAGATGGACTTAATTGATATTTATAGGACATTCCATCCAACAACAACAGAAGACACATTCTTCTCAAGTGCTCATGGAACATTCTCCAGGATAGATCATATCTTGGGTCACAAATCAAGCCTTGGTAAATTTAAGAAAATTGAAATCATACCATGTATCTTTTCCAATGACAACACTATGAGACCAGATATCAATTACAGGAAAAGATCTGTAAAAAATACAAACACATGGAGGCTAAACAATACACTACATAATAACCAAGTGATCACTGAAGAAATCAAAGAGGAAATAAAAAAAATACCTAGAAACTAATGACAATGGAGACACAATGACTCAATACCTATGGATTGAGCAAAAGTAGTTCTAACAGGGAAGTTTATAGCAATAAAATCCTACCTTAAAAAACAGGAAACATCTCAAATAAACAACCTAACCTTGCACCTAAAGCAATTAGAGAAAGAAGAACAAAAAAACCCCAAAGTTAGCAGAAGGAAAGAAATCATAAAGATCAGATCAGAAGTAAATGAAAAAGAAATGATGGAAATGATAGCAAAGATCAATAAAACAAAAAGCTGTTTTTTTGAGAAGATAAACAAAATTGATAAACAATTAGTCAGACTCATCAAGAAAAAAAGGGAGAAGATTCAAATCAATAGAATTAGAAATGAAAAAAGAGAAGTAACAACTGACATTGCAGAAATACAGAGGATCTTAAGAGATTACTACAAGCAACTTTATGCCAATAAAATGGAAAACTTGGACGAAATGGACAAATTCTTAGAAATGCACAACCTTCTGAGACTGAACCAGGAAGAAATAGAAAATATGAACAGACCAATCACAGCCACTGAAATTGAAACTGTGATTAAAAATCTTCCAACAAACAAAAGCTTAGGACCACATGGCTTCACAGGCAAATTCTACCACACATTTAGAGAAGAGCTAACACCTACCCTTCTCAAACTCTTCAAAAATATAGCAGAGGGAGGAACACTGCCAAATTCATTCTATGAGGCCACCAGCACCTTGATACCAAAACCAAAGATGCCATAAAGAAAGAAAACAACAGACCAATAACACTGATGAACATAGATGCAAAAAACCTCAACAAAATACCAGCAAACAGTATCCAACAGCACATTAAAATGATCATACACCATGATCAAGAGGGGTTTATTTCAGGAATGCAAGGATTCTTCAATATGCAAATCAATCAATGTGATACGCCATATTAACAAATTGAAAGAGAAAAACCATATGATCATCTCAATAGATGCAGAGAAAGCTTTCAACAAAATTCAACACTGATTTATGATAAAGACCCTGCAGAAAGTAGGCAGAGAGGGAACTTTTCTCAACATAATAAAGGCCATATATGACAAACCCACAGCCAGCATCGTCCTCAATGGTGAAATACTGAAACCATTTCCACTAAGATCAGGAACAAGACAAGGTTGCCCACTCTCACCACTATTATTCAACACAGTTTTGGAAGATTTAGCCACAGCAATCAGAGAAGAAAAAGAAATAAAGGGAATCCAAATCTGAAAAGAAGAAGTAAAGCTGTCCCTGTTTGCAGATGACATGAAACTATACATAGAGAATCCTAAGGATGCCACCAGAAAACTACTAGAGCTAGTCAATGAATTTGGTAAAGTAGCAGGATACAAAATTAATGCACAGAAATCTCTGGCATTCCTATACACTAATGATGAAAAATGTGAAAGTGAAATTAAGAAAACACTCCCATTTACCATTGCAACAAAAATAATAAAATATCTAGGAATACACCTACCTAAGGAGACAAAAGACCTGTATGCAGAAAATTATAAGACACTGATGAAAGAAATTAAAGACGATACAAACAGATGGAGAGATATACAATGTTCTTGGAATGGAAGAATCAACACTGTGAAAATGACTCTGTTAACCAAAGCAATCCATGGATTCAATACAATCCCTATCAAATTACCACTGGCATTTTTCATAGAACTAGAACAAAAAAATTCACAATTTGTGTGGAAACACAAAAGACCCTGAATAGCCAAAGCAATCTTGAGAACAAAAAGTGGAGCTGGAGGAATCAGGCTCCCTGTCTTCACACTATACTACAAAGCTGCAGTAATCAAGACAGTATGGTAGTAGCACAAAAAACAGAAATATAGGTCAATGGAATAGGATAGAAAGTCCAGAAATAAACCCACGCACATATGGTCACCTTATCTTTGATAAAGGAGGCAAGAATATACAATGGAGAAAAGACAGCATCTTTAAAAAGTGGTGCTGGGAAACGGGACAGGTACATGTAAAAGTATGAAATTAGAGCACTGCCTAACACCATACACAAAAATAAACTCAAAATGGTTTAAAAACCTAAATGTAAGGCCAGACACTATCAATCACAGCAAGATCCTTTTTGACCCACCTCCTAGAGAATTGGAAATAAAAAGAAAAATAAACAAATGGGACTAATGAAACTTCAAAGCTTTTGCACAGCAAAGGAAACCATAAACAAGATGAAAAGACAACCCTCAGAATGGGAGAAAATATTTGCAAATGAAGCAACTGACAAAGGATTAATCTCCAAAATTTACAAGCAGGTCATGCAGTTCAATATTAGAAAAACAAACAACCCAATCCAAAAATGGGTGGAAGACCTAAATAGACATTTCTCCAAAGAAGACATACAGCATACAGATTGCCAACAAACACATGAAAGAATGCTCAACATCATTAATCATTAGAGAAATGCAAATCAAAACTACAATGAGATATCATCTCACACCAGTCAGAATGGCCATCATAAAAAAATCTAGAAACAATAAATGCTGGAGAGGGTGTGGAGAAAAGGGAACCCTCCCTTTTACACCATTGGTGGGAATGTAAATTGATACAGCCACTATGGAGAACAGTATGAAGGTTCTTTAAAAAACTAAAAATAGAACTACCATACGACCCATCAATCCCACTACTGGGCATATACCCTGAGAAAACCATAATTCAAAAAGAGTCATGTACCAAAATATTCATTGCAGGTCTACTTAAAATAGCCAGGACATGGAAGCAACCTAAGTGCCCATCAACAGATTAATGGATAAAGAAGATGTGGCACATATATACAATGGAATATTACTCAGCCATAAAAAGAAACGAAATTGAGTTATATGTAGTGAGGTGGATGGACCTAGAGTCTGTCATACAGAGTGAAGTAAGTCAGAAAGGGAAGAACAAATAATGTATGCTAACACATATATATGGAATCTATGAAAGAAAAATAAAAGGTCATGAAGAACCTAGGGGTAAGATGGGAATAAAGACATAGACGTACTAGAGAATGGACTTGAGGATATGGAGAGAGGGAAGGGTAAGCTGTGACAAAGTGAGAGAGTGGCATGGACATATATACACTACCAAATGGAAAATAGACAGCTAGTGGGAAGAAGCTACAGAGCACAGGGAGATCAGCTCGGTGGTTTGTGACCACCTAGAGGGGTGGGATAGGGAGGGTGGGAGGGAGAGAGGGAGATGCAAGAGGGAAGTGATATGGGAACATATGTATATGTATGACTGATTCACTTTGTTATAAAGCAGAAACTAACAAACCATTGTAAAGCAATTATACTCCAATAAAGATGTAAAAAAAAATAAAATAAAAACCACACCAAAAAAAAAAAAAAAGATTGTATTGTTTGATGTCCACTTATTTGGGAATTTTCTAGATGTATTTCCAGTTTTCACTTCTCAATTTTCTGTAATCGTAATATTTTGTATAATATCAATCATTTTAAATTTGTTTACACTTCTTTTGTTCAACAGCATACTACCTATCTTAGTGAATTTCCAAATATTCACTTGAAAAGTCTTTTCTGTGGTCTTGTGTTGTAGTGTTCTATAAATGTCAGTTAGATCAGGTTGGTCAATAGTGTTATTGAAGTCTTCTAATTTCTTATAATATTTTTGTCATTTGTTCTCTCAATTTCTTAGAAAGAGATGATGAAGCATCCAAATATAATTGTGGAGTTTCCCATTACTTTCTAATTTTGAAACATTTTGCTTGATGTATTTTGAAACTTTGTAGTTAGCAGCATAGTATCTAGAATTTTTGTTTCTTCCTGTGAATTGACCCTTTTGTGATGATGAATTATTTCTTTTAACTCTAATACTTCTTTTTTTCTCAAGTCTTATACTAATATAACCCTTCCAATCTTCTTATGCTTATAGTTTTTATATTACCTCTTCTCAGTCATGTACTTTTACTTATCTCTGTCTTTATATTTAAAATGCTATTGTGTAGACAGCATAGAACGGGGCCTATTTTATCCAGTCTGACAATCTCTGCCTTTTAGTTGAACTGAACAAATCATTTACATTTAATATAAGTATAATTTTGGATGAGTATATTCTGTCTTGCTGCTATTTATTTTTCTTTGTTACATCTTTCTTTATAACATTTTTGCTCATTTTTATATTCTTTTGATATTTTTCGTATTTTTTTCTGATTCTATTTAACTCTACTTTGGCTTATTAGCTATACTTCCTTTCTTCTTCCCTGTGTTTAATTGTAACTTTCTTCTTTTCTTCCTTCCTTAATTATTTTCTTCCTTCTTAGTTCATAATTAAAATATACAAGTTGAACTTCTCAGAGTTTACCTTCAAACAATGTTATACAACTCCAAGTGTGGCATAAATCATTTGTTGTGCTTTTTCTGACATACAATTTATTATGACATTATAAACACTGAAAAATCAGTGCTATTATTTTTATTTTAAACAACCAATTGTGGTTTTTTTTAAGTAAATATTCCACTTTCAGTGTTTTTCACTCCTGTGTAGATATCCGAGATTCCACCAGGTGTAATATTTCTTCCATGCAAAGTGGTTCCTTTAACATTTCTTCCATTAAAGCTTTGCTGGTGATGAGTTGTCTTACTTTGAAAACTTTAAAAACATTTTATATTTGCTTTCATTTTTAAACAATAATTTCACTTCAGTGAAATTCTAAGTGATAGGTTTTCTTTTTTTTTTTTTCCAGAACTTTAAAGATATTCTTTCATTGTGCTCTGGCTTGTGAAATTTCTGAGAAATCTGTGGTTATGATTGCTTTGGTTCCTCTGAACTAATATGTTTTTGTCTGGATGTATGTAAGATTTTCTCTTTATCATGGGTTTTGGGTAATTTGATTATGATGTGTCTTGATGTGATTTATTTTTGGTTGATGTTTATCAAGATTCTTAGCTTTTTGAGTTTGTCGTTTTCATCAAATTTAAACAATTTTTCAACCATTATGTCTTCATATTTTTTTTCTTTTTTCCCATATCCTCTTCCCAGATTTCAGTTACACATGTCAAACAGGGCTTGATATTATCCAATGGTTGTAGAGGCTTTTATTTTTTTTTAATTTCTCTACTTTATGCTACATTTTATATAAATTGCATTGTTACATCTTCAAATTCACAAATATTTGTATTTTAAGCATATAACGTACTCTTTAATCATTTGTACTTTGAATTTCAGCAAAACTTTTTTCTATCTTCTATTTCTCTTCACATTATGTTCATGTTTGTTTTAAACCTGTAAGTAGCCAGTTTGGCATGTAAGAAACTTGGAAGTTGCCACATCACCATAGCAAGAAAAAGCTGAACTAACTGAAAGATCAACAATTCTTGTTGGATCTGTAGGAGAAGGGAGTACACAGGGCAACACTGTTGTCCGCAAGATTGGAGAGACAAACAGTTGAATATGAGTTACAGTTTAGTGGAGCAGAGACTCAGGAGTGGAATCCACCATGGACACCAGTGCTGGGATAGGAAAACTTAACTACAGTCGACAAATTGCTGGAGGCTCAGCGTGGACAAGACTGATAGTTAAAAACTCCAGGAGGACCCACAGAAATTGTGAGATTTACCTCCACAATGTATGTACCCACATAAAATATTGTAGAAAAATCACTTTGTGCTTCTAAGCAAGGGCAGGGGAAAAGGAAAGCCAGAGAACTCTGTTCTTCTTAATAAGTCCAGCACTCAGAGGAAACTAATTAACCAGATCCTGAGGTATTATCAGAGCCTAACTGACCTGGGAAAGGAAAATACCCAACTCCATCCCACTTTTGCCCTCCTGTACCACCTAAAGAAGGAAAAATAAAAAATAAAAAAACTCCTATGAAGCTCACAGTCCAGAAGCATAAGCTCACTAAAAGACTGAGACCTGATCAGGGACTTACCTGGTGGTCTAGTGGATAAGACTTCATCCTCCCAATGCAGGGGCCCCTGGGTTCCACCCCTTGTCAGGGAGCTAGATCCTGCATGCATGCCATAACTAAGGGTTCACAGGCTGCAACTAAAAGATCCTGTGTGCCACAATGAAGATCCTGTGTACCACAACTAAGACCCAGTGAAGCCAAAATAAATAAATAAATAAATAAAGACTGAGACCTAATCAAAGAACACTTCCCTCCCCTGACACCTCACAATGTAGTGTATTAATGACACTACGTTACTAAAGGCCTATTTATAGCAGTTTCTTTTACCTAGTACATCATGCCTGGCTATCAAGAAAACAAAATTGCAAGTCCTACCAAAATGCAAAACATACAATTTGAATAGACAGAACAAATATCAGAAAAGGACATGTCAAGGATGTTGAAATTATCAGACTAGGCATTTAAAACAATTATGATTAAAATGCTAAATGTTCTAATGGATGAAGCAGAGAGCATACCAGAATACATGGGCAGTGTAAGCAGACACGTGGAGAGCCTAAGAAAGAATCAAAGAGAAATGCTGGAGTCAAAAACACTGTAACAGAAATGAAGAATGCCTTCAATGAGCTTATTAGTAGACTGAGTACAGCTGAGTACAGAATATCTGAGCTTAAGTATATATCAATAGAAATCAAAAAGCAAAGAGAACAGGAAAAAACAGAAAAACAGAACAGAATATCCAAAGACTGTGGGATGACTACAAAAAGTATAATGTACTTTTGGGACTACCAAAATGCATAATGGGAATACCAGAAAGAGAATAAAGAGAGAAAGCAACAGAAGAAATATTTAAAACAATAATGACTGATAATTTACCCAAATTTATGTCAGACACCAAACCACAAGTCAAGGAAATTCAGAGAACACCAAGTAGAATAAATGCCCCAAAACTACACTTAGGCATACCACTTTCACTCTAGAAGATCAAAGATTTTTTTTAATCCTGAGAGAAACCACATTAAAAAAACAAAACAAAACAAACAAACAAACAAAAAAACTTACCTATGGAGGAATAAATATAAGAATTACATCTGATTTCTCCTTAGAAACCATGCAAGAAGAGAAAGGGATGAAATAATTAAAGTATTGGAAAAAAAAAAACCACCAACCTAGAATTCCATATGATGCCAAATTATCCTCAAAAGTGAAGGAGAGAGTAAAGTCAGTAAGATGACAGAGTAGGAGACCCCAGCCTCTATTACCCACAAAGGACAATAATTAAGCAACTATCAGTGAATGAAAATAGCTCAGGGAGTGCTCAGAAATCCATTTAAGTAGCTTCAGCAACACAGTGGAGCAAAACACCTCAGAATAACAGTAGATAAAGGGTAGGAAGAATAGCTCCATTTTGCCTGCATCATCCCATCTTCCAGGCTAGCTCTGCTTAGAGCCAAGAGGGAACTTCCTGGCCTGAGAGAGTTCCCCTCACTGTCAATAGGAGAGCAGAATGAGTGACCAGCTTCTCCAGCTTTGGGGCGGAAGACACTGCATGAAGGACCTGCTTTGCTTTCTCCCCACCCTGAGCCTGGCATCTGAGACATCCAGGGACAGATAAGAACAAGGAAGAAGGGCAGGGACTATCAGAGTCAGCCTTCTGGTGGGAGCAACCATGGTTCTCAGCAGCCGGTTCTGTAGAAGATCCCAGCAGCCTTCACTGAGAACCTCGACAGCTTTTTCAGATGCTGCAGAGCCCTGCATCGCTGAGGACCCCACCACAGACCCCAGTAGATTTCTCTGCAGAGAACCCCAGCAGCGTTTGCCACTGAGGGGACCAACAACCAACACTGCTGACACAAACTCTGCAGATTTCACCACTGAGGGCCCCACAAATTGTCTCAATCTCAGACTCCTGCTTCCTGAGTAGCTCCTGGTCCCTGACCCCCACCCTGAATTCACCCCAGCCACTAGCACTTCTTCAGATTCCTTGAGCCCCAGGATCCACACTGGCAGCCTGTCCTTACCTCTATAACTGTGCATGTACATAATGACAGCATAGGACCCTGTGGCTGACGCTCCCCCACCCCCGCAACTACTATGGTCCTGCAGCCACTAAAGTGCACACCAACAGCCCAGGCACCCACATCTGCTCAGGCCTCAGAGCAACCTCTACTCCCGTCACCATTCAGTGTCCTGGAAATTCACAGTTAACCCTTGCTATGCTGCACCTACATATCAGCAGCCCTGACTCCTGTCACTGGCCTGTTATACTGTGTGCATGCTTACAGCTACACCCTGCAGCCACACATGTGCACGCCAACCACCAAAGCCCCACAGCTCCTTGTGGGCCCAGATCCAGGCCAACTTCTGCCACTGACCTACACCCATGTATGGACACATAGCTAACCACTGCAGCCATGCACCTCCATGCTGCCTGCCTTGACTTCTATCACTGGTTTCCACTGGCACACATTCACCGTTAGCTTCTACAGCCACATGCGTGCACACTGATGGCTAGGGCCACCACAACTGCTCATACATTGGGGGTCGCTCCTGGCCCTTGCCACGCTCCTACCCTGCTGTGTACACTTAGAGCTAACCTCTGAAGCTGCACACTGCTAGCCCCATATCTTATCACAGACCCCCCGATGCCACATTTGCACCTGCAGGCAGATCATGCAGCTGCACAAGTGCCTGCTGACAGCACAGGCTCCCATAGCTGCTTGAGTTCCAATTTGGCCCTGACTCCCATCACCATACCCTGCTG
Organism: Phocoena sinus; assembly: GCF_008692025.1. Classification (NCBI taxonomy): domain Eukaryota; kingdom Metazoa; phylum Chordata; class Mammalia; order Artiodactyla; family Phocoenidae; genus Phocoena; species Phocoena sinus. The sequence continues at coordinate 108,644,445 of NC_045769.1, forward strand.
CCATGCATATGCCTGTGGCTAGTTCCTACAGCCACATAAGGGAATGTTGACAGCCTAGGCTCACACAGCTGCTCATGCACCCACAGCCCCAAGCCCTGCCACTAACCCAGGCCCTTGCCACTCTTGGTAGGCCTGCAGCCAGCTCCTGCCAACATGCAGGCATCTGCAACCATCACCACAGGTAAGCATATGTACACTATGGTCTCCAGACACCACTACCACCTACTCTGCTCCCACCCTACTGGACCTGGAGGTGCAAATGAGGACCTCAACAGCCCTTGAAACTACTGCAGACCCCCTACAGCTATTGTCATCAAAGATTATGCATTTGTTCAAGTCATGGACTCTAACTGCCTAAGTCAACAAGACACCACACCCCCACTGGACCAGAAGATACCACACCCTACACTTGGTACCCAGTACCTCTGGACCTAGGGTCACAGCACTCTCCCTCATGTCTCCACTGAAGGTAAAGATTTTTTCTAACTAAAGAAAGTGCAAAAAATCTGGAAGAGGTGACTGTATCTTCAAATGTGCAGTCACCTAGACAAGGCAACAGAGATCTTGAAGAATCAGAAAAACATAACACTCCTAAATAAACACAATACACTTCTAAAAACTGACTCCAAAGTAGTGAAGATCCATGAATTTCCTGATAAAACATTCAAAATATTTGCTCTAAAGAAGCTCAGAGAGCTACAGGAAAACACAGTTATTAGTTTAACGAAATCAAGAAAACAATGCAAGAACAAAAAGAGGAGACATTCCATGAAGAATCAGAAAAAAATAATAGAAATTTTGGAGCTAAGAATACAGGGACTGAACTAAAAAATGCAATAGGGAGTTTCAGCAGCAGACTCAATCAAGCAGAAAATAATCAGTGAACTCATAAACAAGTCACTTGAAATTATCCAACCAAAGGAGAGAAAAAGAAAATTAAAAGGAATGAAGCTTTCTTTCCTACAAGACTTTTGGGACACCATCAAACAAAATAATACACATTTTATAGGAATCCCAGAAGAGAGAGAAAGAACAGAAAGTTTATTTTGAGAAATAATGGCTGAAAACTTCCTAAATATTAGGAAAGATATGAACATCCAGGTACACAAAGTCCAAAGTCCCCAATCAAGATCATCCTAAAGCAAACTCCATCAAGACACATTATAATGAAGCTGTCAAAAGTCAGAAACAAAGAGATAATCTTTAAACCAGCAAGAGAAAAGAACCTCATCACATACAAGATTATAAGTAGAGTTCTCAGCAGAAACCTTGCAGGCCAGGAGAAAGGGGAATGATGTACTCAAAATGCTGAAAGAAGAAAAACTACCAACAAAAAACACTTTACTTGGCAAAACTATCCTTCAGAATTGAAGGAGAGAAAAAGACATTCCCAGATAAACAAAAGCTGGAGGGGTTCAACACAAATAGAATTGCCTTATAAGAAATGCTAAAGGGAATAATTTAAGGCAAACAGAAAGAATGCTAACTAGTAACAAGAAATCTTATGAAAAGTATAAAACTCACAGGTAAAGGTAAATATATAGTCAAAATCAGAATATTCTAATACTGTAATGGTGGTGTGTAAATCACTTATAGCACTAGTATAAAGATTAAAAGACAAAAGATTAAAAATAAGTAGAGGTACATTCATTTGTTAATGAATATACAATATAAAATATGCAAAGTACCACATCAGAAACATAAAATTTATGTAGGGGAGAGTAAAACAGTTGAGCTTTTGTATGCAAACAAAGGTAAGGTGTTATCAGCTTAAAACAGACTGTTATAGATACAAGAAGTTTTATTTAGCATGCATATGTCACAGTAACCACAAAGCAAAAATCCATAGTAGACGCACAAGAGATAAACAGAAAAAACTGAAAGCATACCAATATAGAAAATCATCAAATCACAAAGGAAGACAGAAAAAGAGGAAGAAAGGAACAAAGGATCTGTGAAATACTCAGAAAATAGTAAGCAAAATGACTACCGTTAAGTCGTTACATTTAAATGTAAATGGATTAAATTACCCAATCAAAAGACATAGAGGGGCTCAATGAAAAAAAATTAAGCCCAACTCTATACTGCCTATAAAACATTCACTTCAGCTTTCAGACAGACATAGACCAAAAGTTAAGAGATGGACAAAGATATCTCATACAAATGGAAAATGAAGGAGAACAAGAGTAGTTACACTTATATAAGACAAGATAGACTTTAAATCAGCTAAAATAAGACACAATGAAACATACTATAGAATGATAAAGAGATAAATTTATCAAGGGGAAATAACAATAGTAAATGTATATGCACCCAACATTGGAGTACCTAAATATATTAATATAGGCAGATCTGAAGAGGAAAAATGATAGCAATACAAAAACAGTAGAGGATTTCAATACCCCACTTTCAACAATGGATATATCATCCAGACAGAAAGTCAATAAGGAAACATTAGATGTGAACTCCATTTTAGAACAAATGGACCTAACACATATACAGAAAATCCATCCAATAGCAACAAAATACACAATTTATCAATCACACACAGAAGGCTTTCTGAGAGATTATATATTAGGCCACAAGATAAGTCTTAACAAATTTTAAAATAATGAAATTATATCAAATACCTCTTCCAAATATTGAATTAGAAATCAAGAACAGGAGAAAACCTAGAATATTCACAGATAAGTGGAGATAACTAAGGTTTTTTCTTTTTTTTTTTTAAAGATAGACAAAATTGACAAAACTTTAACTAGACTAACAAGGAAAAAGTGAGAGAAGACTCAAATAAATAAAATCAGAAATGTAAGAGGAGATATTACAGTTGATACCACAGAAATACAAAGGACCAGAAGAGAGAATTATGAATAAATATATGCCAACAAATTCAATAAACTAGAAGAAATGGATAAATTCTTATAAACATACAACATGCTATTACTGTTTGATCAAGCAATCAATCTCCATGGTATTTACCCAAAGGAGGTGAACACTTATGTCCACACAAAACAATGCACATGAATGTTTAGAGCAGCTTTGTTCATAATCACTAAAACTTAAAAATAAGAAGTCCTTCAGTAGGTAAATAGGTAAACAAACTGTGGTACATCCAGATAATGGAATATTATTCAATAGTAAAAAGAAATGAGCTATCAAACCATGGAAAGACATGGAGGAATCTTAGCTGCATATTACTAAGTGAAAGCAGCCAATGTGAAAAGGCTAAATACTGTATAGTCTCAACCGTAGGACATTATGCAAAAGGCAAAACTGTAGAGTCAGTAAAAAGATGGGGGGCAGGAGAAGCATAAGTAAGTGGAGAACAGAGGATTTTCAGGGCAGTGAAATACACTGTATGATACCATAATGATGAATACATTATAAATTTGTGCAAACCCATAGAATGTACAACAGCACAACTTGACCATCATGTAAACCTCAGACTGAGCAATTATGATGTGTCACTATAGGTTTATCAATTGTAAAAAATGTACCACTCTGTGGGGGATATTGATAATGGAGGAAGCTGTACATGTGTAGGGGCAGGAAGTATAAAATCTCTGTACCTTCCTTTCACTTTTGCTATGACCCTTAAACTTTTCTAAAAAATACAAAAAGTTTTACAAAATCTATAAACATATTAAAATACTTATAATAAAATTTTTAAGTTCTTCTTCTGCTAATTCCACTCCTGCCCTCATTTATGGATATTTTTCTTGTGGCTGAATTTTACCTAGTTGTGGGTCACCATTTGCTGCATCTTTTTTGGAGTGGGTGCTGAACATCGTGTTGTTATACTGTTGAGTATTTGGAATTAATCACATCAACGTAAATGAGTGCTGAAGTTTGCTTAACTGGGAGTTAAATTATTTGTGGATTAGGTTGATCCATTCTAGAGTTGTTCTTAATCTCTGTTAGCGTAGATCTAGTGTAGCCTTTACTGTTTATGTTATTTTAGCCATACTGTTAATAAGTGACTTGTTTTTTAGTACTATTGATTATTCAGTATCTTTAATGTGGTTTGTCTTGTCTAGACAGAAAGAATTCAAACATCTCCCAACTCTATGTGTACTCCAAGCACTGTTTACTTTGTAACTCCTCATAAAGTATTCTTTCTTTGACTTTCTGGAAGTTCTACATACGCATGTGCATACTAGTATTCGGCCAAATATTCAAGACTACCGCCTATGAAAATTTCTGAAGACTTTCTTGCTTATATCTCTTTTCTTTGGTATTCTTCTCCATGAATGTCATCCAACTCAGATTTCCTGGACTTTGCTCTCTATCCACTCAACTCAGCAAGGCTCTTCTGTTCTGCTTAGGTTTCTCTCCCTGGGTTGTGGTCCAGAAGAAATGCCTTCAAAATAAAGCTGGGGCATTCTGAGGGCTGGCTGACCTCACTGGTTTCCTTTCTTTCTGGGATCACAGTTATGGACCACTTGCCAGTTTTGTGTTTTTTTATGGCTGGAGAGTAAGTCTGATCCTGTTAACTGCTTCATGGCTCAAAGCAGAAAATTATATCAATACTGAAGATTTCTGGAATTAATTAACCTATAAATAAATTTACAACAATTTTATGGTTAGTTTATTGAATGTGAAAGTTTGTAGAATATTCACTTGAAAATAATCATCAGGCAATTGAATATTTGACAACTCATGGTAGTGAGTTGGACAGGATGTATATTGGGGAGTTATTTTCATGGAGAGAATTTAGGGCAGAGGAGTAGAAGTAGGGAACGTCATAGTCAAGTGATGGGTACATTTAAAAAGTTGCTGGGTGTTAATGAGTGGTTAGAAATGAGAAAATAGTAACTACATTTTATGAATTAAATTTTATAAAATTTTTCCAGAAGAATATGCATTTGATGTTGCAGGAGATAGCAGTTTGGAGGAAAATATGAACTTCCCCATTATAAATAATTTAAGTTACAAATACTCCTTGACTTATGATAAGATTATGTCCCAATAACCCCACTGTAAATTGAAAATGTCTTAAGTCATTAAGACTTAATGCATTTAATACACCTAACCTACTAAACATCATAGCTTAGCCTATTCTACCTTAAACATGCTCAAAACACACTAGCCTACAGTTGGGCAAAATCATCTAACACAAAGCCTATTCATGTTGATTACCTCATGTAACTTATTGAACAATGTGCTGAAAGTGAAAAACAATGCTAGTTTGGGTGCAGAATGATTGTAACTGTATTGGTGGTTTACCCTCGTGATCTCGTGGCTGACTGGAAGCTACAGCTCATTGCTGTTGCCCAGCATCATGAGAGGGTATCATAATATCCCTATCCCATTAAAAGATCAAAATCCAAAATTTGAAGTACAGTTTCTACTGAATGTATATCACTTTTGCACCGTCACCAAGTCAAAAAAAATCACAAGTCAAACCATTATAAGTCAGGAACCATCTGAAGTAGTTACTTGTGTTCCCCATCTTAGATTACAGAGTCTTCACATTCTGAAGCACATTCCCAGTTTTTATACATATGTTGCTCAGGAACTTAACCAAGATGAGAAAGAAACAGATGAATACATTGAAATAAGCTAAAATCGCATTTAGACTCTACAGAACTCAAAGATACAGAAAAAAAATGCCCGAAACATACAGGAGGTTTTGAAATGCTTTGGGTAGGTACAATGTATCAACCAGGATCAATTTTAAGATATAGGACAAAAATATAGTAACCAACAACAACTAAAAATAAATGGTCTCTTTCTATTTATAAATCTTCCTTTCCTTTTTTATTATTAATACAAACTTATAATCTGTTAGCACTAGAAGCTTCCTTTAGTGACCAGACATTGTAGTTTATTGTTGATATGAAATTCAATGTCTGGGGAGGTTGACTAAATGAAGAGATTATGTATTAAATTAGTGGCAGAGCCAGAATTAGATGGGGCTCAATCCTTCTGCTTTTCAGTCCAGATCTATTTTTCTTGAGCAGGCATGTGCCAACAGCTAGCTAGCTGCTCACCTCATTTAATTGTTTCCTTTAACACAGTCATCTATCTGATTCCATTGACTGGTCTGAATTTACACAGGTTATTTGAAAAATAAAGGTCAGATACACACCAGACTGCTAGAACCACATTTATTAACCACAGTCCTCCCCTCCCCCTCCCCCACCTGCCCCGCCGACTTTCAGCATCATCAGTGTCATCCGGAGCGAGAGAGCAGTAAATTAAATGTGGCAGAACATGAAACAGGAGCCGAAAATGAAGCCACAGTTAGTGACAAGTGATGCCAAGTTCAACCTTATTAGCCTTTGAAAAACCATGCAGCTATGCCAAGCCAGTATCTAACCTTGTTATATAAAGAGCCCCTATATGGTGCAATTGCTGCTGGTTTTAATCTGAAGATGCCAAAGAGGCAATTAGATACGGCTTCAAGATGAAGATGAAGTTCTTTCTCAAGGGGATTTGCTACTCTGTGAGAGCTCAGCCTACAAAGTTTTGAAAATTCTTTCTTCACTCTCTTCCTTGGAGCCTTGTTAATTTTACACCATCAGCCTTCAGACTTTGCTTTTTTAAAAAAAATATTCACATATATGCATTAATAAATATCCTCAAGAAGAAAACATCAAAGTAGTTCCAGTGCAAAGAAGAGATCCACGTTCTTTGCTAGTTTCATCAAACTGTAACTTCGATGCTGCCCTTTGGGGATAGGATCTTTCTTGGAGGCCAGCAACAGATAGAACTAGGACATATCACAGGATGCAGATTCTGTGCAGTATGGCTGGTACTCAGCGATTACTATTAGGATGACTGGCTATATTTGATTACCTTTCTCTCAATTAATATTGTGGGAAGTGGCAAGTTATTCAAGGGGCCAAGGTGAGGATGTTGGGAGCGCCAGAGAACTGACTCAATATCACAAAGCCCTGAAGGCTATGGCAGAACCAATACAGTTAACCCAAGATGTCAAATGGCAACTTAATTAAGGTAGATCGATAGAACAATTCTTGAGAAGACAAGAGCATGCCTTGCAGCATGCCTTAGCTAGCAAGGCAATAGTGTCTATCAAACCCATAAAGTAAGGAGAGCATTGAAATGTAATTTTTATATAGAAGTCAGAATTAATTATATCTAGCATATGCGTCTGTTTCATATCCTATAAAGTGTATGCTTTTAAAACTAGTTTAAAAACATTACTGGGAAACAGGAAAGTTTTCTTCACTCAGTATATTGGAAATGGATAGGAACAGTTGATAAGAGAAAGGAAAAGTCATTGGGTTGACAAGAATAGAGGAAACCCAAGCTCAACGCACACACAGAGGGAAAACTACATTCTCGGCTATTAAGAGCAGATCTGGAGGAGCTAGAAGCTAAGAATAAATAAATTCAAAGAACAGGAAGAGGCCCTGGAACAGTGTTCAGAGCACTGAATAAATGCCTTGCCTGAAAGTGGGGTCCATGGACTCCCAGGTGACCCAGTAGCATCTGCATCACCTGGGAGCTTGTTGAAGATGCAGAAGCATGGGCCCCACCCTACTTCCTAAATCAGACTCTACATTTTAACCAGGCGATTTGAAAATCTGTAAGGTTTGGAAGCATTGCACTGAAGATCTTCCTCAGAAAGAGCAGAACAAGTCAGACCTCACAGCAGCCCTCACAAATACTTGAGCAAGGGGAGAGAGCAACCTCTGCCTCTAGCCTAAAAGTCTGCACTTTCTACAAGGGGAGTGAGCTGCCTGGCTGGATAGGGTTGGAACCTGAGAGAGAAACAGGACAGTGTCATGATATTTGTGGCCTTCCATGATGGACAGAGAGGGGAGACCAAGAAAGAATGTCCTGCCCGGGAGGAAATACACTCACGACCACATTCCTTCCTCACCCAATCCCACTCTGCCTGCTCCTGGCCCACACCCTGAAGTGAATCCTGTTTGTCCACTTGCCCCAATCCCTGATAAACAGCTCACGGTTGGCTGTTGGGGAAAACAGACCTACACCACTCCAAAGATGACTAGGCTCAGCTGCCTTCATGAATTCACCCAGCTCTTCATTTATAATTATGAAAAGACAACTAAAATCACCAACCATGTTAGAAAATTCAACATTGTAAATAGAATTGAAAAGGAAAATATTTAACAGCTAACGTGGCATTGACTCCAACAACGAAAACATGCAGAAACATCAAGGTTTGTTACTTTGAGGCCAAATAGCAGAATGTCACAGAACAGCCAAAATAAGTGGTTCCCAACGACTGATCAGAATCTCTCAGAGGAATTGTGAAAACACTACCTGCTGGGCCCCACCCCAGAGTTTCAGTTTCAGTGGGTGTGGGCAGGGCTGGGAAATTTGCATTTCTGACAAGGTCCCAGGTGACGCTGATATTGCTGGTCCAGGAACCACACACTGAGAACCACTGATCCACATAATGAGGCCAAGCAGTCAACCTGGGGATAAAAACAGATATTATTCAGGAAATAGGGGAACAATTTCAGGCATGAGAATCAAAAGTGTCCAGACATTGTCAGATGTCCCTGGGGAGTCAGGGGAGTTTATCACCCCCAGTTGAAAAACCACTGATTTGATCCAAATACTTGTGAGAACAATGGGGCCAACATCATCCATTTAGATCAGTGGTTCTCAAACCATGCATGTATCGGAATCACCTAAAGAGATTGTTGAAACGTGGATTGTAGGCTCTGCCCCAAATTTTCTGGATCCCATGTAATGCTAATGCAGATGGTCTATGCACCACAGTTTGAAAAACACAGATAGAGTCCATCCAGAGCTTAAACAATCATTTTTTACTCCCTGGAGCTGGAAACAGGGCTTTCCTCCTTGGTAGCATGTGGATTTAAGGTGGAGGATATGTCTCTGTATATAGCCTGTGTCCTGTTTGAAAATGAAAGCGGGAAGTGAATGTAAAGGTAAGCGATCAACAAGTCCTGCTACTGTTCACATTCTAGTCTGGCCAATGGATCTTAGTGGCTAGTGGTAGGCTGGAGTGTGAGAGGATGGTGTCAGAGGCCAGAGCAATCATTTTGGTTGGGTGAGGTAGGACACTACCAGAAAACCCTGCTGCAGATATCTGTGAGGGTGGGATTGGAGAACAGAGTTCAAGGCTAAGACCTTTACTGCCCTGTCTCTCTGCCTCTGGCCTGGGCCCCAGTCCTGCACATTAGCACTGTTAAATCTTAGGTTTGTCCTAAATTTTATCCAGCCACAAGTAAGAAAGAAGTTGGGGCCAGAGAGATCTGTGAGCCTGCTAAGAGTGACCACAAGTCCACTATCCCATGCACTTGTGCAGAGCAGAGGAAGTGGAAGGGAGAAGGGTGAAGAATGAGGGAACAGAGTACCTCTACCTTTAAAGACACAGTTAGCTTTGCCAGATACAAAAAGTTGTCCAATACAGTCTGGAGCTCTCTCAATCAAATACCTCACATCCCTTTGTGTGCAGGAGGGGAGCAGGTGGATCAGAGTGATGGTTAGAAGTATGCAGACCAGATTTAGCACAGGACAGAGAAGAGCACCCCCTTCCCCTAAAGATAAGTTTTCCACCTTGTTTATGGAAGGGCTCTGTCTGCAGATTCACCTCCTTCTTTTTCCAAGGTAGACCTCACTTTCCTTTATGGCCAAATTTACGTTCTGCTTGCTTTGTGTCCAGTCCCACCAACTCCATTCAAATCTCATTTTACTCTTTCCTAACTCCTTTGTGTATTTAATCCTGTGCTGTTCCATCATTTTTTTTTTAAGGTGGGAAGTCTGATTTCTCCAACAAAACTATATGCAAATTCCTCCAGGAGTACAATGGGGCCATTTTTCCATTTGTTTCCTTCATGCTAGGCCAATGTACTATCTTTCAGTAGCCACAACAATTTCTCCAGCGAAAAAGAAGCACCACATAAAATTCATGGAAATCAAGGGCAAAGTCAGGAAGCAACTGTGCCTTGAATCCTTCATTCCTTTAGTTACCTGTGTGATTTAGCATCCTCTTCTGTTGGAAGGAGGATAATGATAGTTTTCAGAATCAGACATGATGTACAAAAATGACCTGGTACCAAGCTTTCTAAATAGTAAGACAAAATAAATGTAACAATTATTATCCTTATTAAAAGATCAGCATATGGATGCACCCTTTGTTTACAAGCTGGCTCCTCATAGGCACAGTCCAGCGCATATTTCCCATTTTATCCTAACTCTCCTGTTCTCCCAGACATCCACCTCACAGCTTATTATTTTCATTATACACCTGCTTGATCTGACATATACCTCTGTCTTTTTCTTGGCTATTTCTCATGCAGTTTTCCTCTTTATTCTGGAAATGGATCTTTAGGTGGGCCATCTCTGATGTCTTCCTTCCCAGTTGGGTTCAGTCCACCCCCCACCACCACTAGGAGGACCCTTCTACTTGAACATCCCTGAGGGTATCACTCACAATGGAGACAGTCCACACTGCAAGTACCTAAGTACCCTTAAGTTACATCTGACATCACAATGAACTTCTTCCAATTCTTACCTTAGTGAAGGAAATTGAAGCTCAGGCAGCAGGTAGAAATATGTGAGCTGAGACTTCAGGCTTGCATTCTATAAGGTTAACTCCCTGTTAACATTATATGCCTCTTTTAATTTTTCCACCTCCCATTTCTCTCCTGTTCTCTACTGGGAACTGTTGTTAGAATGTCTTTGGACTCAGCAGGTAGGCTATTATTTTTGTCCATGGCTAATTTTTATCATTATGCTTGGGCTTCTGTTGGTAGGCTCTTAATGAGGTCCTGCACCACATGTGGCAGATCAATCCAGGTGGTTTCACAGGAAGTAAGAAATCTGCAACATTGCTAGAACAGGAAGTTAGCAAGCCTGCTCCTGCTCTGGGCATCCCAGCCCATGCCCACTTAGAGATATCAAATTGGAGAGGATAGTAATCTTCTTAGAGGTATGCCCTCTAAAAACAAGAGAAGGCAGCTAACAGGAAAGTAAGAAAACAGAATAACTGTAAAAATAAGATACGAGAAAGCAAAATTCATAGTAGCAACAGTGACTCTGTTCAGAAGCTTTTTCAACCCTAATGCCATTCCTTCTGCCCTCATTATTCTCTTTGATGATTACAACAACTTCTTTCTTTTATAATTTTTATAGAAATAGAGTTGATTTACAATGTTGTGCCCATCTCTGCTGTACAGCAAAGTGACTCAGTTATACACATACAGACATTCTTTTTTTAAAATTCTTTTCCATATGGTTCATCACAGGATATTGAGTAAGGTCCCCTGTGTTATACATTAGGACCTTTTTATTTATCCTTTCTAAGTGTAATAGTTTGCATCTGCTAATCCCAAACTCCCAGTCCTTCCCTCTCCCTTCACCCCTTCCCCCTTGGCAACCACAGGTCTGTTCTCTATGTCTATGAGCCTGTTTCTGTTTTGTAGATAGGTTCATTTGTGCCATATTTTAGATTCCACATATAAGTGATATCCTACAGTATTTGTCTTTCTCTTTCTGACTTACTTCACTTAGTATGATAATCTCTTGTTGCATCCATGTTGCTGCAAATGGCCTTGTTTCTATTACAACAACTTCTTACTGGTATCCTGCCTGAATCTTCTTTCACTCCAACTGATTCTCAGAACTGTTCTTAGTTATCTTCCTATGAAAGAAATCATAAGCTATGTTTACTTTAATGCTTCTGTTGCACTACTTTTACCTTCAAGACACTGTTTTTAAATGTACCCGGAAATTTGTTTTTATTTCAGGTATGATGAGGGTGACAGATCAGGAAATGGCTGCCATTGAAAAAGTCATTTGTCACTTACAGTTCCTAAGAAGACGGTCACATCCCACCAATGCAAGGCCACATGGGGAAGCACCAGGGTTGGTCAGAAAGCAGAAGGAATGAGAGGAAAACATGAGCAAAAGGCTTTATTGTGGTTTTCATAGGAGAAACAGGTGAGGTAGGTCAGCAGCTGAGCAGGCATAGAACTGGATAGTTTGAATAAATGCAGGGAGCTCTGGGCTGTGGGCAGTTCCTACTTGTCTGGTCTAATAGCTGACTCTGGAGTGATAGAGGGAAGGGGTATACTGTTCTGGGCTGCAGGAGTCTGATAAAAGGAAGCAGGTGGGAGTTTGAACTTGAGATGAGTTGACTGCATATCAAAGGCATGTCCACAGGCAAGCAGTTTACTATCTCTAGGAATTAGCTACCCCTGGGAAGGGCGGTCTCTGCCATGTCATCAAGGTCCCACGATGCCAAAGCATTATAAAATACAGAAAATAAAATGTTTTTTTTTAACTTTCGGCTCTGAGGCCATTCACACTCTGCCTCTGCACAACTTTCCCAGCCCCCTCTCCAGCTACTCCAGAGCACAGGTCGGGTACCCGCCACACAACTCTCCTCCATCTGCAGCCAGCCACCCATGCCCTTCCCACTCCTGTGGCTTTTCACATATTGTTTCATGTGCTGGGAATTCTTTTCCTCACATTCTTCACCTAGCAGAATCATCTGGAGGTTTTCAGAAAACCTGCTTGAATTTCCTCTTTCTTTGGTACACACACATGTTCTCTTCTGTCACATTCTATTTAATTTGGATTATATCCCAGTTGTATGTATCACTTAATAAGCTGTATGTCATTTATCTGTTAACAGGTGTATCTCCACCACCAAAATGGGAGTCCTGTAAGTAGATACCGTCTTATCCATCCTTGCTCCTCATTGACTGATATATGTGTTAGACTTCATAGGCATACACCTAACATCAGTTGAATGCATGGCAGACTTGAGCCCTTTCATGTAGAAGCAAGCAGCCACATGAATTTAAGTAGCTTCCCAGGGTATTATCATGTTAAGGTAAAGCTGCTTAACTTTACATTAGGACTTAAACTCGAAGGAAAGTCCTCTGATAAAAATAGGATTTATTAGTAAAGTCAAAAATCATCCTTAATCTCAGAAGTTGGATTGGTTTGGATTTTGGAAAGCTGGTTTTTTAAACTGAAGCCCTAGTTCCTCTACCATCGCATAGCTCAACAAAAATGTATATGCCTGGCTTAAAGGGAAGAAGCAGAGAGGTTTACTTTAATTATATGTTGAATCTTTGGGAACCAGCACTGCTTCCTTCAAGTTGTGTGGTGAGAGAAATTTAGCTTTTTGTTAAATAAAAACTTCTAGGGATAACCCTACAGAGGAGAGAGGGAGATTTGGGAAGACAGCAGGCTTTTTCCCAGTCACCACTGAAATCATTCCATATGGAGAGAGTCTAATTTTGCCTTTGAATTATTGAGCATAAAGTAACCGTTAGTTTAATCTTCCTTAGCTACCCATGAGATTTGTTGATGGAGTGTGAGTGACAGAAGATATCATCAGAAAGATATAATAAAATTCTTGTGTTTGCTCAAATGGGGAGTCCTTTGTTCACCCCAGTTCACCCCAGTTGATATGAGATTCTCTGCATGGTAGTTTACAAACCCCTCTTCACCTAAGGTGTAAATGCTGACCCTGCAGAACCAGAGGGCTCATTTCTGTAAAAGTATCAAGGAACTTTGCATATACATATATGCACACATGCATGTATGTAGCCATGCATGCAAGTACAGTGTATGTATTATATAGATATGTATACACACATAGAGAAAGGGAAAGAGAAAGTGAAATTTTTGTAAGTCAAGAAAAGATACTCATGTGGGCATGAAGAACATTCTATTGGCAAGAATGACCTTGACTGCAAGAAGAAGACCCCAACTTTATGTTGTGAAGCTCATTCTGAGAATCATGACATTTGATACCTCACCTTCAGCTTCCTCCAAGGCCACACTCCCCAGCTGATGAGAGGCCCATTTAGTCACACACTACATTTATGTCAAGAGCAAACAGTCAGTTGTTTTATGGTCGCTCTTCCCCTAAACTATTTCTGAGCATAAGGGATTTGTGAGAACAAAAGGATACAAATAAGTGCTGGAGTAGATTTGATTTATTAAGTGTGGGATTATTTCTGACATTTATAGTGTGACTCAGAGTGCAGAACTGGAAAATATGGACTCATCACTTTGCATGTTGTTTATATAAGAAAGGGAGATGTGACCCGGGGCAGATGTGACAAACTGGAAATTTGTCTGTAGTCTCCTCCCTCGGAGGTTCCTGTCAGCTCTACTCCACTTCCTCATGAACCCTGAATAAGAGCCAAGATCCTCATTAGCTTTCTCCACACAACCACATCAAAAACATTATTTTACTTTTATTTGAAAAGAATTTTGAATATAAAGAAAAATTGCAGGGCTTCCCTGGTGGCTCAGTGGTTGAGAGTCCGCCTGCCGATGCAGGGGACACGGGTTCGTGCCCCAGTCCGGGAAGATCCCACATGCCGCGGAGCGGCTGGGCCCGTGAGCCATGGCCGCTGAGCCTGCGCATCCGGAGCCTGTGCTCCGCGACAGGAGAGGCCACAACAGTGAGAGACCCACGTACCACAAAAAAAAAAAAAAAAAAAAAAAAAAGAAAAAGAAAAGAAAAATTGCAAAAATAAAAACAGTATGAAAACTACCCATGTAGAATTTACCCAGAATGAGGTTAACATTTTACTTCATTTGCTTTATCATCCATTTATCTGTTTTTGTATCTACCATCTATCTAATCTATCTATCTACCTACCTAATTTGAGGGTAAGTTAAATACACCAATCCTTTTCCCCTAAGTACCTCAGTGTGCATTTTCTAATAATAGGGATATGCTTTAATGCAACCACCATACAATGACAAACTTTAGTAAATTTACAGGTACTGCATTTTGATTTAACCTACTCTTCTGTCCTAATTTTATCAGTTAACCCAATAATGTCCTCTACAACATTGTTTCCCTCTAGTTCAGGATCCACTTCTCCATTTAGTATTCCATTTAGTTGTTATTATCTTTGCCTTCCTTTAATCCCAAACATTTCCATAGCCTTTCTTTGACTTTTATGACTTTGTCATTTTTGAGGAATACAAACTCCCTTTTTCGATTAAATACAATGATTCTCATTCTGTATTTGTCTGATGTTTCTTCATGATTAGATTAAGGTTATGCATTCTTGAAACACTGCAGAGTTGACCTTGTGCTCCTTTCAGGGTACCGTACCTGTGTGTCCATCTGTCCTTCAAAGGTGATGTTAATGTTGATCACCCAGTCAAGGAGCTTCCCAACTTCTCCACCACAGAATTACTGTTTTTCCACTCTTTGCAACTAATATGCAGACTGTAGGGAGACATTTTTAGACCATGCAAATATCCAGCTCTTCATCATAATTTCCCTACATTTGGCATCCATTGATGATTCTTCCCTAATGCAATCCTTACCATCTTGGTTGCAAAATCATTTTTTTCAACCCTAGTACTACTTCCACACTTAATAGATGGCCTTCAGCACCCTACTGTAATTCCTCTCTACCATTCATCTGTCTGTCAGCCTATCATAAATATTGACTCATAAATTACTATTTGAAATGGTTTATAATTCATTACTGCATTGAAATATTTGATTCTCACATTGTCCCATAGTTGGCCTCTGAAAATCCCTTCTATGTGTTTGCAACGAGCTTCTATCATTTTTTTCACAGTTCTTACTCTCTGGCATGCAAGATGTTCCAAGCTCATGTTTTGGTTCCAAGCTCCTTTTTTAAAAATGTTATTAAAATATAGTTGATTTACAATGTGTATTAGTTTCCAGTGTACAGTAAGATGATTCAGATATATATGTATATATATATATATATATATATATATATATATATATATACTTACATTCTCTTCCATTATAAGTTATTACAAGATATTGAATATAGTTCCCTGTGCTCTACAGTAGGTCCTTGTTGGTTACCTATTTTGTATACAGTAGTGTGTATATGTCAGTCCCAAACCCCTAATTTATCCCTCTCCCCTCCTTCACTTTGGTAACCATGAGTTTGCTTTCTATGTCTGTGACTCTATTTCTGTTTTGTAAATAAGTTCATTTGTATCCTTTTGTTTTTTAGATTCCACATATAAGCAATATAAGTGATGTCATATGATATTTGTCTTTCTCCGTCTGGCTTACTTCACTTAGTATGATAATTATGCCTTGAAATCAGCCATTTCTCTGTCTGGCACTGGTGTATTTTAATGGAAATGGTATTAGAGTCCAAGATCTGAGCATTAGGTGTGCTCATTGCTATCAGGATGGCATTGCTTCTTGGCTCTTTTGGCAAACAGAGGTAGGAAATAGCTACACATTGTTCACATTAGAATGCACATACAATACAAATATGCATATGTGTACACATATGCATACACATGCACATGTGTACACATATGCACATGCATATACATATTTTAGAAGTCCTAAGTTCACACCAATACCTCAGTTCTAATCCACCTCCCATTCTATATTAGTTTATCCTATAGGGAGTATCTTGGCTCCTAACAGCCTCAACACATTTACTTATTTGCTCAATCCTATATCACATCTAAAATAGCTCCAAAATTATGATTATAAAACTAAAACCAACCTACTCAAAAGTTCATAATGATTGTATATTGTCCCCTCCCCCCCTGCACACACCAAAACACATCCCATCCTGCCCCAGATTATGGACCTAGAGTTAGATGCTGTCACAATTAGTGATTAGAATAAGTTCTTTTCTTTCTTTCTTTCTGTTCGGCTCAGCGGCCATGGCTCACGGGCCCAGCCACTCCATGGCATGTGGGATTTTCCCGGACTGGGGCACAAACCCACATCCCCCGCATCGGCAGGCGGACTCTCAACCACTGTGCCACCAGGGAAGCCCACAAACTTGATATTTTAAAATTTATTCTCCCTATGTTTCTTCTAAATAAATCTATTTAACTAAGCTTTCCTTCATCTTGCGGGGCAGAAGTGAAAGAAGAACTCCTACATTCATCAGATGCCTGCACCATTTAACCCCCACAGCATCCCTAGAAGGAAGGTGCCATCTCAGTCTGAGATAATGGGATCTTCACCTGGAAAAATGCCATTTATGTTGGAATGGGAAAGAAGAATGGATTTGGCACCCTTTCAATATTTGGGGCTAGGCGGTCAGGAGTTAGAAATGGTTCAGGGCTCTGTGTGTCCCTGTGACTAGAAACCCTCCAGATCCAGCCATCCTGAGACTGTGGCCTTGCCTTAAGAAGATGATTATATAGGAGAGCAAAAATCAGGAAAAGTGGGCCACTAAAGAGCTGTAACTTTTAGAGCCAAGATCCATGGTGGAACACCACTGGGTGAATACCCTAACACTGTGGAATAGAGATGCTTCCTTCAGATCCAAGCTCCAACAGCAGCCATAGACTGCTGGCTTACTTCACTTAGTATGATAATTATGCCTTGAAATCAGCCATTTCTCTGTCTGGCACTGGTGTATTTTAATGGAAATGGTATTAGAGTCCAAGATCTGAGCATTAGGTGTGCTCATTGCTATCAGGATGGCATTGCTTCTTGGCTCTTTTGGCAAACAGAGGTAGGAAATAGCTACACATTGTTCACATTAGAATGCACATACAATACAAATATGCATATGTGTACACATATGCATACACATGCACATGTGTACACATATGCACATGCATATACATATTTTAGAAGTCCTAAGTTCACACCAATACCTCAGTTCTAATCCACCTCCCATTCTATATTAGTTTATCCTATAGGGAGTATCTTGGCTCCTAACAGCCTCAACACATTTACTTATTTGCTCAATCCTATATCACATCTAAAATAGCTCCAAAATTATGATTATAAAACTAAAACCAACCTACTCAAAAGTTCATAATGATTGTATATTGTCCCCTCCCCCCCTGCACACACCAAAACACATCCCATCCTGCCCCAGATTATGGACCTAGAGTTAGATGCTGTCACAATTAGTGATTAGAATAAGTTCTTTTCTTTCTTTCTTTCTGTTCGGCTCAGCGGCCATGGCTCACGGGCCCAGCCACTCCATGGCATGTGGGATTTTCCCGGACTGGGGCACAAACCCACATCCCCCGCATCGGCAGGCGGACTCTCAACCACTGTGCCACCAGGGAAGCCCACAAACTTGATATTTTAAAATTTATTCTCCCTATGTTTCTTCTAAATAAATCTATTTAACTAAGCTTTCCTTCATCTTGCGGGGCAGAAGTGAAAGAAGAACTCCTACATTCATCAGATGCCTGCACCATTTAACCCCCACAGCATCCCTAGAAGGAAGGTGCCATCTCAGTCTGAGATAATGGGATCTTCACCTGGAAAAATGCCATTTATGTTGGAATGGGAAAGAAGAATGGATTTGGCACCCTTTCAATATTTGGGGCTAGGCGGTCAGGAGTTAGAAATGGTTCAGGGCTCTGTGTGTCCCTGTGACTAGAAACCCTCCAGATCCAGCCATCCTGAGACTGTGGCCTTGCCTTAAGAAGATGATTATATAGGAGAGCAAAAATCAGGAAAAGTGGGCCACTAAAGAGCTGTAACTTTTAGAGCCAAGATCCATGGTGGAACACCACTGGGTGAATACCCTAACACTGTGGAATAGAGATGCTTCCTTCAGATCCAAGCTCCAACAGCAGCCATAGACTCCCCAGGTCTCATTTGTAGGAGATGGAGATGGTACCTAGCCATCAGGCATCAAAGTTGATTCAGGGACAAACAAGATGGTGTGGGCAACCAGACTCACTGGGTTAGACATTGTGTGGTCATTAAAATAGGCAAAAGGACTGTACGTGGCCTGCCAACTACATTCCCCCCTTGAGAGGTGATGATATCCAGAAGTGGCTTCTTGGACTGAGTAAATTCACCTGATGCCCCAAAGTTATGCCAGCAGGAAGGATGATAAGGACAGAGAACAACATTCTCCTAATCATCTGGGTAGGGAACCCTGAATTGTCTGAGTGTTCCAAAGAGCATAATTATATTTTGTGCTCAAGCCAGTGAAGGTTATGCCAGTTTTACAGATGAGAAAACAGGCTGAGGAATACACGCAGCTTGGTGACCATCACACACTTAGTAAACGTCAGAACTAGGTTTAGGAACTTGGACTTTCTGAATACAAAGTCCATACTCTGAGGACAATACAGAGAAAGCCAGGGACCTGAGTTTTTTTATACGCAAATCCTTTAGCAACTCACATCCCCTCCTTAGGCCTCATTTTCCCCATCGGTCTGAGCGGGTGGATAGAATTACCTCTAAACTCTCTTCCAGTTCCGAAATGAACATTTGACCTGTGTGTGTGTGTGTGTGTGTGTGTGTGTGTGTGTGTGTGTGTGTGTGTGTTGGAGGCAGAGGGGTTCATTTTCCAGTGACAAGGGCCTTAACCAAAAGAAGTGAATCAACACAGGTCATGAAACTTCAGGGAAAATGTGGAGAAAACATGGATTGGCTGGGATGTGTGGATAGTGGGGTTTCCTGGTGGCTAATGTCATGACAGGTAGTGGTAGGGGGCAGTAGAGAGGAGCTTGGAGAGGAGCCTTGGGATCAGCAATGTGCTCCAGGGTGAAACGAGCATGGCAGGATGGGAACAAGAAATGATGGTTGAAAATCTCTTGGGATCTCCCTTTGGCTAAGAGCTTCTTACATGTCTCCATATTTAATTCCTACAGGAATTTTATGAAATAAATGCTAATACTCATATATGCTACCTATGGGCAGATTGAGCCTAAAAGAGGTGAGGGCCTTGCCGATGGTGTGTGGCTAGTTAAGGAGAGAGTGAGAATACCTCACCAGCCTTCCTGCTGGACTTGAAAGATCATCTTCCCCTCTCCCTGCTTCATCTCCGAGGAGAGAGAGCAGTGAGAGTCAGCAGCAGGAAAGAAGCCGGCTAGTCTGCCCATTCTCTCTGGACTTTGAGTGGACAGGGCACCTGGCTCTTGCATTAGTTTACCACCCTTTCTATACCTAGTTTTATAAAAGAAGACATTTGGTAATTAATTTTTCAGATCTACAAGGCCTGTGTAGGAAAAACTAAATTAAACGATTCACATTTCCATAACATTGCAGTCCAAAGGGCATCGCTTTACGATGCATCCCTGGAGCAATGATGCATATTTAACTAACCAAAGGCCCAGGATCCAAAAGCCCCTTGTCCCTGCTTTATGATGAAGTTAGGCATGCAAAACAGAAAAATAATTGGACTTGTTTATCTCTTGATTTTCTTAAAATCTGAGTCTAACTGAACAGGGCTGTCAGGCACTGTTCCCTAAGAGAGGTTTACTGTATGAAAAAAGATGAAAGAAATAAAAAGGCATTTACTATGTAATTTCCACCTCATGCCAAAAAGATTAGAAGCGGATACCACAATACATGCAGTAGAACATGATGGAAAGAGATGAAGAGGTCCAGGAGAAGTGAGACCCAGTAGACTCTAGCAAAGACTGGGAAGACAGCAAATTAAAGGCAAGAGACTGATAGTGACCAGGTGGAGAGAGGTCTAAAAATGGCTTGTTGACAGTTCAAAGGATGACAGGACAAAGTGAAAGTTACAGACACAGGGAACAGAGTTAGGACTAGAGAATCCATTAAGGGGATTAACTTCCAGGTAGTTACTTGTGCTGGGCAAGTCACAGCAGGCAGGGGGTTAGTGTGGGGAATAGGAGACAGTCCTAGGAAAGGTGTGTCCTGGGGGCAGAGGAGTACAGATCAGCCACAGACTGGGGTCTCAGGCATGTGGGCTGTGAGGTCAGCCCTTTGACGCTTGACAAAGGTCAAAGCAAGCCATGGAGTCGGTGCCTTAACCATTCTTAAACAGGGCCAGCCCTGCAAGCGGAGGCCAAAACTAAGGAAGTCCAGTGTATATCAGGAGGCTTATTAGGAGGACCTGAAGTTAGGCAAGGAGGTGAGGGAGGAGACCTCAGCTGTACCCTCACAGGGCCTGGAATGGGCACTGGAAGGGCAAGAAGCAAGGTGATTTCTCATATTTAAAAGGAACCTAGGGACTTCCCTGGTGGTCCAGTGGTTAAGACTCCACACTCCCAATGCAGGGGACACGGGTTCGATCTCCGGTCGGGGAATTAAGATCCCACATGCCACACAGCTTAGCCAATAAAAAAAAAAAGGAACCTAAATCTAAAAAAGCCAAATTCATGGAAATAGCATAATAGTGGTTGCCAGGGGCTGGGGCTGGGGGAGCTGGGGAAATGTTGGTAAAAGAGTACAAACTCCCAGATAAATAAGATCTGGGGAGCGAATTCATAGCATGGTGACTCTAATGAACAATACAGTATTATATGCTTGAAAGTTTTTAAGAGAATAGATCTTAAATGCTATCACCACACACACACACACACACACACACACACACACACACACACACACACATAATCATAATTATCTGAAAACATGGAGACATTGACTAACCTCATGTGGTAATCATTTAGCAATATATACATGTACCTAATCATCACACTGTCCACTTTGAATTTACATATGTTATATATCAATAATATCTCAATAAAATTGGGGGGAGGAATTCTAGCTGAGCATCCC
This sequence comes from Phocoena sinus, assembly GCF_008692025.1. Lineage (NCBI taxonomy): Eukaryota > Metazoa > Chordata > Mammalia > Artiodactyla > Phocoenidae > Phocoena > Phocoena sinus. Next base: position 108,665,881 of record NC_045769.1, read on the forward strand.
TCATTAATGGCATGCATGTCGTGAGTGGGGCAAAATATAACAAATTTAGAGAACACCTAGTATTTGCCTAGAACTGTGCCAGGTTCTGGGGATATAGAGACAAACACGATTAGCCCCCTGCCCTGTGTCAAGGAGGTTAAACTGTACATAGCTGATTATAGCAACTGCTTTGAGTGCACAGGGGACTTTATTTCTGGCATGTGGAGTCAGGGAAAGCATTAGAGGAAATGTGGTATTTGGACTGGATCTTGAAAAATAGCAGGGAAGTTTTCTAGCAGCAGAGGGGAAAGAGAATGACATTTCAGACAGAAAAAAAAAAAAAAGCCTGTTCTATGCATAGACTCCTGGAAGGAAAAAAGTGTGTTCACTAGACATCCCAGTGGCAGGAAAATCAAACTAGACATTTTAGGGAGAAAAGAAGATTGGTCAGGGCTGAAATAGAACCGTCAGTTAACCAACATAATTGCATTAAATAGAGCTCATATTCTCTAAGCAGACTTTTCCCACAGTGTTTCTCATAGTTATTTATAATTATTAAAAATATATGTAGAGGAGTTTCATTGTCAATAACTGTGAGATAATTGGGGGTTACACATACTGAAGACTTTTTAGAGCTTTTAATATATTCATGTGTGTTTTGAATTCCAAAGAGAGGGAGTAGCATGAAACATTTCTTGTGCTCATTAGAAGATGGATTAGTTCATTTTTTTCCAACCCAGATATAAATGGAAATCTAGGAAACTGCGGCTTAAACATTCTGTATAATCTAAGAATTTAAGGCCCATATCTCCATTTATTTCACCTTACAAAATCTTTGTCATAAGAGTTTTCATAGTGTATGGTAATTATTTGCATCCCCGTCTCCCTGTAGACCTTTGCTGTCCAAGTTGGTGGCCACTAGCTACATGTGACTCTTAACCATGTGAACTATGGCTGGTTTGAACTGAGATGTGCTGTGACTGGGAAATTACCAGAAAGTACACATGTGCCTTGCAATGTATTTCTATCAGACAGCACTTCCCAGGCTGTTTGAGTGTGGGGATCTTACTTATCTATATATTTTTGATGATTAACACATTTCTTGTCATATAATAGGCATTTAATAAATATTTCTTGAATGGATAAAATAAGTAAAGCCCTATCCATAAATACTTGCTGCACTTAAAGTCTGATGTCAAATGCATTTTCCTATTTTCTCACTCGAATCCTAAAAGGCTGTTTCTGCTTATACATAAATGACCTCTTTACTGATACAAATACCTCATTTGCATGTATGAAATGTATCTCCTAAATTATTTTAACATATCCTGGAAGCTGGCCCTCTAAGCAATAACATTCTCTTTTAAAAGAATTCATAATGCTGGCTATGAAACCATTTGCCACAGTTGGGAAACTTGCTTATGAGCATCCAACAGCTCATGTAATTACACAGCTTCCTTCACCCCCTGCATTCTCATGTCTGGCCTCATCTACTTTTCTCCTCTTGCCCCCAAGGAAATTTCTTTATAAAGAAACAATCAATAACTCTCTGATCTCCAAAGCCTTGTCTCACACTCACAGTTCTAGACTTTCCAAAGCGCTAAGTTCTCTCAGGCAAGCATCCAATTGCTGTAATAGCCCACCCTCCAGATAATGCTCTGGTCTTCTGCCCCATCTCCTCCTTCCAGGACCTTTCTTCTCCTTCTTCTCCCTGCCCTGACACAGACTTTCTGGGGCCCTGGGCAAGTCTCAGCAATCTTTGAAATCGAGATAATAGCATGTGTCATTACTCCCAGGCATTTTGTAAGTGAAGTGAATTAATGAAAGGAAGGAGCAGTGTGAACTCCCAAGTGTGAATAAGGTGTGAAGTATATTCTTACTAAATTGGAATTGAATGAAGCAGGAAAACTCACTACATTGTTCTTGAACTTATGAGCCTTCCTCATACTTTGAAGGAATTTAACCTATCTCCATGTGCCTAGAGATGAACAATCAAGACTCTTTGTATTTTTACCCATCACACTGATACTTGCAATCACCATCCCAAGTTCCTTCTTTTTTTCTTGACTTCCAATTTAGAGCAGAGTGTGGAAGAGTAGCCCTATAGTAATGAGAGGACTTCCTTATGTTGCCCAAAATATAATTATGCAATTATAATGATCTAACATAGAGAATTATATTTTACTTTTATTGGATATGAATATTAGTAGATAAAATTTAATATATTCCTTTTTTTTTTCAGGAGATGCATTGGCTATGTGGATTTTAGTAAGATGTTTAACTTGAGACTACACCAAGCAGTGATTAAATGCTAGACTGTTAACTCAGATCAACTGAGGTTTTGCTGTATAATGAAAAACTACCAAGTTTTCCCATTCTATCAAGAGGCAAAGTCTATTTCTCCTTCATTTGAATATGGGTTGGCCACATGACTTGCTTTGGCCAATGGATCACCAGCTATTGTGATCTAAGTAGAGGCATGAACAATAAACTGCTAGTGAGGTTTGTCCTCTTGCTTTTTGGGGATTGCTTCAGCTACCCCAAGAAGAAGCCTGGGGAAGCCTACAGAGGATGATGGTCGTGGTACTCTGTCACTCTCATTGTTTCAGCCAAATGTCAGACATATGAGGCCATCCTAGACCATCCAACTACCGACCAGCCTGCCATCTCACCAAAGACGCATGAGAGAACCAGAAAACTGCCCAGGAAGCAAAAGAATGTGTAAGCTAAGTAAATGGCTATATGTTTAAGCCACGTATTCTGGGTTGGTTTGTAGGGTTAGGGGTTAGGAGTTAGAGTTAGGGTTAGGGTTAGGGGTTAGGGGTTAGGGTTAGGGTTAGTTTTAGGGTTAGGGGTTAGGGTTAGGGTTAGTTTTAGGGTTAGGGGTTAGGGTTAGGGTTAAGGGTTAGGTTTAGGGTTAGGGTTGGGGTTAGGGTTAGGGTTAGGGGTTAGGGGTTAGGGGTTAGGGGTTAGGGTTAGGGGTTAGGGGTTAGGGTTAGGGTTAGGGGTTAGGTTTAGGGTTAGGGTTGGGGTTAGGGTTAGGGTTAGGTTTAGGGTTAGGGATTAGGTTTAGGGTTAGGGTTAGGGTTAAGTATTAGGGTTAGGGTTAGGGAATGATCAGGAAGTATAAGGGATCCAGACCTTTCCCTACAGAAGCCAAGCCCATTCACTCAGAGATCATTTCCCTCCCAGGGGAGAGATATCATTATGACTAGTTAGCATCTAGAGCACTTTTTCCAGTCCAAAGCTATTCTTTCTTATAATCACCAATTAGCACCTGTCACAGTCGTTTTCTTGGGCAGTTGGTGAGGATTTAGATGCTGGCAGATTGGAGATTCCACAAAAGCCCTGCAGTTAATAGCGGTGATATTCAGAGCAAAACTAATAGCTCACGCTTGGAATGAATCCCCTCTTTTATATGACCAGATTCTCCCACGACCTGTACAGTTTGATTTTCCTGGGCCCAAGCATGTTAACAAGCTATTTTTAGCCAGTAATAACTTGTAGAGAACCCCTGGCCAGAGAGCAGAGCAGTTCATCACTGAATAATCCAGCTGATATATTTTATTACGGGGGGAGCTTGTAAAAGGACAATTCATTTCCCCCTGCTCGGAGGTGATTCTGTAAGCCATCCTTCTCAATATTGTCACCCTGACTCTCATTGCCGTGGAAGCTGTGCCATGCAAAGACCCCTCCAGGACCCAGACTGGAGAGACAGTAGCCAGAGTGTGAGCTCTGCAGTGGAAGCAGTGCAGTTAGCTTTCCATCCCTATATTGGAACATCTTATTGCAGAGGGATGCCCCTGCCCCAGATCGCACAGAACCCTCCCTTCTCCTGCACACGCACCACAGCACCTACAAGACTCAATGACACTGATTTGTTTTCATGCGAGTCTCCTCCATGCAGCTGTGCATGCTTCGATGTTCAATCCTTCCCTGCGATTTAACTCTTGGGCCAAAACCAAACCCAGAACCTAACCCTGGTAAGAATGACTGGAGCTAACGTGTGTTCATTTGCTTTCCCAGCATCTGTTATCCGTTTTCCTGATAATAACACTTTGATATTATTTGAGGGAATCAGCCTTTCCCTGTCTCAGTTCCTGTTATTGGGTGAGGTTAACCTTTTCCCAGGCAGCAACGTGGGCACGGGACACGGGAGTGGTCGCTCCAGTCCACAGTGATTGGTCAAACCTGGGCACGTTACCCAATTCGTGCCAAGGAGAGTAAAGGCCAGGAAGTTTCTGCTGATATTGGGAAGGAAATTTTCTCTTTTCTTAAGGGACCCAAAGTGAGCAGGATATAGACCTGAACAATGCGTGGAAACTTTTGTTGTTTTATACAGAGAATCTGACTAATGATGAAAAGAGATGGAGGAAAAAACTCTTGGAGATAGAGAGAGACATAACCCTAATGACATAGTCTGAGTCTCTAGATCCACCCCTTCCTTCCTGAAGCCATTGCCCTCTGCCTCTTAGAGGCACTATTCATCTCTTCCTGTATAGCACTGGTTCATTGTACACTGCTACAGAGCAAGCCATCTCAAAATGCAGTAGCATTAAACGTCACCCTGCTTGATGTCCAGAATAACTCAGTGAGCTAGGTACTGTGGAAATAGGAGAAAAAGAGACTTAAATGGTTTAAGGAACTTGTCCCAGTCAGTACATGGCATAGTAGGTGATCAATTAGTGTGTTAATAAGTTACTGATTTCTTTACTGAACAAAGAGAACTTACTCACACTCATCTCAGACTCCCAAGGAAAAGAGGTCCTGTGCATCAGGCCTTATGGTTTGCTTTCTGGTCCCTCCCTGCCTGAGCCTCTTGTGCATAGGCAATGCCCAGTGTTTCTATTGCCCATCTACTCCACACTGAAATCTGTGCTCTGGAAAGCATCCAAAACCTATGGACCATCAGTCTTGCTCAGCACCAGACTTTGCTGAAATGCACGTTCATTCCCTACCCCGAATCCCCCTAAGTCAAAGACTCCGGCACCACGAGGCCAGCACCTAAAAAAGTCGCTCTCCCTTTTCCAGCCTGGATCCCTTTTCTAGATCCACCTCTGGGTTCACTCACGCATCCCCTCACAATCTTTTTCTGCCATCCCTGCATCAGGAGTCTGGGCAATCCCAACAGAGACCAGCTGAGCAGAAGGGCAGGTAAAATTTCTCTGGGGCTGGAGCTGGAGCATGGCTCATTCTCTTCAAGAAAGATGAGCTCAAAGAGGCTGAAGAGCAGGTATTCACAGGGATAGTTGATCTTCAGTGGCCAGAGAGCTGACTCCATTAGAGCGGGCTGAGGTCCAGGTCAAAGCACCCCCCCATGCAAGTGAGGTTATGGATGAGGAAAGGAGTAAGGCAGCATGAGTCAGGTTGATGAGCAGAGGCCCTGAAGCCAGGCTGCCTGGACTTGAAAACAGTCTCCATTCCCTGTTAACTAGGCTTGAGCTAATTAATCAAATTCTCTATGCCTCATTTTCCTCATCTGTAAAATACTATTGATGGTCTTATCCATTGTCCTTGTTGAAGTTGCTGGGAGACTTAAAAAGAGTCAATACGTGTAAAGGGATTACCCACGGTAGTGCTCGGACAGGGATGGCTGTGAGTGCCATTACTGCTGTAATTGTTCCCCACAGCTCTGTGTCTGGTCTCTGGACCTGCCCAAGTGATGTAAGTAGAATCCAGCAGGTTCAAATGTCTCCCCACGTTTCCTAATTCCACAACTTCTTCTTTCTTGCATTTTTTATTATTTTCCTTAAAACTCCTCTATTTTAAGCCACCTACTACTCCTAGAGAACAACCTGAGTGAGCATTCATGTCCAAATCTTGGTGAAACTCTTCCTTGGTGACCCAAAGGAGGCAGTTTGAGTTTGACCAATGTGTAACCTTGGTCTGAACCACTGAGAACTACACTAGCTCTATCAGTGTCTCTTAGGTATTGAAAGATTTCCAAATGCCACCACACTCTGGAGCAGGAATTAAAATACCTCTGAAAAAAATAAAATAAAATAAAATAAAATAACTCTGTACCAGTTTCCTGTTGCTAACGTAAAAAATTACCACAAACTTTGCTTAGTGACTTAAAACAACACAAATGCATTGTACTATGTTTCTGGGAGTCAGAAGTCTGGCAGGGTCTTACTTTGCCAAAATCTAGGAGTTGGCCGCATTTTTTCTGGAGGTGGGAGGGGGACACTTGTTCCTTGCCTTTTCCTGTTTCTAGGGGCCACCTGCATTCCTGGGCTCATGGTTCTTTCCTCCACCTCCAAAGCCAGCCATTTAGCATCTTCACATCTCTCTGACTCTGACCTCTGTTTCTCTCATCACTTCTCCATCTTTTACTCTGAACCTCCTGCCTCCCTCTTATAAGGACCCGTGTGATCACATTGGACCCACCCAACTAACGCAGGGTAATCTTCCCATACCAATCGCATCCATGAAGTCCCTTTTACTGTGTAAGGTAACATAGTCACATGTTTATGAGATTAGGACACAGACAATTTGGTGGGGGGGGGGGGCATTATTCTACTTACCACAGCCCCACATCAATCAAGCGACTGGTTTATGCATCTCCAGACCAGGGTGTAGCCAACTAACCCAGAGTATCCCATATGCCAGAAACTGTGATCATCATAGAACATTTTTCACACAATGGATCTAATTTTCAGTTCTCACAAGAGCCATGTGAAGCTGGTATTATCGTTCTCTATGAAATATGAGTCCTGAGGTTCCAAAAAGTTGCCATTTCTTTACAGAGAATCCTTAGATTTGAACCAGAGTTGCTGTGACCCACCCCCCAAACTCCACCTTCTTTCTATGTCACTCATTCTGCTCAACGCAACTCCAAAACAATGCCAGAAATGGAGTGTTTGCAAACTCAGCACCACACCCACTGTGTCCGTGCCTCTGTGCCCACCAAGAGGAGATGTTCGGGAAGCAAGAGCCCAGCGTGGCCATTACTGCCTTTGCTTCTTACAGCTGGCACAGAGTTTGTTCACTGTAGGTGCTTTAGAATTACATGCTTTCTAAATAAACTCTTAAAGAAACCCGCTTCAAAGATTCAAGTCAGAGGGATAGACAAAACAGAGCCTTCCTGAATCGTTCCTCCCTAAATTGTCAGTCTAGTAATCATCCACAGTCCTCACTGAGTCCCTGCTGCCTGTCACATTCTGCCCTTGGCAGGCAGGAGATGCCAAAGACATGCAAACACTTAGAAGCTCACCATCAATTTGAAAAGCCACCGAGAGTCCAGGGATGCTGTGCAGAGCTTTCTGGGGCTGGTGAGGTGAGCGTGGAGAGCAGCCTGGATGTGACCGAGGGCTCCAAGCCCTGGATCATCACCTCTACCCAGAACACTGATAAGTCTAGATCAGTGGTTGGGAATGCTGAAGTGCCTATAAATCTCTATGGAGGTGTGTGTTTCACATACTCCTGGGCTCCACCCACAGAGATTCTGGTAAAGTAGGTCTTCAGCGAGGCATCTGCAAATGTAGCAAGCACCCTGGCAAAGGTAGCTGTACAGCTACGTCTTGAGAAACACTATTCTGGATACTTAAACATGTCTTCTTGAATTAGGAAGTGGCACTGTGGCTCTTCTTGAAATATCCCTCTCATTCACAGTGGACTGGAGGGGCATCTCAGAGTCTAGGAAAAAGCAGGAAACAAGTAAATGCTGCATTAATTAGCAGAAATATACTGAAGACTCATCAGCCACCAAGGCCTCCCTCTGCAGCCCCCATAAGAGGAACTCTGACTTACCTCGGTACCTGCAGCAGGTGGCACTGGGCATCCTTGGCTCAGGCACTAGGCAAGTGCAGGTTGAATAGAAGAAAAGAAGAAAAAGGGATAGCTGAGTGGATGTTCTAGCTAGCTCATTTCCTGGGCTAAAGTTCATTGTCTTCTTACACAAGAAAGAGACGCTCTATCCCAGAAAATCTTTCCTCCCCTCCTCCCACAGACACACACACACACACACACACACACACACACACACACACACACACACCCCTTTAAACCTTCTGACCTTTTCCCTCAATTTCTTCCCAGGCAATTAGCTTTATGAAAAGCTTCACTCAAACTGTTATTCCCCAGCCACCACAAAGCATGTGGGTTATCCTTAATGTTCTCACAAGACGTCCAAAACCTTCTGTAACAAACTGCCGGGGCATTCAGAAAAGAAGAATTTCACATATGCTGTAAAACGGGAGAGAGGAGCCTACATTCTTCAAACTACGGTTAATGCTTCTTGCTGAGATATGCATCTTCTTAACATTGAATCCAATGCTAAAAGCCTAGAAATGTCAGGTGACCTCAGAATTACACAATGTTGTGTTTTATTTTGTATTTTTCAGCCAACAACTCTTTATTCCTCTGCAGAAGCTGTTTTTTTTTTTTTTTTTTTTAGTGTAATGTCTTTTTTTTCATTTTGCAGGACTCTCGAATTCTACCTTTTCCACCGATTTTGGTTTATTGTTAAAAATAAATGCCTTCCTTTAAAGAAACCTCCCACCTTTTGTGCTGTGCTTGGAGGAAAAAAGGGAAAGTGAGCTATAAAGAAAACAATGACTTTGGTTGCCATGAGGTGGGAATGATTTAAAAAGCCTCCATCCAATTGAGCAGAAAACCCGTGGCCCTTTAAAGCTGAACTCCTGGAAGCTGCACTGCACGTAATTGGAATCAGTGTGAATATCACATGCAACAAAATGAGAAAATGTCACTAACTTGTCCTTCTTCAGTGAAGAAATGCTTACCTTTCTGTTCTAAGGGCTTGAAAAGACCAGTTCAGATGAGAGCAATATTTTCCCCATTCTCTTATGTGTGAGTTCCTATTGCCCTCTGGAAAGGAAGCTTCAAATCAGAAAAAGCTTTGGGACAGAATTGCTGCTCTGTTCTCTTTATAAATGTCCATTCATGAAATACTAAAGGGTACCTCCTACATTAATGAGAGCACTGCATACACCGAACCACAGCATACATGCTGAGCAAGTGAGAACAAGGGATGCTGCGGCAGCACCAGAAGTGAGGCTGGTTTGGGCCAGGACAAAGCACTGTGACAGTTCCCTGAATGGGAGTTAAAAAATATAAAATCCACAGCACCTCACAGTTAGATGGGGTTATGAGAGGGGTGGCTTGGAAACCAGAATACCTGGGTTCAATTCTGCTTTTGTAAGGATTTCAGATAAAAAGCAAGATGTCAATTAAATGTGAATTTCAGATTAATAATGAATATACTTTATTTATTGTCTATAAACATGAGGTATACTAAAAGTTGTATGTTGTTATAAAAGTTACATGGGAAAGAAAATTAAAAAATAAAAGTTATATAGGAGATTGAGGTACAAACTTCCAGTCTCAAAATAAATGTCCTAGGTATGAAATGTACAGTGTGGGGAATATAGTCAATAATAATGTAATGTCTTTGTATGGTGACAGATGGTAACTAGACTTACAATGGTGATCATTTTGCAATGTATAGAAATATTGAATTATTGTGTTGTGCATCGGGAACTAACATAGTGTTGCAGGTCAATTATACTTCAAAACAAACAAACTCATAGAGAAAGAGATCAGATTTGTGGTTACCGGGGAGAGGGAGATGAAGGTGGTCAAAAGGTACAAACTTCCAGTTATAGGATAAATAAGTATGAGGGATGTGACGTATAGCATGATAAATATCATTAATGCTGCTGTGTGCTATATACGAAAGCTGTTAAGAGAGCAAGCCCTAAGAGTTCTCATCACAGGAAAAAATATTTTTTCTTTAATTCTGTATCTACATGAGATGATGGAAGTTCACTAAACTTCTTGTGATAATCATTTCATGATGTATGTAAGTCAAATCATTATACTGATCACCTTAAACTTATACAGTGCTATATGTCAATTGTATCTCAATACAACTGGAAGGGAAAAATTGTATGGCAAGATCTGACAACTCTTAATTGTACCATTTATTTGCTGTATGACTCTAACCTCACCGTGCTTGTATTGTCTCATGGGGATAATAATATCCCCAAATAGTGGTAGTAATATTCCCAAATAGTGGCCCTCTTTATAAGATTGTTATGAGGATTAAATGAATTAATATATTTGTGAAGTAGTAGAACAGCCCCTGACACATCATAAGTACTATGTAGATGTTTGTTTAAGAAAAATAAGAAATGTATTTGTGAAAAAAAATCTGGGGTCAGATGAGTCAAGACATAAGCTTCACAAATGAATGCACCTGTTACTTTTATCTTAGAGTCCTAAAGACTAAAAATGGATGAGCTGAATGGGGTGGTCAAGGAAAAACCTAGCTTCAAACCCACGAGCACTAGTAGAGGTGAACCTGTCTAGCTGGAGCCATAAGGGCTATAAACATCATTGGTGAGCCGACCAGATCCACTCAAGGGAATGTCAAAGGGTTTACACTGGATGTAAGCAAAGCGGCATCCACTTTGGCTCTTAAGGAAGGAAAGGCAGAAATTTGGTCTAGAAAGTTGCTTGCATCTGTATGGGGTCTTCTCTTTCCAGGGGTGAAGGTGGGAATAGAGGAGAAACAACAGAGATATTCTTGGGTTACAATGGTGCCTCTGGTGGTTTTGTCTTGTTCTTCCCAAGGAGTGCACAGAACACGGGAGTGACTGCAGGACCTACAGCTTTGGGATCACAGTGAGTGGGGAAGAGGGAACCATCATCCGTGACCCACTAACTCACTGTGTCCGGCCACTGTTGCATGATGTATACATTGCTTTTCCTGAGCTGTGCTTTCAAATTATTAACACAGCTTGGTCCTCTCCTCAGGAGGGAGCAGGGGACAAGCACACCGCTGAGTGTAGGTGCAGAGCCGTTGCTGAGGGGTGCTTGTAGGAGCACAGCCAAGAAGGACATACTATGTGTCACAAGACAGAGGGGACAACAGGACAGAAATGGGAGAGTACGCCACCTGCTCACTATCTGGGAGGCCAAAGGCAAGGCCAGGTGAAGGAAGTCGCTGATAATATGAGTGAGTATCAGCCCCTGCAGTCCTGCTGGTGACCCCAGAGCAGCACCCCGGCTCCTGCAAGGAGCCCAGCAAGCTCAGCATCTCACTGGTCTTTCCTAAACAAATATATCACTCTGGTATTTGCATTCATTGTTTTGCATTTATTTATCTGTCACTCTCTGCTGTGGACTGTGCCTTTCTTGGCCCTTTCCGCATTTTTCCCTTGTGAGCTTCTATCAGTTCTGGGAGGAAGGGATGTCTGCAGACCCGCCCTCACCCTGATGTCCATGCTGTTCTCACGTTCAGTCCAGTAAACCCTGTGCTCTATCGCTGGGTGTGGAATGAGTGAAAGGACAGTCCCCAGTGATCAAGCCGGACCTCCTAGGCCCTGGCCAAGGAATAAAGGGTCTTGTATTTTGCAACTCTCTCTGGGCATCACTGGGTCCATTGGTGGTGGTTCTCTCTCTGGTCCGTGCATTTTTGCTGCGCTCAACAACGTTTAATGACCATCAACCACAGCCGGCCCCATGTCCAGCACTGCAGACTAGGTCATATGTCACCTGATACTTATTGAAGGATGGCTACATGCCACACCTTACAAGATATTTTACACACATCACTTCAATTTTTATAACACATTTCTGAGAGAAGTATAATTATTAATCCTATCTTACTGAGTCCCGCCTTATAGGAACTCATAAATGAGGAGGAGACATCAGACTACGATATAGTGTGAATATTATAGTATTTAGTCAAAAGGATGTCTTTGTTCCACTTAGCTGACAAGCACTCGGCCAGGTCCTGGAGAACAACAGTAGGCAAGACGGGAGTGGTCTCTGCCCCTGTGGCACATGCAGGTCAGCAGGAGGACAACAAATAAGCAGGGACAGGAAAGACGGGGGCGGGGGGTAGCCCCTCTCACATTTTGTAGGAGGACTTCTCAGGGCAGGGGTCTCCCACCACGCCTGGGGAGAGTTTCTGCAGAAGGTAAGTGTTCCAGCTTTCTCTTACAGACTCCAAAACTAAGCAGCTTAAAACAGCAATGGGTCATTATCTCCCACCACTGTGTGGACTCACTGGGCCCAGGGAGGCAGTTCTCACTTCAGACTTCTCCAGTCGTTCCTGGCAGATGCTGGACAGAGCTGGAGACAGCTGAGGTCTCGACCAGGCTGTATGTTGAGATGGCTTCCTTGCTCACATCTGGTACCGTGGGACAGCTGGGGCTGACCGAGCATCTCCACCTTGGTGGGATCTCTCCACGTGGCTAAGCTGGCCTTCTCTATGGCATGCTCAAGCATCTTACATGGTGTCCGACTGTCTCCAGAACCAGTGTTCCAAGATATCATTGTAGAGAGCACAGGAAGCACAGCTCCCGCCTTGGGAGCCACCTAAAAATATTTCTCTCTCATTCTGTTGTTATAAGTGAATCCCAGGTCAGCTCAGATTTAAGAGGAGCAGCCCTATATCCCAAAGGCATGAATCTGGGAGGTTGGTTCATTGGGGGACCATGGAAACTAGCTACCATAGTAAGGAGTAAGGACAGTGAGGCTGCAATAATAGAAGAACATATGAGGTCCTCAAGTGATTAAAGTAAAACTTGTCGCTGACTGAGGATCAACTCATTAGGAACAGATGTTGACATATTCATATATTGTATATATAATTAAAATATGATACATTTCTTCTTTTAATTTTTATTGGAGTATAGTTACTTTACAATGTTGTGTTAGTCTCTGCTGTACAGCAAAGTTAATCAGCCATATGTATAACTGTATCCCCTCTTTTTTGGATTTCCTTCCCATTGAGGTCACCACAGAGCACTGAGTCGAGTTCCCTGTACTCTACAGTCAGTTCTCATTAGTTATCTATTTTATACATAGTAGTGTATATATGTCACTCCCAATCTCTCTGTTCATCCCACCAGCCCCCTTGGTTTCCATACATTTGTGCTTTACAAATAAGTTCATCTGTATCATTTTTCTAGATTCCACATATAAACAATATTACATATTTGTTTTCCTCTTTCTGACTTACTTCACTCTGTATGACAGTCTCTAGGTCCATCCACGTCTCTGCAAATGACACAATTTCATTCCTTTTCATGGCTGAGTAACTTTCCATTGTATATATATGTACCACATCTAATTATAACCATCTTACAAAGTGGGTATCATCACTTTTGTCTTAAAAAGTGGGATCTCAGATTCAGAGAAATTAAGTAACTGCTCAAAGCCACATGTCCTTGCAGTGGTCACACTGGGATTTGAAACAAGGTGAGATTATATGTTGAGCCATACTCAAAGGTCACCTGTACTTAGACAGCAGAGATTTCATAAAGGAGGTGATGCTTTCACAGTGTTTTTAAAAATAAATAGGAGCCTCCCAAGCATATAAAAATAAGAGGAATTACAGATAGGAAAAGTGTATGCAAAGGATTCCTAGGTTGGAATCCTGTGCCCTGTTCATTATTGCAAAAGTGTGAAGGGCGGGGTTCAGGGGTAGAAGATATACAAGGAGGAAAGGGTTTGTCATGGAGTGCCACGTCTACCAAGACAAGTCACTTTATCCTATAGCAATGGGGAGCTGCAAAATTATTTTAAGTAGGTGAGTAGCATACGTCCTCTTGGCCTTCCAAGAGAAGTGTGAGGATCTAGGTCTCAGAGGGGCCCGCGTCCTTTTCTTGGAAGACAGAGAGACAGACCTCTGCAGCTGGTTACACAGATTGGGCTCTAGATGACATGAAATGGGTTTAATCATAGCCACTCCTCTGATTCTTAGCACTGAGTTTGCCACCTCTTGGGCAACCAGTGAATGGCATGGGCAGATGGATGGATGGACAGATGATGGATGCTTTAAATAAGCAAAATGTGCCACAACTTATAACTCTTAAAAAGGTAACATGCAGACAAAAGTAGGCATTGTCCTTTCCTATGAAACTGACCAGAGCAATCAACTACCTCTGCTCAAAATGCTGTCTGAGCTCTGGACCTACAACTTTATGAATCCCTAGCTGACTTTCCCTTGCATTGACCCATCTGGCCTGGTTGTAACTGCTGCCCATGCCAGCAGCCTACCTTGATGTTCTCCCTTTCCCTCTCTTCTCAGGAGGCACAACCCAGTGGACAGTCACGTTCACCACCTTATTTAGCGAGCCCTGTGGTCTACAAAGGAACCATTCTCAAGTCGATGTCCTCAACCCTGACATTATGTTCACTGCTATCTTGTGGAGATCTCAAACTTGAACAATCAAATCTGAACTCATTATCTCCTTCAACTCCCTGCCTTCTGCCCCCCAAAGAGCTCTTCAGAGCTGAGTTAATTGTACCACCGTCAGTAAGTCAGAACCCTGAGAGCTAGTTGGGGCTCTTTCTATTTCATTCACCATAACATAACATTGGTCACTAAGTCATGGCAATCTCTCCTCCTAAATAGCTCTTAAGTATGCCCTCTCCTTGCCAGTGACACTGCCAAGCCCCGCCTCAGACTCTCAGCATCTTTCAGCAGCCTTTCAACTGGTTTCTCTGCCTCCAGGCTCAACTCCCCTGGTTTATCTCCAAACCATACCCCTCAAAATTCTCCTAATAGGCAGACTCTATTATTTCACTCTGAGATTCAGTGGTTTAACTTTGAGAAGTTCAAACTCTATAACATAATTTTGTGATATGCTTTTTTTCTTCTTTCTTGTGTCCCAACACCCACTGTCCTTCCTGTGTGCATACATGTTTGCTTGAGCCACCTGCACACCCTCAGACACACCCTCACCTCAGCTCCATTCTATCTTGCCTTTGAGCCCCTGTACACACTGTTCTCTTACCCTTTATACCTGGAATAGTCCTACCTCACTCAACTTCTAGGTGAACATCTGCTCCTTCAAGAGTCAACCTACTCTGTAGAAATCACTATTGTCCCAACTCCACTGTCTTGCTCCATAATATCATAATACCTTCCAATCAACTGAAAGCAACTTCTACTATCCATTTCCCTTTCAGAGCTATCCTGAGTAATAAAGAAAAACATGTTCAAAAAGAATTATTTTCCCTACCTGTTTCTGAATTCCTAAAATACCTTTCTCACTTGCCTTTATAGAAGGATGTCTGTGACTTACACTTATGTCTATGGGTGCAAAATAACCATTCCTATAAGCAATTTTAGTGGATACAGGAACAGGGACAATGAAAATGTTGGTAATATCATGGATTTGCTCAAGGCCATACCTGGTGCTTTTGTACCTTCTAAATCCCTCAAACCTCAGTTCTGAAATGAGCCTGTTTTGAATGCCCAGCTGCTCTATATAAAATTAAAACTGCTAAACTTTCTGTACCCAAGGTAAAATGCTCCAATCATTGGAAGTGTGTCTGTAAAGAGACCTTTTGTTGACCTTTTATCAGTGCCCAGGTTGCCTCATTTCTTGCCCATATGTCCAAGGTCTTTACTGTTCCAAATATTCCAACAATGGAGAGGGATCCCGGGGAACTGGAATTTGGAAAAAGACAATTACATTTCTCTGGCAGTCTACTTGGCACAATTCTGAGTACCATCTTATTTAAACTTCTCTCAATTTGACATACTTTTCTGCCATTATGCAGGTGACCCCAAGGCTCAGAAAAATTGTGACTTGCTTGTGGTCACATAACTGGTGACTGAGACAGACACCCCAGACCAGGTGACTCAGACTCAGATGTCCAGCTCATTCTACTTCACCAGTTTCCTACCTAAATTCACAAAATATTCCTATCAACTTCCCGTGTCCTTTTATACATATAATTTCTTTTTTCTTCAGCAATGATGCTATTACCAGTTTCTATTATTTGCAGATACTCACAATGAGCAATTTCCTTAGAAGAACACCCTGTCTTGTGTACAGGGTGTACCCAAAGCTTGCTATTTGCTTTTTCACCTTTCTTTGTCTCTTTTTTTTTAACATCTTTATTGGATGTTAAATATTGGAGTATAGTTGCTTTACAATGTTGTGTTACTTTCTACTGTATAACAAAATGAATCAGCTACATGTATACATATATCCCCATATACCCTCCCTCTTGAGTGACCCTCCCACCCTTCCTATCCCACCCCTCTAAGTGGTAACAAAACACTGAGCTGATCTCCCTGTGCTATGCAGTTGCTTCCCATTAGCTATCGATTTTAGAATTGGTAGTGTATATGTGTCAATGCTACTCTGTCACTTCACCCCAGCTTACTCTTCCACCACCCTGTGTCCTCAGGTCCATTCTCTACATCTGCACCTTTATTCCTGTCCTGACCCTAGGTTCACCATAACCATTTTTTTTTTTAGTCCATAGATATATGTTAGCATACAGTATTTGTGTTTCTTTTTCTGACTTACTTCACTCTGTATGACAGATTCTAGGTCCATCCACCTCATTACAAATAACTCAATTTCATTTCTTTTTATGGCTGAGTAATATTGCATTGTATATATGTGCCACATCTTCTCTATCCCCATTCATCTGTCGATGACACTCAGGTTGCTCCTATGTTCTGGCTATTGTATATAGTGCTGCAATGAACAACGTAGTACATGACTCTTTTCGAATTATGGTTTTCTCAGGGTATATACTCAGTAGTGGAATTGCTGGGTCATATGGTAGTTCTATTTTTTAGTTTTTTAAGGAACCTTCATACTGTCCTCCAAGTGGCTGTATCAGTTTACGTTCCCAGCAGCAGTGCAAGAGGATTCCCTTTTCTCCTCACCCTCTCCAACATTTATTGTTTGTAGATATTTTGATGATGGTGATTCTGACCAGTGTGAGGTGATACCTCACTGTAGTCTTGATTTGCATTTCTCTAATGATAGTGATGCTGAGCATCCCTTCATGTGTTTGTTGGCAATCTGTATATCTTCTTTGGAGAAATGTCTGTTTAGGTCTTCTGCCCATTTTTGTATTGGGTTTTTTGTTTTTTTGATATTGAGCTGCATGTGCTGCTTGTATATTTTGGAGACTAATCCTTTGTCAGTTGCATTGTTTGCAAATATTTTCTCCCAATCTGAGGGTTGTCTTTTCATCTTGTTTATGGTTTCCTTTGCTATGTAAAAGCTTTTAAGTTTCATTAGGTCCCATTTGCTTATTTTTGTTTTTATTTCCTTTTCTCTAGGAGGTGGGTCAAAACGGATTGCTGTGATTTATGTCATAGAGTGTTCTGCCTATGTTTTCCTCTAAGAGTTTTATAGCATCTGACCTTACATTTAGGTCTTTAATCCATTTTGAGCTTATTTTTGTGTATGGCATTAGGGAGTGTTTTAATTTCATTCTTTTACATGTAGCTGTCCAGTTTTCCCAGCACCACTTATTGAAGAAGCTGTCTTTTAACCATTGTATATTCTTGCCTCCTTTATCAAAGATAAGGTGACCATATGTGCATGGTTTTATCTCTGGGCTTTCTATCCTGTGCCATTGGTCTATATTTCTGTTTTTGTGCCATTACAATACTGTCTTGATTACTGTAGCTTTGTGGTATAGTCTGAAGTGAGGGAGCCTGATTCCTCCAGCTGCGTTTTTCTTTCTCAAGATTGCTTTGGTTATTCAGGGTCTTCTGTGTTTCCATACAAATTGTGCGATTTTTTTTATTCTAGTTCTGTGAAAAATGCCATAGGTAGTTTGATAGGGATTGCATTGAATCTGTAGATTGCTCTGGGTAGTATAGTAATCTTCACAATGTTGATTCTTCCCATCCAAGAACATGGTATATCTCTCCATCTGTTTGTATCATCTTTAATTGCTTTCATCAGTATCTTATAGTGTTCTGTATACAGGTCTTTTGTCTCCTTAGGTAGGTTTATCCCTAGATATTTTATTCTTTTTGTTGCAATGGTTAATGGGAGTGTTTCCTTAATTTCTCTGTCAGAATTTTCATTGTTAATGTATAGGAATGTAAGAGATTTCTGTGCATTAATTTTGTAATCTGTTACTTTACCAAATTCATTGATTAGCTCTAGTAATTTTCTGGGAGCATATTTAGGGTTCTCTATATGTAGTATTTGTCATCGGCAAACGTGTTATCATTGTCATTTGTTTCTAGGTATTTTTTGATTTTCTGCTTGATTTCTTCAGTGATCTCTTGGTTATTTAGTAGCGTATGGTTTAACCTCTATGTGTTTGTATTTTTTACAGTTTTTTTTTTTCCTGTAATTGATATCTCGTCTCATAGCATTGTGGTAGGAGAAGATACTTGATATGATTTCAATTTTCTTAAATTTACCAAGGCTTGATTTGTGAGCCAAGATATGATCTATCCTGGTGAATGTTCCATGAGCACTTGAGAAGAAGGTGTATTCTGTTGTTTTGGGGTGGAATGTCCTATAAATATGAATTAAGCCCATCTTGTTTAATGTGTCAATTAAAGTTTGTATTTCCTTATTTATTTTCACTTTGGATGATCTGTCCATTGGTGAAAGTGGTGTGTTAAAGTCCCCTACTATGATTGTGTTACTGTCGATTTCCCCTTTTATGGCTGTTAACATTTGGCTTATGTACTGAGGTGCTCCTATATTGGGGGCATAAATATTTACAATTGTTACGTCTTCTTCTTCGATTGATCCCTTGATCATTATGTAGTGTCCTTCTTTGTCTCTTGTAGTAGTCTTTATTTTAAAGTCTATTTTGTCTGATATGAGAATTGCTACTCCAGCTTTCTTTTGATTTCCATTTGCAGGGAATATCATTTTCCATCCCCTCACTTTCAGTCTGTATGTGTCCCCAGGTCTGAAGTGGGTCTCTTGTAGACAGCATATATACGGGTTTGTTTTTGTATCCATTCAGCCAGTCTATATCTTTTGGTTGGAGCATTTAATCCATTTATGTTTTAGGTAATTATTGATATGTATGTTCCTATTACCATTTTCTTAATTGTTTTGGGTTTGTTATTGTAAGTCTTTTCCTTCTCTTGTGTTTCCTGCCTAGAAAAGTTCCTTTAGCATTTGTTGTAAAGCTGGTTTGCTGTTGCCGAATTCACTTAGCTTTTGCTTGTCTGTAAAGGTTTTAATTTCTCCATTGAATCTGAATGAGAGCCTTGCTGGGTAGAGTAATCTTAGTTGTAGGTTTTTCCCTTTTATCACTTTAAATATGTCCTGTCACTCCCTTCTGGCTTTCAGAGTTTCTGCTGAAAGGTCAGCTGTTAACCTTATCAGGATTCCCTTGTATGTTATTCGTTGTTTTTCACTTGCTACTTTTAATATTTTTCTTTGTATTTAATTTTTGATAGTTTGATGAATATGTGTCTTGGTGTATTTCTCCTGGATTTAACCTGTATGGGACTCTCTGTTCTTCCTGGAATTGATTGACTATTTCCTTTCCGTTATTAGGGAAATTTTCATCTATCATCTCTTCAAATATTTTCTCAGACCCTTTCTTTTCTTTTCTTCTTCTGGGACCCCTATAACTTGAATATTTGTCCATTAAATGTTGTCCCAGAGGTCTCTGAGACTGTCCTCAATTCTTTTCATTCTTTTTTCTTTATTTTGTTCTGCAGTAGTTATTTCCAGTATTTTATCTTGCAGGTCACTTACCCATTCTTCTGCCTCAGTTATTCTGCTATTGATTCCTCTAGAGAATTTTAAATTTCATTTATTGTGTTGTTCATCATTGTTTGTTTGCTCTTTAGTTCTTTTTGGTCCTTGTGAAACATTTCTTGCATTTTCTCCAGTCTATTTCCAAGATTTTGGATCATCTTTACTATCATTATTCTGAATTCTTTTTCAGGTAGACTGCCTATTTCCTCTTCATTTGATTGTTCTGGTGGGTTTTTACCTTGTTCCTTCATCTGCTGCATATTTGTCTGTCTTCTCGCTTTGTTTAACTTTCTGTGTTTGGGGTCTCCTTTTTGCAGGCTGCAGGCTCATAGTTCCCACTGTGTTTGGTGTCTGTCCCCAGTGGGTGAGGTTTGCTCAGTGGCTTGTGTAGGCTTCTTGGTGGAGGGGACTGGTACCTGTGTTCTGGTGGATGAGCCTGAATCTTGCCTTTCTGGTGGGTAGGGCCACATCCGGTAGTGTGTTCTGGTGTGTCTGTGAACTTAGTATGATTTTAGGTAGTCTCTCTGCTAATGGATGGGTTTGTGTTCCCGTCTTACTAGTTTTTTGGCATGGGTCATACAACACTGGAGCTTGCTGGCTGTTGGGAGGAGCTGGGTCTTAGCATTGAGATGGAGATCTCTGGGAGAGCTCTCACCAATTGATATTTGTGAGGCTGGGAAGTCTCTGGTGGTCCAATGCCCTGAACTCTTCTCTCCCACCTCAGAAGCTCAGGCCTGACACCAGGCGGGAGCACAAAGACCCTGTCAGCCACCCAGCTCTGAAGAAAAGGGAGAAATAAATAAATAAATAAATAAAATTTTTTAAAAAATGAATAAAAATTTTTAATTATTAACTTCAAAAAATAATAATTATTTAATAAAAAAGAATAGAGCAACCAAACTCATAAACAAATCCACCAGTTATAACAACGGCTAAAAACTAAACTAAGATAAACAAATATCAGAAACAAATAAGTCACAGACATCAAACCCCAAGTCTACTGTTGCTTCTAAAGTCCATCACCTTAATTTTGGGATGATTTGTTGTCTATTCAGGTGTTCCACAGATGCAGGGCACATGGAGTTGATTGTGGGGACTTAATCTGCTGCACCTGAGGCTGCACAGAGACATTTCCCTTTCTCTTCTTTGTTCACACAGCTCTTGGGTTTCAGCTTTGGTTTTGGCCTTGCTTCTCTATGTAGGAGTCTATTCTCCACCCTGACAGGAGGGGGTTAAAGCAGCAGCTGATTAGGGAGCTCTGGCTCACTCAGGCTGGGGGGACGGAGGGGAATTGTAGTCATAATTAGAATGCAGGGTGAGCCTGTGGCGGCAGAGGCCAGCATGACAGTGCAACAGCCTCAGGCGTGCCATGTGTTCTCCAGGGGAAGTTGTTCCTGGATCATAGTACCCTGGCAGTGGCGCGCTGCACAGCCTCCCGGGAGGGAGGGATGGTGTGGATAGTGACCTGTGCTTGCACACAGGATTCTTGGTGGCAGTAGCAGCAGCAGCAGCAGCCTTAGCATTTCATGCCTGTCTCTGGTATCTGCGCTGATAGCCACGGCTCGCACCCGTCTCTGGGGCTCGTTTAAGCAGTGCTCTGAATCCCCTTCCCAAAACAATGGTCTCTTGACTCTTAAGCAGGTCCAGACTTTTTCCTGAACTCCTTCCCGGCTGGCTGTGGTGCACTAGCCCCCTTCAGGCTGTATTCACGCAGCCAACCCCAGTCTTCTCCCTGGGATCTGACCTCCAAAGCCCAAGCCTCAGTTCCCAGCACCCACCCACCCCAACAGTTGAGCAGATAAGCCTCTAGGGCTGGTGAGTGCTGGCCGGCACTGATTCTCTGTGCACATCTCTCTGCTTTGCCCTCTGCACCCCTGTGGCTGCGCTGTCCTCTGTGGCTCTGAATCTTCCCCCCTGCCACCCCCTATCTCTGTCAGTGAAGGAGCTTCCTAGTGTGTGGAAATGTTTCCTCCTTCACAGCTCCCTCCCAGAGGAGCAGGTCCTGTCCCTATTCTTTTGTCTCTGTTTTTTTCTTTGTTCTTTTGCCCTACCCAGGTATGTGGGGATTTTCTTGCCTTTTGGGAAGGCTGGGGTCTTCTGCCAGCGTTCAGTAGGTGTCTTGTAAGAGATGTTCCACATGTAGCTGTATTTTTGATGTATTTGTGGGGAGGAAGGTGATCTCCAAGTCTTATTCCTCTGCCCTCTTGAAGGTCCCCCCTCTTTGTCTTTTGAAAGTGGATATTTTTCTAAACCCCACTTTACTGCTGGTATTAACACCTTCCTATTTTTAGGAAATTACTTCTTCGGGTTCCTCTGATGCACCAGAAACTGCTCCTCTCACAATGCACTTTCCATTTTACAATATTTCCAGCAGATGTCAGAGGGCAGGAGATAAGTAGTAGTTTGAAGTGTCAGTGAGCAACAAAAGAGGTGGGGAGGATGCACTACTCAGATACAGGCTCCAGAAAACAAGAAGCTGTAGCATTTGCAAAGAAAATAATGCTCAATTCATCATTTTCAGGCAGCCCCTGAGGAGGAAGTCTCAGTTTTACAGAGGTGTGAGGAGTAGAAATATATCCTAGGAAAATGTAGAAAAAGTTTCTGGGGACCCAGATAAGTTGGCTTTTCCAGTCCTCTAAATAAGTAAATGAAAAGCATGAATTCACAGAACTGTTTTAATTAAGAGGTGAGGTGATAGAAACATCAGTAGGTATTTAATTTAGCTCTTTTCCTTCTGTATATCTCACTCTCAAAAACTGGAGATGGCTTATAAGGATACAAACTGGAAAATCATAAAATATACATTTTTGAAAAGGACTGAGCATTATTTGTGTCACACATAGATGCTTGATAAATATTAATTTGAATGAGTCAATGAATGAATGAATGAGTGTTGACTGGAGTAGGAGGTTAGGCGGTGTGAATGAGAAAGGAATAAATCTCAAAAGAGAAGGGCATTAGATATTACACATTGCTGTTGTCCGGTGACCAGTTTGCCTCTAACTCTTTGGAAGGCCAATGTGGAATGAGAAACAGGACTCTGGATGCTAGCCCCAGCACTTCCGCTGACCAATCTGGACTCTTAAGCACGTGCTCTCTGAGTCTGCATTTCTTCACAAGCACCAGCTTCTGTGAGCTCTGGGCAGGCAAAACCTGCCTTCCATCCTAACCCCCACCCCCAGTTAGGATCCAGATAAACTTACTAAACGTTTTTGGAATAAATAATCTCCACCTGTTTTATGAACAAACCTTCTGACTCACCCATCCCCCATGCTTTACATTCCCTTCCCCTCACGATACTGCACACCAAGAGTCCATCCTGATCTCCATTGCAGGCAGCACAAGGAAACGACCCACATGGCTCTCACCAGGCTTGCACTTAAGAGACGATCCCTGGTGTCAAGTGTGCTACAGATCTTCAATATGAGCTGACATTTCCAAGGGGCTGTGGTAAAAGGACACTAGGACAAGACTTTCAAGTCACAAAGTGCTTTTCTGGGATGCTGGAAGTAAAACCCCTGGGAACAACTAAACTTTCATTGAGGGCACCTGAGTTCCAGATTCCTTTAAGAGTATTCTCTGTGACCACCAGTCAAATAACTTGCTGGGATACGGCTGGATGAATTACAGGGACATCTAATGCCCACTAGTATTAATGCCATCCTTGTTTTGAGAAGCACACCCCTAATTCAGTAGGATTTCATGCTACATTGTGGGTAAGAGCAAATCCTAGAGCAGTATCTCAGTCTATAGAAGAGACGAATGCATAAGAAAACCGTCTAAATATGAAAGTCTTTTTCCCCTGTAAATTCTATGACTACAAATTTTAAATTCAAATTCAGAGATACATTCTTCTGGGAAAACGTTTCGTCTGGAGACCACATTTACGCATACAAACAACTTCTTGATATATGCACATCTGAGAGGAAAAAACATTTTCTAATAAATGATTAACAAAATTCAAAAGCTAACTGTTTGGGCTTCCCTGGTGGCGCAGTTGTTGAGGGTCTGCCTGCCGATGCAGGGGACACGAGTTCGAACCCTGGTCTGGGAGTATCCCACATGCCGCGGAGCAACTGGGCCTGTGAGCCACAACTGCTGAGCCTGCACGTCTGGAGCCATGCTCCAAAACTAGAGGCCACGACACTGAGAGGCCCGCGCACCACAATGAAGAGTGGCCCCTGCTCGCTGCAACTGGAGAAAGCCCTCGCACCGAAACAAAGACCCAACACAGCCAAAAATAAATTAATGAATTTTAAAAAATTAAAAATAGAAAAGCTAACTGTTCAATGTGAATGCAAAAAGAGCTAGGCTTCTTTTTTTAATACTTGCCAGAAATGCTTAGCAATCCAGAAAAAGGAGGTAATCAAAGTTGTTAATTCAACTAAGAAAAATATTTTGCTGGTATATTCCCCTAGGTTCTTAGTTCCCTTTCTTAGTCTCTTAAATAAAAACATGGTTCTCTAGTTAGTGGCAGACTAGAATTCCATCAGGAACCAACTAAGATGGGATGTTCCATGAAATGGGTGCTTACTCATATCTGGGGCAACACACACACACACACACACACACACACACACACACACGTTCTAACACACACTCTCTCACATGCATACACATATTCTCAACTTGAGATATTATGAGGAGAATCTAAGCATCGTGTTCAGTAAGATATATAGCAGAAGGGCTTCAGGGAATAGAAAACAAATCAATTACTTATAAATGTTGCAGGAAACTTTTCTGCAGGCATCCTCTGTGTGTGCTAAATGTGTGAAGAAAGGTAAACCAGTGGTGGCAAAACTGTTAAACTATGACAGAGCAAACAGGAAGTGTATAGAAAGGGGCAGGGCAGAAGGGGAAAGAAACTGTGTATTTAGATGGAAACAAATGGAAAGGATAGCCCCCCACAAGGGTCTTCTGCCTGATGCCAGGCAGATGGCAGTCCAGGAAGGTGGAGAGCTGTGACTTACGTTTCAGTGAGTATAGGCTGCAAATAGGTTGGAACTTCAAGGACAACACGTGACATTCTAGAGGCTATGTGCACTTGAAATTATTTAATAGGTCACACAAGACTAACATTTGTTTGGTATTCACTACTATTTCTACATACACATACACACAGATATATAAATACATGTATATAAGTATATAATATTATAATCATGGCATGCTGCTTGTAGAAAGTTTTTAAATACCAAACAATAAAATAATGAAAAATTAAAATTCCCTGTCATGCCACCATTCCAAGCTGTCTCTCAGTAACATTTTGTTGTATTTTGGGGAGGCTACTTTCCCTATGTAGTTATATAATATGAAAATAGATAATTTACATCTATTTATCATACAATAATAAAGCCTGACAGGTAGAGAGCCCAATAGAAAAAATATAGATATGTTATATATATATATATATATATATATATATATATATACATATATATATAAAGATATAATTTAGAAATCATGCTGTATACATAATTTTATATTTTGCTTTTTCCATTTATTATATTATGTATTTTCCTATGCTACTAAATAGTCTTAGAAATACAATTCTTTTTTTATGTTTTATTTTATTTTGAAATTTTGAATTTTACTTTATTTTTTTTATACAGCAGGTTCTTATTAGTTATCCATTTTATACATATTAGTGTATTTATGTCAATCCCAATCTCCCAATTCATCACACAACCTAAGTTTAGGCTGAGGGCACCTAAACTGCCAAAGATGAGTATCTGGTAAATAGAACAAGCTTCTGATTAGGTGTTGTAAGAGTTACACCTTTGGAGTAGGAAAGAACCGGAAATAGACAAGACTTCATAGAAAATGGATCCCAACTTTTAATCACCTTAATGCCCAGTTATAAGGCATGTTGTCCCTACTCTAGCTACTTGCCAAGGCAAATCTAAATCCTTTATGAGCAAAGATAACTTTATTAAGAGCTTCAAATTATCTCTAAACATTTTCAGATACATGGTCCAGCCTTTAACAAAAATTATTATACATACAAAAATACAGACTTAACTTAAAAATATATAGAGACAGAAACCTGCAGGATGGTGGAAGAGTAAGACATGGAGATCACCTTCATCCGCACAAATACATCTACATGTGGAACAACTCCTACAGGACACCTGCTGAATGCTGGCAGAAGACCTCAGACTTCCCAAAAGGCAAGAAACTCCCCACGTACCTGGGTAGGGCAAAAGAAAAAAGAAAAAAACAGAGACAAAAGAATAGGGATGGGACCTGCACCAGTGGGAGGGAGCTGTGAAGGAGGAAAAGTTTCCACACACTAGGAAGCCCCTTCACTGGCAGAGACAGAGGGTGGCAGAGGGGGAAAGCTTCAGAGCCGTGGAGGAGAGCACAGCAATAGGGGTGCAGAGGGCAAAGCAGAGAGATTCCCGCACAGAGGATCAGTGGTGACCAGCACTCACCAGCCCAAGAGGCTTGTCTGTTCACCCTCCAGGGCAGATGGGGGCTGGGAGCTGAGGCTCTGGCTTCTGAGGTCAGATCCCAGGGACTGGGGTTGGCGGCATGAACACAGCCTGAAGGGGGCTAGTACACCACAGCTAGCTGGGAGGGAGTCCAGGAAAAAGTCTGGATCTGCCTAAGAGGCAAGAGACCATTGTTTCAGGATGCGCTAGAAGAGGGGATTCAGAGCACTATCTAAACAACGGCTATCAGCGCAGACACCAGAGACAGGCATGAAACCTTAAGGCTGCTGCTGCAGCCACCAAGAAGCCTGTGTGCAAGCACAGGTCACTATCCACACCTCCCCTCCCAAAAGCCTATGCAGCCCATCACTGCCAGGGTCCTATTATTCAAGGACAACTTCCCGGGAAGAACACACAGCATGCCTCAGGCTGTTGCAAGGTCACACAGGCCTCTGCCACCACAGGCTTGCCCCGCATTCTGTAAACCTCCCCCGCAACGGCCTGATTGAGCCAGAGCCCCCTAATCAGCTGCTACTTTAACCCCGTCCTGTCTGAGCGAAGAAAAGACACCCTCAGGCAACCTACACACAGACGTGGGGCCAAACCCAAATCTGAACCCCGGGAGCTGTGTGAACAAAGAAGAGAAAGGGAAATCTCTCCCAGCAGCCTCAGGAGCAGCAGATTAAATCTCCACAGTGAATTTGATGTACCTGCATCTGTGGAATACCTGAATAGACAACGAATCATCCCACAATTTAAACGGTGCACTTTGGGAACAATGATATGTTTTTTTTTTTCCTTTTTCTCTTTTTGTGAGTGTGTATGTGTGTGCTTCTTTGTGTGATTTTGCCTTCAAAGCTTTGCTTTTACCACTTGTTCTAGGGTTCTGGCTGCCCATTTTTTTAGTTTGTCTGTTGGTGTTTTTTACTATAGTTTTTAGCACTTGTTATCATTGGTGGAATTGCTTTTTGCTTTGGTTGCTCTCTTCATTCTTTTTATTATTCTTTTTATTACTTTAAATTTTTTCTTCATTTTTAATTATTTTTTATTTTAATAACTTTTTATTTTATTTTTCTTTCTTCTTTATTCTCCCTTTTCTTATGAGCCATGTAGCTGACAGGGTCTTGATGTCCTGGCTGGGTGTTAGGCCTGTGCCTCTGAGGTGGGAGAACCGAGTTCAGGACATTGATCCACCAGAGAACTCCCAGCTCCACAAAATCTCAAATGGTGAAAGGTCTCCAAGAGATCTCCATCTCAACGCTAAGACCCAGCTCCACTCAACAACCAGCAAGCTAGAGTGCTGGACACCCTATGCCAAACAACTAGCAAGACAGGAACACAACCCCAATCATTAGCAGAAAGGCTGCCTAAAAACATAATAAGGTCACAGATAGCCAAAACACACCACTGCACGTGGTCCCGCCTACCAGAAAGACAAGATTCAGCCTCATCCAGAAATAGCATATGATCATCTCAATAGAAGAAGATAAAGCTTTTGAGAAAATTCAACACCCATTTATGAATTAAAACCCTCCAGAACGTAGGCATACAGGGAACTTACCTCAGCATAATAAAGGCCATATATGACAAACCCACAGCAAACATCATTCTCAATGGTGAAAAACTGAAACCATTTCCTCCAAGATCAGGAACAAGACAAGGTTGCCCACTCTCACCACTATTATTCAACATAGTTTTGGAAGTTGTAGCCACAGCCATCAGAGAAAAAAAAGAAATAAAATGATTCCAAATCAGAAAAGAAGAAGTACAGCTGTCACGGTTTGCAGATGACATGATACTATGCATAAAGAATCCTAAAGACACTATCAGAAAACTCCTGGAGCTAATCAATGAATTTGGTAAAGTAGCAGGATACAAAATTAATGCACAGAAATCTCTTGCAATTCCTATACAGTAATGATGAAAAATCTGAAAGTGAAATTAAGAAAACACTCCTATTTACCATTGCAACAAAAAGAATAAAATACCTAGGAATAAACCTACTGAGGAGACCAAAAGACCTGTATGCAGGAAACTATGACACTGGATGAAAGAATTAAAGATGATACAAATAGATGGAGAGATATACCATGTTCTTGGAATGGAAGAATCAAACATTGTGAAAATGACTCTACTACCCAAAGCAATCTACAGATTCAGCACACTCCCTATCAAAATACCACTGACATTTTTCACAGAACTAGAACAAAAAAAATTCATAATTTGTATGGAAACACAAAAGACCCCAAATAGCCAAAGCAATCTTGGGAAAGAAAAATGGAGCTGGGGGAATAAGGCTTCCGGACTTCAGACTATACTACAAAGCTACAGTAATCAAGACAGCATTGTACTGGCAAAACAGAAGTATAGATCAATGGAACAGGATAGAAATCCCAAAGATAAACCCATGCACATATGGTCACCTTATCTTTGATAAAAGAAGCAAGAATATACAATGGAGAAAAGACAGCCTCTTCAATAAGTGGTGCTGGGAAAACTGGACAGCTACATGTAAAAGAATGAAATTAGAACACTTCCTAACACAATACACAAAAATAAACTCACATTTAGGATCAAAGACCTAAATATAAGGCCAGACACTATAAAACTCTTAGAGGAAAACATAGGCAGAGCACTCTATGACATAAATCTCAGCAAGATCCTTATTAACCCACCTCCTAGATAAATGGAAATAAAAACAAAAATAAAACAAATGGGACCTAATAAACCTAAAAGCTTTTGCACAGCAAAGAAACCATAAACAAGATGAAAAGTCAACCCTCAGAATGGGAGAAAAATATTTGCAAGCGAAGCAGCTGAAAAAGGACTCATCTCCAAAATTTGCATGCAGCTCAATATCAAAAAAAAACAAACAACCCAGTCCAAAAATGGGCAGAAGGCCTAAAATAGATATTTCTCCAAAGAAGATATACAGATTGTCAACGAACGCATGAAAGGATGCTCAACCTCACTAATCATTAGAGAAACGCAAATCAAAGGTACAATGAGGTTTATAACCTCATAATGGTCAGAATGGCCATCATGAAAAAATCTCTTACACTTTTGGTGGGAATGTAAATTGATACAGCCACTAAGGAGAACAGTATGCATGTTCCTTAAAAAACTAAAAATAGAACTACCATACAACCCAGCAATCCCACTACTGGCCATATACCCTGAGAAAACCATAATTCAAAAAGAGTCATGTAGCACAATGTTCATTGCAGCTCTATTTACAATAGCCAGGACATGGAAGCAACCTAAGTATCCGTCGAAAGATGAATGGATAAAGAAGATGTGGCACATATATACAATGGAATATTAGCCATATAAAGAAATGAAATTGAGTTATTTTGTAGGGAGGTGGATGGACCTAGAGTCTGTCATACAGAGTGAAGTAAAGTCAGAAAGAGAAAAACAAATACTGTATGCTAACACATATATATAGAATCTAAAAATACAAAAAAAAAAAAGCTTCTAAAGAACCCACGGGGCAGGAGAGGAAGAAAGAGGCAGATGTAGAGAATGGACTTTAGGACACAGGGAGGGGGAAGGGTAAGCTGAGACGAAGTGTGAGAGTGGCATGGACATATATGCACTCTCAAATGTAAAATCGATAACTAGTGGGAAGCAGCCACAAAGCACAGGGAGGTCAGCTTGGTGTGCTTTGGACCACCTAGAGGGGTGGATAGTGGGGGGGGGGTGGAGGATGCAAGAAGGAGGAGGTATGCAGATATATGTATATGCATAGCTGATTCACTTTGTTATAAAGCAGAAACTAACTCACCATTGTAAAGCAGTTATACTCCAATAAAGTTGTTAAAAAGAAAAAAGATTAAATAAGTTACTAGGCATTTAATGCACAGCATGAAAAATACAATTAACACTGTTGTGTGTTATATATGAAAGTTGTTAAGAGTAAATCCTAATAATTTTCATCACAAGGCAAAAATTTTTTTTCTATTTCTTTGATTTTTTATCTATATGAGATGATGGATGTTCACTAAACTTATTGTGATAATCATTTCATGGTGTATGTAATGAAATCATTATGCTACACACTTTGAACTTACACAGTACTGTAAGTCAACTATATTTCAATAAAACTGGAAAGAGAAAAAAATGATAATTATAATAAATTTTATTTTTAGTATGAATAAAAATTACTAAGCGAAAGACAGCAAACATAAACCAACATGTTATTGTAAAAACAAAGAAACAAACAACAAAACGATGACCATGTTGCATTAACCCAAATATGCAGGGGTTGTTTACCATTAGAAAAAGTATTGATATATTTAACAGATTAAAATATTGAATAAGAGGTTGGTCCGAATATATGTAGAAAGTTCATTAAATAAAATTTAAAACGTGTTCATGGTTAAAACAAATTACTGTCAGCAAATTAGGCATACAAGGACCACCCTTAAAGATATCTATCAAATACATGTATTCTAGCATTGTTATAAATAACATCATTTTAGAAGTTCTAACCAATACCGTGCGATATCTAATTACTAGGGAGCTAACTAACTAGTTATTGTGTGTGTATATCCATAATATAATATATAGTATCATATATATAACATATTCATATAGTTATATATAGCTATATATATGAAAAGGAATAAAATATTACTGTAAGAGTCTAAGTCAATCTACATTTAAAATACAAGAGAATCTAAGTACAAATGTTAGTTGTTTTTTTAGTTCAAAAATGTCCATGTCAGAAAACTGCAGTGGTAGGCAACCTCCAAATTCCTGACCCGCCACAAAACCCAGCAGAAATTGTCTGAACCAAGTTTGTCAAGACTGGAAAACAGAGAAAGTTTTACACCAAATGAACACTGAATCAAGAAAAAAGCAAGTTAAAAATGGTATAAAATCGTGTTTTATTTTAGTTGCCCTTGCCCCACCCTCTCCCCAGCTCAGTGGCAATCTATTAGATGAAAGCCTACATTCACAGTGTGGGACCCTAAGCTCTGCTTCCAGAGAGAGCAGTGCAGATCTTATTCACAATTTACTGTATTTGTCTGTTCAAACTTGTCTAGGGGTTATCTGAAGGAATGACACCAGGTGTTTTGTCTCTGCTTGTCTAACCCAGAACTCAGTTAGGGTGGAAAAACAGTGTACATTGCTTGAAAACATTGTAAGATGAACAAAAATATCATAGCTTCCAGGAAAACAACTCCCCCTCCAAAATACAATAGACTATGTAAAGAGTCTATTATATACTCAAAAACCTAAAAGAGCACTACAACCTGAAGTGGTCTCTCCAGTCACCACATTCTCCCTGCAGGTTTTGGTAGCAGCACATGGAAGGCAACTTCTTATCTCAATGACTTATTAGAGGTAGCATTCCCAAGGCCACTCTTAAGCTTGAGCATGCATTTATACTCATAATTCTTTGTGGTCTCTGATTATGTGAACAATCACATAATTCACAGATTATGTGAATGTGGCATTCTCACTGGTAACATGCCTGGTTTGCTACAAGACCTTAAAATGTCTGGTATTAGAATTTTAAAAAGGGTCACCTTTTCAAGTATCTAGTCAAATACCACCTATTAGATTTTGCCTGATCAACCTGTGTAAAATAGCCATGAACCATTTTCATATTTAACATTTACTTATTTATTTGCTTATTAACTATCTCTCCTCAGAAGAATATATCTACTAAATACCAAGGATTTTTGTCTATTTATTCTGTTCTGTATCCCCAGCACCAAAAGCAATGCACAGAGTAAAGGGATGTAATAAATATTTGCTGAATGAATTACGCAAAAATCATTTAGTGATGCAAGCATCTAATTTTCATGAAAAACCCTAGAACATATTCTTATTTGCTGTCTTATTCTATCTCTCATTTTGTAGATAAATATTTCATAAATTTTATTGCATAGACAAATTATTTTGCTCTTCTTTCAGTGGCTATATGGTCTTTGACATATTATAGCATAATATAAATGAGTCCCTTTATAGATATCTTAGACACCATCAATACCTTAAAATAATTTAACTCCCTAAACCAAATTTAGCATTATTATTTTTATGTACTTAATTGTACATTGACATTAAATAAATGTATGACATTGTTATCTATAATCATATTGTTTAGATTTACTTTCTCCATATGTATTATTCCAGATACTATTTGTTCATTTCTGTATTTACTTACTTCCATGTAGAATTATTTTTCTTCTGCCTAAATAACTCCCTTTAGAATTTCTATTAACGCAGATCTGGTTATGAATTTTCTGTTTTTGTTTGTCTAAAGATGGATATTTTTGTTGGATATAAAATATGTTGGTATTTATTTTATATTAACACTTTTAAAATGGTGTTCCATGTCTCTAGCTTCAGTAATTTCTATTTAGAAAACACCTGTTTGCTTTCTGGATGTAATATGCTGTATTTTTTGCTATTTCATTTAAAATTGTTTCACTGACTTTGATTTTTAGCAGTTCATTTCTGCTGTGCCTAGTTATGAGTTCCTTTGCATTTATTCTGCTTAGTGTTTGTAAATCTTATTATATATGTGGCTTGATGTCTTTAAATGGTTTGGGCAAATTGTTTACTAGTATCTCCTCAAATATTGCTTGTGCTCCATTTTCACTCTCCTCTTCTCTGGGACTCCAGTCACATGTATATTAATCATTTTCACTGTTTCCCATGTGTCATCTCTATTCTTTTCTGCATTTTATTATTTTTTTCTCTCCATGTTTCGATTCAGATACTTTCTATTTTATAGTTTTCTCAACCTTCTCTTTTGCTGTTTATTTTTTAATTTGCCTTTAATTTATATAATGGGTTTTTAATTTCATATATTACATTTTTCATCTCTCTAATTTCTTTTTGTCTCATATTATGAAGCCCAAGTCTCTGTAGAAATTCTCCTACTTGTCATGTATTTTGTTGAACATATTAATTACAGTTATTTTAAAGCTTGTCTCTGACCATTTTGATAACTGAGGTATCATATGGGTCTGTTTACATGGAATTTTCCCCCCATTTTTAGACAACTTAGTCCAGACCCATGGTTTTCCTGGTAATTTTAATTGAATGTCACACAGTGTGCATTAAAATTTACACAGATAACTTAAAGGTTTGGCTGATACTCTCTTCTTCCCACAAAGGATCAATCTTGGGGAGATAAACTTGGTCTAGTCTAGTTTGGGTTTGTTTGAATGTGGGCTTCAGAGTTTTCTGAGAGTTGGTTTATATCTCTACTCCTATTACTGGAATTCAGCCTTATTCCTATGCCTGAAAGTGGGGTATTTACCAGAGTTCCATCTCTTTAGTGGGTCCAGAATTCCTGTTTATGACCTTAGTCCAGGGGACAGCTAAGAATTCTGCTGATCCCCCTATTTATTTATCTGTTGTGTTGTCCTCTTGCCTTCCTAACCCCTCTACCTAAAGATAAGCACATATATTAAGAGGAAGAATAGACAGATGATTTTGTGCATCTCAATGTACTTCCCTTTTCTCTGTATCTTGGTTTATCCTCAAATGATTGACTGAGTCCAGAGTCCAAGTTTAATTTCACAGACGCACGAGACTACATAAGAATCTGGTCAGTTTCCCAACCAAAATTCATTGCTTTCTCCTGGCTTCTGAGCCTCTGGCCCCACTCCACTTATGACCTGTCCAATGTCTCAATGGGAAAATCTCTCTGGAATGTGGACCCATCTCAATGTGCTTTCCTTCTCTCTCAGGTCCTGGCTTTTTAAGTTCTGGCTGCCTTAGTAGTCCTCTAGTACCTTCAAAGAGATTCGTTTTGTGTTTTGTTTATATTCTGTAACTGTTCTTAGTAGGAGCATTGCCGTATAACCAGCTCTCTGCTCTTACTGGAGAAGGAAAATCCAAAGATAACTTATAGACTCTAATTTTTATGATCAATATTCTGATAGTAGTTGGATTCCTCCAAATGCTTTGTGAAAAGTCAGCTTCCTGCTTTACTTAATACCCAGGAAAGGCAAAAACACCCTTCTCTGTGTGCCTTGGTTCTGTGTTATTTTTCTCCCTGCCCATTTACCCAAGTGATTGTTGTTCTGACTTCCATTATCATCAGTTTGGGGTGATACAAAGGATTATAGTTCGTACTTTCTTATGGGAAGCACATTGCCTATTTGGGGTCTGGGTTGAAAAACACTCATTTTGAAGAAACATGGATGTCATTATGCCATTAAATTTGCCCTTATGGCTGTAAGAGCTTATCAGTGCTACTGTTTAATCATTGCACTTCTAGTGGCATAAAAAACACAACTGTACACTCCCTAACTTTAAGCCTGCCTAATTTACTGACTGTGACGTATTCTCTGGTGTTCCAACCAGATGCCTTCTATAATCCAAATACACACATCCCAGCTGCTGGGAATACTAGACACTGAAAGTTCACAGCTATATCTATTCCTGGGCATTACTCTTAGCTAAAGGAAACTACATGTCCAACATTACACCACCACCAAGGAACCTGACATAGGGAAACAAAGGTCTGGTCCATGTGAAGACTTGTCCCAGCTCAAGAGCTTCCTTGGCTTGACTGGGGCCTTAGTTGAGACCACATTGCAAGTCAGCTTTTCCCTCTGTCTAATTCTGACTTCTCACTTCACTAGAGGTTTATCTTCTGTGATCACACCACAAAAAAAGCTTTTTGCATGCCATTCCCATCTCATAGTCTCTTTTCAGGGAACTTACTCTAAGGCATTGACCTAATGTTTGCTACTATCTGTGACCACTGCACTTCCTAGTCCCCATACCAGCTTGATGTCTCTTTCTATAATGTTCTCTTCAACCCTAAACACATGACATCCAACTGCCTATATGTGGCCTGCCTGCTTAGGGGCAATTTGAGCCAAAGTAGGAAAAAAATGTTGGTAAGGAAATTATGACGTACCTACCTAAGCAAATTTTTAATCAGCTCAGTTCTTTAGTTTACTAGATAAACACAGTTGAGTGAACAACAGGGATTTATTGAAGCTAAATGTCTATTTACCAGATTTGATAATAAGCCTATTATAAAAACAGGCACGCAAGAGCTTGTGGACGGAGCAGATAGGAGTTCAGGATAGACCTGAGAAAGTTTCCGTTTTGCTGTCTTTAATGATTTCTGGGCTCAAAAGAGCACTCATTATAATTGGTTTGATTTACTCTTACCTTCTGGAAATCACTAAGGTAGAGCATCTCACTGGAGGAAAATACAGAGCAAGAGTTCACTCCAGAGAAAATTCAAAATTAAAAAGTAACCAAAATACTAATAATTAACCAGTTGACTGAAGATCACTATAAGTCTCAGTTATTTCATTATCTTATGCTCTGACAAAGAGCAATTGGTTTCCATTGATTCTGTGCTAGCAATCTGAACAGAAGGAAAGTTAAATTCATTGCAAACTCTCTGTTGGAAACCTCTGGACATATTGATGAATGGTTGATATGAGAAGCAGTCAATATTTCTGTAGATACAGGATTCACCTTTAACCAGCTTGTAAAATGTCCTTTTGAGTTAAATGCCAAGTGGCCTATATCACACAACCTGCTTCATTTTGTTTCAGTTTTTCTCTTTTTAAACGTCTTAAATTTAGTACATATACTTGTATCTGTATTCTGATACAAGCTTAAATTATGTCACCTTGGAGCCCCGACATGTTCAATCTGTTTCTGAAAGGTACATTATAAAATGTTCAAAAGTATTTGTAATTAATTATGAAAAGTAGTATCTTAGTAAATAAAACCCTGATAAGACTAAAGTTCAAAAAGAAAATAATAGAATTTGAAGGCAGTTAAGGTTAGCAGTTTAAGAAACACTTACCATGGAAACCTGTGGAAGTCATGCAGGCTGACTTGTTTAGTTTTCATCCTTCACTGAAATGAAAGCCCATGAAGACAAGGGTTTTCTTGTCTGGTACTTAAACTGGTGCTTTGTGCATAGTAAGGAGTCAATAAAAGAAAAGCTGGGGCTTCCCTGGTGGCACAGTGGTTGAGAGTCCACCTGCCGATGCAGGGGACACGGGTTCATGTCCCGGTCCGGGAAGATCCCACATGCCACGGAGAGGCTGGGCCCGTGAGCCATGGCCGCTGAGCCTGCACGTCTGGAGCCTGTGCTCTGCAACGGGAGAGGTCACAACAGTGAGAGGCCCACGTACTGCCAAAAAATAATAATAATAAAAAAATAAATAAAAGCTGAATGAAAGCTATATGACTAATTTTCTCCAGCAATAAAAAAGAAAAGATGTATCAGATTTATTTAAAAGAATAGAAAAGAAAATTTTCATAGGAAGGGCATAAAGCTCTTCTATGTTCAATATGCTATCCTTGGCAAAGAAATCCACTGCAGGACAAAAGTCAAAGTGATTCCTACACCTGATAAAGCTGATGATAATGCTGATAGCAAAAGAATATATTCTGTGGAATATATTCTGATAACCTTGGTTGAAGATAGCAGAATAAAAATATCTTCTTATAAATACACTTGGAAGAAAGAAAAACAATTACAGATATTAACAATTAAAATAGGAAATGCCTAAAATCACAAAGTACAATGTATGAACAAACCATGCCAATACTGTAAATATTGGTCCAGGATGATATGGGCTGTCTAATGAAAATATTGGTCTCTTCAAGTCTATGAAAGAATTGAAAGTCTGCAAAAAGTGTTTATGCCACAAGGAAAAAAACAATCATTCCTCTTTTAATTGAAACAAGAAAATTAAGTGGTCCAACAATCTAGAAAGTATTCCTGAACCTTGTTTGACACCCATAGAATGGCAGTTAATGTGTTGCTAGACAAGAAGCTACCAGATATTCAAGGAAAAAAATCACCGTTGACATGGAGTGATGGAAGGAACATTGTGGATTGACAAAAAACTATGCAGCTATTTGATCTTTGTCAAGCCAAGAGAAGTACAGGTTAAGTCACACAAATACAATCACTTTACTCTGTACTCTATAATTATAATTATTCCCCAGGTAAGTCATGCTTGAGGAACTTCTTATGGACAAGAAAGTGTCCCTCAAATTGCTGAATTTCTGCAATAAATACTTCCAGTATCTTCTTAGGACTATATTTTTTTTTCAAAAAGTCCATTAAGACTTAATTTCCACCATCTTCTTCCTCTCTATTCTTTCAGATATAAGTGAGAATTGAAAGGGAAATATTAACATACCAATTACAAATATTGAAATTTAAAAAGGAGGAAAGGGAAAGACTACCCAGACAATTGATTAATATACACCAGACATACTACACAATCAACAGATGAAAATTGTGATTAATATTTCTCTACAAAATGAAAAATATAATATATGCTTTCTATAATGCAAGAACCTCAAGCAAAAGATACAAAATATTTGATAAAAAATTATAAAACAACAAATGAAATAAACTAGGTTATGAAAATATAAGCATTAGGATTTCAGGAAAATGTTGGGAATGGCAATATATTTTTTAAATTTTTCTTATTCTTTTAAAATACACACACACACACACACACACACACACACACACACACGGAAACCAGAATAAGCTAAATAAAAACATACAGAAAACATATATGACAAAATCCAGTAAGCCAGGTATCCTGTAGATCCCAAAACTGGAGCAAGGAAAAACCACAAACACCTACAAGAACCAAAAAAATTGGAAGAAAAGCATTACAGTTAGAAAATATTCAAAAATTTGGTGATTAAGTAAAGGATGATTTAAAAAAACAAGGTGACAGAATTCAGGAAAGATTTTAAAGAAGAAAAATATCTCAGAAATAAATAATTGACAAAGAGAATACAAGATAAATAAGCATAACAGATTATGATTTGTGATTGAAAGAGGACATTATTTAAATTCTTTTTAAAAATTAAGTTGACCCAAAAAGGATTCAAGAGAAAGTGAAAGATACAGAAAAGAGGCAAATGAAATTCAGTATATGTAGATTTGAAGTTCTCAAAGAAGAAAGCAAAAGCAATGAATGAAACAAAAACTAAAAACGTAATTCAAGAGAACTCTTTGAATTCAAATATTACTTGACTCTATATAGTAAAATAGAATGCCACATACCTGTGAAAATCTATCCAGAACAACCAACACTGAGACATATGAAACTAAAATTATTATAATACATAAAAGAAAGCATCTTTTGTCAATGACCAAGTAAATTATAAGGGAAAAAAATAGAGCCATCAGATTTTTCATAGCAACATTTTATGTCACATAACATTTAAGATATTCAAGAAAATTAAATATAAACCAGGGACTTTATAACCAGTCAAACTGATATTCAAGTACAAAAGTCACAGTCACAGTCTTATTTCTACACAAAAATACAGGGAATATTGCTTTCATGATTCTTTCCTGAAGAATCTAAGGAATGAGCTTCAGACAGCCTAAATGACTTAAACTACATTATCAAGAAATGTTGTAAACATGAAAGATGTATTTTCCCATGGAAGTAAATATTATTATAAAGAATACAATAAAGTTAGTACTGATAATATATGCTTTGACATTGAGGATTTAGCTTAACTGTCAAAACTAGCTGGGAGTGATTGACAGGATAGTGGAGTGATAACCTCGGTGGACTGCTTTCCTGAAAAAACAATGAAAACGAAAATACTGGCAAAACAAAGACGTTCCTGGTGGGTAGGTTCTTGTCTCATCACAGAAATAATTCAAAGAGGAGACAGGGAGGTCAAGAAAGTAAAATGAAGATTTATTGAAGCAAGAGTATACTCTCCAGGGAAGGGCGGGCAGTCTCAGGTGAGTAGCTGCCCTGAGTTTCTTTGCCAAGCAGGTTATGTGGGGCATAGAAATGAAGAGGCGGCATATTCATTGGGGATGGGGGGTTTGGGGGTTCTATTCTCTGATTTTCAACCCAGCTTCACCTTCCCAAAGAGCGGAGGGATTTTTGTCTTTATTTAGTCTTTATTGGAAGTGTCATGGCCTTGGTGCATGATGGGAACTTCCAATCTGCAAGGCTAATTTTATTGTAATGACAGCATAATGAGCAAAAATTACATTTGGATGCCGGAGATTCCCCCCTTTTCCCACCTTTCTATGTCCTCCTCCAGGACACTGATCACCCCAACATGTGTGGTTTCCTGTCAGTCTGGAGGCTCCTGCTTTTCTTTGCCTGCCCAAGGACCCCCGTTGTTTACAAGATGTGTGGTTTCCTGTCACCTAGCCCCTGCCCCCCTTTCTCTGCTCATATCTAACTACCCGCCTGCTTTAACAAAACTAGCCAATAACTATTTCAGAACTCTGGAAATTAACCAAAGCTACAGCAAACTGAAAATCATTTTATCTAAAAGAAACTACTGAACCTTCATAACACAACCTCCGTTTAACTTGGGCCTATTCCCGTAACCTGTCATGCTCTGCTCAGTAGTGTGGTAGCTATGGAAAGCCAATATTCTTGCAGCCAAACAGGATGACTGAACTTTTCTGATACCCCATTAAAAGCACCATCTTCAGAGCACCGTAAATACATTATATGAACTTCCAACTACCAGAGAACTCTCTATGCCCAGGTAC
Organism: Phocoena sinus; assembly: GCF_008692025.1. Taxonomy (NCBI): domain Eukaryota; kingdom Metazoa; phylum Chordata; class Mammalia; order Artiodactyla; family Phocoenidae; genus Phocoena; species Phocoena sinus. The sequence continues at coordinate 108,705,303 of NC_045769.1, forward strand.
TATGGCTATTCAATTCAACTCAGTGCTCAGCTCATTAAGAAGAAAAAAAAAAACCTTACCCTTAGGGGACTACCAAAGCAATATCAATCTCTTGACAACATTGTATCTGCCTAAGGCTATGACTTGCTTTGTCAGTAGTAAACAACAGTCTAGCCAGGAATATAAAAGGGAATTATGGAAAACAAGATGAACATAGGGAATTTGAAAAGCTCTGACATTCCTGCAGATCTCAAAATTGGTGCTCACACAGGAGGCTGTGCACATGCCCAGGAAAAACATGGTAAAAAAATAAGAGCACTTTCCTCTGGATGAACTTGAAGCTCTGCACATGGTGGAAGTGAAAGCTAGGTCTATCGTGTAGACTGTCTGAAGTTTGAAGGTTTGCCCTCTTACACAGCTCCCCTTAGCAAAGGGAGGAAGACCAATAGGAAAGGCATTTAAGGATATCTTCTTACCTAAAAATGGCTGACTACTACATTATACTGATTTAGGGGAAAATCCCAGGAAGTTAAGCATAAAAATAAGAACAAAAGCTTAAGAAAAGTAGCAGAGAACTCAGTGGCTTCAACTGCAGAGAATACAGACTCTACAGAATTGGTCCAGGTAATTTCTTAAACAGAAAAGCAGCAACAAGAAAATAAATAACAGAAAAAATAAACCCACAAATAAGAGTACTAAAAACTGGATGGGGAAAGGATTTGACCAGAATTACTACAATATATTATCTGAAATATCCAGTTTTCAACAACAAGGACAACAAAATTATGAGAAATGCAAAGAAATAGGAAAGTATACCACATACTCAGGAAAAAAAGTGCCCAACAGAAAATGTTCCTGAGAGGAGCCAGATTTGGGACTTAGTAGACAGAGACTTCAAAGCAGTTATTTTAAATATATTCACATAGCTAAAAGAAATGATAAATAAAGAATTACCCTCCCAGATATATGGGAAGAAAAATGAAAACACATGTTGACACAAAAGTGAGTACATGAGAGAAATGAAAACATGTCAACACAAAAATATGTAAGCAAATGTTCATAGCAGCATTATTCATAATAGCTGAAAAGTGCAAAAAAACATGTACTAGTTTCTTGTGTCTACTGTAACAAATTATCATGGGCTTGGTAGCTTAAAATCAGAAATTTATATTCTCACAGTTCTGGATGCCCCAAATTGCCACATACATGTGTAGCTCTCTGCTAGTGGTGTTAATATTGTCATTATGAAACTGGTGTGTGTGTGGTATGAAATAAGGAAAATTGATAATTATGACAGATAATAATTATAGCTTGAAGTTTCAGTATGAACTTACAACATAATGTTTTAAAAAATTGTGTTACTCTATACACTGAAAAGTCCTAAAAACAATAATTGTCCAGTGACAGTAACACACCTCATGCACAGAGTATTTTCTGTAAATACCTTCTTACTGAGATAAACCAAGACTATGGGAAAATGACTCTCGATTCCAGATCTAAAGCAAAAGAAAATGTACAAAATGAAGCTATATAACAGTTTTTCCTATCAGAAAGCCAGAAAAATATCAAATACTAGAAAGTCTCTGTGAAAAGGATCCACGGACCAAGTTTCACAATGTTTTATTGTTCAGAGGTGACAAAATGTGTTAGTTACATTAATAACTGTACACATCAAGTCTAAATCCAGGAGTTCATAAAGATACAAGAGCAGCAACAACAAAACAAACAAAACACCTGTCATCGCTAAGGAAACAGTCCATTATTTTGAAAACTGGTAAAAAGAAAAATCTTACTTTACTATATTTGCTATATGAACTATAACTCACAATAACCAAATATTGATAAGAGAAGTTGCCTGTTTATGAAATTATTCCATCAAATAAACAAGGAATAAATGATAGAATAATGATATCAATAATTGAAATCCCAATTAATTAATGGGTCTAGACAATGATTATCAATGGCTACTAATATCAAAAAAAGAGAGAAAATCAGGCCATTCTAATGGAAGTACCCTGCAACTCTTAAGAAGTAGTCTTGTAAAAGTAAAATTAAATGTAAAGTTAATAAAGTCTCTAGAGTTAAGCTTAAATGAACAGAAATACAGAGTGCAAAGGAACATGATAAATAATACCAGGCATCACAGGTTCCAGATGAATTCTATCCATGTTTCAGCTAACAGATTGCCCAAGTGCTTTCAAATTTTTTTTCAGAGCATAAACACCAAAAGTTCCCAAATTAGTTTTACAAAACCATAATACTCTGGATATGAAAATATGACCAAAAATAGTATGATGACATAAAATGACATAAGACATAGACAAAATTCACTAATAAGTTGCATTATTGTAAATAGATTGTAAAGATTGTAAATGTCCTATATGATATATTAATAAGAAATCCTACAGGACATTAATACAGGAATATATAGCCACCAAATGCCTTATACAATATTCATCATAGTAACCGAAAAGGCATAAATATTTCTGTACCTACTGGACAAACAATATTCAATAAAATTTGATACCTATTCCTGATTTTAAAATTATAATAAAGTACCAATAATTAAGCCAAAGCCAGCATAATGCTTAATGGTGAAACACTAAAAGCATCCCTACTAAAATCAGGAGTAAAACAATATTGGCCATTCTCTTCACTATTTTTATCATTATTCTGGAGGTCTTAGCCAGTACAAGTTGGCAAGAAAAAGAAATATGACACATAAGGTTGGAAAGGATTCAAAATTATTGTCATTTTCTAAAGATAATAGAGCATGTCTAGAAGGCCCAAGAAAGTTAGCTGAACACTATTAAGAACTAAAAAAGAACCCAGTAAAGTGGTTGATTACAAAATGAACATTTAAAATTCAATAGTGAACCACTCTAAAACGATTAACCACTTAGAAAATATAAAGAGAAAAAGACTGCAGTTATAATAACAACAAAGAATAAAAATATGTGTTAACAAGGAATATGCTAGCACTGTATGAAAAAAAATTGTGAATGCTAGTGAGAATTAGAAAAAAAACTATTTTAATGAATGGAAAGTCATACTCTATTTTTGAGGAGAAAAAGTCAATATTATAAAGCTATGAAGACTCTTTATAAATTCATAAATAAATCTATATAAATCTGTAAAGCTGTCAACATCCTATCTGTAAATCTATAAATGTATATTTATATGATTTTGACATTTTAAAAGGGAAGGAGAGTTAGTAAAAGCAAACTAATTCAACACTTTATATGAAAAAGCAAACATAAAATTATATCCCAAATAATTCTAAAGAAGATGATCACAAGTATTATAAAGTATAGTAATTACAAGCTTAATATTGGCACATAAATAGAAGACATACATCAATGAAATGGAAAAGAGAGTTCAAAAATAAGATAAAATTTAGTAAAAGATATAATGTTAGGTCAAACCAGTTAAATAAAGATGGATTGATTGATACCTGGTGTTTCGACAAATGGCTGACCTTCTGGAAAGTAATGGAAGATAGATGCCTATTTACTTCTTGTATGAATCAAAGTTAAAGAAATTGTAAATTACTAGAATAAATATGAGAGAATTTTTAAAAATAATATCCAACTTTGTCTATAATTTAAGTGTAATTACAAACTCAACAAGATTTGTCATGGAAGTTGACTCCTAAAATCCTTACAAACATAGAACATGCTTAGGAAACGGCGTGAAACTTTTAAATGAAGAAAAAAGGTAGACCAACTTGCCCTCCCAAGTAGTAAAAATACAATTCATGTCTTTTACCCACATTTCCCCTTCTTTACAAATAAATGTTCATCCTGTAAGTACAGTCTTGATTCTCTCTGACCTTCACTGAACACTTTGAATAAAGCCAGCAACAAATTTCCCAGCATAATTCACAGTTGGTTTCTTTATTTTTCAGTTATATGTGAGACAAAGAATATATAACCCCTTTGAAAGTACATGTTTTCTGTGTTTGTTCTGGTGTTTTCAGAGTAATTGAAATGCAACCGTTTACTATCACTAGAAAAAGTGTACTAATTAAATGTCAGCTTCATGGTATCTCAGTCAAGGTCTGAGCACGTGTCCTATCGAATTTCATTGATAGGAAGTGATAAACTCACCCATTGCTAGACCCATCTTCCTTCTGAACACATACTCTGCTGGTTAAAAAGAGAACCTGTTCCACTTGCCTGTCTGGTAGTATTTATTCCCCACACTGCTTTGTTGACAAATGAGATAATGTTTGACACTAACTAGCAATGAAATATGCCTCCCAGGATTGAGGTGATGCATTTGACTCTCTCCATTTTGGTGATGCATATTACTGAAGGTCCCTTCAGGACATTTTATCTCAAAACGAATTTTTGTTGTTGTTAAAGAGAGTGAGAATGCATGGAGCAGGTTTATGAGCCTTGCCTGTCTGCCTAGGAAACTAGCTATTTTGACATAATCTCCAGGAGACATCTCAGGTATCAACTTAACTCAACTGCAAGAGGCAAGCACATTGGACAACCAAACTTCATTCATTTTACCTGCCCTTGACAATGCCAAATCCAAGCTGCCTTAGCATCGAAAGGAATCACTATGATTGGCCGAACACTGGGAGGACACTCATTCATTCACTCATTCATTCAATATTCATTGAACACATAAGTCAGAAGCCATTGTAAGTGATGAGGACACAGAAATAAAACAATCAGGCAAAAATTGCTACCTTCAAGGAGCTTACATCCTAATATAATATACAGTGTCACAGTAATCATATATATGTGATTAATATTTGCAGGATTCCAATTAAAATGTAAGTCTAGATCTCTGCAGACAAATTGCACAGAAGTGGAAACAGAAGAGAAGTATGGAACCAGAGTGGGCAATTACCTATGCGATCTCTTCTTTTACAGGAACATCTTTAGGTACATTATTGGGTACATAATATTGTGATAGGTAAGTACAGATACTGTGATTTTGACTAAGTTACCAGTAAAAAGTGAAAGATTCAAAATAGGACACCAGTCTGAATGCCTGTTGAGTCCTTATTTCACCTCATTCCTAGTGAAACTTAATGATCTACAACTAGGAAATTATGGCTTTTGGTTTAACATAGCCTAAACCTTAGACTTTGATCAAATTTTAACCTCCAAATATTAACTTATCCATTTATTATCATTTATGCCATTTCATCCTAACAATAATGCCCTGTAGTAGCTGAATTTGGTATCTTCACTTTTGGGATAACGTAACTGAAATTCAAAAAAGTTAGGTCAGGTGCACAAGGTCACACTGCAAGAAGGAGATAAAACCAGAAGCACACCCAGCTCTTCCTGCTTCAAATCTTGTATTCTGGCCCATGCCATCAGATGCAGTGTTCTGTATAATGCTTTCAGATGCTAACGGGGAAGCAAGGATGCATAAACAGTGGCCCTTGCCCTCTAGTAGTTTACAATCTAGTATGCAAACAAAGCACCAACACAAGTAATTGCAAGGCAGGAACTGTGTATTTTTTTAATATATAAAACACTTAAATCTAGATAACAAAAACAAAAAAAAGAAAGAAAGAAAAGAGCACAAATCTACAAAGTTCACATTACAGAAGAGGGCAGGCAAGAGCACATACTGTGTCTCAAGTGACTGTGATTGGCCACGAGGGCTACAGATGGTAGCTCGTGGGCTTCTGAAGCCACCAAAATGTCTTGCTGGTAGATAGAATGTCTAGTTCTCTTGTCAGAGTTGGAGCTGTCGCAAATACACCCAGCCTGAAAGCAGAAGCTCTGGTCTCCCTCCTTTTCTCTGTTCTTCCAGAAAAGCCATGTAACCTCTTTTCCACTCTGGTAAAGCCATCTTCTTCAAGACAGTCTGTGGAGTCATCTTCCCCCAAGAAGCTGGGCTGCCTGTGTCCTGCTGTACTGGGGAAGGCTTCTCTCCCCACCAAGGCTCACTGCTGTCAGAATCAAAGCACCAGCACCAAACACAGCCCCTTGTACACGAGGACACAAGTAAATGTGTACGAAGGTAACAACTTCTTACAAATCGTCAGAGAGACCAAGCAGCCTCTGGGCTCGGTGAGAAATTTTTCCATTGTGCTTTCTCAACCTCATCCTGAGAATAGGAATTAATTTTATTTTGACCATCTCAAGAGAAGTTTTGTTTTATCCCCTTCCATCTCCTAGAACGTCACAAAATAGCTTGGAGGAGAAATGTTTCTTCTGAGGAGTATATGAGTCATGGGATTCATTTTTTCACATTCTTATGAAATTCTCAGGGCCTCAGGGGTAAAACTAACAATTTGACTTTTGTCCTGCAAGGTCTGCTTTGGTCATGGAATTATAAAAATGTCAAATATTCTCACTAAATTTCATTCTCTAAGGTATCTGTGCTTCAGGTCAAAAGCTAATGAATTGTGGAAGAGGGACTATACAACCTGGGGTTGATAGGAGGCAGGGATGATTTAGAATCCAGTAGAAGTTTGCATCACTGTGATACCGGGTACAATGCTCACATCACCTGACTTTCTTCCCGTCTTCTACTGTTGATCTCAGAGAGGCAGCCGTGAGCGGTGTCATGAAGCAAGGTCTTAATTCCTTGTCCAGGAATTGAACCTGGGTAGCTTAGATGAAAACCAGGAATCCTAGCCAACAGACAGGCAAGGGCTAGAGACTAGAAGCTATTTTTCCCTGGCTCTTGCCCCCAGTGAAAAACGCATTTCTCACAGAGGCAAAAACTGTAAAAACAGGTACAAAGTTTACTATTAGAGACACAGCACAACAACAAGTGGGAGAGCACACAGAGAAACAGGTTGTTTAGTTAAGATAGAAGCAAGGCAGAGATGTACACCCAGAGAGAAATGGTGTGGGCGTCCCCCCTAATGAGGAGGAGTGCAGTAAAGAGGCAGTTAGGTCATTTATTTATTTATTTTTTAAACATAAGTTTTAAATTTTTTTTAATTTAATTATTTTTTTTTATTTTGGCTGCGTTGGGTATACATTGCTGTGCGTGGGCTTCCTCTAGTTGCAGCGAGTGGGGGGTACTCTTCGTTGCAGCGTGCGGGCTTCTCATATTTAAATACTCATGTTGAAATACATCCATGCATCTAGAATAGTTCTGCACATGCAGGCACTCACTCTTTATTTGTTGAATAAACAAATGAATGACTGTGGAAGAAAAGAATGAAACTTCCTGGATTCCACTTCCACTTAACATTCTGGACAGAAAAGGTGGGAGATAACATTGATGTAGGGAAAGGATGAAGCTGGGCAGTTAATGTGAATGAGTAGAGTTGAGGTGAGGCAGTGAAGGGTGGTGGGGACAGGGGACGTGAGAGTAAGTGTGAGCTGTGTATGGAGGCACTTTCTGATCTGGTCCATTTTTGGAGTTGAGGAAGTGTGCTCCCAGAGTTGCCAGACCTGATGTCCCAAGAGAAGACACAAATCCAGGTTAAGGAAATTTTTCTGGATTTTAAAAACATAGTGCCCACTTGAGAGCTAAATCTAACCTCTGTACTCTCCATCGATGAATGATATAAACACTCTTTAAAAATCAGAAAACTCAGCAGACAAAAAAAAATAGTGATCTGTAGTGAGACCAGTCTCATATGGAGATGGCAGGCAGCTTCTCATGAACAAGGTGCATAAGACCAGGTGCAATGTGGCCACAGCCCTCTAATTATGAAGTAGGTCTTTCTGATGAGCACCCAGCATCCTGAAGCCATCTAAGAATACATCATGAGTCACCTCATTAGCATAACAAACACTCTAATAACTTAAGAAATTCCAAGGGCATTTGAAGCTCTGTGCCAGGAACTGGGCGCAAAGATCAGATATATACTTTATCATACTACACTATGAGATGGAGAAATAACATCACTAAAAGGGGTTAAGAGCCCAGGGGAATTGGGAGCTTTCAAATCTGGGCATACAGGTGAAAACAGATATGGACCTTGACCAAGTCCAGTGGCTCTAGAGAATCAGTGTGGTGTAGTGGTTAAGAGCAGAGCTCCAAAGACAGATTCCAGCTCTCTGCCTCTCACCAGTTGTAAGATTTTAGATAAGATGACTTTCTAGGGACTTCCCTGACAGTCCAGTGGTTAAGACTGCATGCTTCTACTGCAGGGGACAGGGGTTCGATCCCTGGTGTGGTCCGGAATCCCGCATACCACAGGGTGCGGCCAAAAAAAAAAACAACAACAACAAAAATATGACTTTCTAATCTCTCTGGGCTTATTTTCCAGTTGGTTTAATGGGGTTAACAATAGGCCTAGCCTCGAAGTCTTGTTATTAATATTTAACAAGATAGTCCATGAAATGTGCTTAAAACAGTGTGTGGTATAGGGTAAGATAGTAGTATATATCATTATCATTATCATAGTGGAGAAGGCAGACATGGAATATCTGGGAAATAATAATTACACAATTTCCTGTGTAATCCGGGAAAATAAGTAAGTTGTATTACAGTTGTGTTTTTTAAATTATGGGTCATACTCATTAGTGAGTCATAAAATCAGTATAGTGAGTTGCCAGCAGCATTTTTGAAAAGTGCCAAAGAATGAATAGGCAACAGCAGAGAGCATTGCTTCCTAAAATATCTGTTTTCATCATGTGTGTGCCTGTGTTTATATATAATATACTGAGGTACCATGGAAAACACATTTCTTCTTCTGAGGTGTTATTTCAATTTACTGAACTATGAGCTCTTTGAAGGCAGGATGACACTTCAATCATCTTTCAATTCCTAGAAAATCAAGCATAGGACTAAGTGCAACACAGACATCAGTAAATCTGCTTTCAGTAAAAAGAGACTGATGGGTAGATAAATATAAGTAAATTATAGATGTCTTCCTTGAGTGCGGGATATAAACCAATGCTTTTTCAGTGTATAAGTGGAGACAGAAAACAGGTAAGTCCTGGACACCATCTTCTAGGCCTGTATGTGTAAACAAAATATGAAAACCATGAGAATATGATGCAAGAGAATATGTTTTAGTTTATTCAACAAATACCAGATGAGTACCTCCTATGTAACTAGCACTATTCTAGGAATAGAGGGCAGAGTACTGAGCAAAGAACCTGTTCTGATGTAACATAAGTTCTGATGAAGATATAAAATAAACAATCAGATGTATAATATAACATCAGGAGTGATACATGTCATGGGGGAAAACAAGCAGGGGAAGGGGAAGAGTGGTGAGGTCAGGGAAGACCTCTCAGGGGCTGGTGTTTGAGCACAGGCCCAATTGAAATAAAGTGTTGATCCACACAGCTATCCTGGGAAAAGTGTTACAAGCAAAAGACATAAAAGAACAAATGTCTGGAGATGGGCTCATTTCAGACACTTGAGGAAGAGCAAGGAGGGTGCTGTGGTTGGAGATGAGAGAATGAAGATTGTGTGTGTGTGTGTGTGTGTGTGTGTGTGTGTGTGTGTGTGTGTGTGTGCATTCAGCTCCCAAAGTGCTGTGCATGATGAGCTAGGCTTGTTACCAAACCAAACTTGGGTCTGCTCACCCACACACAGTAAATCCAATCTACTGACGCTGGGTTGTGGTGAAGGAAAGCACAGCATTGACTGCAGGGCACCAAGCAAGGAGAATGGGCAGCTTATGCTCAAAAGACCAAAACTCCCTGACGGTTTTCAGGGAAGGAGTTTTAAAGGCCATGTGAGGGAGGGGCTGCAGGGTACGTGATCAGCTCGTGCACAATTCTTGGATTGGTTGGCATCAAGGTGACATTTCAAGCATCATCAACTTTCTGGTTTCAATCAGTGTAGGGTCTATGTTCTTGTGGTCAGCAGTTTTCATCTGGTGGGGGTCAGCTTCCTATAAAAACAACTTAGGAATGTGTGTCAGGCCTTCAACTATATCTTTCGGGGAACTGGGAGTTTGGTGACTCTGCTATGTGGTGGATTTATAGGCTAAATTGTTACCAGTTTCCCAGCCTAACTATTCTTTGTTTCTACATCTTCACATTCGTGATCATTAACCCCTGAGTCAGCCTTTTGAGACTCAAGGGAGGCATGGGAGACTAAAGCAAAAGTCTTTTACTTCAGAGGACAGGAACATGGGCTTATATACAGTTTCAGACAAAGAGGACAAAGAAGACCTTGGCAAGAAATGAAATGTGTGCAATGAGCAACTGTTGTGTACTAATGACATGTATCCCCTCATTGAACACTCACAGCCACCAGGACAACAATAATAGCTAATAATGTATTGATCACTGCCTTCAGCACTTGTGTGTACAGACTCCTTCATAAGAAGCCTGTGATGTTTCAGATAGGAGGAAACAGGCTGAGAGATTCCAAGTAATTTTCCAAATGAGTTAAGCTAGCACGGGCAGACTTGGTTTTTCCAATGATCACTGTGTGATCTCACATTCCCATTGGCCCACCACACTGACTCTCTATTGATGAAACTTGGAGGGATAGTTCAGATTGTCAGACTTGGATAGATCTAGGAGGAGAGAGCAGGGCTGAAAAGGAAGGGCCAATTCAGGTAAGTAGCTTAGTCTAAAGTGAGGTGGGTGGATGGAGGTCCTAATATAGGGACTGCAGAGCCATGATAAGACACAGGACCAATTTCAGGTGGGTCCACAGGCAAGTCAGCTCCCTCCCTCCCTTTGTCAGATGCCAGCTACCAGCACAGTAGGAAAGGCACCTGCCTGAACTGTCATGGCCCAGAGGGGATTCACAAGCAGTGCACCTGCCCTCAAACATAGCTGACAACTTTTTGTTCAGGAGGAGGGATAAAGCTTAGGAACGGATCTGAAGGACCCAGAGTACTGGACTTCAGTGGTTGCCATAGAGACAGTAAGAGAGGACCAATTTGTTGCCTTCCCCTCCAGGCTGTCCTTTCTGAGCAGAATGCTGTGTGAGGACAACCTGTCAAGGGTAATTTCCATCACGTTCCCAGGCTGCCTCCCAGGTAACCTCGCACCAATGTCTGCTCTGGAGCCTGCACCTGGCAGGTGAGAGAATGTCCCACCTGCAGTGGATGGAAGGTGCTCCTGCCCTGTGTGCCTGCCAATGCAGGGAAGGACCTCCTCACCTCACCCAATGCATCCAAAAGGATGCAGAGGACCAAGAGAAGAACAACGTGTGTGCCGGAAGCCTGAGCACCACTGAAATGATTTCCTGTGGAAGATGTTCATAGAGTGGGCAATCAAAAATTTAATCTTCCACAAAAAGACCTGTGGCCTTTGCCCTCGCTACTAGAAAGTGATCTCCAGGCCCTTGGGATATGCCTGGTAGTGGTGTCTTTGTTTGACTTGGGCCCTTGGGTCATACTGGTTAGCCTAAGAATGTGATATAGGGGCTTCCCTGGTGGTACAGTGGTTGAGAGTCCATCTGCCGATGCAGGGGACACGGGTTTGTACCCCGGTCCGGGAAGATCCCGCATGCCACGGAGCGGCTAGGCCCGTGAGCCATGGCTACTGAGCCTGCGGGTCCGGAGCCTGTGCTCCACAATGGGAGAGGCCACAACAGTGAGAGGCCCACATACCGCAAAAAAATAAAAAATGATAAAAAAAAAAAAAAAAAAAAGAATGTGATTTAGAGTGGGGCTGGCCACACCTGATAGTAACAATGTGATTTGAGGTGGAGGCTTTTGGTCATGGAATATCAGTCAGCCTCTGGAGGGGCTAGAGACTGAAGTCATGAGGGCAATCAACCAACCACGCCCACTTGATGGAGCCTTAATAGAGATTCTGGACACCAAGGCTCAGGTGAGCTTCCCTGATTAGCAATATTCCATGTGCATTGTCACATGGGGTAGTGCCAGGAGGGAAATGTCATCTTGACTCCTTGGGGAGGACAACTGAAAACTCCACATTTCATACCCTGTAGTCTCTGCCTTACATGCTTATTTCCCTGGCTGTTTCTCATCAGCAAGGACCAGAATCCAGAAACCATCCACCACTCTTCCCTTGCTCTCTCTGGTTTTTTCAAACAAGTCAAACTCACTGTTGACTTCTAAACTCCAACTTTGCTTCTCCCTTCCTGGAAAGCACTACTTCATTCCTCCCTATGTCTGGGTCCTTCCCATCATGTAAGCCTCTGCTCAAATGTCCTCTTCTTCCAGAGGGTCTTCCCTGACTTCATCTAACTTAGCCCTCCACCCCAGACACTTCCTACCACAACTCCCTGTGTTACTTTCTTCATTGCAATTATCACCAGCTGAAATTCTCTTGATCACATCTTGATTCATGGGTTTAGTGTCCATCTTTCCACCCAGAATTAAGCTCTGGAAGAGCAGGTGCAGGAAGATCTTGTCCATAGCTATATTGCTAGAGCTAATATTAGTACCTGCCATGAAGTACAATGAGTATTTGCTGACTCAATGAATTTATTCCTTTCATGGGAGAGAAAATCAAAGACTAGAACAGAGCAGGGGCCCACCAGACAGCACACATCTCTACTCAGGGAGGCTAAGACGAGCATATGTCAACTGAAACATTTCCCTGGTGTGTCCAAGTTTCCTTGCCTTTTAAACAGACTTGAATTTTGTTTTAATTCAATGAGATGAATGTAAAGTTGTTCCAGACAACATTTAAACTTTGGATTCATGCTGAATACTCTTACTGTGAAGCCAGTAAGAGTCGATGGTGGTGGTAGTTTGGTTTGTTTTTGTTTTTTGGTCTTTGTTTTTGTGGGAGGGAACTTATCTGTTTGGTTGGTCGTGCTTGTTTTTTGGTTTGTTTGTGTTTTTGTGATGAAGTGGAAAAAGAAATGCATGGTCAGAAGAGAAAGGTGTCAAAAGAAACCTTCAGCATGTAGGTGGAGGGAGATGAAGGGGGTAGATTAGTGATGTGTCTGGAACAAGCCTGTTTTCCAGGAGAAGTGCCTTCCCTGTGAATCCCCTTGCAGGTTTCTTTCCTTAGTGTGACCACAGGGATTATCAAAGAAGGCAATGTGAATAAACCCCTGGCACAGGGTGGGGCTCCACAGGGACCTCCCTGGATCTGATCCCAGCAAGTGAGTCCAGAATTCAGATGCTGAAGCTTCCCTTGATTGGACAGGATTTTTGTACCTGTAATTTTTTGCAGAGTGGAGAAGAAGGCATTTGATAGTGAGAAATGTGTTCCCTTTATGTACATTCCAAGAGCAGCAAATTAGCTTCTCTGGAGAGGAGGGTCCTTTCTGCTGCACCTCAGCCTGACAGAGACTCAAGATGACTTTCACCTCTACCTTGGCACATCATGAACAGAAGGTCAGGTCAAACTTTGGAGATGTACATATGTGATACACACACACACACACACACACACACACACACATTCTGTTGTTGGGAGCTTTTTTTTTACTCTTTTTCCTTTTTGATAAACTGTCACTTCATAAGGCAAAAGACAATGAGTGAGAGCCCCAAATTCCAACCCAACAAGGAATAAAAGTTCAAGGTCAACACAGACCACAGGAATGGCTTTTGGGCATGTCCTTTCCATCCCATTCTAGTCACTGTGATCACCTCCCCCTAATCCTGTCTTCCTTTCTTTAAAATAGTCTTATTTTGTTGGGTATCCACATCTCTCTCATTTTTTTCCCCTCAAAAACAACTTTCCCCAGCTCTAAGGCAGAACATGTGACTTCTCAACCAATCTCACCTCCCAGCCACAGTTACTGGTTCAGGAGTGACCACCCAATCCAAACTGGGTACTAGAACTGGGAAAATGTTACCTAGTGGCTTCTGGGGGAAAATGTGTCCTTTCTCTTCCAAGAGATTTCCAAGGAGACACATCATCTCTCTCGTGGATCTGGATGCCTGTAGGTCTTGGGAGCTGCTGGCAACCAACTTTGCAACCACCAGGGGGAGCGAGGAGAAGGCAGAGCAGAAGGAAAGAAAGAAGTCAGGTCCAGCTAAAATCACTGAGCTGTGAATCACCCAACCCTGGCCTCACAGCCCTGCAGAAACTTTGCAATGAGTCAATTTCCATTTATGCTAATAGAGTTGGCTTGTCTATTTTTTGCAGCCAAGTGCATCTGCATTCTACCTAATGCAACCACCTGGCTCCTGGATGCATTAAACTGTTAGCTTGGCATCGTTCATTCATTCATTAATCCATTTCATTCATCTGACAAACAGATCACCTACTTTGCATCAGTGACTTAGTGGGAATAGAGTCCCCAGTAATACATGGCACCTAGTCTTTAAGCTCACAGTCTAGGGATAAATACAGTAAATTCTTATTAAAATAAAAAAGGATTCAGGATAGTGAGATAAGTGCCATAAGTAAGGTGATATAAGATACAGAGTGGGACACAAGGAATAGTAATCAACTGTACCTTAGTTGGGGGAAGAAATAGTCATATGGGTCTTGAACACAGAGAAGACATCCTCTCCAGGCAGAAGGAGGGCAATGGTGCATCGGGTAGAAAAATTAGCATATTTAAGAGCTCAGAGGTGTGAAATTGCAATAAATAGCTCAAGGAACTATGAGCAGTTTGGTATGATTGGGGTGTATGGACATGAAAGAGAAACGTTGGGAGACAAAACTTAATGGCTAAGGAGGGGTGGATTTGGAGGGCTTTGCACACCACCGTTAGGGAGACAATGAAGGGCTCTAACAGTAGTTTTCCATTCTAAATGATGTTACCAAAGTCATCCTTCCCCCAGAAAGCCCTCCATTGATTTTATGTACATTTTTCAATAAGCCCTGAAATGCATTCTATTCAATTTAGTGACACACAATGCTAAGGCGTGGTCCTGGGATACTAGATTCAGGAAAGTCAGGGACTAATAGACACTGGTCTACTTTTCCCTCTGGAGTAAGTGGGTGCTCCGTTAAGACTGGTCAGACTCCATGAAGGACCTCTAGTGACCTCAAACGTATCCAATGGCATTTGCCTTTGAAATAAATTAAAGACTTCTTTGATTCATTATTATCATGAGGGTTGTTTGTGATGTAATTCCAAGGAGATTTTGGCAAGAAGGAAGCATTTATTTGTTTTGATGTGTTCAATTTTGCATTCATTTTATACGACACTAGTGTTGCCCACCTTAGAGTTTAGTACTGGACAAATTGCTAGATAATTAAGATTTTATTATTCTCTTTGACAATTTCTTGATTCTTTTTCTCGGGACTCATGAGAGGTTAGCAAGCCCCATAAAAATGTGTGTGCCCTCCACTGCAGCCAGGCTGGTCCTCCAAAGGATCCCTGAACACTCAAACCCCATTTCTGATGCAGTGCCTTTGCTCAAGCTGTTTTGTTTGCCAGGAATGTCCTGTTTTCTGTTTGCTCCTATGTTGTTGTTGTTGTTTTTAACACCTTTATTAGAGTATAATTGCTTTAAAATGGTGTGTTACTTTCTGCTTTATGACAAAGTGAATCAGCTCTACACATACATATATCCCCATATCTGCTCCCTCTTGTATCTCCCTCCCACCCTCCCTATCCCACCCCTCTAGGTGGTCACAGAGCACTGAGCTGATCTCCCCGTGTTATGCAGCTTCAAGGTCCATCTCTTTCCTGAGATCAGATTGTAAAAAAACACAAGGCTGGCAGTGAGAAGACCTAGTTGTGTGAGATTTGCAGAGTCACTTGAGATATTTGAGCCTGTTTCTCCAAAAGTAAAATGAGAGCTTTCAACAGGTCAATTCAATATATAGGTATTAAGCAATTAGCTTATAAATAAGATTTTAATAGATGCTGACATACAGAGATATTATCTCTTTTGGGGAGAATTAGCAAACTGGATGGGGAAAGACAAATAGAGATGTATATAGAAATAATTACAACAGGAAAATACTCTTATACAATATGGGAGATTGTGTCAATGATTTCCAAAAATCCACAAAGCTGATATTCTGTATTTCTGTGCTCTCATAGGGTTGTTTTGGGTTTTTTTTTAACATTTTATACTTAGTTCATCATACTGTTTAGATGGGTTAAACTTCTTTCCTCAACTAAACTAAACTATAAATAGATCTCAAAGAAATACATTTGCAATATGTTGTAGAGCTGACAAAGAGATTTCATTTGTGATAGCTAAATAAATCATCACTATGTAAATCAGTGAGCTAAATTAATCTTCTTTTACTGAGGAAGGAACTCTGAGAAATAAACCATCTTCTTATCCAATGTCTACAGATAAGTGGAAGAGCCACTGTCTAAGGTCACTGTTTTCCTTCTGTGCCATGATGCTTAGTCCTCATGATCTTAAACCAGGATTCTCTCTCTATTTCTCTCTCTCTCACTCACACACACACATACACACATCTCTTCTTTACAGTTTTGTTAAGAAGCAACATTATGGAGAAGTACAATCCTATCCATATCACCTCCCTTTTCTACACTACTCTTATCCCCGAATGCCCCTGCTTCTTCACTTTGTCTGTCTCATCAGAACAGGCCTTCCTCTCCTCTCTATAACTAACCCTTTGCCAAACATCTGAGCAATGCACTCCATCTCCTCCCACCCATATCAAGACTTTTCTCTCTTAATTCTTCCTTCTCAGTGGCTCTTCCTCTCCTCTCACTGAAAAATGTTCAGATGCCCATTCATCCAAACTGAACAACATGAAGTGACCACTCTGCACCAAGCCTTGAACTGAGTATTGGGGCAACAAAGATAAGACATGGTTTTGTCCTCAAAGAGCTTATCATCAAGTCTTGGGAGTCAGAAAAGAACACAGAATTAATTCACTCAAGGAAACTCTTGTTCTTACTAAATTTTGAGTGTAGACCAAGGGAAGATTGTAACGTAACAAACTGAAAACTGTGACAATCCTGGCCAAACACCCAACCACACACTCAAAACTGGTCCACTTGCTGCTTTCTATAAATGTCCCAGTGATGGTTTTTCCCCAAGCCTGACTGCATGGTGTTCTCTACACCTTAAATTGCTGGAAGAAGGGGGTGCCTTCTTCAAAGATCTTAGGCTCATCATCCCATCCTGTTCCCAAAAGTGCCCGACCTTCCTTATAATTATATAAGCATGTTTTATACCACCTACATCTTGCAAAGGGGATCAAGTTTCAGGGTTTGGCACACATACCTCTGCTTAGTCCTCACATGATTTGAAGACAAAGGGCTCCCTGTCCATGAACAAGAAAGAGGACAATGCTCCCTTTTTATCTTTTCTTTTCTTTTTTTAAGTTATTTTTAGCATTCAGGATTTCTCTTTTAAATTTTATTTATTTATTCATTTATCCATTTTCGGCTGTGTTGGGTCCTCGCCTCTGTGCGAGGACCCTCTCCAGTTGCGGTGCACGGGCCTCTCACTGTTGCTGCCTCTCCCGTTGCGGAGCACAGGCTCCGGACACGCAGGCCCAGCGGCCATGGCTCACGGGTCCAGCCACTCCATGGCATGCGGGATCCTCCCAGACCAGGGCTCGAACATGTGTCCCCTGCATTGGCAGGCAGACTCTCAACCACTGTGCCACCAGGGAAGCCCAATTCTCCCTTTTTAATTTACTGTCCTGCCAACCTGCTCCCCAACTTCCTCAATGAAAAATCTTTGATGGACTGGTCCTCTTTACATTGTAATTTGTGATGTAACAACTCCAAGGTACAAGCAGTAATTACTTTGTAATTATTAAGTACTTAGAGACATCAGAGTATAACTCATGTGGGGATAGGGTCATTCACTTATTAGTAGCACTGAGCTGCCTTTTTAAGAATAATAGACCCACCATTGTGGTTTGATGCATTGAGAGTTTTTCCTGCTCAACCAAAGTCCTTGTGGCATAAGATTAGATACACCAACAACAGCTATTTTAATTATAGGTAGTCTTCTGACCAAAGACTAGTGGGATGGCCAACCATTTCACCTCATATATAACATCTACAGCTATGATAAAGGCTAAAAGAATAAAGATGGTGTACCACAGAAGCATATAATAGGAGGCCTGAACTATTCTAGGGAAGGGAAAGGAAGTGAAGTGAGAGAAAACAGTTCAAGCTGAAAACTGTCAAATAATGGGAATTAGCCTGAGAAGGGAGAAGGGGGCTTTCACACAGAGGGAAAGCGTGGTCAAAGCCCTGGGGGAGGAAAAAACATGGCACTCCAGGAACTTCCAGACAGCCTGTGGGACCAGAATGAAGTTGAGCCGAAGGCAGTGGTGAGCTCAGAGGCTGAAGCCAGGTCAGGGTAAGGGTTAGGGTTAGGGTTAGGCAGGAGCCAGGTGAATTCCTTAGCAGCCAAGCTATGGATTTTGGACCTGACCTTAAAGAAATAGAAAGTAATTTAAGGAGTTTGGGCTGAGGGTACTATAATCAGATTTCCTGTCTGAAAAGATGACTCAGTCTGCTGCACAGGAAAGTAGATCAGGGGAATTGGCTAGAAGGCAATCAGTTAGAAAGACATTACAGACTTTAAGGGGAGGAAGAGGTCAGCTGGACTATACCTGGTTGGGGGAGGGGGTAGGAATTAATAGCAGCCTGATGCCACTTACAGGCAGAGCGACATGGCCTGTTCTGTCTGACGTCGGCCCTGCACTCTTTCCCATTAATCACCATCGAGTGGGTCTACAGGTAATCCCTGAGCTCTTCTGACAGCATACACATTTACATTTGCTCCTTTCCATCTAATCTGAAGCACAGATTAGACGGGAAGAAGCATGTTAACCCTTTGGTATAAGACCTGGAATATGGGCATACAGGCTCAGCAAATACTGGCCGGCATTGCTTCATTCTACTCCCTGTCTTACCTGCATCACAGCTCTGAGCTCCGTGAGAGGAAAAGTGAGGCTCCTGTATCTCTTAATCTCCGGCACTGGGCACGGTCTCTGGTGTATATCAGGTTATCAGTAAGTTCTTGCTGAATAAATGAATGAACTGAATTAAAACCTTTGTCAAGTTAAGAGTTTTGGCTTTAGAACCTCCTGTTCCCTTTTTCTGCACTCTAAGGGGTCCAGGGCACTCAAAATCAAGTCCCTAAAATATCTATTAAAGGCCATCTAGGAACTTCTGAAGAGCAGGGATTATCCCTGCTCAGGGCCTGTGAAAACCCAGAGGAGGGTCCTCCCACAGAACATAGCCAAAGATGGGGTTCTCGACAAGGTCACTTGAGGACAAGGTTGCCCAAGGCAATGGGGCTGGTACAGGAAGAGGTGCAAAGAGCAGGAAGGCAGTGCACAGCCTCAAGTCTTCAGGACAGTCAAGTGAATGAGGCTGGAAGCTTAACAAGCTGAGAGCAGTGTAAGATATGAGGTGGGGGATGAGATCGTCAAGGTTTCAGAACTGAGACCATGACAGCTAGCAGGGTGGACCTGCCCTGATGCATGGTGACCGTGGTACAGGCATAGCAGGCTTGCAGCCTGAGAATTGTCGTGCATGCAGATGTGGGTGCAAGGCTGGAGTGTCCTTTCCATGAGAAGGATGCGGCTCCCATCACTGGGATGCAGGCCTCTGGGACTGGGTACCATGGTGGAACAAATGCATAGAGAAACTTCTCAACCTTCTCAGAGCTCACTTGTGCCATTTATACACTGTGATCCAGAAAGCTGCAACTCTGCCGAGGGAGAAAGCAAATACGAAAGAGTTTAAAAGCTTTGATATTTTATTCCTTTGTGAATTTAGTGGAACTCCTTAGGTGAAATTTGTTTTCACACGTCGCTAAATTATGGATAGAAGCTGAAGAAGTACACAGGGAAAGGTATCCTCTGTCAGGATGTTCTGAGAAAAGCAGGAAGCCAGTCAGGAGGAACACTGATGTGAGAAGTTTCAGACCAGGGAGGTGTAGTCAGGAAGAGGGCCCGAGAAACTCTTATATATCCCCAAAAGTGTTCAAGGGCCCCAACTGAAAGTCCTTCCTGTCACAGATGGAGGACTGGGAAAGGAAGATGGGGAGGAAGACTTGGGGTCACCAGTGCTCGCAAGCCAGCAAGCTCTGGTGTATAGGACATAGACTCTGAGGTCAGACAGACCAGAGGTCAAGTCACTGTGGAAATAGCCCAGGCATCCCTAACATCATGACCCTTCGGCCACCTTCTCTGTGAAGTCTGGGTGACTAAAACTGTTCAGCAAGATTATTTGAATATGAAAAGAGATAAAGGATGTAAAGCAACTGGCATGGTGCCTGGCCCACTTGAGATATTCCCAAGGTTCATACATTTAATAAGCATTTAAGGCTTCCCTGGTGGCACAGTGGTTGAGAGTCCACCTGCCGATGCAGAGGACGAGGGTTCGTGCCCCGGTCCGGGAAGATCCCACATGCTGCGGAGCAGCTGGGCCCGTGAGCCATGGCCGCTGAGCCTGCGCGTCCGGAGCCTGTGCTCTGCAATGGGAGACGCCACAACAGTGAGAGGTCCGCATACCGCAAAAAAAAAAAAAAAAGCATTTAATGAGCACCCACTCACCCACTATTTACCAGGCCATGTTCTAAGTATAAAGAAGGTAGTAGTTAGCAAAAAAAAATTCCTGTCCTCGTGAAGCTTATACTTGAGAGAGGATAACAGAAAAAAAAAAAAAGGTAAGCAAATAAGTTATAGGTAGGGAGCAATAAATGTCATAAAGGTGTAAAGTGATGTAAGCATTTTTATGTAGGATGGATGGGAAGTGATCAAATTTGAGCAAATATCCAAATAAAGATGAGGGACAGAACCGTGCACAGAACTGGAGGAAGAGCATCTGAGGCAAACAGAACACCAAGAGCAAAGATCCTGAGATGGGGTGTACTTGGTGTGTCCAAGCAGCTGTGGTCAGAGCTTCTTCCCCTTCTTCTGTTCCTTCAGGATGACTTCTGTTCCATCAGCCGTGTCCGTCAGACCTCTTGGAGAGATGCATTCCAAACCCATCCCCTTTATCTGCAAGCAGAGCATTGGCCTCCTTCAGAGAGGCAGGCTTCTCTCAGAGAACTAACCTGTCTCCAGGCCCAACGCCTGGCAGTGGGCAGGCAGACCCCATGCCAGGTGGGACTCCTGGTTATCACAGCCTCTCAGGGTCGCTTCTGGGGTACACGCCTCGGGAGGGAGGGAGATTATACACAAGAAGTAAGTGTGAGATGGAAGATGGAGAGAGAGTGGGGAAGGCGACAAAGAGGTCCACAGACACACCCCAGGGAGGCTCTCCCTGCACTGTTTAATGGAAAAGGCAGAAGGGAAGTGTGGAGTATTTTATTTTGCGTTGTTGGCTTTGGAGAGCTAAAAAAGAATCCACCCCTTATGATTCTAGCCCAGCTTGCAAAACGTTTTGTTATTTTAGCTCTGAGTCTGTAGTTAGCAGATTGTCAGTTTGGCCTCACAGTGATGTGACAGCCAAAAAAGCTTAAACATTTTAATTTCCTGAGCAGGTGCAAGTAGCAGGATTGGTTTTAGAATCCCAGCAGAAAAAAAAAATGGAAATGGAGAAGGAAAGTGGGACCGGTGTTTTGCGCTTGTGTGTGGTGGAGTGGAATGAGGTAGGAGGGGAGGGGGAGATGAAGCCAAACCAAGGGGAATCTAAGCACATGAGAGAAGAAACACAAGAAATAGAAGAGGGCAGTAGCAGAAGGGGTCGGAGGTTACTGCAGAGAAATCACTAGAACTCTGCAGTTCAAAGGGAAATGGTTCTTCTCCTGATTTGCTCCCCTGCTAGGCACAGTTGCATGCAAGATCAAGGTCATCATCAACCCACAGAGTGCCCTTGTGAAACTGTGAAAAATGCTCTTCCCCCCAGCAGACATGGGCACTGCTCTGACTGCTTGTCTTGGTGAGCTGAGCATGGGGCTGCATTTCACCCCATGCATGTTCTGTTGTGCAGATCACAAATGTACACCTTTACCTGGAGATCCTGTTCATACTATAAAACTCACTTTAAGTAAGGCAGCAGGACTTTGGAATGTTGAGAAAGAAGGAAGCAGTGAATGGGGAGAGGGGGAAGCAGCGGTTAAAATGATGCAACTCTACAGACTTGGCTACGAGAATGTCAGATAGTTCAGACACCAAGGCCACATCACAAAGGGAGGAACAAATTTCCTAGCATGGAGCCAACAAGTCGGTGGGAAGAGTCAGGACGCCTGCCCAGGCCCCATGCTCTGTGACTGCCTTTCTACCACACTCAGCTTCACACAGCCAGTAGATGAATGAATACCTTTCTGAATGCATAGATCTTAGCCCATCCCAAACTTCCAGTGATGTGGGAAGGGAAGGAATGCTGAGATAATGTAATGACTATCGCACATGTGCCTGAAGGCTGCATTTGCGCTAATTGATTCAGCAGGGACTCCTTCTGCATTCACTATGTGCTAAAGATTCTGCTAAGGGTTGGTCGTGTAACAGCACTAAGATCATCACGATCCCTTTCCTCAGGTGGTTAGTGTGATGATGACAAGAGATAAAGCAAAAGCAGTACACAAAGTGGTTAAGAGCACCAACTGGTGCGGTAATAATAATAACAACGGTTCCTGCCTTATGTAATTGTTTAACGTCTAAATTTGATAGGATGGGCAAGTTAGCACCGTGCATGGCTCAAAGTAGTTTCTTAATAACACATTACCTTTTCCTATTTTTTTCCTCCTCCCCAACTCTAGATATGAGAAGAAACACCCAGTTTCAGATGTATAAAACTAGAAGAGTGTTGCTCTCACCATTATAATAAGAAAAAAGCCCTTTAATTTATTTTCTTGAACTCATTAGATAACTGAGGTCATAGGGCAAAAAAATGAGACTTTGGAGAAAGAGTCACCTACGAAAAGAAACAGGACCCAATAAGACACTACTGAATGCCAATAAGAAGATTCAGCAAGAAAATTTTGATGAATTACTAAGATCTGAATGAGCTCTAGTGTGAGAGTGTGAAGCCCCTGCAGCACAGACATAGAGAGGTCCAAACCTCTCGAAGGCTTTTCTTCCAGGACCCCACCAGCTGCTCACATGTTCGATCAGGGAGGATCCTGAGAATGCCCCACCATGAAGCTGTTTGGGGGGTGCTAGACAGTAGGCACTATCTGAGGTCTGTCCACATCCATTTTTCAATCCTTCCTACAGAACAAAAACCTTAATCTGTAGTAGAAAGGGCAAAAAAAGCAGTATTCTGAGAAAACCTACCACAGCAGAGGAAGGAAACAGGAAGAAATAATCTACCCATGGAAGACAGGCACTGATACATGTTAGCCCACCATTACCTCTGATAAAGGACATCTACAAACAAACAAACAAAAATTAACTCTACACTTAGCTTCATACGTAATGGTGAAGGATTGAATTATTTTCTCCTAAAATTGGGAACAACCCAAGGATGTATGTTCTCACCAATTTTATTCAACATTGTACCAATGGTCTTGGTCAGAGAAACAAAGCAAGAAAAAGAAAGGAAAGGCATACAGATAAACATAAGAAGAAATAAGCTGTTTCTATGCACAGATTACATAATTTTCTGTATAGAAATTTCCCAAGAATCTAGTTACTACAACCAAACTAACCCTAAACAGTGAGTTTACAAAGGTCACAGAAAATAGGATCAATGTACCAATATTCTATGATGATACTGTATATGATTGACAAGTTGAACCTGTAATTTATATGGACAAGCAAAGGAACTGGAATAACCAGACGCTATTCTAAAAATGAACAAAGTTGGGCTATTCATGCTACCTGATAATATAAAGCTACAATGATAAAGACAGTATTACTGGAAAAAAGATAGAAGAGAACAGAGTGCTCAGAAATTGACTCATACTTCTATGGTTTTTGACAAAGGTACAAAGAGAATTTAATGAAGACAGGATAATGTTTTGAACAAATGATCCTGAAACAACTGGATATCCAAATCAAAAAAGTAAAAAGAATGAAATCTTGATTTATATCTTATGCCCTATACAAAACTTATCTCAAAATGGATCATAGACCTAAATGTAAAACCTAAAACTAAAAAACTTCTAAAACAAAACATAGGAGATAATTTTCATGACCTTGAGTTAGGCAAATTTTTGTTAGATACCATGCCAAAAGCATACTGAGTAAGAAATCATAAATTGAATTTCATCAAAATTAAGAACTTCTGATGTTTGAAAGACACACTTAGCAAGCCACAGTTTGCAAACAATATTTTCATTTCACCCATCTGATCAATAATGTAGGGTATCAACACTATATAAAAATTCTCAAAATTCAAATGAAAAGTATAAACCCAATATATATAATAGGCAAAACTTTAAACAGACATTTCACCAAAAATAAATATACAGATTACAAATAGCACATGCAAAGATGGTCAACATAATCATTCAGGAAATGCAAACTAAGTGAATTCCCTGGCGGTCCAGTGGTTAAGACTCGGCGCTTTCACTGCCATGACCCTCGGTTTGATCCCAGGTTGGAGAACTAAGATCCCACAAGCCACACGTTGCAGCCAAAAAAAAACCCCAAAATAAAAAGCAAGCAAACAAAAGAGAAAATGCAAACTAAAACCACAGTGAAATACCACTAAATAGCTATTAGAATGTCCAAGAACCATATACTGTAGCAGAACGATGGCTCCCAAAGATGTCCACATCCTAATCCCTAAAACCTGTGAATATCTCACACTACAGGGCACGTGGCTTTGCAGTTATTTCTGCAAGAGAAACAGAGAATGATTTCTTGTCCCCTGACTTTGGTTTGGGCCATGTGACTTGCCTTATCTAACAGAATGTTAGTGCACATGAAGTGATCCAAGGCTTGAAAAGCACGTTTCTGCTTTTCTTGCTCTCTGCATCTCTGCCATCACCATGAGAAAAACGTGCTGGTCTCTAAAAAGGATAATAGACTCATGGAGCAGAGCCCAACTTAGATTAGCCACCTTACAAATCCATGAGGATGAATGTTTGCTTTAAACCACTTAGTGTTTGGGTAGTTTTTTGCACAGCATATTTGTAGTTATCCAATAAACTTGAGCAGGCAAGGCTTTCTGAAGACGTATGATTTGCTGTGGAACATAATATATTGTGGTTGAATCAGAAATATATATATTGGAATTCTGGCTCTTTGACGATAAACAAGCTTTTAAAACTCTCTTAGCCTTTGTTTCTTTGCCTAGTAAGTTGGATACTATAATAGAATTATGTGAGTATTATTTGTGATGCATTATATTTAGAACAGAGTGGGGTCCTATACCTAAGATGTGTTATTTTATGTTGGCAGGCTTTGAAAAGAACAAGAAAGGCTTTTGGATCCCATTAATACTATTAATAAACAAGGGAGAGAATGGGAAACCTGAAGTTTATTGACTTAACTTCAAACTGGATTTCTGATTGACTCCCAATGAAATGTCAGAACAAATCTTTGCTAATGCAGGGTAATGTGAAATCATTCCATGCATTAATCATCTTGAAAAGAAAGGTATCAAAGCAGGTGTAGATCAAGAGTGGCAGGCCGTCCCATGGAGCTGAAAGTATTGACTTGTGGCAGCCACTGCCCAATAGCACCCACCTTGTTTTTTGACTCTCATGTTGCCATTGAGCATATTGAAAACACGGGCTTTGCTTAGTGATGCATTTCCCAAAGTGTGATCTGTGGAACCATCAATCCTTCCTTAGGTTGTTACTAGATATTTCATGGGGAAAAATTAGTTCTATATTCAAAGCTGTTTTAAAACGTGTGGCCTAAACAAAGTGTTACTATATTTATATGTTCAGTGCATCTCTATTAGAGCAGAATAAAGGTGAAAGTTGAATACAGCATAAAACATTGCCCACATTTACTGACCATGAAAGCATTTTTTTCTGAGGTGCATCTTGAGGTGCTATGTTTTGGAGAACATATTTACATAGACACTGGGTTTATAAAAATATCATGGTGGGATACTCAAGAGAATCTGGCCCAAAAATAGATGATTTCCTCAATAACCATAAAGCACAAGAACATTCTTATAGAAAGATAAATTTAATAGTCTATGTTTTTAGTACCTAAAGAGAAATCAGGATAAATCTAATGAAGATTAAACAGGGCCGTTAAGAACTTTGAGTATAATAATGTCTATAATTTATTGGTCATCTCTCAGGTTCCACACAGACTAAGAAACTTTATATGTATTATCCCATGTATTCCTCCCATGATAACCCTGAGAAGTAGAAATTATTATCCCTATTTTACACACAAGAAAATTCAAAGTGTTTATGAAATTCTCCTAAGGTTATACTTAGTAAATGACAAAGAGCAGGCAGTGGCAATTTCATTAACAATTTCTTCACTCATTGGGTCCCCAGCTTGTGTCTTTAAACACACCAAAGTGCAGTTGTTCAGAAACTTCTCCCAAACTTAATTAGTTGACTGTGATCTCCCAAAATACACATGCAGACACACACACACACACAAAAATGTCTTGGATCTGGCAGCAAAAGAAGGTCCCATATCCCCCAGGTAGTCATGGATAAGGTGATGGTTGTAGATGAAGAAAGAAATAATGATCAAAGTCCATGAGCACAAATGATGGGAAGACCTCACTCAAAAGAAAGATGGCAGATTGTGGGTAATAACTCAGCTACCACAAGGAGTCTTGGAATAACGTTATTAACAGTGATCCTTCCAACCACCAGGCTCTCCCTGAGTAAAGGGTCTTCTCCCATCTTCATCAATTTTCCTAGGAAAATATTTCAAGTTCCTTGTTGGTAATACCCTCCTTTTTTCCCTTAGCTCCACTCCTTAGCTCTCACATTTTAGTCTCAAAGTTTTTTTTCTCCTTCTACCTCTATAGTGTTTGCCTATTTTTCAAATTTGATTTCCTACTTACCAAATTAGTTCTCCCTTTCTCAGAATCAGGGAAGTTGAGTATTCAAACCCTACCAGAAAGTATTTGGAAATAATTTCAATTTAAAATGTCCATATTAGAAAAACCTAATTTAAAATGTCAATTCTTTGATTTCCTTACTGTGCATATTGAAATTCTTCCCCATAATTGCATTTCAATCAATATCTCCTTTGATTTACAAAAGGAATTTGTTAAACTCTAAATTATGGAGGGAGTTCACCCAAGAGGTGATGAGGGTAAGTATACTTGGGCAGTGGTAACAGGCCCAGAAATGAGAATATTTGAGAAGTATTTGGGAGATAAGATAGGCAGGACTAGATAACTGGTTACTTCCATATTTCTAGCCTGGGTGCCTGGTTAGATGCTGGCACCATCAACTGAAACAAGGATGGAATCTCATTCAAAACATGTCCTGGGAGACTTCCCTGGTGATCCACTAGTTAAGACTCTGCACTCCCAATGCAGGGGTCCAGCTTCAATCCCTGGTCAGGGAACTAGATCTCCCATGCCACAACTAAGAGCCCGCTTGCTGCAACTAAGAGCCCACCTGTCGCAAAGAAGATCCCGCACAAGGCAAAGAAGATCCTGCATGCCACAACTAGGACCTGGTGCAGCCAAATAAAAAAAAATAATGATAATGGAAAAGAATTAAAAAGAAATAATGTCCTATCTAAATCCTTGAAAACTCTAGAATGTTGGGGTAGGCTGTCCTGGGGTAACAAATTCATGTATCATCCAAAAAATCTCAAGCAGGTAAAACAATTAACCAGGTCATGACTACTCCTCAGAAGTCCAACTCCACCCCCCAACTCCCTTCTCCTGGGAGGACCCATTATTCCAGGGTTTACCAACAGAAAGACCTGTCCACTCCATCCATCATTTAAGTCCTTGTGGTTGGTTGCCAGTATAAATAGGTTTATAATCTTTCCATTGGATGAAATGACATCTTTTCACTGTGCTTAACATCTGGCTATTCTAACAAAGCATATAATTGTACTTAATGGATAAGAGTGTCTGATGGATTGCAGCCAGGTGTCTGGATAAGAGAGTAAAGGCAACTTGCAGTGATCTGCCTGCTAAGATTCCAAGGCAAGGGAAAAGTGGCCTTTCTCATCCAGGTGTCTTGTTTAATGTACACACCATATCCAGTAAAAACGCTTACTAAGCCTCCACACTGGAATGCACAGCATATTAGGTCCCAGAACACACTTATGTCTACCTCTAAAAGCTCTAAATCCAGAGGGGAAGGCAGGCAAATCAACAGCACTAACAGCATGACAAAAAATAGGGATATAAACCACAGAATGTAGAAGCACCCATTAGGGCCACTCAGATGAGTCTGAGAAAGTAGGACATCAGATGGGGTTTAAAGGAAGAGCAAAAATTCAAAGACTCAGCAGTGTCTAATGAAACAAAGAAGTGGAGGAGAAATTTGGGCAGAGGCAGCAGCACATGTAAAATTATGTAGATCTGAAGGAGCATGATACTTTGGGGGACTATACACAGGTCCATAAGTCAGGAAAAAAGTGTGCTTCTAGGGCCAGAGAAGAACCCTGAAGGTTAGCCAGGTCTGGGTCACTGAAGGCCATAAGGCCTGAGGGAAGGCTTTTGAATGATATTCTGCAAGATCAGGGGGACCATTGAAGGGTGGTTTTAAGCTCCAACACAAAGGGAATCCACATGGGTGGTAAATGTAGAAAAAAAGGATCTCTATGCACTGAGCCCTAAAGCAGACCAACTTTCAGAAATCACAGATGTGAAGAGGAACCAGCAAAGAGGAATAGGAGGATAAAATCATCTCAGACAAGGGGAACACAGGAACCTAAGGCCCCAGGTGAGAACCAGCCCTCTCCATTTGGGAACCTCCAAGATGTTGATATGGGTGAAGCTGGTCCATAAGTATGAGTATGTGGGGGAGGGGCTGGAGAGACAGGCAAGAACGACAGCAGGGACAGCTTTGTTCATGGGGAGGAAAGCCAAAGAACAGGACTTTCCTCCCATAATTTCCTCCTATTTCCTGTAATTCATGAAATATCTTAATCTTCACATTTGTTATTTTAGTCATTACAACAATGTAATCATTTGAAGTGATCATTCAGGGATTGTTACTCTACTCCACAAACTGATCATCTTTTTGAACAATTTTGTTGTGCTCATGGATCTGTGGATTAAGAAGTCAGATATGTTGTTTTGTACAACAATATTTAGGGCATTACCTTGGATCACTCAGCAGATGGGGACTTGAATTATCTGGTGGCATCTTTAGTCACATATCTTGCAGTTGATATTTCATGTTGGTTGGGGGTCTCAGTTAGGGCTGTGGGATAAAACACCTACAATAGACTGCTCCATGGACCCTTTGTTTTCTCATATCGAGGTGGCCTCAGAGCAGTAGTAGTAGTTTTTATATAGAAGCTCAATATTCTAAGCACTAGCTCATGTTCTAACTAAGAAGGCAAATGCCTCAAATGTCATACAGCATCAATTCTACCACATTCTATGGGTTAGAAGTGAGTCACAAGCATACCCAAACTCAAGATGAGGAGAAATAGATTCTACCTTTTGATGAGTGAGTGGAAAGTTCTATAAAAACATATGGAGAAAGAAAATTATCATAAAATTCTTTGGAAAATATAGCCTGCCACATGGTGGACTGTTGGAATTCTTCCAAACCTCTTGTACCATCAATTTGGCAACCCATTTATTGTCACTAGTTTCATTGTTTCAATGAGGAAACCAAGGTCCATAGAATTTAAATTTCACCCCTGAGAACTAGAGCGGAGCAGGGATAGACCTTGAACCTAGGTCTGTCTCATTCCAGAAACTGTAAACTCCTCTGTGAGCCATACTGAAAGTATTAAAGCTAATAGTGAAATGTTTAATAAGACCAAGTATTTATTATCTAGAAAATTAAAAAACAAAAAAACAGTAACAGTGTATATCAGGGGTCCCCAATCTCTTTACCACAGACCAGTACTTTTCCATGGCCTGTTAGGAACTGGGACACACAGCAGGAGGTGAGCGGTGGGCAAGTGAGCAAAGCTTCATCTGCCACTCCCTGTTGCTCCCCATCACATGCATTACTGCCTGAACCATCCTCTCCCCCAATCTGTGGAAAAAATTTTCTTCCATGAAACTGGTCCCTGGTGTCAAAAAGGTTGGGGACCGCTGGTGTATATGACTTAGGTTAAATGGACAAATGCCCAGAAAGACATAAACTACTGAAATCCACAAGAAAAAATTAAAAATTTGAATAGATTCAGTAAAAGACAGGTTAAATTAACAATTTTTAAAACATCTACAAAAAATCCCAGGCTCAGGTGAATTCTACCAAACATTAAATAATTATTACCAATTCTCACAAACTCTTCCAAAAGAATAGACTAGAAAGGAACATGTCTCAACTCATTTTTAGAGACTAGTGTGACTCTGATAGGAAATTTTAAAAAAGATGATACAAGAAATAAATCTACAGATTAATATCTCTTATAAATATAGACACAAAAATTCTCAATAAAATACTAGCAAACTGAATCCAGCAACATATGTAAGGGATTATATATCATGACCAAGTGGGACTTATCCCAGGAATTCAAAGTTGGTTTAACATTTAAAAATCAATTAATGAAATACACAATATCAATAAAGAACCAAAATCACAGAGTCATTTCACTACATGAAGAGAAAACATTTTATAAAATTAAATTTATAATAAAAACACTCAACTAACTAAGAATACAAGAGAACTTCCTCAAACTAATAAAGGACATGTGTGAAAACTCACAAGTAATATCCTTAATAGTGAAAGATCAAATGCTTTCACCCAAAGATCATGAACAAGAAAAGGATGTTTGCTTTTACTACTTATATTCAATATTGTACTAGAGGTTCTAGTCAGGGAAATTAGTCTAATATGTATATGGAATCCAGATTGGAAAGGAGGAAATAAAACTGTGTTTGCAGATGACCTCATCCTGTATATAGAAAATGCTAAGGAATCCACTTAAAAACTATTAGAACTGATAACAAATTCAGCAAGTTCACAGGGTACAAAATCAACATTCATAAAGCAGTTATAATTCTATACACTGGCAATGAAAATTTTGAAAATTAAATAAGGAAACAATTCCATATATAACAGCTTCAAAACAGAATAAAATATTTAGGAATAAATTGAACAAAAGTGCACAACTTGTACACTTAAAACTACGAAACATTGTTGAAATAAATGAAAAAAGTTCTATATGTGGAAAGACATCCTATGTTCATGGATTGGAAGATTTAATATTGTTAAAATGTTGGTACTCTCCAAATTTATCTACAGATTCAGTGCAATCTCTGTCAAAATCCAAGCTGACTTCTTTGCAGAAATGGATGAGCTAATCCTAAAGTTCATACAGAAATGTCAAGGACTCAGACTAGCCAAAGCAATCTTGAACAAGAACAGAAGAGAAGGACTCAAACTGGCCAATTTTTAAAATAACTAC
Source organism: Phocoena sinus (assembly GCF_008692025.1). Taxonomy (NCBI): domain Eukaryota; kingdom Metazoa; phylum Chordata; class Mammalia; order Artiodactyla; family Phocoenidae; genus Phocoena; species Phocoena sinus. Next base: position 108,736,382 of record NC_045769.1, read on the forward strand.
AAAGCTACAGTAATCCAAACAGTATAGTACTGGCATATGAATAGACATAAAGATAAATGGAATAAAATTGAGAGTCCAAAAATAAACCTTCATACATGTAGTAAACTAATTTTCAACAAAGGTATCAAGACAATTCACTGGGTAAGGAATAGCATTTTCAGCAAAAGGTGCTAATATAATTGCATATCTACAAGTAAAAGAATAAAGTTGAACTATTTCTTCACACCATAACCAAAAATTGACTCAAAATGGGTAATAGACCTACATGTAAGAGCTAAAATTATCAAACAGGATCTTCATGACCATGAGTTAGGCAAATTCCTCTTAGATTTGACACTATAACCTCAAGTGTTAAAAGATAAAATAGATAAATTAGACTTCATAAAAATTAAAGCTCTTGTGCTTTGAGGAAACCATTAAGAAACTGAAAAGACAGCATACAGAATGTGAGAAAATATTTGCAAATACTATATATAATAAGGGACTTGAATCTAGAATATACAAATAATTCTTACAACTAATATAAAAAGACAAGTAACCCAATTTAAAAATGTGCAAAGGATTTGAATAGTCATTTTTCCAAGGAAGACACATAAATGCCCAATAAGTACATGAGAAGATGCTCAACATAATTAAACATCAGGGAAATGGTAATCAAAACCATGATGAGATACATCTTCACACCCATTAGGATGGTTACAATCAGAAAGACATAATAACATATGTTGGCAAGGATGTGAAGACATTGGAACCCTGAGACATTGCTGGTGGGAATATAAAATGGTGCAGCTGCTCTAGAACAAAAAAGTTTGGCAGTCCCTTAAAAAGTTAAACAAAAATTATTTGACCCAGCAAATCTACTTCTAGGCATTAGCCAAGAGAAATGAAAACATATGTCCACACAAAAACCCTGTGCAACATATGTTCATAGCAGCATTATTCATAATAGCCAAAAAGTGAAAACAATCGATGAATCGATAAATAAAATGTGGTATGTCCAAACAACGGAATATTATTTGGCAATATAAAAAAATGAATTACTAATACCTATTACAACACTGATGAACCTTGAAAATATTTCACTAAGTGAAAGAAGCCAGATAAAAATGATGACATAGTATATGATTCCATTCATATGAAATGTCCATAATATACAAATCTATAGAGACAGAAATTATATTAGTAATTGCCTGGGGCTGTGGGAGGGAGGGAGTTTGAAAGGAAATGGGAGTGATTGATAATGGTTACAGGATATCATTTTGGGGTGAAAACATTTTCTAGATTTGTGGTGATATTTACACAACTCTGTGAATATACTAAAAGCTATCAAATTATACATTTTAAATGAGTCAATTGCTAAGGTATGTAATTATAGCTCAATAATGCACTCATATGAAAAACAACAAAAAGCCCAAGTTGTTGACTAAATTAATTTTTATTTTTTGAAGTTTGTCTGACTCTGATTTTGACTGAGAGAGCCCCTCCCCTACCAGAAGCAACTGTGCATCTGAGGGCTGCAAATTTTGGCAACTGTAAACATTAGAAACCTAGAGAAAATGAGCCCTGTTTTTATTTTATTTTTGTTTTTATTTTATTTTTTTTGCAGCAAAGTGATTCAGTTATACATATATATACATATTCTTTTCCATTTTGATTTAGTACAGGATATTGAATATAGTTCCCTGTGCTATACAGTAGGACCTTGTTGTTTAAGTATTTTATAGACAGTAGTTTGTATCTGCTCATCCCAAACTCTTAATTTATCCTTACCTCTCTCCCTTTTCCCTTTGGTAACTATAAGTTTGCTTTCAATGTCTGTCAGTCTATTTCTGTTTTTGTAAATAAGTTCATTTGTATAATATTTTAGATTCCACATATAAGTGAATCACATGGTATTTGTCTTTCTCTTTCTGACTTACTTCACTTCGCATGATAATCTCTAGATCCATCCATGTTGCTGCAAATGGCATTATTTCATTCTTTTTTATGGCTACGTAATACTCCATTGTATATATGTACCACATCTTCTTTATCCATTCATCTGTCGATGGACATTTAGTTTGCTTCCATGTCTTGGTTATTGTAAATAGTGCTGCTATGAACATTAGGGTGCATGTATCTTTCTGAATCAGAGTTTTCTCTGGATAGATGCCCAGGAGTGGGATTGCTGGATCACATAAGCGTGGTTTTTAAGTTAACCTTTCATCTTATTAAAGTCCTCATTTGCTTCCTTTCCCCCCCTAGGCCTGCCTCAATCTCCTTTTGGCCCTAAGGAGGGTCTGCACTATACAGCTGGCAGAACTGCCAGGTCAGGAGACTGAGCAGGTGCCTGCTTGCATGTGGGATCTCCCTTTGGAACACCATCAGGGGACTCCAGAGCGCTGGATGGCAGCAGTGTATGTGCATGCCTGGAAGCCAAGAGACCCTGCTCTGGCCAAGCAACTCTGAGCCTGCCTCAACACTTCTCTGGACGTCCCTTTCCTTTTTTTATTATTATAAATGCTATGTCACGGTCCAGCTACGTCACAGGACCAAAGTATGTGCAAGTGATTAGAACACATTTAAATCGCTTTCTAAATGTATACCAAGCTGCCCGTAATCATACCAAAGTTCTCATCTTGCAGGCAGAGCACCAGGGGATCAGGATTGAATTTCTGGACCATATAGTGGCAGAGTCAGGTCTAGAATATTGGTCTTATTTGTATTTTTCTCCCTCCAGACAAGACTCCTGGTCATCCGCAGCCCATTCCCAGACCATACGCATATCCCAACAAATTATAAGAATCGATGTCCTTGGCACTCCATGTATGTGGTTTTAGAAATCAATTAGGTTTCAAAATATGCTGTAAATTTCCACATCTGCTAGTTTAGAATATCGATTGTATTTGTTAAAGATTTATTCTGGGTCAGAAATTCTTGTATGACGTGAATGACTGAAAAAGTTTAAGGAAGTATCTTACATAACCACCGAATTGACTGCCCAGTTATCAACTGGCAGAATTGATCAAAGAGAAAAGTAATTTTTTAAATTTTTTGCACATCCATCAGGAGAAAAGCAAAAGAAGAGGTGAGGATCAAAGATTATGTATATGCAACATGCTTTGTGACTGTCAAACTTGTGAGAATATATACATTATTTAAAAGAAAGTTAAATTTGCTATCTTTCCATCTGTGGGGAAAATATAAGTAATACATAAGTAACTATAAATAAGAAAAAATTTCCATAAGAAAAATATGAATTGATAGACTTCCTTGAAGGTGAACATTTGTGGAGTTTTAATGTGTGGACATTTATGTCTCATCTCATTTGCTGGATTCCCATCTATCTGACCAGTCCAAGCCAGACCGAAATGAAGCAGGCTAACATTTTCAACTTTCCTCTTGGTAAATAAGAATGTAAATAAACAAGCGAGCTCAATGTTTCACATAGGATCCACCACACACAGGTGCACACACACTCCCCGAATGCACCCTGCTGTGCTCTTCTGGAGGTACCTCCTGCCAGAAACACACTTACTTCATTCGTCTATACATTAGCTTATGCTTCTGGTAGACGCCAAAACCTAATTGTACTCCCACAACTCAGTGTAAACTCCTTTCTTTGAGAAGCTGTCCCTGACACCTCTCCACATTGACCCCCAGACAGTCCCAGACACACGAGAAAATAAGAAAGCGCATACCAAACCTCTCTTAACACTGCCTATCTTACAATGTTGGTAGTTATCTCTTTGCCTCCCCTCTGGACTGTGAACCTCATGAGAACAGGGTTCATGCTTGGAACGACTATTTTTTCCACTCTGTGTGCTTTTTACTCTGTGACAGGATCTGTCATGGAACAGAGGTTCTGTGGATATTTGGTGAGTGAATAAAATTGCAGAACCGAATGAGAAGGACACACGCCAAGGACGGTGACGTGCAGACCCTCCGCGCTGGGACTCAGTTCTTGCTGGCACAATGGAGTGCAGACTTCCCAGGGGTCCCTGCAGGACCACAGTGCCCCTGGGTTTGCCTCTCTTGCTAGGATGCAAGCTCCTCATGGCCAGAGGCCATGTCTTAATCCTCACTTAGCTGGGACCATGCTGGGCACTTGGGCAGGGTTAGAACGTGACTGCCACGTGGAAATTCCAACACCAAGGAGGGTCACTCTGACACTTTCAAGGAGAGACAGCATGCTTGGGTTGGCCTGAGTGAGTTTTGGAGCCTGAGAACTGAAAGATTTTTTATTTACTTTATTTTTATTTATTTATTTATTTTTTTGCAGTACGCGGGCCTCTCACTGTTGTAGCCTCTCCAGTTGTGGAGCACAGGCTCCGGATGCGCAGGCTCAGCGGCCATGGCTCAAGGACCCAGCCGCTCCATGGCATGTGGGATCTTCCCAGACCGGGGCATGAACCCGTGTCCCCTGCATTGTCAGGCGGACTCCCAACCACTGTGCCACCAGGGAAGCCCAAAGATTTTTATTTTATACCCATTACTCCTGATTCCCAAATCACATACTCCCTTCCACATGACTTATGGAAAAGGGAGACCCTCACTCTCTCTAGCCCCCTAAGCAGCCACAGGCCAGATAGACCTCTCAACCATGTCCGCCATAAACCTGGGTGATCCCAGAGCTCTGCTAAGTACATGAAGACCCATATCTGGGTCTTTGGTTCCTCTCTGTGGCCGCTACCCTATTCTTCCTTCTTCTCTTCTATCAGTTTTCTTCTTTGCTCACCCAAGCATCACTTTCGATCTCTCCCACCGCTCCAACCTCAGTCGGTCCTCAACAGCATTCCTCTCCACTTAGTCCTCCTGTCCTCATCCTCACCTGGGTGGGCACCTCTCTGCTGTGCAGGACTGTCTCCAGGACCAGTGAGGACTTGAGCAGCCCCAGGGCCACACCCTCATCCATGGTTTAGCTAGCCTCTCTCTTTCCATGCCTCTTACTTGATGCACAGTCTTTAGGTTGGACTGTGGAAATGGCCCAGATTGAGGTAATAGTTTCAAAACATGCCTGGTGTTGCTTTTAATTTGGCTTCAGGTCTCCAGTATAATATATTCATTAAATATAGACAAAGAGACCTAAAATAAACCTGTCCTATATTGCTCTAATTCCACCTCTTACAATCCACCCTAAGGAAAGCCTGTAAAATAAAAAGTTTCTTTTGTTCAAAGATGTACAATTCAGTTTGATTTGTTGTAAAGAAAAATAATATAAGCAATGTAAGTCCCTAACACTAGCCCATTTTTATGGAGTATTTGTAATAACATAATCATTATGTACCTTATGTTAAAAAGCAAACATTCAAAACTATGTATAAATGGCATCATTTTGTTCTTTTTTATGGCTGAGTAATATTCCACTGCATATGTGTACCACACCTCCTTTATCTATTCCTCTGTGGATGGACATATAGGTTGCTTCCAAGTCCAGGCTATTGTAAATAGAGCTGCAATGAACATTGGGGTGCATGTATCTTTTTGAATTATGGTTTTCTCCAGGTATATGCCCAGGGGTGGGATTGCTGGGTCATATGGTAGTTCTATTTTTAGTTTTTTAAGGAACCTCTATACTATTATCCATAGTGGCTGTACCAATATACATTCTCACCCACAGTGTAGGAGGGTTCCCTTTTCTCCACATCCTTTCCAGCATTTATTGTTTGTAGATTTTTTGACGATGGCCATTCTGAACGGTGTGAGATGATATCTCATTGTAGTTTTGATTTGCATTTCTCTAATGATTAATGATGTTGAGCATTCTTTCATGTGTCTGTTGGCCATCTGTAGATCTTCTTTGGAGAAATGTCTATTTAGGTCTTCTGCCCATTTTTTGATTGGGTTATTTGTATTTTTGATATTGAGCTGTTTGAATATTTTGGAGATTAATTCCTTGTTTGTTACTTTGTTTGCAAATATTTTCTCCAATTCGGAGGGTTGTCTTTTTGTTTTTTTTATTGTTTCCTTTACTGTGCCAAAGCTTTTAAGTTTAATTAGATCCCATTTGTTTATTTTTGTTTTTATTTTCATTACTCTAGGAGGTGGATGAAAAAAGAACTTCTTGTAATTTATGTCAAAGAGTGTTCTGCCTATGTTTTCCTCTAATAGTTTTATAGTGTCCTGCCTTAAATTTAGGTCTTTAATCCATTTCTAGTTTACTTTTGTGTATGGTGTTAGGGAGTGTTCTAATTTCATGCTTTTACATGTAGCTGTCCAGCTTTCCCAGCACCACTTACTGAAGATACTGTCTTTTCTCCATTTTATATTCTTGCCTCCTTTGTCACAGATTAGGTGACCATATGTGCAATTGTCATATTGAGTGAAGTAAGTCAGACACAGGAAGATAAATATCAAATGATATCGCTTATATGTGGAATCTAAAAAAATGGTACAAATGAACTTATCTACAAAACAGAAATAGCGTAACAAATGTAGAAAACAAACATGGTTACCAGGGGATAAGTGGGGGGAGGAATAAGTTGGGAGATTGGGATTGACATATACACACTACTAGATGTAAAATAGATAACTAATAAGGACCTACCGTATAGCACAGGGAACTCTACTCAGTACTCTGTAATGGCCTATATGCGGAAAGAATCTTAAAAAAGAGTGGATATATGTATAACTGATTCACTTTGCTATACATCTAAATATTACACAACGTTGTAAATCAAATCTAGTCCAATAAAATTTTTTAAAAATACTGTGTATAGATGCAGAGGAGAAGAGGACCCTCCCATTGCCCCATCCATAGCCCTCATCTATCTCCCTGATAAGAGACACCCTCTCCCAAGAAGCAGGCCTTCTGGCTTCAGGGATGCTGAAAAATGCTGAGCAGAGCGAGGAAGGAGCCTGCCCCATTGCCCCACATTGACCTTCCTCTCCCTGCTTCCCTGGGTGGTTTGGAAAACAGGCTCCTTCCTCTGCTGTCCTTGTGCATATCTGTTGCCCTTGTGCTGTGCTGACCTTCTGGTCCAAACCAGTTTTCAAAACAGAATTTGCTCTGCTTATATTTAACTTCCCCAGAACTCCACCCTCCCTCGGGATGAACCCATCCACTCCACAGACATTCATCAGGGCCAGTCCTTCTTCCAGGGAGCTCTCGGTCTAACAAGGGACATGGAACCACAAACTACTTGGCTTCTGTAGGGTCCTCCAATGTCCAGGATTTTACAAACACTTTCATGAGCGTGAAGACTGCTCAACTGTTGGACAAACAGAAGGGTCTAAACTTTGCTTTCTTCTCTTGGCATCCTATCCTCACACACTCCACTCCAGTAGAAAGGTGATGCTTCACGACATTTCACACCCGCACAGGACTACAGTACTTGGGTGCATCTTTATTCTACCAGTCTTTAATCAATGGGTATTTTGGTTCTTTCTAGTTCTTTGACATTACAAACAAGATTCTAATGACTGTCCATGTTTGCAATAGGCATATTTTTCATTTCAATATAACATACCAGACTGTTTTCCAGGAATATTAAACTCACATTTCCACCAGGAAGGTCAAGGGTACCCATTTCGCCAGCATCACAGGAACAGGCAACAGGAAAGATGCTTTCTTTTCTTTTTTGCATTTTTCTAGTTGTTAGTGAGGTTGAGCATCTTATGTACATGATTTTGAGGCCTTGCTGTCTTCTCTGTGAGTTCTGTAAATTGTCTACTCATCATATTTTCCTCTTATTTTATTGGAATATCGGTTGTTCAATTTGTAGGAGATTTGGGTGTATTATGCAGGGCTTGCCAAATGGTACACAGTAGTATTTGCTACACATGGATTAGAAGCATGGTGAAATGTGTGTCGCTTTGGTCCTCGGGTAGCCTGGTGGGGACTAAGGCATCATCCCCACAGGCCTCGTTGCTCAGGCTGCACCCAGCCCCATTCATTTTTCCCAGGATACTAAATTCATATTATTAACTTCCATGTGTGCTGTGATGTGAAATAACTTGACAAGTGTATATCACACATAAATCCTTGGTATATAGTTTGCAATTTGTATTTGCTCAGTCTGTGAGTTAGTATTTGCCTTTCTTCATAATATCACAATATAAACTCTTTTTGGCATTTTATATAGTCACTTATATTTACCTTTCCTTGTGGCACTGGTTATTCCTGTCTAATTGTTCAGTTGAATATACTTTCAGGAATTTTTGTTTGTTTGGCTCACTGTTATATCCTTAGTGCCTGGAACAGTGTCTGGCACACAGTAGATGCTCAATAAACATTACTTACACTAATGAATTAACTACAACGCAGGGTAGGAAGTGTGATGTAATTGAGGCATAGATACTGTATGTGTGTGTGTTTTTTTAGGAGTAAGGCTTAAGTTAATTGGCGATGGTGAGCAGTGTGGGTCTTTCTCAGTCTTTTAAATGCACCTTCCCTTTCTCTTTGTGTCTCATATGTCAGCCTACTCAGTGCCTCCCTTCTCTGTGTTAAACATCAAGGATAAGGCCACAGGCCACACTGGGGTTTTCTGAGCCTCCAATAGCCAGTTCCCAGCAGGCACATCTCCAGGTCCCTCCGTGGCACTGAAGGGGACCCTGCATATGCCTCTGTGAGGTTTTTCCAGACCAAACTGTCCCTGATTGCTACAGCACTAGATCGATCATCTGAACCCTGATTTCTTCTGCTTTTTCCAGTATCAGGACCCCTAAGGGTACAGAGAAAGTATGTATAGGCAAGCAAGACACAGAAGCTCTGGTCTGGGGGTGGTACTGAGCATTAAAAGCAATAGTGGAGTCAGGCGGACATGAGCTGAGATGGTCTCTGTCCATTACTGGTGCGTGATCTTGTGCTTTACTCTAATTTCTTTGGACTCAGATATCTGGGATGTAAAAAGGTAATAACAATACCCACCAACGTCTTGTGATAATTACATGCTACAAAGTGTCTGAAGTTATAGGTAATCAATAATCGTTGTTACTGCTACAGCAGCATTTCCAGAGAAGCTGCTCTGTTACTTCTGCACAAGGCATCCTTTCATAAGACTTTACATATTTGCAAACAGCCTCCCGCTGTATTTCCATTCCAGGTGCAGAGCAACTGATCACACCAGATGCATTATCGCAAATTATCTTGGGATTTCCTCATCGTGTTTAGAACACGCTGTACCATTTCTGCTGCCAGGGTATTAGCAGGGTGAGGGAGCTTCCGTCAGGGGCAGTTGAGGCAACAGATTGCACTGGGACTCAGCCACCCAGGACCCTGCCCCGGACTTGGGGCTGTGCCTACCCCCAGGAAGAATCTAAGTCAGCATCACAGAAGGCTCGGGAGAAGGGATGGTGTGGGGGGAGGGGGCACGAACGTTGCTGTACATGCTCCTTCTGTTCCATCAGCCTGTGCTGGGGTCCCACCATCATCCACGGAGTCCCAAGGAGCCCCCAGCCCACCCCTGCCTCAACCTCCTCCCCGTCCTCCCATATATACCTGTATAAGTACCCAAAAGGTTCATTGACAAAAAAATCTCCCCCAAAGTTCCCTTTCTCCTCTTTGTAGTCAATGCTTATCCCAGTGGTAATCAGTAATCTGATTTTTGTCTATATGTTTCTGCCTTTTTCAGAATGTAATATCGACTGAGTCACACAGAGGGTAGTTTTGAATCTGGCTTCTCTCACTCAGCAAATGCATTTGAGATTTATCATTTAGTTCCATGTCTTAATAGTTGCTTTGTTTTTATTGATTAATTGCTTTTACTTCTTAACTAACTGACTAACATGGCATTGTACACATAGACCATAATTTGTTTATTCAACAGTTGAAGGGCATTTGTGTTTTCTCCAATTTGGGGCAACATGAATAAAGTCACTATATACATTTTTGAAAAAGCACTAGTCACCCTTCAAGTCCCAGCCCTCATGCCACTTTTCCACTCTCTCCTTTCCACTCCCCATCACTGACATCTGCAAAACAAAAAGGCAGCCTACCAAACAAGAGAAACCAATATATTTGATAAGGGGTTCATATCTAAACAATGTATCTGATAAGGATAGACCAAGAACTCATAGAACTCAGCCTCCAAAAAACAAAAAACCCAATTAGAAAATGGGCAGAAGACTTAAACAGACATTTTTCCAAAGAATACATACAGATGGCCAACAAGCACATGAAAAAAATGCTCAATGTCACTTATCATCAGGGAAGTTCACATCAGAACCAGAATGAGATATCACCTCACACCTGACAGAATGGGTATCATCCAAAAGACAACAAATAAGTATTGACAAGGATGTGGAGAAAAGGGAACGTGCACTTTTGTTGGAAATGTTCATCGGTACAGCCACTATGGAAAACAGCACGGAGGTTCCTCAAAAAAATAAAAATAGAGCTACCATATGAGGCAGGAATAAGACCTGGAGGTATCTTTCTCAAGGAAACAAAAATACGAATTAAAAAGGATATGTGCACCCCTATGTTCATGGCAACTTTATTGACAATAGCCAAGATATGGAAGCCACCCTGATGTCCATAGATAGAAAAATGGATAAAGATTTCATATATATATATATATGAATATATATCTTCAGATGTATTTTTCATATATATATATATATATATATATATAATGGAATATGACTCAGCCATAAAGGAAAAAGAAATCTTACAACAACATGGATGGACCTAGTGGCTATTATGCTGAGACATGTCAGACAGAGAAAGAGAAATATCTTATAATGTCACTTATATGTAGAATCTACAAATCAAAGCAAATGAACAAACACAACAAAACAGAAGTGGACTTATAGATTCGGAGATCAAGCTGCTGATTTCCAGAGGTGGGGGGGAGTTGGGGAGATGAATGCAATAGGTGAGAAAGATTAAGAGGTACAAACTTCCAGTTATAAAACAGATGTTGTGGGGATGTAATGTACAGCATAGGGAATAGAGTCCATAATACTGTAATACTTTTGTATGGTGTTGCATGGTAACTAGACTTATCTTGGTGGTCATTTTGTAATGTATAAAAATGTAGAATCACTATGTGGTATACCAGAAAATCAATATATTACCGGTCAATTATACTTCAATTTTTTAAAAAGAAGAAAAAAAAGACTATCTTAAAAAAGAAAAGTGTCGGGCTTCCCTGGTGGCGCAGTGGTTGGGAGTCCACCTGCCGATTCAGGGGACACGGGTTCGTGCCCCGGTCCAGGAAGATTCCACATGCTGTGGAGTGGCTGGGTCCGTGAGCCCTGGCTGCTGAGCCTGCGCGTCCCGAGCCTGTGCTCCACAATGGGAGAGGCCACAACAGTGAGAGGCCCGCGTACCGAAAAAAAAAAAAAAAGAAAAAGAAAAGTGTCAAATGAGATAAAGAGCGGGTGTCAGATGAAACTTTGAAAGGGTGCATGTTGAAAGGACATTGTCCACTGAAGTTTGGCTCTCAAGTGGCCCAGACACGTGGAGGACTCAAAGAGGACCAGCCATGGCATGCTACTGGAAGGTCTCTTTGTTTCTTGGTTTAAATAGGCTTTACCATTTTTAAAACAGTTTTGAGTTCACAGCAGAACTGAGCAGAATACCAAGAGGTCCCACATGCGCCTGGCTCTCCTGTTGCTGTCAGCCCCAGCCCCACCACACAGGCGCCCAGGTCCCCCCAGTCTCCAACTATCCTATCAACACTCTGTGTGCTAGTCACTACTGATGAATCTACGTAGACACCTCATGATCACCTGAGTCCAGAGTTTACGTTAGGGTTCACTCCTGGTGGTGTACATTCTATGGGTTTTGACAAATGTATCTCATCATGAATGTATCATACTGAATAGTTTCACTAAAAATCCTCTGTGCTCAGCCTATTTATCACCCCCCACACCCCTCAACTCCACTGCAAACCCCTGGCAACCCACTGATCTTTTCACTCTCTCCACGGTTTACCTTTTTCCGAACGTCATATATCATTGGAACCCTAAGCTATGCCACCTTTCCAGATTGGCTTCTTTCAGTGATATGCATTTAAGGTGGCCCACCTATCTCCTCATGGCTCCATATCCCCTTCATTTCTTTTGTGCCAAAGAATATTCTGTTGCATGGATGTAGCCCAGTCTATGTGTCCATTCACCTTCTGAAGGACATCTTGGTTGCTTCCAATTTCTGGCAGTTATGAATAAAGCTGCAGTAAACGGCTGTGTGCAGGTTTCTGTGGACGTAGCATTCCACTCATTTGGGTCCACTGATACCAAGGAGTTCGAAGGCTGGATGGTATGGAAAGAATGTGTTTCATTTTGAAAGACACAGCCCATGTTCACAGAGCTTCTGAAGCCGGTAGCTGAGAACATGTCAGCATACTGAGGAATCAAGCCAAGGAAGGAAGTAGAAATTGAGTATACAGCAAGGAAGACATTGCCAAGGCAAAACCTTACCCTCTTAGAGTTGATGACTGGTCATGAGAATTAAATGGACACGAGACAGATTCACAGGAGAGAAGCATCCACATTTATTTTCCCTAAGTTTTATATGACATGGGGAGGGCTCCTAAGGAAATGAAGAGAGACCCAGAGAAGTGGCAAAGCCTAAATGTTTTTCTGTTGGGTTGAACAAAGAGAGGCAGTTGTGGAAAAGGAGCTACACTATGCAGGGGGGCAAAGGAGGATGAGAATGCTGTTGAGCAAGGTCAGTACAGAATCCTCCCGTTCTTCACTCTCTGCCCTTGACAGTAACAATGTTACTCTCCCTCCTGCGGAGGGAGGACGTCTTCCACAGGGGGGCAGTGGGTGATGGATATGTCATCTCTTGCTTCCAGGAAGGAAAAGGGGAAGGGTGAGCCCACCCTTGCACCTGTTGTTTGGGGGCTTTGTTTGCTTCATTTCTGCCATTTTTTTTTAAGTGTCTGTAGCTCAAAACAATATTCTGGTCTGCTTTACACCTAAGTCTTTTACCTGGTGTTTGTCTTCTGACAGGAAGAGGGACATATTTTTCTGACATGATGGGGCTGGTCGAGTGGAGAAGGATAAGATGGGCGTGGGCCCATGCCTATTCTTTTCTTGTGTGTTGGGAAGATGAACCCAGGACTCCCCACTGGTGTCACTGTGCATGGACATGGCATAGGGTGAGGGTTGAGCAGTCAGCAGCTCATAGGGGCCCTTGGGGAGCTTTGTGTGAGGAGGAAGCCGGGTAAAGCGACCCCAGGAAGTGACCTCACTTGCCTGGCAATAGAGCCCAACAGAACTTGGAACCCAGGTAACCATTCATGAGGCACATTCTAGAGAAGTTCCCTACCCAGCTCACTGGGGTGGAGACGCTTGAATGGACATATTCTTCTGTGTCCTGATGTCTTGATATCCTGTGGCCTCAGGAAAGCCCGCGGTGACAGCCTTTTCTGATGCTGCAGATGTTGGGTCAGTTCTCACCCCAGACGCCTTTGGTCATTTGCCTGGAGGGACCCAAAGGTGACACAAGGAAACCCAGGACAGGCCAGGACAGGCCAGGCCACCACTCTGATCCCACGCAGGTAGCCCTATGTCCCCTCTCTGTTTGTGTGGAAGGCGGGGTCATGTAGGGTGGGTCTGCTTCGAGCAAGAGCAGGTTGATGTGGGGTCAGAGCCGAGTGAGCCAGTCATGTCCATACCCCAAAGCTGGCTAGGTGGGATGTGGAGAGCTGAGGCGGTACCCTTTTGCCCGGGGTTTGTCCCAATCCCTCCAGGTGTATCTCTTTCTTCCCAGGTGTATATCTAAGCAGACACAGGTCTGAGCCCGATCTGGGAGCAGAAGGTCACGTGGGCAGAAGAAACAATAATGGCCAAGCAGGGCTCTGATACCTCCAGGCTAGGCTGGCTGCCGGTCACTGTCATTGCAGAGCCCCACCCCGGAGATTAGAGAGGAGCTGGTCGATGGGGACACCCATCTGTCTCCCTGAGTGGGGGACCGGTGTGCCACACCACCAATGAGGGCCAGTACAGGCTCCAGGTGAGTGTGGCCAGGGAGGGGCCTCCAAAACCAGGGCCCAGAGGTGAACCGGGAAGGCTTCCTGCCCAGACACCACCCAGGGTCCTGTCCAGGGCTTATGTGCAGCTCAGCACACCTGGCTGTGACCTGGAGCCCCCTGTCAACCTTCCCCTGAGTCAGCTAGAGGACCTGGACCTTGTAGAAAGAATTTAGCATTTTCAACTGGTCATATTTTTAAATTTGAGATTTTTCAAATACCATGAAACTAAGAAATAAATTGGATGCTGAAGTTGATGTAAAACTATTATTACATTTTAAACAGTTTTTAAATGTTTGTGATTGTCAAGATACCCTAATTGTTCTCATTGATTAATTTTTCTAGTAAATGTTATAATACAGATTTACAAAATGATTATATACTAATGTTGTTTTTATCCCTGTTTTACATATTGACAGTCTGGGACAGATTTTGCCTGAAGACAAATTTTGCTCTACTTTGCAGAACTAGGTGAAATCCAAGCCCTGTCACTTACTGAGTTGGGAAAATGCCAAAAAAGGAAATACACCTGGAGACATTGGACAGCTTTTTTCAATTCTGGAAACCTCACTGTAAAAATGCAACAGTAAGGCTTTCCTGAGTGGTGCTATGAGCCCTGCCTGAAGGGACTGAGAGAGACCTGGGTGCCCAGGGCAGCTCAGCCACTCACTCTCTGCCTGATCCGGGATCCCTGAGCTCACCTGTCAGAGTCTCAGTCGTCCAGGACCCACAGTGTCACCGCAGCCTCACAGCATCCCTGTGGGGATAAAAGGACACAGGAATCAGAACCTACGGGTCCATTGCCTTGTTCTTAGTAGATACAACATAAATGCTGCTCTGTGTTAACCCTGTGTGAGGGAGTTTACTTTCCCTTACTTCCTGCTCAGTGTGTCCCATGAAAAGACAATTCAAACCTCAATTATCCCTGTAGTGTGAGCATACCTCATCTCCATGAGCCTCTGAAATCACAGCGTGTAGATTCCACCTCCTCCACCCCAGGCACGGTGTACCCAGACGTCAGGTTTCAGTTTGCAATGTCCATCCACCTCTTGGCAACTCTTAAGCAAAGAAATCAGACTGGCACGGGATATTTATTATCTCTGTGATGATTATTACTCAACCTCAAGCAATAATGATTAATGAAACACAAATAAACCTCACTGATCTCCAAACAGCAGTACACGGAGCACCAAAAGAGTAGCGTCGACTTTGTTCAGCAGAAATCTTCTGATCCTTACTGAGAAATTTTACAGCTTTCCAAGACATATTTGACAACCACAAAAAAATAGAACTCCACATTTTAAAAACCAAATGAACAGTATGCAATTTAAGGCATACTTATGTCAGAAAAAGTCTTCCAACTCACTCATATGTAATCCGCATTTTTGGCGCCAGCCCTTTGACATATTATACACGAGTGACAGATTAAAAAGGGCTGGGAATTCACAGGCTTGCTTTATTCCAAATGGAATAAAAATTTACATGACCCTATTGGATAAAAAGGCCTTTATTATTTTTAGAATCTCTTTAGTTGAAGGGAGTTGTGCTGGCTTCTCTCAATAAATTTTTTAAAAATATATAAGGGCCTCAAACTCTTTTAACTCATCCCACCCTGAAACTAGGGTTCTCCAGAAAGCTTTCTACTTTCTATTCCCTTTCCCCTTTACCACATGGGGTGGTAATTCTGTTACCATCCAGAGCAGGCGTGTGGAAGGTGGGTCACGAGGCAGCTTATCTGGGTGAAGGGTTCCCAAGGAGAGACAAGGTCAGGTCTCAGGAGTATAGGTGGCTCTGAGAGCACTGAGGTCTACCTGAAGTCACCAACCAAGCAATGGCAAATACCCACCATAGGATCAGTGACCCAGAGGGGAAGGAATGGTTAGCACAAAGAGAACATAGCAAGAGCTCCAAGAAAATGCATGCTCCCTCCCACCACCACGAGCTCACAGTAAGCTCTTCCTACACACTGACCCCTGTCTTGAGACAGAGAAAGGGAAGAATGGATACTGAGGGTCTTAGCATTGACCTAAAGCAATACACTTAAACCAAAAGGACATGAAACCAAAAAGAAGTTTGGGTAATTTTTTAATTGGCAAGTTTGTTTTCTTACTAGTTGGCCAGGTTTGGACCTCAAGAAGGAAACTTAGCTAAGATAAAGAAGGGACATATTATGCATCATCCATCTGGGCAGTGGCATGTGTGAATATGCAACCTTACTAAATGCATTTAATATGTATGTACGTATCCATTTATGTGCATATGCGAGTGTGTTTTTGCCACGTAGTAATTTCTCAATAAACAGCGGACTAAAAGACTGCCATTCCTACATTTGTGAACCAGCCACTTGCACCAGAGACTCTGTGTTGCCTTTATACATAGTCTTGCCTTCTGCAGGGTAGATGTGACTACCCGATTGTATGGATGCAGAGACTGGGGCTGGAGAATTGAAGTGACACATACAAGGTCACTCACCTGCTAGGTGACAAAATCAAGGTTCCAACCCAAATCTGTCTGACCCCAAACCATGTCCTCTTTTCCTGTGCTGTGCAGATTCGAAGGCAAAGCCACGTAGAGGGAAGAAAATGGGACAATGGCTGTGTCAAAAAGATGGAAATAGGGTTACACTTTAGGATGAGCAAAACCAGGATGCCATGGCAACGACTGGTGATGAAATTAGGGAAAGGAGGGAGAGGAGCCAGGTAGTCCCAGAGTGACGAAGCACAGAGGACACATGTTGGGTGGGGGGTTGCAGGGAATGAGGCCACTCAGGAGGTGAACCAACCCACGGGCAACAGGAAGCCCAGGAGGCCTAATTTCTCCAGATTAGGACAGTTGCCAGCTGTTCCCTCAGCATACAAAATCCCCCTGCCTTGAATCTATGAAGTATGTACTACTCTAAGGGGAGGGGTCCCTGGCTGTGAAAAATGACCACTGACGGTTTTAGCCCAGACCTCCCTCCCAGAACCATGCCTCTACATCTATACCTGCCAAACTTGCAGGACTGGCCCATCTCACACACTGACTATAAGGTATCCACTGATGTTGAGGCAGGAGGTGGATCTCAACAGCTAATGTGTACCTGGTTGGAAAAGCACACTTTTTTTTGTTTTATCTTATTTATTTTTTAAATTTTGTATTGAAGAATAGTTGATTTACAGTGTTGCATTAATTTCTGCTGTACAGCAAAGTGATTCAGTTGTACACATATATACATTCATTTTTTAATATTCTTTTCCATTATGGTTTATCATAGGATATTGAATATAGTTCCCTGTGCTTTACAGTAGGACCTTGTTGTTTAGTAATTCCATATATAATAGTTTACATATGCTAACCCCAAACTCCCAATCCATATCTCCACCAACTCCCTCCCTCTCGGCAACCACAAGTCTGTTCTCTATGTCTATGAGTCTGTTTCTGCTTCATATTTGTGTCACTTTTTAGATTTCACATATAAGTGATATCATATGATATTTGTATTTCTCTGTTTGACTTACTTCACTTAGTATGATAATCTCTAGCTGTACCCATGTTGCTGCAAAGGGCATTATTTTGTTCTTTTCTATGGCTGAGTAGTATTCCATTGTATACGTATACCATATCTTCTTTATCCATTCATCTGTCAATGGACATTGAGGTCATTTCCATGTCTTGGTGGAAAAGCACGTTTTGAATGAATTATCTGAGGTCATGTGATAAGGTGAGGGGTCACCTATCCAGCCTCAGACCCCTGCTCCACCTCCCCTTGTTAGGTGGCCTTAGAGGAAGCCTCCCTCCTCCACCTCTCAATCCTCACTCTAAAATGGGAATAATCACAACTACTCCACAGTGCTGTTTACATACAGCTGTTGTCAAGTAAGCTAAATCCTGTAAGACACAAGTGCATGTTAGCTATTGTTAGTAAGTTATTCCTTCGAGTAAAACTTGACATTCGTAGGAGATGACAATGATTCCTTCACAAGTGAGAATGGATTTCCACTGACAGGTGGCATGATGCCCAGCAGACTAGAGTTCCTCATAAGCACTTGAGAACTATGTGGCCCTCTGCAAGTGGCCAACCTCACTGAGCCTTAGTGCTCATTCATAAATGAGTGATCACAATAAACCTCTGGATACACAGCCCGCATTCACCTCTCACTTTAGCCTCTTGATGACTCAGTTTCTCATCTGGAAAATGGAACAGTAACAGTATCCATCGCACTTTCAGAGCAGAACACTTCAGAAGAGACAATGAGCAATTCACCCCTTTCACAGCTGCCGTGAGAACGGGAGCTTCTATCAAGATAATGACTCCAACCAGAAGGACTACAATGAGGAAAAACTCCTGCTGACATAAGTTGGATCTGTAGCACAAGCAAGAAACAGACCTTACGTATGTTACAGTGATGAAATTGGAAATTGTTAATACTACAGAATCTAGTCTATCCTGACTGATTCAGATCTCCTAAGTGTATGGGTGGTATTTAAAGCCATGGGCATTGATAGGTCACACAGGATATGAGTATAGATATTTAGAAAGAGGAGAAAAATAAAGAGAAGGGAAGTAAAAGAAGAGGGGAAAAAGAGAAGGGAGAAGAGGAGAGGGGTGGTGAGATGGGGAAGACAAGAGAAGAGAGGAAGGGAGAAGGACAGAGATGGGCTCCTGGAACATCCCAATACTGAGAGGTTCAAAAGAGAAGCTCAAAAATGAGCCACTATATATATATATATATATATATATATATATATATATATATATATATAGTGTCAAGAATGGTGTTATGGAAACCAAGAGAAGAAAAAGTTTAGAGGAGGAGGATTGACTGCATAGGATTCTGTTGGAAGTTAGATAAGTTGAATGAAAAAAATATTCTTTAAATTTAGGAAATTGAATATCGACATCATTATTGCCCTTGGCAGGAAAGTCTCCATTGGAGTATGGACATAAAAGTCCTACTGGAAAAACCTGAAAAAAATCTGAGAGGTGATGAAGGGCAGATCACTTCCCAGGTGATTGTCATGTGTGGCCAGGATTGAGAACCACCAGCCTAGACAGTGAACTTTCTAATGAACTCTTCATGTCTGCCTTCACCTCTGATCCATTTTCCTGGGTTTCTAGGCTTCTAGTCTGGTTTCCTGGTCCCTGCTTGTCCTCCTGGATTCTAACCCTAACCTGTCTCATCTTCCTGGGTTTATGAGCCCGGCTTCCTCCCTCTGCCATCCTTGCATCATTCCTTTTAACTTGAAACTGTTCCCTCCCAGCCCCTGTTGGTCTTAATGCCTTAATGACCAGGGCCAGAAGGAATCTGATGGTGTCTGGTGGTCACCAGGGCCTTCACAGGCCATTTCTACTTTTCGCTTTTTAGCTCCTAAAAACCAAAATCAATCAAATAAACATTTATAAATCAGAATTAATTTCTTTAAAATAAGCATGGCAAAGGCATGTAAATGTTGAATTAGAATAATAAGTCACCTTTTCTAAACATGTTTCCTTCTCATGAAGCTTTTCAAAGGCCAAATGCTATAATCAACAGAGCTCCCAGAGTGAGTATCACTTGGGAGCATATTATTTGCACATAAATTCTCCACTACAGTTAGAACATGCTCACTGGTACTTACAAAGTCCCCATGACTGTAACTCCTTTCTGAGAATTGCCACCCATTACTACCCTCACTTTTAGGGTCCATGCCATCTCCCTTGGGTTTGATTTTTGGCTAGCCTGGATCTGAGGATGAGCCCACAGTAAGAATATTCAGCTCCTCTTACCATCATCCCCATTCTCAATTTTGGCCAAGGTTTCAGTTTTCCTGAGTCTTCTGACTTTTGGATTTCTTCAACCTCCTTCCAGTTCTCTACCCCTGAGAGAGCTAAGACTTCAAAACATGCTTCTGAATGAGCAGCTCTGGTGCAGCTCTCTTGACAGCAGGAGAAAAATGCAGTCACACCTTCCACTGTAGCCAACTGGCTCCGTGTCTGATGGTACTGTATAGGCAGCACCATAACATCCATACTACTCCCAGGAGTCACTCTGGGCCCCAAAGGGGAGATTCTACTCCTATCTAGTGGAGAAGAAATTAATTCTCCCATGGCCATGTAATGAAGAAAGAACAAAAGAAGATGGCCAGAAAACACACTGCACTCGGAGTGAAAATACCTATTTGACTACAGTACCCACAATTTTTAAAAAAGCCTTTCCTGGGCTTCCCTGGTGCAGTGGTTAAGAATCCGTCTGCTGGGACTTCCCTGGTGGTGCAGTGGTTAAGAATCCACCTGCCAATGCAAGGGGCATGGGTTCGAGCCCTGGTCAGGGAAATAAGATCCCACATCATGCCCCAGAGCAACAAAGCCCATGCACCACAACTACTAAAACTATGTTCTAGAGCCCGCAAACCACAACTACTGAGCCCACGTGCCACAACTACTGAAGCCCACATGCCTAGAGCCCATGCTCTGCAACAAAAGAAGCCACTGTAATGAGAAGCCCGTGCACCACAACGAAGAGTAGCCCTTGCTTGGCACAACTAGAGAAAGCCCACACACAGCAACGAAGACCCAATGCAGCCAACGAGGACTCAACACAGCCACAAATTAATTAATTAATTAATTATATTTTTAAAAAAAGCTTTTCCTAAGAGATGCAATTTGTGTGGAGCATTTCTAAGTATACTGGCTGGTGTAAAACTTATGTCTAAAAAGAAATATCAATTTTCAGGTGAACATTGAGCAACTGTAGACAGAGTCTGAGAAAATTTGCTACTGATTGTATACCATGCAGACAGAGTAGGAAACAGAACAAAGTACTACAATCAGAAGATTCCAGAACCACAAAGAATAGAGTGTGGGCTTTCAAGTTTGAAAGACCTGGATTCAATTCTCATTCCCTGGACTACTTGATTATTGCAGTAAATATTCCAGTATCCAGAATGGCACAAAGTGATATATATTTTTGACGGTCTTGCTCTGTTTTAGAAGTAATCATTTGAGTATCCAGAATCCAAGATATTCTGTTGCTGGTCCTGGCTCTTGATGCAAGATGTTCATTTTCAAAATATATGCTACATGGTTCCCTTCCACTGACACATGACCAGTGCCAGAAACTCCTATTCCCAGCTTGGGACACTGAAGAATGACTATTCACCACTTGCTTCTGGTAACCCTGGGATAGAAAGGTTCTACACTTTTCTGTAGAAGGTGTTAGCGTGGGGAGTGTGAGAAAGGAAGGGGTGTAGTCTGGATGGAGTGGTCTGCTTCCCTTACTGCCTTTCATGTCTGCCATGTAATCTACACTGCTTGTGAAGAGACCATAGGCTAGAATATTTGACTTAGCAAGCACCTTCCAAACACACATGCTGAGAGTCTTTGGTTTTGATTTTAATTTGACCCCTTCTGAATGAGAATGTGGAAAGGAATGGAGTATCATCCTACACTGAACCGTCCTCTAGCTTTGGCAATGGATGGTTCATTGGCCATTAGAGCCTCTCACATCTGTGTAGGATCACTAGGCACTGGGTGTCACTATTGCTGCCTCACCTCACTGCCTCTAAGCAAGTTTGTCCCCTTACATGGACTACAGGAAAGCTCCTTCATTAATGTTTTTGCCTCCAGTCTTGGCCTTTCCAGCCATCCTCCATTCAGCAGCCAAAGTGATCATCAGACAACTTGGATAGGACCTTGCCAATCACCTGCTTAAAACTTACCAAATTTAGAACAAGACAAGAATGATCACTTTTGCCACTTCTATTCAACATAGTATTAAACGTTCTAGACAGAGCAAATAGGCAACAAAAAGAAATAAAAGGCATCCAAATTGTTAAGGAAAGAGTAAAACTATCACTTTTCACAGACTGCATGACCTTATATGTAGAAAACTCTACAGATTACACACACACACACACACACACACACACACATAAACAAACACACACACTGTCAGAACTGATAAAAGAATTCAACACAGTTGTTGGATACAAAATGAGCACACAAAAATCATTTTTTTCTATACACTAACAATAAATAATCCAAAAAGGAAATTAAGAAAATAATTCCATTTAAAAGAGCATCAAAAAGAATAAAATATGTAGTAATAAACTTAAGGAGGCAAGAGATTTGTACAGTGAAAACTACAAAACACTGCTGAAAAAAGTTAAAGAAGGCACTAGCAAATAGAAGGATATCCTATGTTCATGAATTACAAGACAATATTGTTAATATGTCAGTACTACCCACAACTATCTACAGATTCAATGCAATCCCTAAAAACCCCAATTTTTGCAGAAATAGAAAAATCCATCATAAAATTCATATAGAATCTCAAGAGACCTGCAATAGTCAAAACAATCTCAAAAAAGAGCAATGTAAGATCTCAGACTTCTTGATTTAAAAACTTATTACAAAACTACAGTAACCAAAACAGTGTGGTACCAGGCTAAAGAAAAACATATAAACCAGTGGAATAGAACAGAGAGCCAAGAAATAAGCCCTCACATATATGATCAAATAACTTTTGACAAGGGTGCTGAAATCATCCTACGGGGAAGGGACAATTCAATGAGGAAAGAGACAATTCAATGGGGAAAGGACAGTCTTTTCAACAAATGATGTTGGGAAAACTGGATATACACATTAAAATGAATGAAATTGAACACTTAACACCATATACAAAAGTTAACTCAAAATAGATCAAATACCTAAATGTAATACCTAAAATGATAAAACTCTTAGAAGAAAATGGGAAAAGCTTCATGTCATTGAATTTGACAATGGTTTCTTGGATATGACACCAAAAGCACAGGCAACAAAAGAAAAAATAGATAAATTGTATTCAAATTTAAAACTTTTGTGCATCAAAGGAAACTACCAACAGAGTGAAAAGGCAACCCATAGAGTGGGAGAAAATATTTGCAAATCATATATCTGATAAAGGATTAATATCAAGAATATATAAAGGACTCCTACAACTCAACATCACAAAAGCAACCAACCTGATTTCAAAATGAGCAAAGGACTTGAATAGACATTTATTGAGAGGAGATATACAAATGGTCAACAAACACATGAAAATATGTTTAACACCACTAATCATTAGAGAAATGCAAATCAAAACCAAAGTGAGATACCACTTTACACACATTAGGCTAGCTACTATACAAAAAATTGAACTAAGATTAAAAAAAATAAACAGAAAATAAGTTTTGGCAAGTATGTGAAGAACTCAGAACTCCTTTGCATTGCTGGTGGGAATGTAAATTGATGTGGCTACTGTCAAAAATGGCATTCCTTAAAAAATTAAACAGAATTACCATATGACTCAGCAATTCCACTTCTGGGTATATACCCAAACAATTGAAAGCATGGACTGTACCACACCATTTGTGCACCCATGTTCATAACAACATTAATCACAATAACCAAACGGTGAAAGCAACCCAATATCCATCAACGTATGAATGATAAACAACATGTGATATACATACAGTGGAATAAATGCAGCTTAAAAGAAAAGAAGCACTGACATCTTCTACAATGTAGAAGAATCTTGAAGACATTACATTAAGTGAAATAAGTCAATCACAAAACGGCAAAGAGTGTGTGAATCCAATTATGTTAGATACCTAGAATACTCAAATTCAAAGAAACAGAAGTTAGAATAGTGGCTGCTGGGGGGCTGAGGGAAGGGAGAAATGGGGAGTCAATATCTAATGGGTACAGAGTTTCAGTTTGGGAAATTTAAATTTTCTGAAAATAGATGGTGGTGATGGTTGCACAATGATGTGAATGTACTAAATGTCTCTGAATGGTACACTTAAAAGTGGTTAAGATAGTGCATTTTATGATTAATGTATGTTAGCACAATTTTTAAAGTCTTCCAAAGTCTTGCTATGTCAGTAAAGCACAAGCTCTCCAACCACGCACAGGTCCCACCACATGCTGGCTCCAGGTACTAATCTACTGTTTCCTCTCTCCACTCCCTGCCCATAACTCAGCCACAGGGAGCTCCCTGAGATCCCTTTAATGCATCCATTTCTCATTTCTGTGCTCTTGCATATGTGCTTTGCCCACAGGAACTTCCTTTGCCTCTTTTTTCCCCTTTGCCAATACTTACTCTGAGTTGGTAACTGAGTTCAGGGGTTTTGTTACTCTGGGAAATCTTCCTTGATCTTCCTGATGGACTGCCTTCATTCCTCTTGTGTTCCCACTGTTCTTTTAGGTCACTGATAACACTACAATCTAATCTTCCTGTAACAGTACAGTGAGGAACAGCTGTTGGAAAGAAACAAAGCGATTTCATGTTCATATGCTAAGAGGAAGAGAAAATTCCATTAGTAGGACAAGACCAAGAAGTGGCACAGATGATACAATTAGTAGACAAGGATATTAAATCGTTGATTATAGCTATACTCCATATGATTTTCAGAAGGAAGAGAAAGGGTGCATATGTTAAGCAAGGATATGGAACATCTATAAAGACCCAACTCAAACTAGATATGAAAAATATTGGTGAAGAAAAAATTATGGATGGGATTAAAAACAGATTATACATTACAGAAGAAAGATTAATGAGCTTGAAAACATAAATATAGAAACTATATAAAATTTTAAAAAACAGGGGAATAAAGCTGAAAAAAGAACTGAAATGTGCATCAGTGAACTGTGAAACAATTTCAAGCAGGCTAATATATGTATAATCTATCCCTGAAAAAGAGGAGAGAGGACAGAGACAAAAATTACATTTGAAGATATAATTGTCCCAAATTCCCACAGATCCTAGAAGTTCAAGTAGACACAGCACAAGAAATATGAAACAAAAACTGCACTAGAGTATATCATAATTGAATTTTTAAAAGCCAGTGATAGAGGGAATATCTTAGCATCCAGAGAAAAAAGTTTCTTTAAATACAGAAAGACAAAAATGACAGAAGTCTCCTCATTGGTAAAAACAAACACCAGTAGACAGTGGAGCAACATCTTTAAAGTATAGAAAGAACAAAAAATCAACCTACTATACTAAACTCAGCAGAAATAACTTTCAAAAACAAAGGTTATGTAAAGGCTTTTAAAGATATACAAAAGCTAAAAGAATTCATCATTAGCTAACCTGCATTATAAAAAATGTTAAAGGAAATCCTTCAGGCAGAAGAAAAATAATACCAGATGGAATACTTGACTTATGTAAAAGAATGAAGAGCTCCAGAGATGATAAATATGTAGGTTAAAAAAAAAAAAGACTTTTTCTCATTTAAAAATCTCTTTAAAGCATAATTGATTGTTTAAAGAAAAAATAATTGCAAATTGTGGGATTTATGAAATATGTAGAAGTAAAATTTATGACAGCAACAGCACAAAAGCTAGAGAGGAACACAGAAGTATACTGTTACAAATTTCTTATACTATACGTGAAGTAGCATATATAATATTACTTATAGGTAAGCAGTTATAAGTAAAAGATGCTAACTATAACCCCAAAGCAGCTGTTGCTGCAGCAGATATGCTATTAAGTTGGCCCCCTGATCCCATCTCTTATTGTTCATATCTTTGTGGGATAATTTTCTCTTGAGCATGGACAGGACCTGTGACTTCCTTCTACACAACAGAATATGGCAATGATAAAAGGATGTATGTGATTTCACTACATAATACTATAGCACTCATCTTGCTGGAATCTCTCTCTTCCTTGCTGACATTGAAGAAACAAAACATGATGAAGTGAATGCTTTCCCAATAATATCGTGAAAAAGAGGACAATATCTGTGCTTATAACTCCTATTCAACATCATAATTGCTAGCTTATCAAGTACAATCTGACAAGAAAATAAACAGCATAAGTTGTAAACAAAGAACTAAAACATTAATCACAAATTATTGTCCACATAGAAAATGGCAACTAATTTTCTAAATAGTACTAGAAGTAATAAGTGAATTTAGATAAGTTTCTGGAAACAAGGTCAATATACAAAAATTGATTATATTTCTAAGTCCTATCCAGGAAAAATTGGAAACAGAATTTTTTTAACCTTTAAATTATTTAATCTTGAGAAGATTAGAATATATATACTGTAATTCCTAGAATAACCAGTTATTTTTAACACTGCCAAAAATATGAAATGCTTGAAGCATAACACTTTCAAAAATATGAAAAAGTGTAGAAGAACCACAGTCTTAAAGCCTGTGGAACAAAACCCACGTTCACAGAAAGATAGACAAAATGAAAAGGCAGAGGACTATATACCAGGTGAAGGAATAAGATAAAACCCTAGAAAAACAATTAAATGAAGAGGAGTTAGGCAACCTTCCAGAAAAAGAATTCAGAATATTCTTAGGAAAGATGTTCCAGAACCTTGTAAAAAGAATGGAGGCCAAGATGGAGAAGATGCAAGAAATGTTTAACAAAGACATAGAAGAATTAAAGAACAAACATCTAGAAGAATTAAAGAACAAACAAAAACAGATAAACAATACAACAACTGAAATGAAAAATACACTAGAAGGAATCAATAGCAGAATAACTGAGGCAGAAGAACAGATAAGTGACCTGGAAGACATAATGGTGGAATTCACTGCCACAGAACAGAATAAAGAAAAAAGAATTAAAAGAAATGAAGGCAGCCTAAGAGACTTCTGGGACAACATTAAATGCACCAAGATTCACATTATAGAGGTCCCATAAGGAGAAGAAAGAGAGAAAAGACCCAAGAAAATATTTGAAGAAATTGTAGTTGAAAACTTCCCTAACATGGGAAAGGAAATAGCCACCCAAGCCAGGAAGGGCAGAGAGACAAAGACCAGAGAAACCCAAGGAGAAACATGCTGAGACGCATAGTTATCATATTGACAAAAATTAAAGACAAAGAAAAATTATTAAAAGAAACAATAGAAAAATGACAAATAACATACAAGGGAACTCCCATAAGGTTAACAGTTGATTTTGCAGCAGAAACTCTACAAGCCAGAAGGGAGTGGCAGTACATATTTAAAGTGATGAAAAGGAAGAACCTACAACCAAGATTACTGTACCCAGCAAAGATCTCATTCAGATTCAACAGAGAAATCAAAAGCTTTACAGACAAAAACTAAGAGAATTCAGCACCACCAAACCAACTCTACAACAAATGCTAAAGGAAATTCTCTAAGTGGGAAACACAAGAGAAGAAAAGGAACTACAAAAACAAACCCAAAACAATTAAGAAAATGGTAATAGGAACATACATATTGATAATTACCTTGAATGTGAATGTATTAAATGTTCCAACCAGAAAACACAGGCTTGCTGAATGCATACAAAAACAAGACCAGTATATACGCTGTCTACAAGAGACCTACTTCAGACCTTGGAACACATACAGACTGAAAGTGAGGGGATGGAAAAAGGTATTCCATGCAGATGGAAATCAAATGAAACATAGAGTAACAATACCATACCAGATAAAATAGGCTTTAAAATAAAGAATGTTACAAGAGACAAGGAAGGACACTACATGATGATCAAGGTATCAACCCAAGAAGAAGATATAACAATGATAAATATATATGCACCCTACATAGGATCACTCAATACATAAGGCAACTGCTAACAGCTATAAAAGAGGAAACAGACAGTAACACAATAATAGTGGGGGAC
This sequence comes from Phocoena sinus, assembly GCF_008692025.1. Classification (NCBI taxonomy): domain Eukaryota; kingdom Metazoa; phylum Chordata; class Mammalia; order Artiodactyla; family Phocoenidae; genus Phocoena; species Phocoena sinus. Next base: position 108,763,881 of record NC_045769.1, read on the forward strand.
TTTAACACCTTACTGACACCAATGGACAGATCACCCAGAAAGAAAATTAATAAAGAAACAGAAGCTTTAAATGACACAATAGACCAAATAGATTTAATTGATATTTACAGGACATTACAGCAGAAAATAGCAAATTACACTTTCTTCTCAAGTGCACATGTAACATTCTCCAGGATAGATCACCACATGGGTCACAAATCAAGCGTTAGAAAATTTAAGAAAATTGAAATCATATCAAGCATCTTTCCAGCCACAACACTATGAAATTAGAAATAAATTGCAGGCAAAAAAATGTAAAAAACACAAACACTTGGAGGCTAAACAATACTTTACTGAATAACAAAGAGATCACTGAAGAAATCAAAGAGGAAATCAAAAAATACCTACAGACAAATGAAAATGAAAACACAACAATCCAAAACCTATGGGATGCAGCAAAAGCAGTTCTAAGAGTGAAGTTTATAACAATACAATTCTACCTCAAGAAACAAGAAAAATCTCAAATAAACAATCTAAACGTACACCTAAAGGAACTACAGAAAGAAGAACAAACAAAAACTCAAGGTTATTAGGAGGAAAGAAGTCATAAAGATTACAGAAGAAATAAATAAATAGAAACTAGAAAACTATAGCAAAGATCAATAAAACTAAGAGTTGGTTCTTTGAGAAGGTAAACAAAATTGATAAACCTTTAGCCAGACTCATCAAGAAAAAGAGGGAGAGGACTCAAATAAATAAAATTAAAAGTGAAAAAGAAGTTACAATGGACGCCACAAAAATACAAAGCATCATAAGAGACTACTACAAGCAACTCTATGCCAACAAAATGGACAACCTGGAAGAAGTGGACAAATTTTTAGGAAGGTATAACCTTCTAAGACTAAACCAGGAAGAAATAGAAAATATGAATAGACCAATCACAAGTAATGAAATTGAAACTGTGATTAAAAATATTCCAGGGGGACCTTGAAGATGGCGGAAGAGTAAGACGCGGAGATCGCCTTCCTCCCCACGGATACACCAGAAATACATCCACACGTGGAACAACTCCTACAGAACTCCTACTGAAGGCTGGCAGAAGACCTCAGACCTCCCAAAAGGCAAGAAACTCCCCACGTAACTGGGTAGGGCAAAAGAAAAAACAGAGACAAAAGAATAAGGACGGCACCTGCACCAGTGGGAGGGAGCTGTGAAGGAGGAAAAGTTTCCACACACTAGGAAGCCCCTCCGCGGGCGGAGACTGCGGGATGCAGAGGGGGGAGTTTCGGGACCGCGGAGTAGTGCACAGCGACGGGTGCGGAGGGCAAAGCGGGGAGATTCCTGCACAGACGATCGGTGCCGACCAGCACTCACCAACCCGAGAGGCTTGCTGCTCACCCACCGGGGCGGGCGGGGCTGCGAGCTGAGGCTCGGGTTTTGGTTTTGGACGGAGCTCAGGGAGAGGACTGGGGTTGGCGGCTTGAACATAGCCTGAAGGGGTTAGTGCACCACGACTAGCCGGGAGGGAGTTCGGGGAAAAGCCTGCACCGGCCGAAGAGGCAAGAGACTTTTTCTTCCCTCTTTGTCTCCTGGTGCGCGAGGAGAGGGGTTTAAGAGCGCTGCTTAAAGGAAGTCCAGAGACGGGCGCGAGCCGCGGCTAAAAGCGCGAACCCCAGAGACGGGCGCAAGCCGCGGCTGAGGGCGCGAGCCCCCGAGACGGGCGCGAGCCGCGGCTGAAAGCACAAACCCCAGAGACGGGCGCGAGCCGCGGCTAAAACCGCGGACCCCAGAGACGGGCGGGAGACGCTAAGGCTGCTGCTGCCGCCACCAAGGGGCCTGTGTGCGAGCACAGGTCACTCTCCACACCCCGCTTCCGCGGAGCCTGTGCAGCCCGCCACTGCCAGGTTCCCGGGATCCAGGGACAACTTCCCCGGGACAGCGCACGGCGGGCCTCAGGCTGGTGCAACGTCACGCCGGCCTCTGCCGCAACGTCACGCTGCCTCTGCCGCCTGCAGGCCGGCCCCGCACGCAGTGCCCCTCCTTCCCCATCCCCAACCCCCGGCCTGAGTGAGCCGGAGGCCCCGAATCAGCGGCTCCTTTAACCCCGTCCTGTCTGAGCGAAAAAACAGACACCCTCCAGCGACCTACACGCAGAGGCAGGGCCAAATCCAAAGCTGAGCTCCTGTGAGCTGTGAAAACAAAGAAGAGAAAGGGAAATCTCTCCCAGCAGCCACAGAAGCAGCGGATTAAAGCTCCACAATCAACTTGATATACCCTGCATCTGTGGAATACCTGAATAGACAAGGAATGATCCCAAATTGAAGAGGGGGAATTTAGGAGCGAAATCTATGATTTTTTTCCCTTTTCCTCTTTTTGTGAAGGTGTACGTGTATGCTCCTGTGTGACATCTAGTCTGTATACTCTAGCTTCCACCATTTGTCCTAGGGCTCTATCCGTCCATGACTTTTTTTTTTAAATTCTTTTTCTTAATAATTAAGTTTAATTGGAATAACTTTATTATACTTTACCTTCGTTCTTTCTTTCTTTCCTTCCTTCCCTCCCTCCTTTAGACAATGAATCACCCCAAATTGAGGAGGTGGTATCAGGGAGCAGGATTTATGATTTTTCCCCCTTTACCTCTTTTTGTGAAGGTGTATGTGTATGCTTCTGTGAAAGATTTTCTCTGTATAGCTTTGCTTCCAACATTTGTCCTAAGGTTCTATCCGTCCCTTTTTTTTTCTAAATATTTTTTAATTCAATAACTATATTATACTTTATTTTATTTTTACTGTATCATCTTTCTTTCTGTCTTTTTTTCCTTCTTTCCCTCCTTCCTTCCTTCCTCCCTCCCTCCCCCCCTCCTTTCTTTCCTTCTTTGCTTCTTTCTTCCTTCCTTCCTTTCCTCCTTTCCTTCTTTCTTTCCTCATACTTCTACTAATTCTCTCTACTTTCTCTCCCTTTTATTCTGAGCCGTGTGGATGAAAGGCTCTTGGTGCTCCAGCCAGGAGTCAGGGCTCTGCCTCTGAGGTAGGAGAGCCAACTTCAGGACACTGGTCAACAAGAGACCTCCCAGCTCCACATAATATTAAACAGCGGAAATCTCCCAGAGACCTCCATCTTAACACCAGCACCCAGCTTCACTCAACGACCAGCAAGCCACAGTGCTGGACAACCTATGCCAAACAACTAGCAAAACAGGAACACAACCCCACCCATTAGCAGAGAGGCTGCCTAAAATCATAATAAGGCCACAGACACCCCAAAACACACCACCAGACGTGAACCTGCCCACTAGAGAGACAAGATCCAGCCTCATCCAGCACAACACAGGCACTAGTCCCCTCCACCAGGAAGCCTACACAACCCACTGAAACAACCTTAGCCACTGGAGACAGACATCAAAAACAACGGGAACTACGAACCTGCAGTCTGCAAAAAGGAGACCCCAAACACAGTAAGATAAGCAAAATGAGAAGACAGAAAAACACACAGCAGATGAAGGAGCAAGATAAAAACCCACCAGACCTAACAAATGAAGAGGAAATAGGCAATCTACCTGAAAAAGAATTCAGAATAATGATAGTAAGGATGATCCAAAATCTGGAAGTAGAATGGACAAAATGCAAGAAACAGTTAACAAGGACCTACAAGAACTAAAGATGAAACAAGCAACGATGAACAATGCAATAAATGAAATTAAAATCACTCTAGATAGGATCAATAGCAGAATAACTGAGGCAGAAGAACGGATAAGTGACCTGGAAGATAAAGTAGTGGAAATAACTACTGCAGAGCAGAATAAAGAAAAAAGAATGAAAAGAACTGAGGACAGTCTCAGAGACCTCTGGGACAACATGAAACGCACCAACATTCGAATTATAGGGGTTCCAGAAGAAGAAGAAAGAAAGAAAGCGACTGAGAAAATATTTGAAGAGATTATAGTTGAAAACTTCCCTAATATGGGAAAGGAAATAGTTAATCAAGTCCAGGAAGCACAGAGGGTCCCATACAGGATAAATACAAGGAGAAACACGCCAAGACACATATTAATCAAACTGTCAAAAATTAAATACAAAGAAAGCATATTAAAAGCAGCAAGGGAAAAACAACAAATAACACACAAGGGAATCCCCATAAGGTTAACAGCTGATCTCTCAGCAGAAACCCTACAAGCCAGAAGGGAGTGGCAGGACATACTGAAAGTGATGAAGGAGAATAGCCTGCAACCAAGACTACTCTACCCAGCAAGGATCTCATTCACATTTGATGGAGAAATTAAAACCTTTACAGACAAGCAAAAGCTGAGAGAGTTCAGCACCACCAAACCAGCTTTACAACAAATGCTAAAGGAACTTCTCTAGACACGAAACACAAGAGAAGGAAATGACCTATAGTAGCGAACCCAAAACAATATATAAAATGGAAATAGGAACATACATATCGATAATTACCTTAAATGTAAATGGACTAAATGCTCCCACCAAAAGACACAGATTGGCTGAATGGATACAAAAACAAGACCCTTATATATGCTGTCTACAAGAGACCCACTTCAGAACTAGAGACACATACAGACTGAAAGTAAGGGGATGGAAAAAGATATTCCATGCAAATGGAAACCAAAAGAAAGCTGGAGTAGCAATTCCCATATCAGACAAAATAGACTTTAAAATAAGGACTATTAAAAGGGACAAAGAAGGACACTACATAATGATCAAGGGATCGATCCAAGAAGAAGATATAACAATTGTAAATATTTATGCACCCAACATAGGAGCACCTCAATACATAAGGCAAATACTAACAACCATAAAAGGGGAGATCAACAGTAACACATTCATAGTAGGGGACTTTAACACCCCACTTTCACCCATGGACAGATCATCCAAAATGAAAATAAATAAGGAAACACAAGCTTTAAATGATACATTAAACAAGATGGACTTAATTGGTATTTATAGGACACTCCATCCAAAAACAACAGAATACACATTTTTCTCAAGTGCTCATGGAACATTCTCCAGGATAGATCATATCTTGGGTCACAAATCAAGCCTTGGTAAATTTAAGAAAACTGAAATTGTATCAAGTATCTTTTCCGACCACAACGCCATGAGACTAGATATCAATTACAGGAAAAGATCTTTAAAAAATACAAACACATGGAGGCTAAACAATACACTACTTAATAATGAAGTGATCACTGAAGAAATCAAAGAGGAAATAAAAAAATACCTAGAAACAAATGACAATGGAGACACAACGACCCAAAACCTATGGGATGCAGCAAAAGCAGTTCTAAGGGGGAAGTTTATAGCAATACAAGCCCACCTTAAGAAGCAGGAAACATCTCGAATAAACAACCTAACCTTGCACCTCAAGCAATTAGAGAAAGAAGAACAAAAAACCCCCAAAGCTAGCAGAAGGAAAGAAATCATAAAAATCAGATCAGAAATAAATGAAAAAGAAATGAAGGAAAACAATAGCAAAGATCAATAAAACTAAAAGCTGGTTCTTTGAGAAGATAAACAAAATAGATAAACCACTAGCCAGACTCATCAAGAAAAAAAGGGAGAAGACTCAAATCAATAGAATTAGAAATGAAAAAGGAGAAGTAACAACTGACACTGCAGAAATAAAAAAAATCATGAGAGATTACTACAAGCAACTCTATGCCAATAAAACGGACAATCTGGAAGAAATGGACAAATTCTTAGAAATGCACAACCTGCCAAGACTGAATCAGGAAGAAATAGAAAATATGAACAGACCAATCACAAGCACTGAAATTGAAACTGTGATTAAAAACCTTCCAACAAACAAAAGCCCAGGACAAGATGGCTTCACAGGTGAATTCTATCAAACGTTTAGAGAAGAGCTAACACCTATCCTTCTCAAACTCTTCCAAAATATAGCAGAGGGAGGAACACTCCCAAATTCCTTCTACGAAGCCACCATCACCTTGATACCAAAACCAGACAAGGATGTCACAAAGAAAGAAAACTACAGGCCAATTTCACTGATGAACATAGATGCAAAAATCCTCAACAAAATACTAGCAAACAGAATCCAACAGCACATTAAAAGGATCATACACCATGATCAAGTGGGGTTTATTCCAGGAATGCAAGGATTCTTCAATATACGCAAATCTATCAATGTGATAAACCATATTAACAATTGAAGGAGAAAAACCATATGATCATCTCAATAGATGCAGAGAAAGCTTTCGACAAAATTCAACACCCATTTATGATAAAAACCCTCCAGAAAGTAGGCATAGAGGGAACTTTCCTAAACATAATAAAAGCCATATATGACAAGCCCACAGCAAACATCATCCTCAATGGTGAAAAACTGAAAGCATTTCCACTAAGATCAGGAACAAGACAAGGTTGCCCACTCTCACCACTCTTATTCAACATAGTTTTGGAAGTTTTAGCCACAGCAATCAGAGAAGAAAAGGAAATAAAAGGAATCCAAATCGGAAAAGAAGAAGTAAAGCTGTCACTGTTTGCAGATGACATGATACTATACATAGAGAATCCTAAAGATGCTACCAGAAAACTACTAGAGCTAATCAATGAATTTGGTAAAGTAGCAGGATACAAAATTAATGCACAGAAATCTCTGGCATTCCTATATACTAATGATGAAAAATCTGAAAGTGAAATCAAGAAAACACTCCCATTTACCATTGCAACAAAAAGAATAAAATATCTAGGAATAAACCTACCTAAGGATACGAAAGACCTGTATGCAGAAAATTATAAGACACTGATGAAAGAAATTAAAGATGATACAAATAGATGGAGAGATATACCATGTTCTTGGGTGGAAGAATCACATTGTGAAAATGACTCTACTACCCAAGCAATCTACAGATTCAATGCAATCCCTATCAAACTACCACTGGCATTTTTCACAGAACTAGAACAAAAATTTCGCAATTTGTATGGAAACACAAAAGACCCCGAATAGCCAAAGCAATCTTGAGAACGAAAAAAGGAGTTGGAGGAATAAGGCTCCCTGACTTCAGACTATATTACAAAGCAACAGTAATCAAGACAGTATGGTACTGGCACAAAAACAGAAAGATAGATCAGTGGAACAGGATAGAAAGCCCAGAGATAAACCCACGCATATATGACACCTTATCTTTGATAAAGGAGGCAGGAATGTACAGTGGAGAAAGGACAGCCTCTTCAATAAATGGTGCTGGGAAAAACTGGACAGGTACATGTAAAAGTATGAGATTAGATCACTCTCCTAACACCATACACAAAAATAAGCTCAAATGGATTAAAGGACCTAAATGTAAGGCCAGAAACTATCAACTCTTAGAAGAAAACATAGGAAGAACACTCTATGACATAAATCACAGCAAGATCCTTTCTGACCCACCTCCTAGAGTAATGGAAATAAAAACAAAAATAAACAAATGGGACCTAATGAAACTTCAAAGCTTTTGCACAGCAAAGGAGACCATAACCAAGACCCAAAAGACAACCCTCAGAATGGGAGAAAAACATTTGCAAATGAAGCAACTGACAAAGGATTAATCTCCAAAATTTACAAGCAGCTCATGCAGCTCAATAACAAAAAAACAAACAACCCCATCCAAAAATGGGCAGAAGACCTAAATAGACATTTCTCCAAAGAAGATATACAGAATGCCAACAAACACATGAAAGAATGCTCAACATCATTAATCATTAGAGAAATGCAAATCAAAACTACAATGAGATATCATCTCACACCAGTCAGAATGGCCATCATCAAAAAATCAAGAAACAATAATGCTGGAGAGGGTGTGGAGAAAAGGGGACACTCTTGCACTGCTGGTGGGAATGTGAATTGGTTCAGCCACTGTGGAGAACAGTATGGAGGTTCCTTAAAAAACTACAAATAGAATTACCATATGACCCAGCAATCCCACTACTTGGCATATACCCTGAGAAAAACCAAAATTCAAAAAGAGTCATGTACCAAAATGTTCATTGCAGCTCTATTTACAATAGCCAGGACATGGAAACAACCTAAGCGCCCATCATTGGATGAATGGATAAAGAAGATGTGGCACATATACACAATGGAATATTACTCAGCCTTAAAAAGAAATGAAATTGAGCTATTTGTAATGAGATGGATAGACCTAGAATCTGTCATACAGAGTGAAGTAAGTCAGAAAGAAAAAGACAAATACCGTATGCTAACACATATATATGGAATTTAAGGGAAAAAAATGTCATGAAGAACCTAGGGGTAAGGTAGGAATAAAGACGCAGACCTACTGGAGAACGGACTTAAGGATATGGGGAGGGGGAAGGGTGAGTTTTGACAGGGCGAGAGAGAGTCATGGACATATACACACTAACAAACGTAGTAAGGTAGATAGCTGGGGGGAAGCAGCCGCAAGGCACAGGGATATTAGCTCGGTGCTTTGTGACAGCCTGGAAGGGTGGGATGGGGAGAGTGGGAGGGAGGGAGACGCAAGAGGGAAGACATATGGGAACATATGTATATGTATAGCTGATTCACTTTGTTGTAAAGCAGAAACTAACACACCATTGTAAAGCAATTATACCCCAATAAAGATGTTTAAAAAAAAAAAAAAAAATATTCCAACAAACAAAAGTCCAAGACCAGATGGCTTCACAGGTGGAATTCGATCAAACATTTAGAGAAGAGCTAACACCCATCCTTCTCAAACTCTTCCAAAAAATTGCATAGGAAAGAACACTCCCGTACTCATTCTACAAGGCCACCACCACCCTGAAACCAAAATCAGACAAAGATATTAAAAAAAATTACAGACCAACATCACTGATGAATATAGATGCAAAAATCCTCAACAGAATACCAGCAAACAGAATCCAACAACACATCAAACGCATCATACACCATGATCAAGTGGGATTTATCCCAGTGATGCAAGGATTCTTCAGTATATGCAAATTCATCAATGTGATACACCATATTAACAAATTAAATAATAAAAGACCATATGGTCATCTCAATAGATGCAGAAACTGCTTATGACAAAATTCAACACCAATTTTTGATAAAAATTCTCCAGAAAGTAGACATAGAGGGAAACTACCTCAACATAATAAAGGTCATATATGACAAACCCACAACAAGCATCATTCTCAATGGTGAAAAACTGAAACCATTTCCTCTAAGATCAGGAACAAGACAAGGCTGTCCACTCTCGCAACTATAATTCAACATAGTTTTGGAAGTCCTAGCCACAGCAATCAGAGAAGAAAAAGGAATACAAATTGGAAAAGAAGTAAAACAGTCACTGTTTGCAGATGACATGATACTATACATAGATAATCCTAGAGACACCACCAGAAAAGAACTAGAGCTAATCAATGAATTTGGTAAAGTAGCAAGATACAAAATTAATGCACAGAAACCTCTTGCATTCCTATACACTAACAATGAAAGATCAGAAAGAGAAGTTATGGAAATAATTCCATTCACCATTGCAAGAAAAAGAATAAAATGCCTAGGAATAAACCTACCTAAGGAGGTAAAAGACCTGTACTCTGAAAACTATAAGACACTGATGAAAGAAATCAAAGATTATGCAAACAGATGGAGAGATATACCATGTTCTTGGTTTGGAAGAAACAATACTGTGAAAATGACTATACTACTCAAAGCAATCTACAGATTCACTGCAATCCTGATCAAATTACCAATGACATTTTTGACAGAACTAGATCAAAAATCTTAAAATTGGTATGGAGACACAAAAGATCCCAAATAGCCAAAGCAATCTTGAGGGAAGAAAACGGAGCTGGAGGAAGCAGACGCTCTGACTTCAGACTATACTACAAAGTTACAGTAATCAAAACAATATGGTACCGGCACAAAAACAGAAATATAGATCAATGGAACAGGATAGAAAGTCCAGAGATAAACCCACACACCTATGGTCAACCAATCTATGACAAAGGAGGCAAGGATATACAATGGAGAAAAGACAGTCTATTCAATAAGTGGTGCTGGGAAAACTGGACAGCTACATGTAAAAGAACGAAATTAGAACACTCCATAACACCATACACAAAAATAAACTAAAAATGTATTGGAAACCTAAATGTAAGACTGGACACTATAAAACTCTTAGAGGAAAACATAGGAAGAACACTGATATAAATCACAGCAATATCTTTTTTGATCCACATCCTAGAGTAATGGAAACAAAAATAAACAAATGGAACCTAATGAAACTTCAAAGCTTTATCACAGCAAAGGAAACTATAAACAAGATGAAAAGACAGCCCTCAGAATGGGAGAAAATATTTTCAAACAAATCAATGGACAAAGGATTAATTTCCAAAATATATAAAGAGCTCATGCAGCTCAATATTAAAAAAAACAAACAACCCAATCAAAAAATAGGCAAAAGACCTAAATAGACATTTCTCCAAAGAAGACATTCAGGTGGCCAAGTGGCACATGAAAAGCTGCTCAACATCACTAATTATTAGAGAAATGCAAATCAAAACCACAATGAGGTATCACCTCACACCAGTTAGAATGGGCATCATTAGAAAGTCTACAAACAATAAATGCTGGAGAGGGTGTGGAGAAAAGGGAACCCTCTTGCACTGTTGGTGGGAATGTAAATTGATACAGCCACTATGGAGAACAGTATGGAGGTTCCTTAAAAAACTAAAAATAAAATTACCATGTGACCCATCAATCCCACTACTGAGCATATACACAGAGAAAACCATAATTCAAAAAGATACATGCACCCCAATATTCACTGCAGCACTATTTACAATAGCTAGGTCATGAAAACACCCTAAATGCCCATTAATAGGCAAACGGATAAAGAAGATGTGGTACATATATACAATGGAATATTATACAGCCATAAGAAAGAATGAAATTTAGTCATTTGTAGAGACGTGGATTGACCTAGAGACTGTCATACATAGTGAAGTAAGTCAGAAAGAGGAAAACAAATATCGTATATTAACACATATATGTGGAATCTAGAAAAATGGTACAGATAAACCGGTTTGCAAGGCAGAAATAGAGACACAGATGTAGAGAACAAATGTATGGACACCAAGGGGGGAAGTGTTTGCGGGGGTGGGGGATGGTGGTGGGATGAATTTGGAGATTGTGATTGACATATATACACTTATATGTATAAAATAGATAAGAACCTGATGTAGGAAAAATAAAATTTAAAAAAATATTTAAAATATATGAAAAGAAGTGTAGTATCTTTGTGGTAAAAACTGCAAAATTCTGATAAAAGAAATCAGTTACCTTAATTAAATGGTGATATATATCTTGTTCATGGATTAGAAGACTTAATATTGTTAAGAAGTTAAATCTATCCAAAGTGAGCTGCATATACAACCCAACTCCAATCAAAATTCAAGCATGCTCTTTTAGAAATTTTTAAAAAGTTATTCTATAATGTATACGATAAAGTAAAGGGACTAGAGTGGTGAAAACAATTTGTAAAAAGTAAAACCAGTTTGAAGGACTCTCGGTACCTGCTTGAAGGCTACATATAAAGCTGCATTAAGACAGTAGGATGGGAATTCCGTTGTTGTCCTGTGGTTAGGGTCCCGAGCTTCCACTGCAGGGGACACAGGTTCCACCCCTGGTGGGGGAACTAAGATCCCACATGCATGCTGTGTGGCCAAAAAATTTTAAAAAAGAGAGAAGCAACAATTGAACAAAAATGAACAAAGCCTCACAGACTTTGGGACAGCATCAAGTAGTCTAACACATACAATTAAGTTCTGGAAGGAGAGAAGAGATTGGGAAAGAAAGTTAAATGATGTAATAATATGTTTTTTTACGTCCAAATTTGGTGAAATACATCAATTTATAGATCTAACACATGCTGCAAATGCCAGGCATAATGACTGTAAATAAACCCACATGTATGTAGATGACAGTCAAAATTGCTTTAACGTTGAACTTATAGTGACAGAGAGTAGAATAGTGGTTGGAGCCTGGAGAGAAAGGAGAAGTAGTTATCAAACGGTACAAAGTTTCAGTTATAATATAAATAAATCCTAGTGACCTAAAGTACAGCATGTTGACTATACATAATAATAATGTGTACTTGAAATTGGCTACAAAGTTGATCTCAAGTGTTCTCACAACACACACTCAAGAGGTAATTAGGTGAGGTCATGGATATATTAATTAGTATAATTGTGGTAATCATTTCACAACATATACATATATTGTGCACCTTAAATATATAATTTTTTTATTTATCAAAAATAAATAAATAAGTATTGAATAAAGGACACAAAATAAATCAATCAAATAGATAAGAGGCAAATAATAGAAAAACTAATGAACCTTTTGAAAGGTTCTTTGCATAATTAATAAAATTGATAAAAACCTTACAAGAATTATCCAGAAATAAAGAAAAGAAAAAGCACAAATTATAAATTTCAGGAAGGGAAAAAGGATTTCACTACATATGACAAATACATTAAAAACATAATAAAGGAATATTATGGTTAACTCTATTCTAGTACATTTAACATTTTTTGAAAAGCAAAACTTACCTGACAAAAGAAGAAATAATATATTTAAATAGACATATTTAGGACTTCTATAACATAAACATACATAGACAGATATGACTTTGATGACATTTATATACAGTAGACCCTTGAACAACATGGGTTTGAATGGCATAGATTCATGTATATGAGAATTTTTTTAAATAAATCTATTGGAAAAGTTTTTGGAGGTTTGCAACAATTTGAAAAAACTTGCAGACAAATAGCATAGCCTAGAAATATCAAAAAATTAAGAAAAGAATGCATAAAATATATGTAGATACTAGCTTATCCTTACATAGGCATAAGGTGAGTGATATTTAATATAAAATTAATAAATTGTTAGTTTTCTTACTGTTATATAACTTTGTTTCAAAGAATTCCATTACTGTACTCTATGCCTCTCTCCCCCTCATAATTGGGGAAACTGTTTATTGGCCTAACATCACAGGTAAGTGTTTTTTTAAAAAAATTGAACAATACTTCCAATACTACACGATGAATATGATTGTAGTACTGTATGCCATAAAATTTTTGTAATGATTCATTCATTAGTGTATAGGCTAGGCCACCATGAAGAAATCATTTTGCTGCTTCTTTGTTATCATGGCATGAATTACTATACCTGTAAATAAATATGAATTTCTTTTTCACATTAATTTTCATTTTTGATGTCTAGTGTTAGTAATACGTATAACATCTACAGTGTTTTGTATCATATTAGACAGTACTGATGTAGGTACTGACAGATGGATGATTCATCTGGTAAAATGATGGTGTAAACTATTCAGTATCAGTAAATACTGTACAGTACTGTAAATGTATTGATATTTTCTCTTTCTTATGATTTTTCTAACAACCGTTTCTTTCCTCTAGATTACTTTATTGTAAGAATACATATTCTTTATTGTAAGAACAGTGGATTAACAATATGTTAATCGACTGTTTATGTTATTTGTAAGGCTTCCAGACAATGGTAGGCTATTAGTAGTTACAAGTTGGGGAGTCAAAAATTCTATGCAGATTTTCAACTGTGCAGGAGGTCAGCATGCCTTTAATCCCCATGTTGTTCAAGGGTCAAATGTACAGATATATAACATATATATCAAAATGTAAATAGACATATGTATTGAGACATTAAATTTGTAATGAAAGTGTCCAGACCCAGGTGGTTTCATTGGTAAAATTAGATCAAACATTTAGGGAAGAAATAATAGCAATTTTACACTGACACTTTCAGAAAACAAAGGAAAAAGGAACACTTCCCAAATCTATAAGAACAGCATAAACTCACAACACCTGACACAGATATTACACCACCATCAGCAGTAATAAAAAGTGATTACCAATGAGACTCATACACAAAAATACAAAAATCTCTAATAAAATTACAGCAAAAAATATCCAACAGTATGTAAGAAGAATAACATAATATGATTAATTAGGGGTTATCCTAGGAATGTTAGGTCAATTTAACATTCTAAAATTAATCAATGCTATTTGTTATATTAACAGAATAAATGAGAAAAATATAATTATTTTAGTAAATGGAAAAATTATTTAATAAAATTCAACAATTTTTCATGATAACCATTACAAGCAATAGAAATGAAAGGGAACTTTCTTAATCTGATAAAGAACATCAATGCAAAGCCTACAGCTAACATTATACTTGATGGTAAAAACCAAATAATGCTCCTATATGTTCAGGAACAAATAAGGGCATTTGTTCCCACCACTTCTATCCAATATTGTACTGGGGGTCCTACCTAGTGAAATATAGTAAGATAAACAAATAAAGGGCATACTTATGGAAAAGAAGAAGCGAAACTTTCCTTATTAACAGACAGGGTGGTTGTGCATGTAAAACTCCAAAAGAATCAACATAAACTAGAAACTCAAGTAAGTCAACTTACAAAAGCTTTAGGGTAAAGGGTCAACGTAAAAATCTAAATTGTATTTCTACCTACTAGCAGCAAACAATGTGTGTTGACTTCACACTATGTCAAACTAGCTAAGGTAATTAGAGTGGCCGTGAGAGAATTTTATCTGATATTCTGAAGATGGAAGTGAAAGAGTTATCACTTTTACAGGCAGAATTATAACATAGGACAAGGTTGTTACAGCTTGCACATGTTGCTCTTTATTTTTTGGCCTACTCATTGGAGAGAGCAGCAGCTGGGTGGGCAAATCCTCCAGCTCTCGCCCAATATATTTATTAAGTTTCTAAAAATCCTGGGCCAATTGGGTGAGCAGTTGCATGGTAAAGGACATCAGTTATCTTGCAAGTCACTTGCATCATAAAGATTGGAGGTTGTCCTAGTCTGTTGGGGATGCCGTAACAAAATACCATAGACTGGGTGGCTTCACCAACAGAAATTTATTTCTCACAGTTCCAGAGGCTAAGATGTTTAAGATCAGGGTGCCAGCATGATCATTTCCTGGTGAGGACTCTCTGGTTTGTAGACAGCTGCCTTCTCATTGTGTTCTTACATAGCACGGAGAAAGACATCTCTCTCCCTGATTTTATAAGGCCACCAATCATATTGAATTAGGACCCTCACATTTATGACCTCATTTAATCTTAATTATCTTGTAAAAGACCTCTCTCCAAATATAGTCACAATGGGAGTGAGGGTTTCAATGTATGAATTTGGGGAGGACAAAATTCAGTCCATAGCAGAAGTGATGAGAGGGAGACAGAGTTCCATTTTGTTATTACAGGTTCTGGTTTGTCCTCAGTTTCTCCCATTCATGCCTATCTTCCTTTCCCAACTACCTTGTACATACCAGAAACCCTGTACCAAACACAGTGCCCAGAGTTCAACAGACTGCTTAACAACCTACTGTAACTGTATAAGATCTAATAACTTTAATTAACATCTCTTTCTACATTACTTTCCATATAGTGATTCTGCTCCTTTGATTGAACCCTGACTGCTCTACACTGTTACATGATGGAAAATGAAATTTTAAAATCTGCCATTTACACTTGCATCAAAAACACAAAATACTTATGAATAAATTTACTGAAAGAAGTACAAGAGCTCTACACTGAAAAAGATACAGCATTGGTGAGGAATGTTAAAGAAGACCTAAATAAATGAAAGGCACAACATGGCTGTGGATTAGAAGACTGAATGTTGTGAAGATGTCAGTTCTCCACAAACCAATAGATTCAGTGCAATCCCAATTGAAATCCTTATAGGCTATTCTATAGAAAAGGAAAAGCTGATTCCAAAACTTATAGGAAAACTTAAAAGACCTATAAGACAAACAATCTTGAAAAAAAGGACAAAGTAGGAGAATACACACTTCTTGAATTCAAAACTTTTTTAAAAATACAATAATATGACAGTTGTGGTATTGATACAAGGATAGCCAATACTATCAATGGAATAGGAGAGAGCCTGGAACACACATACATACATACACACACACACACATATGATTATTGAATTTTCAAGAAAGGTGTCAGAGTACTGGAACAACTGTATATTCATATACAGAAGATTAATCTTGACCCCTACCTCACACTATACACAAAACTTTATTCAAGAAGTATCATAGACCTAAATACAAATGTTAAAAGTCTAAAGCATCTAAAAAACATAGGAGAATACCTTCTTGGAGCAAACAAGGACTTTTAACAGATGACACTAAAACAATGCACAAGAGAAAAAATCCATATATTGAACTTCATTAAAACTAAAAAATTTGTTATTCAGAAGATATAGTTAAGAAAATGAAAAGGCAGGTCACAAATTGGGAGGGAGTATTTGTAAAACAAATAATTGACAATGGGCTTGAATATAGAATATATGAAAGCCCTTAACAATAATAGAAAGAGAAACAACCTAATAAAAATGAGCAAAAATATCTGAGTTGAACAGATGCTTAAAAAAGTAAGACATTCTTTGACATATATACACCACTCTGTATAAAATAGATAACTAATGAGAACCTGCTGTATAGCACAGGGAACTTTACTCAATGCTCTGTGGTGACCTAAATGGGAAGGAAATCCAAACAGGATGGGCTATATGTATACGTATAGCTGATTCACTTTGCTGTGCAGCAGAAACTAACGTAACATTGTAAAGCAACAATACTACAATAAAAATTAATTTAAAAAAAGAAAAGAAGATATTCTGATATCCAATAAGCACATATCATTAGTCATCAGGGAAATGTAAATTTAAACCACAGGGAGATTCTTTCAAAAGCTTCAGACTTTGAATGAAATTGCAAAAATTGAAAGAGATGAACTTTGTACAGAGCTCTGGGCAGTGATTTGAAGTCCCTTAAATGCAATAAATGCAAACTCCCTTCCTCCCCGCCCCCACACCCCATTCCTTGCCAGCTAAGGCAGGGAGTGTTTTCTTGGCCCTGGGGAAGGTAAAGCCAGCCAGTCTCAGTAATTGTGGAGGTACTGGTTTTTCCAGTTCTACCTGAGAATATGGACTAGAGAAAGACTGTGACATTAGAAACTAAAAAACAAACAGGAGACATTTCCGTTGCCCTAGTCTTCTGAGCCTCTGGAAGAATTAATTTTCCTTTGGGATTGACCTCTCGTTCCACAAAATAAATAAACAAACAGGGAGGTAGAGATCTCACTTCTTTGGATTTCCTGAGACTGTCACTAATAAAGAGTGTGGCTATTGTAAACAGCTAAGTATGAACTCCTTTGACATTCGCATTCACAATTAAAGACAATTGTTCTTTGTGAAATGTGTCGCATAAGCTTGCAGTGGCCCGATCATTAGGCTTTTCCTGGGCTGCTGAATAACACATTTATAAATCAGAAGAGTCTCCAAATAAAAAAGGCCAGTGACAGTGATGAGTCCTCCATCAAATATAGTTCATTTTCAGTCATACCTCTCACTCTCCCTCTCTCCTCTCCTCCAGTGTTCTAAAAGGTAAACATCCATATTTCAATGTGTGACCACATAGCTCCAAGAAAAATTGCATTTGGGAAATGAAAGAAAAGGGCAATTCTTCAGTAGTTTCAGGCAGTTCTTCCACAGTTTAAAAAACTGACTCAGTCGTGCCTCATCATAGCAAGCCAAAATGTCTAACAATTTTTCAAACCCTGAGTTTGGTCTGCAGATCCCTTGGCAGGCAGGGTGGGGAAGGGGAGAGAGGAAGCATCAGGGGTCAGAGAGGTCCCATCTAGGTGAGCTGTGCACGCCGAGTCCTGCCCCGTTCTAAGATCCCTTGTCTGGCCAATGGGATGACAGCAGTAGCCACCCCCAGGGCTGCTCATAGATTAAATGGAACATGTGGGACTCAAGGCACAGGTGCTCCCTTCCTCTCCTCCCCTTTAGAAACACCTTCCTTTTGCAGAGAGCAGTCATTGCTGCCATTCCTGTTGGGATTAAGAGAAGCTCCTCTGTGAATGGTTAATTTCAAAGTAATCTCACAGGAAGTTTGCAAAGTGGAGGAAAAACTTCACCTGAACCTCACGCTCCTGATAAGAATCCCATATCTAGCCTGGGGGCACATTCAAGAGACAAGCCAGCTGCAACTGTGTCTTCTTTTACCCTTTCAGGGAGTTGTCCACACAACAATTCCCAGAATCCCGCTTCCCCAGGTACCCCACCTCCAAAAGTGGACAGCCCTTTCTTCTAATCAGCTTTCCTGAGAAGTCCAGTACTGTGAGGTAGAGGGAGACTCAGGAGTGGACAGCTGGGCCTTGGGCAACCCTCACCCTCTCTGGCCTGCTGGCTTACCCCGAGGTGAGGGCCCTGTGAGGTGGGTATTCCCACAGGACAATTTCATCCCATCTTCTGGGGAATCATCTTTTGTGTTTACCAGACACTAGTCCTTCTGTCTGGTCCTCAAGGATAGACACCGCTCTTCCATGGGCTGACAGGCCACAGCTGAGGGACTGACAGCCCTTCTGCTCACCTTTCCAGGCCCTCACCTTCTCACTCAGGAGGAGCCAATGCAAAGGAGTGCATGTAACAAGTCACACTGATTTCTCCCCAGAACCTTGTTGAAGATGAAATCTTTAGACCTAGACATTCTTTGTGTGTGTTAAATGAATAGGAATAGTCTTCACTTGGGTAAGGAAATATCTTCTCTCCCACTTTTCCTGAAACACTTGGCCCTCTCAGTCTGCCATTCATCTTTACATCATAGGGATACGCACATAAGAAATATTTACAGTTCCAAATTGATGGTAAGAACAAGAGTCATGAAAAGCTAACACTTGCCCAGTAATCAGGAGGGTAGGGACCAGAGAGACTGGAGGAACACCTGCCACATTCAAAGGGGCAGGTGCTGGTCTACCCAGTCAGGTGCTGCCCACAAGCCTGCAAGTCCTGGCTCCCACTATTCTACAAAAGACAGCACCTGGATTTTTAATGTGAAGCCTGTTGATTGGACAAGCAATCCAATGTTTCAAGCAGAACATGTTCCAACACTTGCAGGACACCTGCTGGCTAGATTTGACCCATGGGCCAGCAGAGTGTGCTGTCAGCTCTCATCCATCCTTCGTGTGGCTTTCCTACTCCAGAACCCCTCCCAGTGGCCTGCAAGACAACCCCAAGACTCTCCTGCCTGGACTTCAACTGTATCCACAATCCCACTCTGGCCTTTTATTTAGGCCTATATCCATCAGCAGCTTACATCCAGCACCTACTGCTGAACAACCCACTACCAAAGCCATGTTGTATCATGAATTTTCCACCCTATTGACTTCCATAGTGCCTTTGCCCATGCAAGGAATATTCTCCCTCTTCTTGCCATTCTGTCTATAGAGATCCTCCACATGCTTTAAGCTCGTTTCCTCCAGCTTAGTCTCTGGAGGAGATTCCCGCCTCTCCTCCAAACCCTCATAGTGATCACATTCACTTGCGCAGGCTCAGAAATTAATTTCAGCCCATCTTATCATGTTCTCTAACTGCTTCAGGTATGTTTCCCATTACTTATTAGCTAGACCATAAGCTCTCTGAGATCAGGTATCAGATGTTCTTTGGGTTCACTCATTATGATTTTCATAGTATCTTGCACCTTAGATACTCTGACAGAACAGGAGCACTGATGACCCCTCCAAATGGGGAGAAAAAAGACACTAAAAATGCTGGACAAAGCATTGAAAGTTTATTTTTTAATATGTTGACTACCTGGCACAGAAGTAAGAGTACTTCAAATTAAAAGCCAAATTAAATCTGGAATCTATAAAGTCAAACATAGAAAACACCCTTCTCCTCAAGGACATTCAGTGTTCATTTGTGACACCACAGGGCTCAGGGATCAAGATGCAAAGCTCAGGGTCTGCCCAGGTGAGAGGTAGGTCTAATTCCATGAAGCTGGAGCCAGAGATGCATCGAGTGTGCAGCTAGCAAACCCAACTAAATGCGCAAAGCTAGCACAATAACACAATCAGCAGAGAAAGCAAATCTTTCTTAGGCACATATGTAACTTATGAAACTCGATCATTCTTCAGTGTAAGAGTGAACAAGAAATAAACCTACATGCTAACTCACTCCCACTTACACACATCCACACCCACTAGGGGGGAAACAGTGAAACACATCTGTCCTGCATTATGGCACTGAGTAAAGGGGTAAATATCTATCCTGGGAATTGTTAAGAAAATGCTGTTCTCACTCAAATTGCAGCATAAATTCACACGAGCTGGGAGGTCTGAAAAAATCTCAAGCTGAAACTCAGTTTAAAGTATCAACCCCAGATAACCAATAGAAGCCAATATTCAACACAAGCTTCACAGAATCCCCACAGATGAATTTCCAAGGATTCTGATTTCACAAATGCAAAAAATAAATAAATAAAATACACATCACACACACACAAGGAAAACAGACATCCTAAGTGAGAATTAGCAGTAATAACTGGAGGCAACCCATTCTCATCAACTTCTTAATCACAGTTACCAGCAAGAATACAAAATATGTATTTTTAATGGATTTAATTTAATAAAAACAGGGTACTGATAAGACTATTAAAATATCCAAACCATTTTGACAAAAATAGCATGCCAAAACTGTATAGCAATTTAAATAAAGAACCCAATGGATGATTTTCACAGAAAAATTTTCAAAGCTGAAGAGATACTTAATAAAACAAAAGCTAGATCTAAAGATATCCTATAATGCAGTATAGAAACACAAAGTCAAGGAATAACAAAGGAGGCTTAGAAGACATGGAGTATTATAATATTGGGTTGGCCAAAAAGTTCGTTCAGGTTTTTCCGTAACATCTTATGGAAAATCCTGAATGAACTTTTTGGCCAACCCAATACAAGTCTATTTGGAAGCCCAGAAAGAGTGAAGTCAAACATGGGGATATAAGATATTTGAAGAAATAAAGAATGAAAAACTTTGAAACTAATAACAGGCATTACTATTTATAAAAGCAAATGAGGGACCTTGAAGATGGCAGAAGAGTAAGACGCGGAGATCGCCTTCCTCCCCACGGATACACCAGAAATACATCCACACGTGGAACAACTCCTACAGAACACCTACTGAAGGCTGGCAGAAGACCTCAGACCTCCCAAAAGGCAAGAAACTCCCCACGTACCTGGGTAGGGCAAAAGAAAAAACAGAGACAAAAGAATAAGGACGGCACCTGCACCAGTGGGAGGGAGCTGTGAAGGAGGAAAAGTTTCCACACACTAGGAAGCCCCTCCGCGGGCGGAGACTGCGGGAGGCGGAGGGGGGAGTTTCGGAACCGCGGAGTAGTGCACAGCGACGGGTGCGGAGGGCAAAGCGGGGAGATTCCTGCACAGACGATCGGTGCTGACCGGCACTCACCAGCCCGAGTGGCTTGTCTGCTCACCCGCCGGGGCGGGCGGGGCTGCGAGCTGAGGCTCGGGTTTTGGTTTTGGACGGAGCTCAGGGAGAGGACTGGGGTTGGCGGCTTGAACATAGCCTGAAGGGGTTAGTGCACCACGACTAGCCGGGAGGGAGTTCGGGGAAAAGCCTGCACCGGCCGAAGAGGCAAGAGACTTTTTCTTCCCTCTTTGTTTCCTGGTGCGCGAGGAGAGGGGTTTAAGAGCGCTGCTTAAAGGAACTCCAGAGACGGGCGCGAGCCGCGGCTAAAAGCGCGAACCCCAGAGACGGGCGCGAGCCACGGCTGAGGGCGCGAGCCCCCCGAGACGGGCGCGAGCCGTGGCTGAAAGCGCAAACCCCAGAGACGGGCGCGAGCCGCGGCTAAAACCGCGGACCCCAGAGACGGGCGGGAGACGCTAAGGCTGCTGCTGCCGCCACCAAGGGGCCTGTGTGCGAGCACAGGTCACTCTCCACACCCCTCTTCCGCGGAGCCTGTGCAGCCCGCCACTGCCAGGTTCCCGGGATCCAGGGACAACTTCCCCGGGAGTACGCACGGCGGGTCTCAGGCTGGTGCAACATCACGCCGGCCTCTGGCGCAACAAAAACAGACGCCCTCCAGCGACCTACACGCAGAGGCAGGGCCAAATCCAAAGCTGAGCTCCTGTGAGCTGTGAGAACAAAGAAGAGAAAGGGAAATCTCTCCCAGCAGCCACAGAAGCAGCGGATTAAAGCTCCACAATCAACTTGATATACCCTGCATCTGTGGAATACCTGAATAGACAAGGAATGATCCCAAATTGAAGAGGTGGAATTTAGGAGCGAGATCTATGATTTTTTTCCCTTTTCCTCTTTTTGTGAATGTGTACGTGTATGCTTCTGTGTGAGATCCTGTCTGTATACTCTTGCTTCCACCATTTGTCCTAGGGCTCTATCCGTCCATGACTTTTTTTAAAAAATTCTTTTTCTTAATAATTAAGTTTAATTGTAATAACTTTATTATACTTTACCTTCGTTCTTTCTTTCTTTCCTTCCTTCCTTCCCTCCTTTAGACAACGAATCACCCCAAATTGAGGAGGTGGTATCAGGGAGCAGGACTTATGATTTTTCCCCCTTTACCTCTTTTTGTGAAGGTGTATGTGTATGCTTCTGTGTAAGATTTTTTCTGTATAGCTTTGCTTCCAACATTTGTCCTAAGGTTCTATCCGTCCCTTTTTTTTTTTTTCTAAATATTTTTTAATTCAATAACTATATTATACTTTATTTTATTTTTACTGTATCATCTTTCTTTCTGTCTTTTTTCCTTCTTTCCCTCCTTCCTTCCTTCCTCCCTCCCTCCCTCCCTCCCTCCTTTCTTTCCTTCTTTGCTTCTTTCTTCCTTCCTTCCTTTCCTCCTTTTCTTCTTTCTTTACTCATACTTCTACTAATTCTCCCTACTTTTTCTCCCTTTTATTCTGAGCTGTGTGGATGAAAGGCTCTTGGTGCTCCAGCCAGGAGTCAGGGCTCTGCCTCTGAGGTAGGAGAGCCAACTTCAGGACACTGGTCAACAAGAGACCTCCCAGCTCCACATAATATTAAACAGCGGAAATCTCCCAGAGACCTCCATCTTAACACCAGCACCCAGCTTCACTCAACGACCAGCAAGCCACAGTGCTGGACAACCTATGCCAAACAACTAGCAAAACAGGAACACAACCCCACCCATTAGCAGAGAGGCTGCCTAAAATCATAATAAGGCCACAGACACCCCAAAACACACCACCAGACGTGAACCTGCCCACTAGAGAGACAAGATCCAGCCTCATCCAGCACAACACAGGCACTAGTCCCCTCCACCAGGAAGCCTACACAACCCACTGAAAAAACCTTAGCCACTGGAGACAGACATCAAAAACAACGGGAACTACGAACCTGCAGCCTGCAAAAAGGAGACCCCAAACACAGTAAGATAAGCAAAATGAGAAGACAGAAAAACACACAGCAGATGAAGGAGCAAGATAAAAACCCACCAGACCTAACAAATGAAGAGGAAATAGGCAATCTACCTGAAAAAGAATTCAGAATAATGATAGTAAGGATGATCCGAAATCTTGGAAGTAGAATGGACAAAATGCAAGAAACAGTTAACAAGGACCTACAAGAACTAAAGATGAAACAAGCAACGATGAACAATGCAATAAATGAAATTAAAATCACTCTAGATAGGATCAATAGCAGAATAACTGAGGCAGAAGAACGGATAAGTGACCTGGAAGATAAAGTAGTGGAAATAACTACTGCAGAGCAGAATAAAGAAAAAAGAATGAAAAGAACTGAGGACAGTCTCAGAGACCTCTGGGACAACATGAAACGCACCAACATTCGAATTATAGGGGTTCCAGAAGAAGAAGAAAGAAAGAAAGGGACTGAGAAAATATTTGAAGAGATTATAGTTGAAAACTTCCCTAATATGGGAAAGGAAATAGTTAATCAAGTCCAGGAAGCACAGAGGGTCCCATACAGGATAAATACAAGGAGAAACACGCCAAGACACATATTAATCAAACTGTCAAAAATTAAATACAAAGAAAGCATATTAAAAGCAGCAAGGGAAAAACAACAAATAACACACAAGGGAATCCCCATAAGGTTAACAGCTGATCTCTCAGCAGAAACCCTACAAGCCAGAAGGGAGTGGCAGGACATACTGAAAGTGCTGAAGGAGAATAGCCTGAAACCAAGACTACTCTACCCAGCAAGGATCTCATTCACATTTGATGGAGAAATTAAAACCTTTACAGACAAGCAAAAGCTGAGAGAGTTCAGCACCACCAAACCAGCTTTACAACAAATGCTAAAGGAACTTCTCTAGACACGAAACACAAGAGAAGGAAATGACCTATAGTAGCAAACCCAAAACAATATATAAAATGGAAATAGGAACATACATATCGATAATTACCTTAAATGTAAATGGACTAAATGCTCCCACCAAAAGACACAGATTGGCTGAATGGATACAAAAACAAGACCCTTATATATGCTGTCTACAAGAGACCCACTTCAGAACTAGAGACACATACAGACTGAAAGTAAGGGGATGGAAAAAGATATTCCATGCAAATGGAAACCAAAAGAAAGCTGGAGTAGCAATTCCCATATCAGACAAAATAGACTTTAAAATAAGGACTATTAAAAGGGACAAAGAAGGACACTACATAATGATCAAGGGATCGATCCAAGAAGAAGATATAACAATTGTAAATATTTATGCACCCAACATAGGAGCACCTCAATACATAAGGCAAATACTAACAACCATAAAAGGGGAGATCAACAGTAACACATTCATAGTAGGGGACTTTAACACCCCACTTTCACCCATGGACAGATCATCCAAAATGAAAATAAATAAGGAAACACAAGCTTTAAATGATACATTAAACAAGATGGACTTAATTGGTATTTATAGGACACTCCATCCAAAAACAACAGAATACACATTTTTCTCAAGTGCTCATGGAACATTCTCCAGGATAGATCATATCTTGGGTCACAAATCAAGCCTTGGTAAATTTAAGAAAACTGAAATTGTATCAAGTATCTTTTCCGACCACAACGCCATGAGACTAGATATCAATTACAGGAAAAGATCTTTAAAAAATACAAACACATGGAGGCTAAACAATACACTACTTAATAATGAAGTGATCACTGAAGAAATCAAAGAGGAAATAAAAAAATACCTAGAAACAAATGACAATGGAGACACAACGACCCAAAACCTATGGGATGCAGCAAAAGCAGTTCTAAGGGGGAAGTTTATAGCAATACAAGCCCACCTTAAGAAGCAGGAAACATCTCGAATAAACAACCTAACCTTGCACCTCAAGCAATTAGAGAAAGAAGAACAAAAAACCCCCAAAGCTAGCAGAAGGAAAGAAATCATAAAAATCAGATCAGAAATAAATGAAAAAGAAATGAAGGAAACAATAGCAAAGATCAATAAAACTAAAAGCTGGTTCTTTGAGAAGATAAACAAAATAGATAAACCACTAGCCAGACTCATCAAGAAAAAAAGGGAGAAGACTCAAATCAATAGAATTAGAAATGAAAAAGGAGAAGTAACAACTGACACTGCAGAAATAAAAAAAATCATGAGAGATTACTACAAGCAACTCTATGCCAATAAAATGGACAATCTGGAAGAAATGGACAAATTCTTAGAAATGCACAACCTGCCAAGACTGAATCAGGAAGAAATAGAAAATATGAACAGACCAATCACAAGCACTGAAATTGAAACTGTGATTAAAAACCTTCCAACAAACAAAAGCCCAGGACAAGATGGCTTCACAGGTGAATTCTATCAAACGTTTAGAGAAGAGCTAACACCTATCCTTCTCAAACTCTTCCAAAATATAGCAGAGGGAGGAACACTCCCAAATTCCTTCTACGAAGCCACCATCACCTTGATACCAAAACCAGACAAGGATGTCACAAAGAAAGAAAACTACAGGCCAATTTCACTGATGAACATAGATGCAAAAATCCTCAACAAAATACTAGCAAACAGAATCCAACAGCACATTAAAAGGATCATACACCATGATCAAGTGGGGTTTATTCCAGGAATGCAAGGATTCTTCAATATACGCAAATCTATCAATGTGATAAACCATATTAACAAATTGAAGGAGAAAAACCATATGATCATCTCAATAGATGCAGAGAAAGCTTTCGACAAAATTCAACACCCATTTATGATAAAAACCCTCCAGAAAGTAGGCATAGAGGGAACTTTCCTAAACATAATAAAAGCCATATATGACAAGCCCACAGCAAACATCATCCTCAATGGTGAAAAACTGAAAGCATTTCCACTAAGATCAGGAACAAGACAAGGTTGCCCACTCTCACCACTCTTATTCAACATAGTTTTGGAAGTTTTAGCCACAGCAATCAGAGAAGAAAAGGAAATAAAAGGAATCCAAATCGGAAAAGAAGAAGTAAAGCTGTCACTGTTTGCAGATGACATGATACTATACATAGAGAATCCTAAAGATGCTACCAGAAAACTACTAGAGCTAATCAATGAATTTGGTAAAGTAGCAGGATACAAAATTAATGCACAGAAATCTCTGGCATTCCTATATACTAATGATGAAAAATCTGAAAGTGAAATCAAGAAAACACTCCCATTTACCATTGCAACAAAAAGAATAAAATATCTAGGAATAAACCTACCTAAGGATACGAAAGGCCTGTATGCAGAAAATTATAAGACACTGATGAAAGAAATTAAAGATGATACAAATAGATGGAGAGATATACCATGTTCTTGGATGGGAAGAATCAACATTGTGAAAATGACTCTACTACCCAAAGCAATCTACAGATTCAATGCAATCCCTATCAAACTACCACTGGCATTTTTCACAGAACTAGAACAAAAAATTTCGCAATTTGTATGGAAACACAAAAGACCCCGAATAGCCAAAGCAATCTTGAGAACGAAAAAAGGAGTTGGAGGAATAAGGCTCCCTGACTTCAGACTATATTACAAAGCAACAGTAATCAAGACAGTATGGTACTGGCACAAAAACAGAAAGATAGATCAGTGGAACAGGATAGAAAGCCCAGAGATAAACCCACGCACATATGGACACCTTATCTTTGATAAAGGAGGCAGGAATGTACAGTGGAGAAAGGACAGCCTCTTCAATAAATGGTGCTGGGAAAACTGGACAGGTACATGTAAAAGTATGAGATTAGATCACTCCCTAACACCATACACAAAAATAAGCTCAAAATGGATTAAAGACCTAAATGTAAGGCCAGAAACTATCAAACTCTTAGAAGAAAACATAGGAAGAACACTCTATGACATAAATCACAGCAAGATCCTTTCTGACCCACCTCCTAGAGTAATGGAAATAAAAACAAAATAACAAATGGGACCTAATGAAACTTCAAAGCTTTTGCACAGCAAAGGAAACCATAACCAAGACCAAAAGACAACCCTCAGAATGGGAGAAAACATTTGCAAATGAAGCAACTGACAAAGGATTAATCTCCAAAATTTACAAGCAGCTCATGCAGCTCAATAACAAAAAAACAAACAACCCCATCCAAAAATGGGCAGAAGACCTAAATAGACATTTCTCCAAAGAAGATATACAGAATGCCAACAAACACATGAAAGAATGCTCAACATCATTAATCATTAGAGAAATGCAAATCAAAACTACAATGAGATATCATCTCACACCAGTCAGAATGGCCATCATCAAAAAATCAAGAAACAATAAATGCTGGAGAGGGTGTGGAGAAAAGGGGACACTCTTGCACTGCTGGTGGGAATGTGAATTGGTTCAGCCACTGTGGAGAACAGTATGGAGGTTCCTTAAAAAACTACAAATAGAATTACCATATGACCCAGCAATCCCACTACTTGGCATATACCCTGAGAAAACCAAAATTCAAAAAGAGTCATGTACCAAAATGTTCATTGCAGCTCTATTTACAATAGCCAGGACATGGAAACAACCTAAGCGCCCATCATCGGATGAATGGATAAAGAAGATGTGGCACATATACACAATGGAATATTACTCAGCCTTAAAAAGAAATGAAATTGAGCTATTTGTAATGAGATGGATAGACCTAGAGTCTGTCATACAGAGTGAAGTAAGTCAGAAAGAAAAAGACAAATACCGTATGCTAACACATATATATGGAATTTAAGGGAAAAAAATGTCATGAAGAACCTAGGGGTAAGATAGGAATAAAGACGCAGACCTACTGGAGAACGGACTTGAGGGTATGGGGAGGGGGAGGGGTGAGTTTTGACAGGGCGAGAGAGAGTCATGGACATATACACACTAACAAACGTAGTAAGGTAGATAGCTGGGGGGAAGCAGCCGCAAGGCACAGGGATATTAGCTCGGTGCTTTGTGACAGCCTGGAAGGGTGGGATGGGGAGAGTGGGAGGGAGGGAGACGCAAGAGGGAAGACATATGGGAACATATGTATATGTATAGCTGATTCACTTTGTTATAAAGCAGAAACTAACACACCATTGTAAAGCAATTATACCCCAATAAAGATGTTTAAAAAAAAAAAAAAAAACAAATGAAAAGCAGGATGAAAATTAAAAATAAAATCCACACCTAAAAAGTCATTGTAAAACCTCACAATGCCAAGGGGAAAGAGAGACTGTCTTAAAAATCTTCACAAAGACAGATAATCAATAAAGGAATGACAAATGAAACTCAGGAGACAGTGGAATAATATCTTCAATGTACTAGAGAACATAACGGTTGACCTAGTGAAAATATCTTTCTGAAGGAGATGAAGTTAAAAAAGAACAAAGGAAAACATACAAACAAAAACTGAGCACTGTACCCAAAAGACCTTCACTTATGATATTGTACAGTTTATCTTATAGGCAAAGTAAAAGCAATCACACAGAATGTCTGAGATGCAAGAATAAATGAAGAGCAAAGAAAATGGTAAATATGGGGGTAGATTTGTTCACATATTGACTATATAAGACAAAAATAATATTGTTTATCAACACTTGGGGGAAAATAAAATAGATCTAAAACACCCACAATAATATATCAGAAGGAAAGAGTGAGATTACAGTTAATTTATTATGCAGTTCTTATATTTTTCAGGAGAAGGCTAAGCATCTTAAATTTTCTAAATTAACCATTAACTGAACAAAAATAGAATTAATCAGTTCCAAAATAATGGAGATGAAAAGGTACAATGAGAAAATATGCTCAAACAATCAAAAAGAAGAGGGAAAAGGAGAAGAAAAGAAAAAGAAATGTATAATACACAAAAAGTATAAATACACAAAAAGATGATAGAAATAAATGGAATTAGAATAATAATTAGAATAACTGTAAAAGAACTGGGGCTTCCCTGGTGGTACAGTGGTTGAGAGTCCGCCTGCCGATGCAGGGGACACGGGTTCGTGCCCCGGTCCGGGAAGATCCCACATGCTGCAGAGCGGCTAGGCCCGTGAGCCATGGCTGCTGAGCCTGCGCGTCTGGAACCTGTGCTCCACAACGGGAGAGGCCACAACAGTGAGAGGCCCGCGTACCACAAAAAAAAAAAAAAAAAAGTAAAAGAACGAATTTCAATAATTGACAAAGTTTGTCAGACAAGACAAATAAACAAAAGCTAGCCTTATGCTATTTGTAAGAAACATTTAACATTTCTAAGTCATAGTATTAGAATAATAGTAAAAAAATTACAGGACATTACCAGACAAGTATCAATACTAACCAACTCAAGTAAATAACTATATTAATAACAGAAAAAATAAACCTTAAAGCATAAAGCATTAACAGAGAATTACTGTTAAACAATCAAAGGTATAGTTCTCAAGGAAGATATAATAATTTTAAAGTTGTTGCACATAATGAGCAGAAATTAAAAGGACTAAAAGGAAAAAATCATCATCATCTTCATCATCAACAACAATAACAACATCATAGTGGGAGATTTTAACACAATTTTCACAGCTAATGATAGATATATCAGGAAAAACCATCACTATTCACAGATAAAATTTGAGCAATGCAACTAGCAAACAATTAAACACACATAGCTAGCACATTAACACAACCAGTAGAAAATACAAATATTTCTTAGGCACATATGTAGCACTTTAAAAAGTTGATCAATAGGGTCATAATTCAAACTTGAAAAAACTAATGCAATTGGTTAGATATTATAAACAAAATATAAATTTAAAAATTCTTAATATTCTTAGAAATATGAATTTCTCATATATTCTTATAAATTATAAATAAATGAATAACAGAATGTAATTCATTAGAATAAATAACAGAAATATAAACAAAAATCATTTTTAGCATAGTTTATTTTTCTAAAACAAAAATCCCATACAGAGTGAAGGAAGTCAGAAAGAGAAAAACAAATACCAAATATATATATGGCTCTGAAGAACCTCGGGGCAGGACAGGAATAAAGACACAGATGTAGAGAATAGACTTGAGGACAAGGGGAGGGGGAAGGGTAAGCTGGGACAAAGTGAGAGAGAGGCATGGACATATATACACTACCAAATGTAAAATAAATAGTTAGTGGGAAGTAGCTGCATAGCACAGGGAGATCAGCTCGGTGCTTTGTGATCAACTAGAGGGGTGGGATAGGGAGGGTGGGAGGGAGACGCAAGAGGGAGGAGATATGGGGATATATGTATATGCATAGCTGATTCACTTTGTTATACAGCAGAAACTAACACACCATTGTAAAGCAATTATACTCCAATAAAGATGTTTAAAAATAATAATGATAATCTTTGAGTTTATCACCAGGTATACACTTAAGAATTTATCAAGAAAACAAATTAAAATGTTTTAAGTGTCTTATAAGCTAAAGAAAGATATTCAAAGAATGGGTTCTTTTTTTGTAATTTTTATTTTATATTGGAGTATAGTTTATTTTATTTTATTTTTTTAACATCTTTATTGGAGTATAGTTGCTTTATGATGGTATGTTAGTTTCTGCTTTATAACAAAGTGAATCAGTTATATAGTCGATTAACAATGTGTTAGTTTCAGGTATACAGCAAAGTGATTCAGTTATACATATATGTGTATTAATACCTATTCTTTTAAAAATTATTTTCCATTTAGGTTATCATAGAATATTGAGCAGAGTTCCCTGTGCTATACAGTAGGTCCTTGTTGGTTATCTATTTTAAATATAGCAGTGTGTACATGTCAATCCCAAACTCTCAATCTATCCCTGCTCCCTACACTTCCCCCCTGGTAATCATTAGTTTGCTCTCTAAGTCTGTGAGTCTGTTTCTGTTTTGTAAATAAGTTTATTTTTATCATTTTTTTTAGATTCCACATATAAGCTATATCATATGATATTTGTCTTTGTCTGACTTATTTTACTTAGTATGATAATCTCCAGGTCAATCCATGTTACTGCAAATGGCATTATTTCATTCTTTCTTTTTTTTTTTTTTAGTGTTTTTTTTAACTTTTTATTTTATATTGGAGTATAGTTGATTAACAATGTTGCGATAGTTTCAGGTGTACAGCAAAGTGATTCAGTTATACATATACATGTATCTATTCTTATTTAAGTTTTTTTCACATTTATGCTGTTACATAATATTGAACAGAGTTCCCTGAGCTATACAGCAGGTCCTTGTTGGTTATCCATTTTAAATATAGCAGTGTGTACATGTCAGTCCCAAACTCCCTAACTATCCCTTCCCCCCACCCTTCTCCCTGGTAACCATAACTTTGTTCTCTAATTCTGTGAGTCTGTTTCTGTTTTGTAAGTTCATTTGTACCATTTCTTTTTAGATTCCACTTATGTATGATATCATATGATATTTCTCTTTCTCTCTCTGTCTTACTTCATTTAGTATGATGATCTCCAGTTCCATCCATGTTGCTGAAAGTGGCATCATTTCATTCTTTTTAATGACTGAGTAATATTCTATTGTATATATGTGCCACATCTTCGTTATCCATTCCTCTCTGAATGGACATTTAGGTTGCTTCCATGTCTTGGTTATTGTAAACAGCATTGTAACAAACATTGGGGTGTATGTACCCTTTTGAATGATGATTTTCTCAAATATATGCCCAGGAGTGTCATTGCTGGATCATATGGTAGTTCTATTTTTAGTTTTTTAAGGAAGCTCCATACTATTCTCCATAGTGGCTGTACCAATTTACATTCACACCAACAGTGTAGGAGGGTTCCCTTTTCTCTACATCCTCTCCAGCATTTATTGTTTGTAGAATTTCTGATGATGGCCATTTTGACTGGTGTGAGATGATATCACAGTTTAAATAATTTAAGAATCAAATAAGTCATAATTATGTTAAAATACATAGTGTTGAGCAATAATGAACCTACAGTTTAACAAAATTATGGAATTTACTTAAAGCAGCATTTAGAGGAAAATGCATAGCCTAACAATTTATGTTAGAAAACTAAAAGGATTAAATTTAATGAGCATAAAATGTAACTTGAGAGGTCACAACAAAAATGAAAGGAAGGAAATATAGAGCAGAAGGTAGTCCAATAAAAACTGAAAAATCCTTTGTAAGGCTAATGAAAAGAAATAATTAGTATTAGAAACAATAAATGGATGTAATTTCAGATGCTGCACAAAGTAAAAATATTTCATGAATAACTTTATACCAATAAATTTGAAAACTTACATCAAATGGACAAATTACTTTAAAATGTAACATAAAAATCAACACCAGAAGAAATAGAAAATGTAAATAATCCCACTAATATTAAAAGAATTAAATAAACATTTAGAAATCTTTCTACAAAGAAAATATTACATATGTTTCAGGTGGTTTTCCCTATTAGTTCTAACTCTTAAGAGACAATACTTCCAATCTTAAACAAACAGTATAGAGGATAAAACAGTGGAAATACTCTACAACTCATTTTCTGAAAAAACAAAATTATAGGGCCATCTCATGAACTTAAATGCAAAACAAAATCAAATAAATGTTAGCCAACTGAATCCAAAATATATGGAAAAGATAATGCATTCTTCCAATAGGGATGTAGGTAATTGAGTATTAGAAATCATTTTAAATAAGTTCTACATTAACAGTTTAAAAGAGAACAATCAAAGAATTTTTGCTTGATGAAAAGAAAATTCCATTCATCTTTAAAAAATTCTTACCAAGTTAAAAGTAGAAGTGGACTTTCTTAAACTGGTAAAAAAAAATCTACAAACACCTTAAAATAGGCATCATAATAAATTAAAAAATGCTTTCAGCATTTCCATTATGAATAGGAAAAGGAAGGATGCCCGTTATGACCATTTCTAGTCAACATTTACCAGTGATTTACCATATAATAAGAAAAAACATAGAATAAAAAAGTATAAAAACAAGAAAGAAAGAAGGAAAGAAGGGAGAGAAGGAGGAAATAAATAAATAATGTGATTGTTAAAGTAGACATATGAATTATTTTTTTTTTTTTTTTTTTTTTTTTTTGCGGTACGCAGGCCTCTCACTGTTGTGGCCTCTCCCGTTGTGGAGCACAGGCTCCGGACGCGCAGACTCAGTGGCCAAGGCCCACGGGCCCAGCCGCTCCGCGGCATGTGGGATCTTCCCGGACCGGGGCACAAACCCATGTCCCCTGCATCGGCAGGCGTACTCTCAACCACTGCGCCACCAGGGAAGCCCAGACATATGAATTATTAGAATTTAAAAATATATTTAGCAAAGTAGTCTGATTTTTAAATTATTTATATAAAACAGCAGCAAACATTTTTAAATTATAATTAAAGATACTATTTAAATGTCTTGAAATTATAAAGTACCTAGGAATAAATGTAGCATGAGATTTTAAGCTTTTTGTAAAGAAAATTCTAAAACTATACTAAAATATATAAAGATCCAAATAAATGTAGAAATATATCATATTTATGGATCAGAAGACTAAACAACTTAAAGATATCAGTTATTTTCAGAATGATACACACTTCAGTGCAAATCTAACCCATATCCTCAAAGCTATTATGGGGTACTTGACAACAACTTCTAAAATATATACGGAAGCCTTAAGGAGCAAAGATAGCCAAGATACTCCTGAAGAAGAAACCAGGTAGGGAGTCCTTCTCAGCAAAGAAAGACAAAAACTGTATGTTATTAACTATATGTGGAATCTAAAAAATGAAACAAACAAGCGTAATGAAACAGAAACAGACTCATACTCGTGTTTACCAGTGGGGAGAGGGAAGCGGGGGAGGGACAAGAGAGGGGCAGGGGAGTAAGAGGTACAAACTACTGTGTATAAAATGAATAAGATACAAGAATATATTGTACAGCACAGGGAATAGAGCCAATATTTTATAAATTTAAATGGAGTGTAATCTATAAAAATATCAAATTGTGTTGTACACCTGAAATAATATAACATTGTAAATCAACTTTACTTCAATTAAAATAAATAAATAAATAATTTTTAAGCCGTAATAACTAAGACAGTATGGCATTAGTGAACTGACAAGGCAGAACAGGGAGTCCACACACAGGCTTCTAAACAAGAGAAATAAGCTGTATAAAGGAGAAAGCATGAACTTTGCAATAATCTGTCCTGCGACAGTTAATTACACAACTGAAGAGAAAAAACAGAAAGAAATTGGAGTATTACTTCATGCAATACATAAAAATTAATTTCAGATGCTTTAAAGATTTAAATGTGTAACATGAAACTGTAAACATTTTAGAATATCATATGGAAGAATATCTTTATGACTGCAAGATACGAAGAAATTTCTTAAGATTAAAAAAGGCAAATCATAAGGAAAAACCAATGTAGACATAGTAAAACTAGGAACTTCTCTTTGCCATAAGAATTCATTGTAAAAAATGAACATAAACCACAAGTTGGGAAAGCATATTTGCAACATATATAACTGACAAAGAATTAGAATACAAACTACTTAAGGAACTACTATAAATCAATAGAAAAAAAGGTGATTCAAAAGAGAAATGTACAAAGACTTGAGGGAATACTTCACCAGAAAACATCCATGGCTGTTAAAAACATGAAAAGATGTTCAACCCATCATTAATCAGGAAAATTCAAATTAAAGCTACAATGAGATGCTATTTTACACTCAGAATGGTAGAATTTTTTAAAGTCTAACAAAATCAAGTTTTGGCAAACATGTTCCAAAAAATCCATCTACCGCTGTGGGGTAACAATCTGGCATTATCTAGTAAAATTGAAGTGGTACATTTCCAAGATACAGACATTCCTTTCGTAGGATTGCATGGAAGCAGTTGTGCACATGTGCTCCAAGGAATATCTACAAAATGTTCACAGCAGCATTCTGTAATAGCAAAACTTCAGAAACAAGCCAAATGCCCGAAGGTAGGCAAATGCATAGAGACTGGTCTATTGGTCCCACACAATCCTGTTCAGCAGTGAACACAAATGAACTACAGCCAGGAGTGTATGATGACTCACTCTCAAAAGAGTGTGTTGAGCAGCCTAAAGCAAGTTGCAGACGAGTACATATGGTACAATTCCATTAAATAAAGTTTAAAATTCTCAACACTAGCACTATATTCTTGGGGCTGCGAGTCAGAGCGGTGCTGGCCTGCAGACATGCTCATATACTTGCATATTCTCTGAAGTGTTATAGGGCAGCCTTGTGATAGATTCAGCCAGAGTTGTTAAAACTGTGAAGAAATGCAAGACGATGATAAACATGAATTCTGTATAGGGGTTACCTCTGCGGAAGAAAAGGTAGGATAAGGGAGGGGTACTCACTGGGCTTCAAAGATCCTGGTGATGTTCTCTTTCTTATACTGTGTTTGGATTTACTGGCATTTATTTTATTATTTTTTTATTTATTATACATATTTCACAAATATTATTTTGTATCTAATATTTAATAAAAGGAAAAAGACTTGTCTGGTTGTGGCCCTCCATGTACCCCATGATGTTACTCTTCCAATCCTAATGTGCTTTTTGAAGGATCTCTGCTGTTTTCTCTCTTTCCATCATGAGTGAACCCTTCTTTGCATGGGTCATGAAGGCTGATGGACCCAGAGGGATTACCCTCTCTGACCCCAGCTCCTCATCTTTAAAATGGACTTGGTAATATATAACTTGCAACGCTGTGAGGGAATTAAATAAGCAGAGGAAGTGTAAATTAGATACAGCATTTGTGGTGGACAATTTGTAGAAACTATTAAAATATGAAATGTGCCTGCCATTTAACCCCCAATTCAATGACTTCAAATCTATTCCAGAAAACTTCTCTCTAAACTTTACATAAATTTATAGACAAGCTACTTTATTACAGAATTGTTTTGGATAAGAAAAAATGAGAAACAATTATCAATATGAGAATAGTTAAGTAAATTATGGTACATCAATCATTGAAAATATAGTACATAGTCATTAAAATGAATAAGGTAGATAATGTATTTTTTGAAATTTATTTTTTATACAGCAGGTTATTATTAGTTATCTATTTTATACATATTAGTGTATATATATATGTCAATCCCAATCTCCCAATTCATCCCACCACCACCAATGTATTGATAGAGGAAAATCTCTGTGATACATGGCTGAGTGGAAAATATCCTCATTCATATATGTGGAATGTGAAGCCTGGAGAAGTTCAAGCATGTCTAGTTTTCCCAGATAGTAGGAGGCAGAATAGGGACTGCCATTCACATAATGTAATTCTAAAAAGAATTATTCCTCCTCCAAAACACAACCATTCTTAAGAGAAAAGCTATGATTCTCTTTCTCTCCTAAAAGTTTTTTTTTTTAAGTTATTCATAGTCATAACTGCAGCAATGAAAACCTGGTGATTTTAGAGGTTTTCTAAAATCTGAAAAAGCCCCTTGTAAAGACAAGTCCTGTGAGACCAGGGCACCTATGTTCTGTAAGCCTTTGAGGCAAAGGAGCTGCTATATTTGGGGCATGTAGTTTATCCTCACTCATGTGGTCACCACCTGTCTGTGGTACTATTTTTTGCCTGAAAAACTGGGTCAGAAGGTCACAGAAAGGCATCTCCAAGGTGCTCAAATGAATGATTTAGTAATTCTCTAGTTGTTTCAATGGTGCTGAGCCTGTCTCTGAAGTACAGTCATAGAAGGAAAGGGAGGAGGTGACCCTGCCTTGTGCCTCCTTCTGTCACAACTCATATCACACTTGTCTGTCTCCCTCTTGACACCACAGAACCCTGGAAGGCAGGTTCAAAGAATGACTAGTAGAGTCCCTGGAGGGGGTGGGGAAACGATGAACATGAAAGGGGCTTCTTGAAGGCAGAGGAGAGGTGGGCAAGGGAATGAGAATGTCCATCCCAGGTCCCAAAGGCAAGTGTGCCTTCAAAATTAGGAGGGTGATTAGGTTTTCCGTTTGGGGTTTTGGTTTCCTTTTTATTTCCTGCAATGGAATGGCCTAACCATTTTCCAAACCAACTGTGACTTTGCCTGAAAACTGCCCACTTGTTAACCAGTGCCTTTCCACAGGAGAGACGAGAAAAGCCTGGAGGTGTTGGCTGGTGTCCATGTGTCTGGACACCTAACTTTGTGTTTAAATACTAATTCACAGTGATGTATGGATACAACATTTTATATCAAAAAGTATTCCAAAATTATAGGAAAGGGGGCACCAGGCTATGAGCCAAAGGATCTGAGTTTGAATACTGGTTCCATCACTAACGTATTCTGAGACCCCAATACCTCTCTGAGTCTCAATTTCCCCACCCAACAAATGAGAGGGTTGAACCAGCTGAACCAGAGACCGTTCCAATGTTCCAATTCTGTTAACCTGAGCATGGAGGCCAGCAAGCCCTCCTAAGTTGTCAAGGACGATGTGAAGCCTGGACATCAGGGCAAACAAGAGCCTTTTGAATAATGACTTTGCAGGCAGGCATGGGGGGGGCATCATAAACCTCCCTTGCCATCCTCCCA
The DNA here is from genome assembly GCF_008692025.1 of Phocoena sinus. NCBI lineage: Eukaryota > Metazoa > Chordata > Mammalia > Artiodactyla > Phocoenidae > Phocoena > Phocoena sinus. The sequence goes on from NC_045769.1 coordinate 108,801,702, forward strand.
GTTATAATTCCACCTCATTGTCACAAACACCCTAGCTTCTGCGGTAATTTCATTTAATGTTATGGCCTGGCTCCTCCAGCCTTCCTAGTCGGATAAGCAGTTTTGAAAGCACTGAGGACAATACCAGGCAATGATTTGCAAGGTGGGGAGCAGTGTATAAACCAGTCAGTCAACAGCATCGGTGGGTGGAGGGAATCAATCTGGAGATGAGGATCAGACCTCCTTCCAAGCAAAGCGAGCAGGCTGGCGTGGTTGAGGCCGGCCGGCTGGGGACAGATGTCTTGCTTATACACACATGGATGGCCTCCAGATTATCACCAGGCACAGAGAAGGACAGGCAGGATCTGGGAAGAACCAGGATCAGTTCCTCCTTGGGAGGGAACCACAGTGCCCAAGCACAAGAGCCAGAAAGGGTATGGCAGTGGGGCGGGGGGCGGGGAGGGCACTGATTAATGTCACATGTACAAAGAGCCAGGCTCTGCTGGGTTCCACTTCCTTGGGCAAGGGACTTGACCTCCCTGAGCCTCAGCTTCCCAGCGGGAAAACTCAGGAGGGCAACAGTAACCATCACCGGGGTTGTGGTGAGTGAGGTATTTGTGGGGAAGGCTGGTGCTATGCCCGCTACTGTAGCAGTGCCCATGAGATGGCAACCTCCTGCCCAGCCAAATCTTCGGCCCCAGAATTGCAGGACCAGATCCTAGATGTTTGACTAGCTGAGGAGGCCTCCTGTTTGACCAATGTGTTCGCCTTGTCTGTGAGTTTCCTGTGGGCAAACATCAGGTATGTCTTCTTTTGCCTTGTATCTCCAGGGTATGTTGCCGAAATTTGGTCTCTGTTCACCGTTACTGGATTAAATCTCGGAGACAGAGGTTTGGGTGAAGTAGAAAGAAATAGCTTTATTGCTTTTCCAGACAAATGGGGCCACTGCAGGCTAGTGCCCTCAAGACTGTGTGTCCCACCTTGGAGGGAACAGGAAAGTCTTATAATAATGGTTCAAGGAGCAGGGGGTCCTGATCAGTTCGTGAACATTCTTCTGATTGGTTGGTGATGAGGTAACTGGGAGTCAGCATCATCAACCTTCTGGTTCCAACTGGTCTGGGGTCTGCGTGCTTGTGGGCAGCATGCAGTTAACTTCTCCCACCTGGTGGGGATTTCGGTATCTGCAAAACATCTCAGAGGACATGGCTCAGAATATTATCCATAGTCCTCGAGGAAGAACTAAAGGTCCTTGACTTTGTTTAATGGCTAAAGTATTATTATTTTGTCTTGCTTGACTGTTTTCCTTTCTTTCTGCATTTTCTCACTTCTCTGATTAAACGTATTCTTTGACTAAAGTTTTTCTACAGACAAAAAGCAGGTGGAGGGCATGGAAGGGGTCTATTCTGGGAAGACCTCCTAGGGTCCTGCTCGGTTACAACTATAGCAAAGGGACTGAGCAGGAAGGCCTCAGGGCATAATTGAAGAGCTTGGAGGGTACCCACGGCACCCAGGGAGTTTCAGAAACACTGCCTCCAAGCAGGCCTGGGGTGGTGGGGAGGAGGTGCCCAGATCACCTAAATAACCCGCTGAGGCTCTGAAGGGATGGAGCACCTTCCTGCCTCGCCCCCATCGGGTAGGCCCTCTGGAGGGGACCTAACCAGTGGGTCAAGGTTAAACCCACAGAAGGCCAAGTCCAACTGGCCAGGTGGGTTTGAAATGCAAATTTGTGGGGCAGAGGAAAGAGGATCCTTGGTGGGTGATACAGAGCCAGGCAGCAGGACTGGAGTCCAGCAGAGTGGATTCTGCATGGAGTATGATCAGAGTGACTTGAAGGCCTTAAACTCCACCTGAGGCCTGCACTGTGGGTCCAGCAAACTGTCACTGACCCCTGCTTGCCAGGCATTTTTCTAAGCACTTTGCTTGTATTAACTCATTTCCTTCCCACCGCCATGAAGTCGGGGCTCTCTAAGAATCCATGTCACAGAAGAAGAAGCCAGCCACAGAGAAGAATGTAAGACATTTGCTTGGGATGCACAGCTAGTCAACAGAGAAGAGAGATTTGATCACGGAGCTTCTCCACCTAAGCACCATTGGCATTTGCGTCCAGATCGTTCTCTGTTGAAGGGCTGTCCTGTGCATTGTGGGAAGTTCTGCAGCATCCCTGGCCTCCACCCACTGGATGCCAGTAGCACACCTCTCCCAGATGTGACAACCAAATGTCTCCAGAAATTGTCAAATGTCCCATGAGGGGCAGAATCACCCCCATGAAGGACTGCTGTCTTAGAAAGTAGCAGAGATTGACAGGGTGACAGATGGTTTCAATGTCCAGTTCACCACCTGCTGAGATGGAAACTGAAATTTGAGGTGGTGGCCTGAGAAATCACAGGGTGAGGACACTGAGATCAATATGGTGAGTCAGCTGGAGGGGTGAGCTGTCCTGAGCATGAGAAGGAATCAGCTGGGAGTGTTGGAAGGAGTCCCGAACAGAGGCAAAAGGTAGCAAGTGGGATCTGGTGGCACATCAGCGCTATCCGAGAGCTTTTCCTAGATACGGTTGTCCAGAGGTGCCCTGTCCCTCTAGGGTAGGGTCCTAGAATCTCCATTTTAACAGGCTCGCCAGGTAATTTGTGTGCAGCCAGCCAACTCTGAGGTTTGGGAGTTGAAGGAATTTATTACGGCTGATGCTTAAAGTGTAAGCTGGGGCTTTGGGGGTCCTCAGAGGGCCCTCTGAGGGGATTCTGAGCAGGATCAGAATGGAGAGGCACTGGGGATGTGGGTGTATCTATGTCCTACTTCTGTTACCCACGTGGAACAGACCACTCCCTCCCTGAAAGCTAGTTATATCTGGGCTTACTCACCAGAACAGACAGCCTGATCGCAGTCTTTGCAGGGTGGAGGGAAAAAAGCATAGATTTCGGAGTCAAACAGAACTGAGTTTGAATCTACTATTTATAGTTTATGACCATTGACCTTTGTGAGACTCAGTTTTCTTATCTGTAATATGAGTACAAAAATATCTACCTCCTAGGCATTTTAAGGCTGGAATTACAAAACAGAAATAGAACAACAGAAATAGAAAACAAACTTATGGTTACCAAAGGGGAAAGGGGGGATGGTATAAATTAGGAGGCTGGGATTAACACATACATACGATTATATATAAAATAGATAATCAACAAGGCCCTACAGTATATAGCACAGGGAACTATACTCACTATGTTGTAATAACCTATAAGAGAAAAGAATCTGAAGAAGAATGTATATATAAATCACTGTGTTGTACACCTGAAACTGACACATCTATACTTTAATAAAAATAAAATTTGTAAATGTTAACCTTTAAAAAAAGGCTAGAATTACATATTTGAAGCATGATGGTGTAGTTGACACCAAAGGTTTCTGCTGGCTGAATCCAGCGCCCAGTATGTGTTCACTACACAGACCTCCCAAGTTGATGATGCTTCTGAGATTCACGTGCAGCTAAAGAGAGCACCCATCAGAGTCTCCAGGAAAGCTTAAGAAAAACACAGCTGTCCACATTGGAACCAAGCACCTGCTGTGTGGGGCTTTTCCTCCCAAATGGCTTCTAGTTTTAACCTCACAGCCATGGTTTCTAAATCACACCCTGCATCTGCCTTTGCCTGGGTGGAATGTGCTGGATGAGCCTGGAACTATGCCTCTGCTTTGATGACCAGAGCCAGATGCCTGCCCAGGCCCTGGACCCATTTTCCAGGCAGGCTGGCCCAGTTGTCCCAAGCCCTGAGAGCCCCACTGAACCACGATAGCTCTGACCACCTGCACCACTCACTTCTGGGGGGGTGCATCCATTCAGTCACTCTTGAGGATGGGCCTTTTCCCACTCCACCATTAAAAACCAAAACCAATGCCTGCACGTGAAGGTTTATCTTTCATTTTTCTCACTTCTCAGAAATTTCATTGCTAGCAGAGGCTCTGAAATCCTTCCACACTGGGCTCTTTCTTCTTTTTTTTAAATTAATTTTTATTGGAGTATAGTTGTTTTACAATGTATCAGTTTCTGCTGTACAGCAAGGTGAATCAGCTGTACGTGTACATATATCCCCTCATTTTTGGATTTCCTTCCCATTTAGGTCACCACAGAGCACTGGGTAGAGTTCCCTGTGCTATACAGTAGGTTCTCATTAGTTATTTATTTTATACATAGTAGTGTATATATGTCAATCCCATTCTCATAATTCATCCCACCCCCCTTCCCACCTTGGTATTCATAAGTCTGTTCTCTATGTCTGTGTCTCTATTTCTACTTTGCAAATAAGTTCATCTATATCATTTTTCTAGATTCCACATATAAGCGGGTATTACACGATATTTGTTTTTCTCTTTCTGACTTCACTCTGTGTGACAGTCTCTAGGTCTATCCATGTCTTTGCAAATTGCACAGTTTCATTCCTTTTTATGGCTGAGTAATATTCCATTGTATATGTGTACCACATCTTCTTTATCCATTCTTCTGTTGATGGACATTTAGCTGGCTTCCATGTCCTGGCTATTGTAAATAGTACTGCAATGAACATTGGGGTGTATGTATCGTTTTGAGTTATGGTTTTCTCCAGGTATATGCCCAGGAGTGGGATTGCTGGGTCATATGGTAGTCTTATTTTTAGTTTTTTAAGGACTCTCCAATACTGTTCTCCATAGCAGCTGTATCAATTTACATTCCCACCAACAGTGTAGGAGGGTTCCTTTTTCTCCACACCCTCTCTAGTATTTATTGCTTGTGGATTTTTTGATGATGGCCATTCTGACCAGTGTGAGGTGACACGTCATTGTAGTTTTCATTTGCATTTTTCTAATAATTAGAGATGTTGAGCATCTTTTCATGTGTTTGTTGGCCATCTGTAAGTCTTCTATGGAGAAATGTCTATTTAGGTCTTCTGCCCATTTTCTCTGGGCCCTTTTTGTTCCACAGGCAGCAACCAGTGGCCCTTTACTGGTCTGATTTGCTCTGCAATATATCCCAAATCTGCTGGTTGCACCCAAAACCCACAATTTAAACATACATTTGCTTCTGAGTTAAAAAAGTTTCAGTGCCTTCCCCCACAAATAAAACCACAGCTATAAGGCGTAATAAATGTTACTTTTTAGCTGAGCCTACAACTTGAGAACAAGTCCACTGAAAATGTGAAGGAAAAGGCAGTGTTTCAGGCAGCTTTGAGAATGATACCATCAGTTTTGCTTTCCAATTTAAACCCATTTGGGTGACTAAGAAGCAAAATCGGGAAGCTGATTCATTGTCTGTTCCAAACCCAGCAAATCTCTCTTTCCACAGACAAGAGTACAGAGGCTCTCCTTGTCATGAAGGAGTGATGGTAGATGGAATTGGTCCTGAAGGTGAAGGGCATGGGGGTCAGGAAGGTAGCAGTGCTGACACCATTGAACAGTTGCCCTGAACCAGGCACTGCATGAGGACTTGGAACATGTGTTAGTTGATGCTTGCTGTGGTCTTTCTCAACTGAGAAGATTTTACACCCTAGGGGACAGCTGGCAATGCCTGGCAATATTTGGTTGTCACAATTTGGGGTGACAAATTGTGGGGTTGTGTGCTACCAGTATTTAATAGATAGAGACCAGAGATGTTGCTAAACATCATACACAGGACGGCCTCCACCGCCACCTCCACAACAAAGAACGATCCAGTCCAAAATGTCAGTAATGTCGAGATTGAGGAAACCTGGCTTACAAAGTATCCGTGTTTTCCACATGGGGAAACAGGCTGAGAGAGACTAAATCACTTTTCAAAGATCAGTAAATAAAGGAAGCAAGATTAAACTTGAGGTCTATCTGACCTCAGAGCTTCAGAAGCAAACTTTAGGAGGCATTCCCTGCATCCAACAAAAATATGTTTGCATGGCCTGATTTTAACACTTTTTCAAGCTGTGAAATTAAACACACACCTAAAGGAAAATACAAATGAACGAATATGCACGTACACACACAGTATTTAAAGTTAAGAAGCACTGATTACGCAGCTCTGTTATCAAATTGCCAAGTGGCATTAGTCAAACCACTTAACTTCTCTAAACTACACTTTCCTCATTTAAAGAAAATGAATCATACTGAGGTTATAATTACTGAAAATTACTTAATATTACTGTGCTTGTCTAATTTCTCCAGCTATTAATCAACATGAAAATGTATTAGTCCAATCTAAATTTTGATTTGCATGTTAAGAAGCCACACCTTAACCCAAAGGAATGAAAGCTGAAGGCTGGCATTTCAGGAAACATAGCAAAATGGCAAAGGGATATTGCTGAGTGGAGGGTATCCTGTATATTTGTCCTAGAACTGCTGCATCCATCATAGGATCCAGTGGAAATCAGCCAGAGGACAAAGCTGATGTGATTGAAGAAGGCAGAATTTCCCAAGACATGGGTAAACCCCAGGACCTAGACCCTGGTCAGTAGTCAAGTTCACTGCTACACCTGCTCTTGGGATGATAACACAGTGTCACAGGGTGTCTTGCTCTGTGGATACTTCTCTTTCTGATATGGAGACCACACCCACAAGGCCGAAGAGTTTGGGCTAATTTAGACAGGCAACAGAAGGCTCCTGAGGTCTTGTGAGTGGAGGCCTCACATCATCACTTGTTTTATGCTATTTTGTCTTCTCTTTTTTATTGAACTATAGTTGATTTACCATGTTGTGTTAGTTTCAGGTATATAACACAGTGATACATATATATATTCTGTTTCAGATTCTTTTCCCTTATAGTTATTACAAAATACTGAGTATGGTTTCCTGTGCTATAAAGTAGGTCCTTGTTGGCTATCTATTTCACATATAGTAGTGTATATATGTTAATCCCAAACTCTTAATTTATCCCTCTCCCCTTTTCCCTTGGGTAACCATAAGTTTGTTTTCTGTGTCTGTGGGTCTATTTCTGTTTTGTAAATAAGTTCATTTGTATCTTTTTTTTAGATTCCACATGTAAGCAATATCATATGATATTTGTCTTTCTCTTTCTGGCTTACTTCACTTAGTATGATAACGTCTAGGTTCATCCATGTTGCTGCAAATGGCATTATTTCATTTGTTTTTATGGCTGAGTAGTATTCCATTGTGTATATATACTACATCTTCTTTATCCATTCATCTGTCGCTGGATATTTAGGTTGCTTCCATGTCTTGCCATTGTAAATAGTGCTGCTATAAACATTGGGGTGCATGTATCTTCACTTGTTTTAAAATGAAATGATATAGAGCCTATTCAGTGTAAATAACATAAGCCTTCTTCTATCTGTGGTGCTACATGTAGAAGAATTGGGGGGAGGGAGGGCTATAAGCAGACAGATTTGGACCTACCCAAAGGGCAAATTTCATTTTCAGAATTTTGTTGGGAGGAAGTTGGTTGCTTTCTTCATTAGTAAGTTTCCCATCACTAGAGAGGTTTAAACAGAAGCTAGATGGCTTCTTGCCTCATATCTACCAGATTCTGCTCTCCCTTCTTGTGTACTAATTGAGTTACAGCTGGGAATATGGCTATCTAGCAAGGGACCACTTTTCCCAGGCTTCCCTGTAGCTGAGTGTGAGCATATGATCAGGGGCTCACCAACAGAAGTGGGTGGCTGCCACTTCATTGCAAGCGCCCTCTCCTGTATTGGTTTGCCTTCCTGTGAGCAGGAATCTGGAGACACCTGAGACCCACATTACCATGAACATAAGAATAGTGGAATAAAGGGGGAAGATCCATATGCTTATTTCAATAGGTGCAGAAAAAAATTGACCAAACTCAACTTTCATTGCTGAGGAAAACTAAAAAGACTATGACTAACGAAAGGAGAACTTCTAACTTTAAGAACTTCTAAAAACCAACAGCTAACAACATACTCAACTGCAAAAGACTCAGCGCTTTCTGCCTAACATCAGGAAGAAAGCAAAGATGTTAGTTCTCATTATATCATTTAACACTTTACTGAAGATCCTAGCCAGTACTATAAGGCAATAAAAAGAAATGAGCCATTTAGTTGGAAAGAAAATAGTAAAACTGCTCTTATTAATAGACAACATGCTTATGTAGAAAATCCTAATACAAGTATAATAAAATGTTAAAGATAGATTGATTTCTATAAGGTGAATATGCAGGTATTTACTGTATTTCAATATTTGTTTGAATATTTTCATTTTTAAAATCTTTACAAAATCAGGCCTGTGCAACTTCATTGCCCCTCCTTGCTCAATATTTCCTTGGATAAGGAAAGGTTTCTATGGCGGATTTTTTTTTTTTTTGCCTATTCCTCTCCTTATTACTTTTACTAACAGGTGACCATATACTTCAAGGAAAGTGAGGTCTCTTTCCAACAGAAAGGAGTGATATTTTATTAATCTGATCCAGTTCATACAAACTCATTCCTCTTATCCAGTCCATACAAATCCATTCCTCTGATTAGTCAAGAATTTCTAGACAAAGATATACCAAGAAATGTCTTATATAGGGCTTCTAGGAAAATGTTTCATATTCCAAAAGAGATATCTGGGAGGAGCATTCTTTTCTCTGGCTTTTGAACATTTCTGGTATGTGACCTGAGAAACTTGGAGCTGCTGTAGCCATCTTTCAACCATAAGGGGACAAGCTTAAGGTCAAAGGCCAACATGCTGAAAGGGCAGAGCAGATAGTAGAGCATAACTTGCGTTTGTGATGACATCACCCAACCCAGAACCACCTTTCTTCTAGACTTCTAATAAAGGAAGTACAGAGGTTAACCAGAGCAGCCATTGTCAGCTTGTCATGAGGCAACAAGCATGAAAACAAAAAGCAAGGGTGGGGAGGCATAAACTGAGAGATTGGGATTGACATATACATACTACTATATATAAAATAGATAACTAATAAGAAGCTACTGTATAGCACAAAGAACTCTACTCAATACTCTGTAATGGCCTATATGGGAAAAGAATCTAAAAAAGAGTGGATATAGGTATATGGATAACTGGCTTCATTTTTGCTGTACAGCAGAAACTAATACAACATAGTAATTCAACTATACTCCAATAAAAGTTAATTTAAAAAATAAATAAAAAACAAAAAGCAAATATGCAAAGATGGTGGAGCAAAAAGAAAAGAAAGGGCTTGGCTCTTTCATAACATTATTGAGAGGTTTACTGTCACTTGACTGCCCCCAGCCTTCTTAAATAAACAGGAAACCTCTGTATGACTTAGTTGTGTATTATGTTAATTGCAGCTAAGAGCATTTGGAGTGTATCCAGCCCTGAAAACAGAAAAATATGTGCGAAATCATAAGAAAATGATGTCCAAGTTTATTCATCGAGGTTATCTTGTCTACTGTAACAATAATTCTGCCAGTGACTTCATAAGAACAGTTTGGTGGCCCCTGCAGTCATAAGGAAAAACTTTACGAGGTGAAGAACCTGACTGAGGATCTGAGAAAGGAGGAGAATTTTGCAGGATGGAGAAGGCAGAAATGAGGAAAGGCCCAAATAAGGGTCAAGGTGTCAGGACTCAAAGCTCAAGTGGCCAGTTGAAATCCCTGCCCTTGCCTTCTCTTCAAAGACAGCTCAAAGTGGTTTCTCAGGATAAAGGAAGTCTCCCCTCTAAATATATGAAAGAAAAAGTGCTTTTACTAAATAAAATGGTCACATAGAATGAAAACTACTCTCTTTGACTAGTATCAGTGATTATGCTATTGCTGCTAAGTAATGGGAAAACCCAATAAAATAGCTTATTGAGTAAAGAAACTTATTAGCTTATAAAACAGGAGGTCCATTGATAGGATAAGTTTCAGGATTAATTGGCCATCTCAGAGGTGTCTACAAGGTTCCAAATTTTTTCCATCTTTCTTATGTAGAAAATCCCCCAAATCAACCAAAAACTCCCAAAACTAAGGGAAGATAGTAAGTTTGCAGATACATGGTCAATATACAAAAGTCAATTTCTTTCCTATATATCGGTATTGAATAGTTGGAATTTGAAATTAAAAACACAATACCATTTATATTAGCCTCTGAAAGTAACATATTTAGGTATACATGTAAAAAACTGTACACAATCTTTATGAGGAAAACTACAAATCTCTGATGAAAGAAATCAAAGAAAATCTACATAAACGGAAAGATATTTTATGTCCATGGATAAGAAGACTTGATATTGTTAGAATGCTAATTCTTCCCAACTTGATCTATAAATTCAATGCGGTCCCAATAAAAATCCCAGCAAGTTATTTTGTAGATATTGACCAAATGATTCTAAAATTTATAAGGAGAGACAAAAGACTCAGAATAGCCAACACAATACTGAAGGAAAAGAACAAACTGAACTGACACACAGGACTTACAATAGCGATACGGTAAGCAAAACAGTGTGCATTGGTGAAAAATAGACAGATTGATCAATGGAACAGAATAAAGAGCAGAGAAATAGAACCACGCAAATATAGTCATTGATCTTTGTCAAAAGAGCAAAGACAATTCCGTGGAGAAAAGATAGTCTATTCAACAAGTGGTGCTGGAACCATTGGGCATCCATATGCAAAAAAAAAAAAAAAAAAAAAAAACCCTCAAAATGGATCATAGACCTATTTAAAACATATCAGGTATTTAAAACAAAAAACCATAAAACTTCTAGAAGATAACATAGGAGAAATTCAGTTTCCTTGTTTTGGAATGAGTTTTTAGATACAACAGCAAAGTCATGACTCATGAAAGAAAAAATTGCTAAGTTGGACTTTATTAAAATTAAAACCTTATGCTCCGTGAAAGACACTAGGAACAAAAAGATAAGCCACAGACTGGGAGAAAAATCTTTGCAAAACATGTTTGATAAAGGACTTGCATCCAAAATACAAAGAACTCTTAAAACTCAGCAATAATAAAAGAAACAACTCAGTTAAAAACTGAGCAAACAAGCTGATGACATCTCATCAATGAAAATATAGAGGTAGCAAATATGCATATGAAAAGATGCTCGACATCGTGTGTCATTAGTGAATTGTAAATTAAAACAACAGTGGAATATTACTACACACCTTTCAAGATTACTAAAATTAGAAAAAAAAATTGACAAGCACCAAAAAAAGTGCTTGTTAAAAAAGTGGAGCAGGGCTTCCCTGGTGGCGCAGTGGTTGAGACTCTGCCTGCCGATGCAGGGAACACAGGTTTGTGCCCCGGTCCGGGAAGATCCCACATGCAGCGGAGCACCTGGGCCCGTGAGCCATGGCCGCTGAGCCTGCGCGTAAAAAAAAAAAAAAAGTGGAGCAAAGGCATTCTCACCTCTGTTTCGGGGGATGCAAAATCATACAGGCAGTATGGAAGACAGTTTAGCAGTTTCTAACAGAACTAAATACTGTCTAACCATATCATCTAGCTCTGCTAGGTATTTGACATTTGAGCTGAAAAACTTATAACCACACAAATGTAAGTAATTAAGATATTCTTCAATAGGTGAATGGATATTCTGGCACATCTACACAATAAAATATTATTCAGCAACAAGAAGATATGATCTCTCAAGCCATGAAAAGACATGATGGAAGCTTAAATGCATATTGCTAAGAGAAATAAGCCAATCTGGAAAAGCTACCTGCTGTGTGATTCCAAGCACATGACATTCTGTAAAAGGCAAAACTACTGAGACAAAAAAGATGAATAGCTGTCAGGGGTTCATGGATGATGAATGGGTCGAAAACAGGGGATTTTTAGGGCAGTGAAACTTTTCTGTGTGATAATGTAATGATTGATAAGTAACATTATTCATTTGTCAAAACCCATAGAACTGTACAACACAAATTGTGAACCCTTACTTAAACTATGGACTTTAGTTAATAAAAATGTGTCAATATTCGTTTGATTATAATAAATGTACCACACTAATGCAAGAGGTGAATAATAGGGGAAACTGTGTGTAGGGGGAAGTGTTTATAGAACTCTCTGTACTATCAGCTTAATTTTTCTGTAAATGTGTAACTGCTCTAAAAAACAAAGTCTATTAGTTTTTTTAAAATAAGTTATCTCACGTTATAACATATATGTCCAAATAAGTTATTTTTTCCCTTCAAAATAGTTGCCTTTGAAGCTCAGCACTTATTCTCCTTGTGTTCCCTTGAGCTGCTCTCAGACTTACAGGTGTCTTTCACTCTTCCTGGAAGAGGATCAGCCACCAGTTCCTCTGAATCAAAACTAGCATGGCTGATTAGATATATATGCTTTTTAAAACAAAAAGGAGGCCTGATTTTCTTTTTTTTTTTTTTGAAGTTTTGAATGTCCCTATTCAATTTAATGTCTTGGAGGCCATTTGGAACTTTTTAAAAAATTAATTTTATTATTGAAGTATGGTTGATTTATAATGTGTTAATTTCTGCTGTACAGCAAAGTGATTCAGTTATACATATATATAAATATTCTTTTTCATATTCTTTTCCATTCTGCTTTAATTCCTGGAGATTAAATATAGTTCCCCCAAAAAATATATATATAGTTCCCTGTGCTACACAGTAGGACCTTGTTGTTTATCCATTATATATAAAGTAGTTTGCATCTGCTAATCCTAAACTCCCAATTCAAGCCTCCACCACCACCCTCCCCGCTTGGCAACCATAAGTCTGTTCTCTATGTGAGTCTGTTTCTATTACGTACATATGTTCATTTGTGTCATATTTTTATTTTAACATCTTTATTAGAGTATAATTGCTTTACAGTGTTGTATTAGTTTCTGCTGTATAACAAAGTAAATCAGCTATACGTATATATCTATATCTCCATATCCTCTCCCTCTTGTGTCTCCCTCCCACCCACCCTATTCTACCCCTCTAGGTGGTCACAAAGCACCAAACAGATCTCTCTGTGTTATGCACTGCTTCCTACTATCTATCTATTTTACATTTGGTAGTGTATATATGTCCATGCCACACTCTCACTTCGTCCCAGCTTACCCTTCTCCCGCTCTGTGTCCTCAAGTCCATTCTCTACTTCTGCATCTTTATTACTGTCCTGCCCCTGTCCTGCTCCTAGGTTCATCAGAACTTTTTTTTTTTTCAGATTCCATGTATATGTGTTAGCATATGATATTTGTTTTCCTCTTTCTGACTTACTTCACTCTGTATGACAGACTCTAGGTCCATCCATCTCACTACCAATAGTTCAGCTTCATTTCTTTTCTATGGCTGAGTAATATTCCATTGTACATATGTGCCACATCCTCTTTATCCATTCATCTGCTGATGGACACTTAGGTTACTTCCATGTCCTGGCTATTGTAAATAGTGCTGCAATGAACATTGGGGTGCACGTATCATTTTGAATTATGGTTTCTGGGGGTATATGCCCAGCAGTGAGATTGCTGGGTCATATGGTAGGTCTATTTTTAGTTTTTTAAGGAACCTTCATACTGTTATCCATAGTGGCTGTATCAATTTACATTCCCACCAACAGTGCAAGAGGGTTCCCTTTTCTCCGCACCCTCTCCAGCATTTATTGTTTCTAGATATTTGATGATGACCATTCTGACTGGTGTGAGGTGATACCTCATTGTAGTTCTGACTTGCATTTCTATAAGGATTAGTGATGTTGGTCATTCTTTCATGTGTTTGCTGGAGATCTGTATATCTTCTTTGGAGAAATGTCTATTTAGATCTTCTGCCCGTTTTTGGATTGGGTTGTTTGTTTTTTTGATATTGAGTGGCATGAGCTGGTTATTTATTTTGGAGATTAATCCTTTGTCAGTTGCTTCATTTGCAAATATTTTCTCCCATTCTGACAGTTTTTATTTTCATCTTGTTTATGGTTTCCTTTGCTGTGAAAAAGCTTTTAAGCTTTGTTAGGTCCTATTTGTTTATTTTTGTTTTTATTTCCATTTCTCTAGGAGGTGGGTCAAACAGGATCTTCCTGTGATTTATGTCATAGTGTGTTCGGCCTATGTTTTCCTCTAAGAGTTTTATAGTGTCTGGACTTACATTTAGATCTTTAATCCAATTTCAGTTTAATTTGTGTATGGTGTTAGGGAGTGTTCTAACTTCTTTCTTTTATGTGTAGCTGTCCAGTTTTCCCAGCACCTCTCAATGAAGAGGCTGTCATTTCTCCACTGTATATTCTTGCCTCCTTTAACAAAAACAAGGTGACCATATGTGCGTGGGTTTATCTCTGGGCTTTCTATACTGTTCCATTGATCTATCTTTCTGTTTCTGTGCCAGTACAACACTGTCTTGATTACTGTAGCTTTGTAGTATAGTCTGAAGTCAGGGAGCCTGATTGCTCCAGCTCCATTTTTCTTTCTCAAGATTGCTTTGTGTATTCGGGGTCTTTTATGATTCCATACAAATTTTGGGTTTTTTGTTCTAGTTCTGTGAAAAATGCCAGTGGTAGTTTGATAGGGATTGCATTGGATCTGTAGATTGCTTTGGGTAGTAGAGTCATTTTCCCAGTGTTGATTTTTCCAATCCAAGAACATGGTATATATCTCCATCTGTTTGTATCATATTTAATTTCTTTCATCAGTGTCTTATAGTTTTCTGCATACAGGTATTTTGTCTCCTTAAGTAGGTTTATTCCTAGGTATTTTATTCTTTTTCTTGCAGTGGTAAACGGGTATGTGTCCTTAATTTCTCTTTCAGATTTTTCATCATTAGTGTATAGAAATGCAAGAGATTTCTGTGCATTAATTTTGTATCCTGCAACTTTACCAAATTCATTGATTAGCTCTAGCAGTTTTCTGGTAGCATCTTTAGGATTCTCTATGTATAGTATCATGTCACCTGCAAACAGTGACAGTTTTACTTCTTCTTTTCCAATTTGGATTCCTTTTATTTCTTTTTCCTCTCGATTGTTATGGCTAAAACTTCCAAAATTATGTTGAATAATAGTTTTGAGAGTGGGCAACCTTGTCTTTTTCCTGATCTTAGAGGAAATGGTTTCAGTTTTTCACCATTGAGAACAATGTTGGCTTTGGGTTTGTCATATATGACCTTTATTATGTTGAGGTAAGTTCCCTCTATGCCTACTTTCTGGAGGGTTTTCATCATAAATGGGTGTTAAATTTTGTCAAAAGCTTTTTCTGCATCTGTTGAGATGATCATATGGCTTTTCTCCTCCAATTTGTTAATAAGGTTTATCACATTTATTGATTTGTGTTTATTGAAGAATCCTTTCATTTTTGGGATAAATCCCACTTGATCATGGTGTATGACCCTTTTAATGTGCTGTTGGATTCTGTTTGCTAGTATTTTGTTGAGGATTTTTGCATCTATGTTCATCAGTGATATTGGCCTGTAGTTTTTCTTTTTGTGGCATCTTTATCAGGTTTTGGTATAAGGGTGATTGTGGTCTCATAGAATAAGTTGGAAGTGTTCCTCTCTCTGCTATGTTTTGGAAGAGTTTGAGAAGGATAGGTGTTACCTCTTCTCTAAATGTTTGATAGAATTCACCCGTGAAGCCATCTGGTCCTGGGCTTTTGTTTGTTGGAAGATTTTTTAATCACAGTGCCTGTTTATATTTTCTGTTTCTTCCTGATTCAGTCTTGGAAGGTTGTGCTTTTCTAAGAATTTGTCCATTTCTTCCAGGTTGTCCAATATTTGGCATATAGTTGCTTGTAGTACTCTCTCATGATCCTTTGTATTTCTGCTGTGTCAGTTCCTACTTCTCCTTTTTCATTTCTAATTCTATTGATTTGAGTCTTCTCCCTTTTTTTCTTGATGAATCTGATGAGTTTATCAATTTTGTTTATGTTCTCAAAGAGCCAGCTTTTAGTTTTATTGATTTTTGCTATTGCTTCCTTCATTTCTTTTTCATTTATTTCTGATCTGATTTTTATGATTTCTTTCCTTCTGCTAACTTTAGGGGTTTTTTTCTCTTCTTTCTCTAATTGCTTTAGATGTAAGGTTACGTTGTTTATTTGAGATGTTTCTTGTTTCTCGAGGTAGAACTGTATTGCTATAAACTTCCTCTTAGAACTGCTTTTGCTGCATCCCATAGGTTTTGGGTCATCGTGTTTTCATTGTCATTTGTTTCTAGGTGTTTTTTGATTTAGCCCTTTAGCTGAATTTTCACTTTGGCCATTATACTGTTAATTTTTGAGAATTCTTGCTTTTAAAAAAATCACATTCTGATTTATACCTCGTCTCCTTCATTCAGTCATTCTTTTTTTAAAAAAAATTTTGCCTCTTCTATGTAGCATGTGAGGCGAAACAAGCACTATATTCCTTTTTTTTTAAGCTTTAATTTCCTACTTCAACTATCATTCAGACTGGGATATATCTATTACCTCTATGTCATTTGGAGAATTATATGAGTTAATATACATAAAGCACTAAGAACAGAAACTTAGCTAATATATCTTTGTGTGCTTTTATGAAACAGATCGTTTTTATCTATTGTTTTGTGTTTCTGAGAAAACAAGCACTAACAGCTTCGAGGATAAATATACTTATCAAGGAACATGATCTGTCCACTGTCATATTAATTTCTATCTGTAAGGAAAATCTATTCTGTTTATTTATTATTATTATTATTGCCATAGACAATGAAATCCTGATACATTTCAGACTGCCATCACAGCCAGCAATTCTCAACTGTCGTACACAGCTGAATCAAGGCATCAAAACTGCATAGGAAGAGCCAGGGAGGCTTCCAGAAGCGCGGCTCAGACTGAAGAAGCAGCAGCTGCCTGGGGCACGCTCATTCATGGTGGAGGGCTGGAGGACCAGAGGCCAAGTCAAACTATGCGCACACATTCCAAGCCTCTGCTGGGATGTGGCTGAGGTCATGTCCACTTACATTCCATTGGCCAAAACAAATCTCACAGCCAGCCCAATACCCATAGGGCAGGGCAGTACACTGGGTTCACGCTGGGAAGGGAAAAGTAAATATTTGTTGGATAATAGTACAAGCTATCACAGGGGGTCATTCAAAACTTAACTCTCAAGGCCCCTGCTGCCTTCTCACAGTCCCCTGGAGCTCTTCCTGATTTTTTATGTTTTGGTGGCTTTTACCACCCAATGAGTAAAGATAATAAGAAAAAGCATCCTTATTTATTGAGTACTTAGTATTTCCCTGCCACTTTATATATGTATGTATTGTTTTTAATGCTCACTACAGATATGTCAGGTAGGAGTTGTTATGCCCACATTACATATGAGAAAGCTACAGATCAAAGAGAGGAAGTATCTAATCCAATGTCACTAAGTCCATGCCAGAAATAGATGGCAAGCCCAGTTCCAGCAGCCCATCTAATTGCCCATGAGCCCTTTCCAGCTTCTTAGGGTGCTCAGTTTTATTGACCATCTTATCTGATTGATTGATTGACTGATGCCAATGAAGACCACAATGGAATAGTCTTACACACCAAACTGGAAAACTAAATTTAAAAGATTCAAAATACCAAGTGGTCAAGATGTAGAGTGTCAAGAACTCCATACACTGCTAGTGACAATGGAAATGGGCACTTTGGAAAGTCATCTTCCCAAGTATAGATGTGATCTATAGAGATATAGATGTAGATGATATAGATACAGATATAGGCATAGACACACACGTAGATATATAAGCAAACAATATTTTTTAAAAAATCTTGACTTGAGAGGACTAAAGAGGGAGAAATGTCCTTAAAGAAAGACTGGATCCTGAAGAAGCAAGAAAATAAAGATAACATTTAACAAAAATTTACAGAATACAGGGAAGTTGGCTGGTAGGACTGTGAGTTTTGGAGCACTGGTGGAAGACTTTGGAGAATCACAAGGAATGGGCAACAGAGTCACATTAAGAGCTGGATGGGATGAAGACACTGGGAAGCTTGAACTTTGGGTGATGACTCAAGTAAAGCAGGAACGCACAATGGTATTCATCTGGATGGTCCATTGGGAGAAGGTGGGTTACCATTTCTACTTAGAGCCTCACCTGGAATTGCTTGGGGGGTGGGGAGGCTCAGGACCAGTCCTTCAAGGAGATCACAGAGATTGAGACCCACCCCCATGGCACTCCCCTCCCCAACAGTGAACCCCCCCCCGGTGACCCCTCCCCTTAAATCATGCCGAGGAGAAGCTGGGAGACTGAGCTAAGTTATGCCTCCTTGTGCATTTTTACTGAAACAAGTTCAGAGACTCAGATTAATTGCTGCCTAAATTTCATCTTGCTAAGTCAAGCCCATTTTTCTCAGCCAGCCGAAGTTTTTTTGATATTTTAGGTTTTCCCAAGTGTTCTTCAAAAATTAAAATAATAATAATAATTCAAATACTACTACAGAGGGCTTTTGTTTGAAAAGCAGCCCTCTCCCACCACATACTCCCCCACACACAGGCCTGCTCTCAAAAGGCTCTTTCACCATCACTAATAGAAGGTCTGCAGTGGGTGAGTTCATTTTCCTAGATAAAACATTAATTATCTCAGTTTTTCACTCGCCAACTTCAGACAACGCATATTGACTTTTCATGCCAGTTACTCTTTATTTACGCCCACCCCAGATCCATCCTCCCCTTACTCATGCCCAGAGGAAGGGCACTGCCTGTGAGGGCTTATCAGCAGAGTGTACATTTAAGTTCAGCCAAAGAAGGCACCCACATGAGGCAGGTGGAGTGAGGCCCTTAACCCAGTCCATGCTCAAAATTCTCTGTGAGCCCATGCCTTTCATCATTGTCACTCCAGGGTCCTGAGAACAATGGTAGGTTAGCACTGTGGCACCACCCCCATTTCCTTTCCCCTCTTTCTCCAAAAATCGAATAGTTGTATCATTATGTTTGGTTTTTCTCTTGGTTGATTGCCTTTGCAACTTTTAAGGAATGTGTAGGGTGCTCTCCTGTGTCATCAATGCCATCCACGCCCCCACGCCCTCTGTGTCAATCAAAATACCAGCATCCTTCCCCTCTACCTCCATCACCGATTGACATGCACTTGCAAAATGTTATCAAAAACTGCAGTCTGTGCCCCTGACCCCAATTGTTTTCTGTGTTATTTTTTTCCTATAGGCTTACTCTGAACCTGAATACCAATTAACATGCCTTCATGTGGTAGCCACAGAATCATTTCCACTGCAGAGCCCTATGGTGTGGATGATCTATGCCTCCTGTGCTTGGGGTCCAACATCTTGGTCCCAGCATTTTTCAAAAGAGAATGTCCCCAGACTTGTGGCAAAATGAATGATCTTTTCTCATCTTCCATAAATGACCCCAAATGATGCCATATTTTAGTTGGCTTCATATTTGGACCATGACTTATTTGTACAGATCTTTGTTTGTTTCCCTGGGGTTTCAGCCAACATTTTTTTTTTTCCTTGTGGAGAAGCTATGTATGCATTTTCATGACATTTTAAGGTGTATCCAGCTATTCAGGTGTCTTTTCTCCTACTGCGTTACCCCTCCTGAAGTTCATGAACCCCCAGAAGGAAAAGAAAGCCTGGAACCTCCCTGCCCTCCAGCCACACCCGCCATCGCCTGGATCCTAGGGCTCCTCTGTCATGGCGTTCTCCTTTTTCTGGCAAATTTTATCTTCCAAGAACTTTCTTCTGTTTTTAAGAACTCAATGTTTTGAGTCTGTACGTATCCAGAGATGTCTTTATTCTTCTCTCATAGTCAATTGCTCTTTCAGCCAGGAGTAAGACTAAAGGTTCAAGGGCATCTCCACCCCCTGAACTTTGAAAGCACTGCTTTGTTGTGTTTTAGCATCCTGTACTATTGATGTGAGTTCTGATGCCTTTCTGATTTTACTCTTCTGTAGAAGGTGTCCCTATGGCTCACCCCACACCCACTGGTCTCTGAAAGCTTTTAAAAATGTTCTCTTCATCATTGTTGCTCTGAAATTATATAAAATAGACATATATGCATTTTTTAAATTCAGCTCTTCCAGCCTGAAGGCCTATATTCCTTTTTAGCTCTGGACTATTTCCTCTTTCTTTATCTCCTTCATGTAATTTACGTGTAATTTTCTCCCTTCCATCTTCCCTGTTTCTGTCTTTGAGAAATTCACACTAGTTGGACCTCCTAAGTCATGGCTCATCTTTTCTCTCTTGTTTTGCCCTGAGTCTAGGAGAATTTCGTTAGCTTTAACTTTCAATTCTTTAGCTGAATTTTCACTTTGGCCATTATACTGTTAATTTTTGAGAATTCTTGCTTATTATTTGTTTTTCCTTTCATAGCACACTACTCTTATCTTATGGTTTTAATATTTCCCCAAATCTCTGAACATATTAAGATTCTGCCTTGTTCCTTTGTTTTAAATTATTTTCTTATTTATTTCTGTTTCTTCAGCTGAGCTTAGTTTTTTTCTTTTTTTCAACTTGGCCTTTTTCTTCCACGTTCTGGCTCTTATATATGTGACTTGGTTGTCATATACAGTAGTCTATCAACATTTAAAAATGAAAGACCAGGCTGATTATTCCAAAGGGTTGTTAAGAACTTCCTCTTCTATTGCTGAATCTATCTGCTTCCTGATCAGCTTTTCTTTGGGGAGGAATAATCTGGCTGTGAGATCTGTGATTCTGAATTATGTGGTCTCTGTTTTAGGGTGTGTGGAAAAGGAGCTTCCTGACAGGCTATGGGTCCCCAAAATCCCAGAAAGAGGAGGGTTTTACTGAAAAAAACTCCTTCCCACACTAACAGCCTTGGTTCACTTACACGTTTTTTTTTTGTTTTTTTTTTTTGCGGTACGCGGGCTTCTCACTGCTGTGGCCTCTCCCGTTGCGGAGCACAGGCTCCGGATGCGCAGGCTCAGCGGCCATGGCTCACGGGCTCAGCCGCTCTGCGGCACGTGGGATCTTCCCGGACCGGGGCACAAACCCGTGTTCCCTGCATCAGCAGGAGGACTCTCAACCACTGCGCCACCAGGGAAGCCCTGTCTTTATTATCTTAATGAATGTGTGAGATTCCAAAGGGGACCTGCACCAACTCCCTAGAAGCACACCAGATGTAAGCGTCACTAGCCCCATTTTGCACATGAGAAAATTTGGAGGCACAGACACTTAGCAAAGTGGCAAGTGGTGAGCCACAAATGAGAAGTCATGTCGCCACCTTTCCAGTCCTGGTCCTTCCTTGCTCGTGAGATTGCTCTGGGGATGAAATGAGGTAAACTACACAGAGCTCACAGCAAACGTTTGCCAAGTAGCGTCACCACTCCAGTTCCCTCTTCCCAGTCACAGAGCTCCATGCCCAGAATTCCTCCCTCCTCTTGGCCCAAGACAATAAAAGCCACAACAAAAAGTCAAAGGAGGAAGCTGTCTCTTCCTTATTGGGTCCAAGAGCTCAATTGGGAGCAACTGGAGAAACCATTTTTTAGTTCAGTTTCATACCAACAACTTATATCTGGAGGGAAGGGGCTGTGACCCAAACAGGACTCCCTGGAAGTTTGTAATTCAACTAAGTGCTGGAAGATTCTATTTCCCTATGTTCTGATGGGACCCACTGGAAAGTTGTCCAGCAACTCTCTTCCTCTTTCCTTGTGTCTTGGGGCCTCCGATACGAAGAGCCCCATCAAGCTGAGCAGGAAACCAGGGAGTCACCAGGGACACAGGGCTGAGCAGGAGGGGTGCTGAGGAGGGTGACCTGGCAGCCCTTCCACCACAGCAGAGCCGTCCCTGAGTAGCTGTGTAAGCATGAACAGTTTCTTCACCTCTCTGGTCTCTCCGGTTTCCTCTCCCGTAAAATGAAGAAGATGGAAAAGGAAAAACAAAACAAAAGCAAAGCGCCACCTGCCCTGTAAGGACGCTGTGACATGAGCGATACTCACATGTGAGAGGTCCTCACGTAGCATCAGGACTGGCACTTTCTAGGTGCTCAGGAAATTGTCCCTATCTGTCCCTGTGCCCGCTGGGATACGTTTCCCTGGAAATTCACACATTCCCTACAGTGTGGGGAATCACCCAGGCTGACCTCCAGGCTGGGCCCTTTTCATGGACTCTTCTAAGATTCAAGCCAACCCCTCACTCCCACATTTCTCTGTGCTCTTTCTTTCTGTCGGTTTTTTTGTTTGTTTGTTTGCTTTTGTTCCCAGCCTGAAGCTTTCCTAGCATCTCAATCCTAGACCATAACAGGTTGCCTTTAGATATGTCCCCGATGGATGAGATTTTGCCTAGGATCACTTCAAACTATCCCAGACCACCTGGTATTCCTGCTGGTTTCTGTGCTGCCCCTCTTCTCTAGGTATGGTTTGGAAACTTCCAGAGACAGGCCATTATGGATGCGTAAGATCTGCCTTTGGATGAGGCGCCCTGTAGTTAGGGGCATGGGCTGTAGCTCAGGGTCTTGCAGCCTCACCGACTTTGAACATGGGGCGCACTCCTCTCTGCCTGGCAAACTGAGAGCCAGCCTTTAGCAAAGTCTAGACCAAAGGGGGCTAGCAGCTCAGTGTTAGCGACCAACATTAGGTGTCCTCCCTCTCAGCCTTCACACTGTCTCACTGAAGGATTTTCCTCAGAAAGACCTGTGTGCTGCTGAGAGTTTCCTGGGGGGCTGCAGATCCTGCCACCCTAGGTCTCTCTGTGCTTCTCTGCACCCCACCTTCTCCACTCCGTTCCCCACACACATTACTCACAGTTTGTGACGGAATCAAACCCCTGTTTCTTCTCTCCACTCTTCTTAAAATATACAGAGCCGCAGTCTAGTTTTCTTAAAAGCTGCCAACTCGCCAATCAGATAAGTCAAACTATTTCTGTGCCGGTGAGAAAGAACCAGAAAAAGACCCAAAGGGAAAAAATACTGTATTTGCAATACAGTAAGTCCCCTACATAGGAACCTTCAAGTTGCAAACTTCCAAAGATGCAAACGTGCCCAGAGAAAGGATGAAAAGAGACAAGAGGAAGAAGTAACTGAAGAACCAAAGAGATTCATGACACAGGAAATGGCAGGGGATTTTCTTGACTTGAGGAGGCACTGTTAGTTTTTTCAGACACAGGACCCGAACCTAGAATGGTACACAAAGTTTGCGGCAGCTGTTCAAAAGGCAATCCAGTGCTCCCGTGTCATCTATGATGAGAAGAAAAGAGTCTACTACCCAGACATCAGTGGATCATTTTTTCAAGAGGGTAGTTAGAATTGAATCCAGCAAGGAACCAGAATCTGTGCCATCAAAGTCAGGCATGAGTGACATGGCAGCTTGCCCTCTGTCTCCTATTGCTGACAATCCTTCAGCTCTACCATCTCCCACCTCCTCTCCCTCCTCCAGTCAGTAACTCTTCCTGCCTGTTCACGCGATGCCAGCCCCTGGATGCCAGTAGTTGTACTACACTGCTGTACTTTTCAAGGTACTGTACTGTCTCAATCCTGGCTCCACTGCCCTGGACAAGTTCTTGTCACTGCTCCCAACCTCAGTTTTCTCACCTTAAAAATGGGGTTCTTGGCAATATCCTCTTTGAAGGTATTTATGGGAATTAAGTGAGATAAGAACTGTTTTATTGTTACAAGATGTAGCTGAGTTCTTTACTCCATTAATAAACATCCTACACATGAAGACACACTAGTAGTGTGTTTCTGCGATTCAATGTCAGACTCTTGCCATATAATCTGTTTCATATAATTATTTACGTTTTTAAAATAGCCCTCATTTCTTTAAAATTAGACACTTCCACGGTTAAATCTTCTAAAATATACCAAGTGTGTCCCTGCTAGCTGAGCTACTCACTATTAAATACTACTTACCTTCTTTTCAGAATGGCCTGGTGGTCCTTAACATAAACCATAGTGTTCCTGTGAAGGGGGCAGGGACCGATATTTTTAACTTTCTATGTGCTGAGTGAGACATCACACTATCCCATTAATGATTAATTGTCTAATGTATCACTCAACAACTTTGCAGATTGCTTCAGTTCATAGACGAGAAAAGTGAGGCTCAGAGAAGTTAAGTAAATACTGATGGCTATCAGCTAGAAGGCAATAAAGACTCAAACCCAGATGGAGTCCCAAAGCCTTAGCTCCTCGGTACCCCACGGTGAGGTCACATCCTCCACTTAAGGATGGAGCAAAGATGTTTTTAGTTGTATAACAAATGCTACTTTGTTCTTGTATCTGAGCTCTATAGTTTGTCTGGATTTCTACCTTTGCTGTTCAGTCGTTTAGTTAGTTACTTAGTTTTTGGCTTCCTGTCTATAAGGAATTCTTGTTACTTTTTTGGTGCTTTTAAACGTGTCCTACCCCAAGAAATTAATTAAACAAACCTCTTATGCTTATGTCTAAAGGCCAGTCAACTGTAAGTGAGCCTCTGAGAAGTTCTCCCATAAGTGAGGTGGGATGACCTAGAGACTCATTCTTCAGTTACCTGGCCGGTCTTTGGCTTCCTTTCAGCTCCCCAGCTGCATTTCAGATAATTGAAGTTGTTTTATTTATGAACTCTGAACACAGCGGATACTATTATCCAACATGGACTTATATCTATTACAAAACAAAATGTTACATGGTTACAGTAATCACTGCCAGCTTCTACTAAATGCCTTCTCTGCCCCACTGTTATTTTATAGACATTGTCTCTCTAAAACTCTGGAATGTAGGTGTTCTTGTCTCCATTTTACAGATGAGGAAACTGAGACTCAAAATGTCCACACCTGGCCAAAGACATTCTGTGAATAGTTCACTTCACATCAACATGGACATGTTGAGCATGGAAGTCTGATTAAAGATATATAAGCAATATCTAACTTAAGAGAATTAGGAACAGTTTCCCACTGTGTCAAACAGGCAGCTCTAATAAAGATGCCTGGAGTGGTTCAGCCTGGGAGGCAGTGGGCAGAGCACCTGCATCGCACACCTCCAGGGGGCAGCCTTGAGTTGTGTTCAATCCAGAGGGTACTCCCAACAGCACACACATTGTACAGACAGTTGGAATGGTGCCCTGGGATTACAGCAGAGATGAGGACTCTCAGGTAAACAGCAATGAAAAGCACCACGGGAAAGATCAGACATGAGACAGGAGAAGGACAGGGTGTTGCCTGGGACTAGGATTTAAAACAAGGTTGACATGTTCTCAAGCTCCCTGCCTTTCTCTCTGCAGGGCGAGGAGAGCTTAATGCTGCATATCACATACCATTCTTTTTGGCTGAGATGGGTAGACTGCATTTAACTAACCAGTGTCAAAATCCAGGTCGAGTTTTTAATTGCCTAATAAAGTGAATTCTCCACAAACTCCACACTGTCTGGAAGCCTCAAACAAAGGTGATCCAAATAAGTCACAGGCCTTTGTCCAGCAGTCCTTTTTTCCTAAGACTCTTTCTCAGACATTAGCCCATGAATTGGGACAGCGCGCCAGAAGGGGCCAGCAAGCCAGGAACTCTTCCCAGGCCACAAAGGCTCCGCGGATCTGAGAGGCCTCATAAGGACCAGCCAAGACTGAAACGCAGGTCTGGCTGTATTTGATCACCGTCCCGGATGGTGGCGGGGCAGGCATTATGTCACATCTGGGAGTTTTTCAGCGCACACGTGGGGTAAATCTCAACCACAACCTCTGTATGTGGTAGCTTCAGATGGAAAGAGAAACTAGTTAGAAAAATGTGATTCTTGCGCAGGGAAGTCGGAGCATAGAAGAGTTCAGAAGTGGGCGGGTGTCTGTGTTAAAAAAAAAAAAAAAGGGGGGTGGAAACCCCACCAGCCAAGTCTGCAGAAAAAACTAAATGAAGTCTGCCTATCTCGGGGCCGGAGCCCCTCCCCTCGGGCCGCGCCGAGGAGTGTGACACAGGTGCCGCTTCCTCCCGGCTGCTGAGGGTCAACCACCGTCCCCCGGGCCGCGCCCCGCACTGGTCGGCGATGAGCAGCCCCCAGGTCACACCGCCGCCCCCGCCCCGCCAAGGTGAGTACTCGCCCGGGGACGGGTCCGCGGGGGCCGAGCCGGGGAGGGGGGAGCCAAGAAGCCCCGGGGTTCCGGCCGCGCCCGGCCTCCTGGGGGACTAGGGGCCCGCCCGGCCGCGTCCCCGGGCATCGCGGGGCCCCGGACATCACAGCGCCCCGGGCATCGCGGAGTCCCGGTCCGGACCCCCGAGCCTGGTGCGCGGGTTCCGCGCGCCCTGGGCCTGGAGAGGCCACCACCGACCCCGCGGCCATCCGCTGGCTTTCTGTTTCTTTGTGTGCTGTTGGGGATGTGCCTGTGGCCAGAACTTTTCCCCTAAGAGAATAAAGGGAGAGAGACAGATCGGTAAGCAGCGCAGAGAGAAAGCACAAGTTGTTTGCCGGAGCTGCCCGGGCAGGACGGTGGAGGCGCGTACGCAGAAACTCTGAGTTAACTCCGTCCGCCAACTTCCCCGACTCTCTCCCCGGGCCGGGCGGGAACCAGCCACACGCCCACGCCCATGTTGCAGGGATCCGCTCGCCGTGACCATTTGAGCGGTTGCAATTCTTTAGAGGCTGTTTTCTTTCTTTCTAAAACCAGCACATGCTTTCTTGTGGAAAGGAAATCGCCGTGAGATTCTCTGTGAATCTCAAAAGCAACGTTCCGAAACACTGCTGGGCCTCCCCCGTCACAGGGCTTTTGCAGTAAAGAAGTAAAATTTTATTTAAAAAAAAAAAAAAAGAATTATGATCTCTCCTGTTTCCACCCTGGTTAGGTCTGATCGTATGGAACTGTCAGAGAGGAGACATTCTGAGTCTATAATGTAATCACGTTACGTAATTAATATGATCATGGTATGGGTTTATACGTCTTTAAAAAAAAAAAAAAACAAGGTTGTGTGGCCTTAGGCGGCAAACTTGAGCCTGGGTGAGCGTGGCTGGGTCTGTATCTGCACGCTCTGCCCCTCTGTGTGTAAACGGCCACGTGTGTACGGGTGGCTGAGGTGCTCGGCGCCATCTGGGTGTGCACAGAGCTCCTTGTGGAGTCAGGGCCTTGCTGCCTGCATCGGGATCTCTTGTTACAAGGAGACAAGCCCACCTCTCTTAGCTACAGTTTCATCATCTGCAAAGTGGAAATAACAGGATAGTGTGTCTCTTTGGGTGGTGAGAATTAAGTGCATGTCAGTGGCTCAGCGCAGAGATGCACACGTTAAGTGCTTGATAAATGTCGGGCATCCTTATTTTCGTTTTACATCATACCGTGGATCCATGAGTTTGTGTGAGTTAGTGTTTACGCGTGTGTGTGAGGGTGAGTCAGACACTAGTGAGTGTGTGTGTGCGTGTGTGTGTGTGTGTGTGTGTGTGTCAGGACCAGGGTTAAGGGGACAAGACACTGTAATTATTCCAGTTCAGGCACCGAGGAAGTGCAGGCCTACAGCCATTCCTGTCTGGAGAGGATAGGCTTGCTCAGGGAGCCTTGCCCTGCCCCCGACCGCAGCCCCCCCCTGCCCCGTCCTCCCCCTACAGCAATTCTCCAGGATTCAAGTTTCAGACCTTGACCAATGACTGCAAATACTTCCCTTGCGGAACTGATGGGGATGCAGCACTTACTTGCATACCATTCCAGATTACCCTTAGGATTTACTTTCTGGCAGGATCTCCGCCATGGGAGAACCACGGGGCCCTATTTCGTGCTGCTGACTCAGGCAGGATGTGTCTATATCCTGTCTCAGTTTACATCACTGCCCCTCAGAACCAGACGTTAGAACAGAGAGGACCCTCTGCTCCCACCCGGCCAGGCCTCCCCTAGCCTAGCCTTTGGGCTTATGGGTTCAGCCAACTCCCATAAGCCCAAAGGCCACAGTTATTGCGGAGGAGTCCTGTGCAGAAATCCACTGCCTTGCCCTTGGAGGGAAGGGGTCAGGCTCAGCAAGGAGATGGCCAGGTCTGGCAGCTTTATATAGAATGTGCCACCTCTGGGAAAAGCAGGGAGGGTTTCGTTCAGTGCCAGATGACATTCCATCACAGCCATTGCGCAACCCCTCCAGATATCCGTGGCTTTGGGAGTCACATGGCCTCGGCACAGCCAGCAGCTGGACCTTCCAAGGGTGCCCAGAGTTGCGCAGTTATTTCTGGGAACTTGCAGTGCCCTCCGGGAAACAGGAGTGAGGGGTAAGAGGTGTTCTGTGTTTGATGGGAGCGCATCCGCCCATTCACTATGGGGAGAGAGAGAGAGGCCCTTCACTAGCACAGAGAGGCTGGCAAGTAAAGTCAGTGTGCCTCTTTGGGTGGCAGATATATAGTCCATCAAATGCCCTTTGGAGACCCCAACCAAAACACCTTTCAAAGAGTGAGCAAACACAACAGGCCCAGTAAGCACAAGGTACAGACCAAAGTTAAACAATGCGTGAAGAGTTCATAATAGAAAAGAATAACTTTCTTCCCACCTCCAGGGCAGTAACTTTATTTATTTATGAGACTCCTTCTAGAAGTATTATATGTAATACAATTAATTTTTCATTGGCAAAATGAAACACATATTCGACTTCATCTTTTTTGTTCATAAGACCATATCCTACAGATTATACCTTATCACCATATATAGACTCATCCTTCTGGGGCTGCACAGCATGGATATTATAAATGAATTGGTTATTCTATTTAACCAATTCCTCCACAAATGGACATCTGGGTTGTGTACAGTCTTTGATTTCTCTTTTTAACCACAGTGTCATGACAACCCTTGTAAGTAGGGTTTTGCATGCATGTGTTTGTATACCTTTAGGATAAATGCCCCCAGGATTTAATTTCTGGGACCAAGAGTATGTACATTTACAATGTTAGTAGATATTGAAAAATTACCCTCCAAAGGGTCACATGAATTTCTAACACTTACCGGTAGCCAATGAAAATCGTTATTTCCCCACATCCTCATTCACACTGTGTGGTTTTTATCTTGGCCAATCTGATGAGTAAACCATGTTGTCACCTTTGAGTGCGCCTCTGTAATTACACGTGTTTTTGTACCTCTGTAAGATATTGTATTTGTTTTGCTGGGAAATACCTTGTATGGCCTTTGCCCACTTCCTACCAGGTCCCTAACCAGTGAGGAAACACACCCCAGAAGTTACATGATGTGTCCTTTCTCTCATGATGAGTAAGAGAGTGGACCAGAGCCCCACACCGGGCTGTGCTGTGGAGTCAGACCAGATGTGATCTCATCCCCGACACTTACTGGCTTTGGGGAGGTGCACAGTACCTCAGAGCCTCAGTTTTCTCATCTGTAAGTGGGAAGGATAACAGCGACTTGGCAGGAGTCACGTGATGAACGAGAGACTAAGGACCTGGCACCGCGCCCAGTGATAGTGTTATTTGCGACTGTTGTTAACAGAACTGATCAAAGCAAACCTAGTCTGCAGGTGCTAGTCATCTCCAGAGTCTCCCTAGCAGAGGGCAGCTGGGTTGGCTTTGGATAATGTAAGAACAACGTCAGTACCTCTATGCCAAGGCCTGTGGTCCAACCTTGCATGGGTCACTCCTCTACAGCCTGGTCTCACAGGCATATTCTCCCCTGTTTTGCAGATGAAGCCCTGGAGGCTGGAGGATGATGACCTTCCCCAGGGCTCCCAGGTCCCGAGGGCACAGCCAGGCTGTGAACACAGGCTGTGAGACCCCAGAGCCAACAGAGGCCAAACTAAGGGGGGCGTTAGGGTGCACGTGGACCTGCTGGCCCTGTGTGCCAGGCGGGGCCTTCTGCTGCCCACATACTGTGAGAACTGTGCCCAGGAAAGCATGGCTATGGCTTTGCACAGACACTCAGAGCCCGCTAATGACTCCACAGTTTTTCAGCCAGGCCTGTGGTCTAACCTTGGCCTGTGGCTGCCCGCCATCACTCTCATCTCTGTGGTTGGGCCTGACCCACACTGGGCCACCTGCTGCCCTCTACCCTGCTTTCCACAGCTCGCTCAGGTTGACATCCCCTAGGGCCCCTCTCTGTGCCTGGATCACCCTGTCCCTCCAGCTTCACCCTCACGCCTGCCCGCTTCAGGCCCCTGGGCTCTCTGGGTACCGCCCCCTGCACACATACACCTACTGGTCAGTTAAGGCCTCCCTGGGCCCTCCTGACACTAGAAAACCACCCACTCTGGCCCTGGGGACAATTTGCAGCCCCGACAGATTTCTGAGTCTGTCGCCTTCCAGGAATTCTGACTTCCAAGAAGCTCTGTGACCCCACCTGTCCCCCCGCCACTGGGGCCTAGCTCAGAGAGGTGCTCAGCCAGCAACTTGGACACGAACATATGGCTGCACAGACAACCCAAAGGCCAACACTTCCAGGCCCATGTCCGCTCCAAAGGCCAAAGGCCCCTTTTATTTATTTATTTATTTTTAATTTAATTTTATTTTTTTTGTGGTACGCGGGCCTCTCACTGTTGTGGCCTCTCCCGTTGCGGAGCACAGGCTCCGGACGCGCAGGCTCAGCGGCCATGGCTCACGGGCCCAGCCGCTCCGCGGCATGTGGGATCTTCCCGGACCGGGGCACGAACCCGCGTCCCCTGCATCGGCAGGCGGACTCCCAACCACTGAGCAACCAGGGAAGCCCAAAGGCCCCATTTAAAAATCATCCGCTCAATAGCTCCTATTCCAGAACTTGGAGGGCAGTAGAAAATGAATTGAAATGGACAAAGAATCAAACCAAAACAGATTCTCAGAACACGCTGATGGGCCCCAGCCATCACCGCCTAGCTCTCCTTCCCGCTCAGCACTGATTGGGTATTTCATCTTCTCCCTCCTTCCCCCCTCCCCTCCCCCTCCCGCCCCCCCCATCTTTGCTTAGGGCTTCCTTCAGATCATTATGTAATCTGAACCTCTGCAGAAGCGCCACTTCCTGCCCTTAGTCATCATAAATTTTAATTTGGGTACATCCTTTCAGAACAAACATTCGTGTGCGGCATCTTAGCCAATGGCAGATACTGTCAAGGGCCAGTTCTCGCTCACCCCAGCAAGAGCCTGAGCCCAAGATGCTAGGTTCCTTCACAGACCCAGCCTCACACAGCTGCCCCCAGCCCTCCCTCCAGCCACCGGAGAGCCTGTGTTCTGCTTCCCTGCGCTCACAGACAGCCACCCACCTGCCTCGCCTGGTGATGGGTGTCAGAGCATCATTGGCTGCCCACCTGCCTGACTCTGCAGCCCTGCCCTTCCTCCTGGCCCAACTCCTTCTGCACCTCTCATTCATGGCTCTGTAGGACTGACGAATTGCTGGAGACTCAGCGTGGACTCCTCTGAGAGTGAAAAACTGCAGGGGGACCTAGTCACTGGGGGGCCCCCCCGCAATACTGTGAGATCCACCTCCTGGAGTTTGAGCAGGTGCCCACGGTAAATATCAGAGTAAAGTCTTCTTGAGTTTCCAGCAGGAAGGAGGGGACCAGTGCACCTGTTCTTAACAAAGCCTGGCCTCAGGGAAGCTAGTTAACCAGAGCCGAACCCGACGGGACACTATCAGAGCATAACTGACCTGGGGGAAGGAAAATACCCAACTCCAGCTCACTGTAGCCATCTGGGCCCACCTGCAAGGAGAGAAAAACACGGAGGAACACTTGTAAAGTTCACACTCCAGAGGGATGGGCTACAGATCTCATCCTAGGACCATAGGGTGCTTCCCCTCCCCCACACCTCGCCGCCCCGTTACACTAGGTCCTTTTATCCAGTATATGACATCTGGCTGCCAAGAAAAATTACAAGACGTACTAGAAGGCAAAACACACAGTTTGAAGAGACAGAGTCAGAACCAGAACCAGACATGGCAGAGATGTGGGAATTATTAGACTGGGAATTTAAAACAACTGGGATGAATAACTTTTTATGATGCTTTTATTATAGTCCCTGTCTTGAATCTGCCACACATCCCTTCTCTTATTGCCAAAACACTGCAGTCAGCATACTCTCTGGGGCTCAGTGGATACACCTCTGACCCCTGCCAGGTCTCTTAGGGTAGGAGGTTTGCATTTGGGGGCCCTTGGAAGGGACAAGCTCTCAGCAAGTTTACCCCATCATCTCACTGCACCCACCACACCTGATGGAGGCATTTTAGCTCCACTGTGATGGACAGACTGGCATGCCACTTGCAGGGAGCACAGCTGGGACCTCCTACCCTCCTTCTCCTTCATACAATGCCCACTTTTATGAGGGTTCACGTATGTGGCTGCCAGCTGACCCCGGGCCCCAGCACTCCCCCCTTGGACCCTGGAATGGAGAGTCGTCCTATTTTACCCATAGCTATGGGCACACGTATTCTCAGCAGTGTCTTAAGGTGAAGGGAATTGTGGTTTGTCAGATCAAAACCAGGTAAACAGTCCTGCCTGCCTGCCTTCTGCGTTGGGTTCCGGTCTGTGACCTCTGTGTTCACTAGGCAGCAAAGTCCACTGGCTATGAAAGGCCCTTTCGCTTGAGATGCTCGCCAGGCACTCTCGCTGGAACCGTACACAATACACACAGCTTTTAGCAAGGAGAGGCTTCAAGCTCAGTTCCCTCTGCTGTACTTTTTGAAGACATTTAGAACAAATACACTTGGCCTCAATTGGCTAGTGATGAGGAGGTTACAATACCAGCTTTAGAGCTCAGGATTTGGTCTTGAACGTGGACCAGCTCTGACCTGGCCATGGCCTTGAACATGGTGCCAGCCCCTTGGCGTCTCAGCTCATAGATAAAACTCCTAGTATAGTGCCTGGTCCAAGTTCACCACTGCCCCTGCCTGAGTGCTTGAGGGTGTCCTCAGTGAGTTCGGGCTCACTCCCCACTGCCCAGCTCCCTCCGCATGCCCTGCTCCTGTCCCTGTTTGCTCATTTGCCACTGAAAATAATACCAAGGACAGGAGGCACAGTCTGCCCTGGTTCTTGGGTTCCAGATGGGCAAGGCCCTCAGACCCAGCAGGGGAGCTGCCTTTGCAATAACCCTGGGATGCTGTTCCCTTCTGAGCTAAGGATGGCTGCCTCCGAGGCATCTGTTTCTTTCCTGCATTTATCAGAGTGGGCAAGGTGGTCGGAGAGCAGCAGAGAGCATGTATCCTCTCCCACCAGCTATGTGACTTTGAGCAAACCTTTTACCCTTTGCAGTTCAGTCTCCTTACCAGCCCCACCTCCTCAGCCGCACCTGAACACCAGCCCCTTAACCGTAGGGGTCTCGGCTGTCTTGGGGAAGAGTAGCCTCCTTAAAAACACTCATAGATCAGCTCGGTGCTTTGTGACCACCTAGAGGGGTGGGATAAGGAGGGTGGGAGAGAATTGCAAGAGGGAGGGGATATGGAGATATATGTATATGTATAGCTGATTCACTTTGTTATACGGCAGAAACTAATACAACATTGTAAAGCAATTATACGCCAATAAAGATGTTAAAAAAAAACATGAATGAATGGATGGATAGATGGAGGAATGGATGGATGGATGGATGGATGGAGGGACAGAGAGAGGGAGGGATGGATGGATGGAGGGAGGGAGGGATGGAGGGATGTGAAGTTCCAACCAGTGTAGACAAGCCTGGTCTACACAGACAGTGCTGTCGGTCCCATATTCACCTGCGTCCTCTCCCAATCCTTTGTAAGCCGTGCTCCCTCGGTGGCCCACAGTGGCCTCTGGCTCAGCCCACTGACCTTTCCCCACCTGGCATGCCTTGTGCACCCCAACCTGTGTGCACATGGGGCCCGGTTCCCTCCCATCTGGCCCGCAGACGCTCCATCTTTCAGTGTCTTCTCTCACCAGCGTTTTTCTCTTTCCCTTGATGCTGCCATTGGATGGCTGCAGAGCTGGGCCTCCCCTCTCTCCTGGGAGGGGCCCCTTCTCTCCCTTTCCAGCCTCTTCCCTGTGCTCGAACTCCTGCGAGGAAGCTGGCCTTCTCTCCTTTGATCGTGCCGTGGGACTGACTTGTCATTTGAATGGCCCCTCCTTCAGCTTCTGCCAAAGTTCTCATTTTAATGAATTCATTTCAGCTTTAGCTGGAAATCCCAAGCTGTCATTTTTTAAAAACTTTACAGTCTCTTTTTTTTTTTTCTTTTCTACAAATTCTGTAAAGTATCCTGACCGACTGTCTCCCTGACTCAAAGCGTAGAAAGTCGGCTGCACTCTGCTTGAAGTTATCTCATTTCACCCTCTTAGCAGCCCTACGGCAAGTATTTTTTATCTCCATTTTGCATGTGATGATACAGAAACTCAAGAGGCAACGTGCGTTGCCGACAGCCGAGACCCCTCACTCGTGCGCAGCAGGTGTTTCTAGGAGGGGCTTAGCCAGGGCCACCTCACACATCAGGCACAACACTTAGAGCTTTCAGAGAACCACAACAAAGTTTCGTTCTTTTTAAAATCAAACGGGAAAAAATGAGCTTTTAAGACTAAACCTTGCATTTGTCTTTATATCAATGCACCTCTAAAATAAAATTGTTTAATATTTGGGGGGAGAAAGAGACCAGGAAGGCAGACCACCTAGGCCACGAAGGCCATCCTGTGGCCCTGGCTCAGCCCATCCAGGCCCCGGGGCTGGGTGCCCACTGGTCCCTGCCACAGCCCAGGCCGACTCTCCCTGCCCAGCCCTGACCCTCCTCTGCGTGGCTTCCATCTCGAATCCGCAACACTTCCCCACCCCCAGCAGTGCTGCCCAGCCCAACCACGGCAAGGCCCCTGGGCTGGGCAGCTGCAGTGTCTGCCCCGTGCCTGCCTCTTTGCCTTTACCCTCAGGAGATCGGGAGAATCCAAAGGAAATGCGTGAGGATACCCAGGACTGACTCTCTCTCTCTCTCTCTCTCTCTCTCTCTCTCTCCTCTCTCTTTTCTTGGCCACGCAGCATGCAGGATCTTAGTTCCCCGACCAGGGATCGAACCTGTGCCCCCTGCAGTGGAAGCGCAGAGTCTTAACCACTGACCACCAGGGAATTCCCTATCTCTATCTCTATCTATCTCTGTCTCTATCTCTATGTCTATCTCTGTATTTCTCTTATCCTCTTGCTTTCTTAAGTGAGGAAGTTAGGCTATTCTTCGCTTCAAAGTTTAAAAGTAAGTTTCCTTTGCCCTGTTTCATTATGAAAGAAGCAGTTCCTGTTCACTGTACAATTATATATACAAGACCAAGAAGAGGGATATAGGAAGATTCTCTGTAGA
The DNA here is from genome assembly GCF_008692025.1 of Phocoena sinus. Lineage (NCBI taxonomy): Eukaryota > Metazoa > Chordata > Mammalia > Artiodactyla > Phocoenidae > Phocoena > Phocoena sinus. The sequence continues at coordinate 108,836,532 of NC_045769.1, forward strand.
GCAGAGGTGACTTTCAGGTACCCGTGGGATAGCCAGGTGACAGCTGGAAAGCAGTTCAGAAAGAGACCCAGGCAGAGATAAAGACGGAGAACCTCAGTGTACAGAGGCCACACAGCAAGGGGCTCGGGGGGAGCCACAAAGAGCCTGCTGAGGTTGCACTGCTCTCTCTGGATGGTGGATCTCAGCACAGGTGCAGAGGCGGTGTGGGGAGTCCTCTTGGCCACATCTGGGGAGGACACACATGGTACCTTGTTCAACCGGAAGATGTTACCTGGATGTAGCTATTATTACTCCAGAAATAGATATTATGAGCTCCATGGAAATATGAAAACTGGGGTTCAAAGAGGTTATTCCCTCAGGGCCTCACTGGGCATCACTTGCACTGTCCAGCCTCGAGCCAGGTGTGTCCTTCTGCCTCTGGGATGTGGCTGCCCACCGTGCTGGGATGGGTTTGCCCACGACCCCCTGCCCCTCTGTGCAGCTCCATGCGGCCCTCAGGTCACTCTCCTGCCTCAGTAGAAAAGGCCATTCTTTATCCACCCCACCCCGGGCCACTTGTGCCGGCTCCCTTCTGCTCTGCTGGCCCCCACCTGGCAGCCCAGCAGCTGCTGATGAAAGGCTTACGAGGGCTGGGCTGTGACCGGGCAAGTGCAACCAGCTGAGGCCAACCCACATACAGTTCCCACTCTTCCCGAGGGAGGCAGCGGGCAGCTGCCTCTCAGGGTCACTGCCAGGGCACCAGGAGAGAATAACGCCTCCACCAATTCCTGGCCAATTTCTGGAACGCCTCCACCACAGACCCACCCCCGGGCTGGCGGCATTGTCTTCTGTTGGAGTATCACCAGTCATGGGACCATTCCTGCACTGTATGTTCTCCTCTGCTAGGCACTTTCAGATCTAGTTCCTTTCTTCATTCAAGACTCACTACCGGCCGTTTATGCATTCTCTATGTACAAGCTTACATCGGCTCCACCCCAACCTCCAGTCCATCCCTCCCCCAATCCCCTCCCCCTTGGTAACCACCAGTCTGTTCTCCCACTGTATACCACAGAGAACTGTATTCAGTATCCTATGGTAAACCATAATGGAAAAGAATATTAGAAAAGGAATACATATATATGTATAACTAATTCACTTTGCTATATAGCAGTAATTAACACAACCTTGTAAATCAACTATACTTCAATAAAAAATAAAATGAAAAAGAAAGAGGCACCACTCGCCTTCTCTGATAGGTGAATAAAGCAAAGCTCAGAGAAGTTAGGAGAGTTTACACAGCCAGCTGTAGTGCATGGAGTGCGGGTCTCTGCTTCCCTTGGGGGTGCACTGTTTCTGCCATGGAAACTCACTCAGCAGGTTCTTAAGTGGGGACAGGATGGTGTGGTGCAGAGGAGCTAATGCTGGGACTGCAGAGTCACCAAAAGGAATGAAAGCCACACATCCCTCAATCTCCCAAATCAGTGGCTTCCCACCTGGGGTCCCCACCCCGAAAAACACACACGTTAAAAAACGATGTCACAGCTACAAATCTCCACTGCAGTTCTTTTCAGGAGAAATGACATTTCTACAAAATAAATTCTTAGATGAAGTCTGGAAATATGAAAGCAATAAAAACCCATCTGTTATAGTGGAGTGGGGGAGAAGAGGCCTGGTGACCCCACTCCAGGGCTCCCTTGTGATGGTCACCCTCAAGTCATCGCTGGACATTGAGGGCTTCACGTAACCCAGTTTGCAGCCTCCTAGCTGGTGCCTCCCAGGACAGCTGACTGATGTCCGGGCACTATTCATCGTCAGTGATGATGCTTTGGGGCTTGCATCTCAGAGGATCCTTCCGAATTAGACATTTCCATCACATGAAGCCATAAAATGCCTTCACTGTGGTTCAATTATTTGCCTACAGCCAGACTGCAGTGTACGCCCAGCTGTCAATCACTTTACCAATTAATTCCCTGAGAGAGGTTCTTATCAAACTTCAGGAGTCCATGAAGAAAATCTGAAAAGTTAGAAACTAGATGGATAATTCCATTAGGGAAACAATTTATCCACAAATATTTACTAACCACTGTGTACATCCGTGGTTTATCAACAGAAATTAATAGGCTTACAATGTGTCCATCTTGTCACCTGCCCTAGAGATGCAGGAGGAGACAAAGAAAGTCTAAGACAAGATCCTTGCCCTCAAAGCGTCATTGGCTTCTTGGGGCAGCAAGACACACACCATGACAGGAATAAAAAGCATCCCATTCTCCTAGTGAGAAATTTCTTATCACAGGAATTCAGGTTTCAGATCGAATTGCCTGTGTCTTTTTGATATTTAAAGAAGATATCTAGATATTTAAAGAATAACTTAAAGTAAGATAGCTTCTCATATAAATTGCCATCTAAAACTAGCTAATATTGACAGCTGATATTAAATTATGGTGAATTTCTCCTTAACCAGATATAGGTTTATCTTGTTGAATTAAGACTTTGTACTTGAAGAAGTTGTCAGTGACCTGTCAACTGAAAAGAATGCACAACCGGGACTTCCCTGGCAGCACAATGGTTAAGAATCCGCCTGCTAATGCAGGGGACATGGGTTCGAGCCCTGGTCCGGGAAGATCCCACATGCCATGGAGCAACTAAGCCCGTGCACCACAACTACTGAGCCTGTGCTCTACAGCCTGTGAGCCACAACTACTGACCCCGCATGCCACAACTACTGAAGCCTGCACGCCTAGAGCCCGTGCTCCGCAACAAGAGAGGCAACCATGATGAGAAGCCCATGCACCACAACAAAGAGTAACCCCTGCTCGCCATAACTAGAGAAAGCCCATGCATAGCAACGAAGACCCAATGCAGCCAAAAAAATAGATTAAATAAAATCAATAAATTCATTAAAAAAATAAAATTTAAAAAAATGCACAGCCTGAAAGTTGAGAGTTATGTTTTATTCAGTGGACAAATCTGAGGACTTAAGCCCAGGACACAGCATTCAGATAATTCTGAGAAACTTTTCCAAAGAGGCAAGGTGGGGAGCCAGGATATATAGGAGTTTTCGCAACAAAAGACCAGGTAGTCAGAACATCAAAAGATTACTGTTAATCAAAGAAAACCAGACATCTCATGTTAATGGATTTAGCACTTTTCTATGTATAGGAAGATGCAAGAGTCTGGGCTCACTGAAATCATTCCTTTGATAGGCACCTCTGCTCCCTGGGGCCAGTGTCCTGTGCTTTCTCATCCTGAGTCTCCTCCGGGATCGTTGCGGGTGGCTGCAGTGGCTGACTGCTGGATGGCGGGCATCCTGTTCCATCCTGAGTTCTCTCAGGGCTCACCGTCTGTAATGTGATGACTTCATGGCTGCAGCGTCCTCTGTTTACTGATAAGACAGGCAATAGTTCACAGACCAATGCTGATTGTTGAGAACTTTCCAACTCTGGGAAATAACTTAAGTCAAGACAAGTTGCAAGGATGTAAAAATACAAAAAGTACTGCAAGTATACGGGGTACCTGCTGTGAGCATGGATGGTCTGGTGTGTCATACACGCTGAGCAAATGTTGGTTCGAAGTGTTCGTTCCTCGTCACCCTCATCCCTCACTGTGAGTTGGGTCTGTGGATGGAGCCTCCATCTTCCAGATGCAGGACAGGCTGGGAGTGGCAGGGCTGTTATTTGAACCCAGATGCTCCAACCCTGAGGCTGTCTTTTAAGCCCTGCTCACCGCCACCATTTGTATGTGTAGGAAATGGGGAGTCTCAAAGGGGAACAAAATTCTCTTTCACAGGAGTGAAAGAAAGTTGGTTCCAATGCACTTTTAAACTACACTTATTTATATCAGGCTTTGGTCACCACCCCTAGGTCATTTCCTATTTAAGAATCTTGGAGCTTCTGGAAAGATCTTTTGGAACATGCTATTTTTAAAGAACTCAATTGAGTGAAATGATGTTTGTCACTCACTGAAAAAGCAAACAATGCTAGAGAAAGTCAGAATACATCTTTGAGGACAATGCAGTCAAAGGCAGATGAAATCCATGGTTTCCCTTCCAAGTTCAGACACCCTGGAAGGCTGTGTTTCCCACACAAGGGCACTTCAGGGCTGTTTATTTCCTGAGGCTCTGGCCTATGGCCAAATCTTCACCATCCTCAGTGCTTTTGGTAAAAGCCATGGGGTCACACTGCCCTGAAGGCACAATTATCTGAGTTCCTGCCCTCCTTGCCCTGGGGCTCTGGGAACAGAGACCTGACTGTCTACACAGATAAAAGGCTGACCTCTCACTGCCCTGCCTCCTGCCCAGGGGCCCCATGGTTCCCCTTTGAGCTCCCTTGAGTGGGGCCCTCCCTGAGGAGAAACGAGCAGAGGGTGGGAGTTCTCCTCTGACTCAGCTTCTGACGTCTCCTGAGCCAACTAGCTCCACTCAGGGACCCTTGTACCACAGCAGGACGCTGCCCAGACCTCCTCTGGACTCCCTGGAGCAAGACCTTGGTGTAGCCAGGCTGTGACCACTGGGATAGGCCATTTATCTTGTTCTGGGACCTGACATCTCAGGGGTCAGGATTCCCTGGTGAGACTGTCTATGACGGGGCCTTGCCAGTCAGTGGAGTCAGCCAGGGGAGGTACCCAGGGCCCAGTCGGAGAGGCCTGGGCCACATCCCTCACCAGCAGAGATGGCCTCAACCCCGTGCAAGGTTTAAAGCCCATGCCACCTCTCCAACCACTGTCTTAACCCCACCACTAACCAGTGCAGGTGAACTTGGGATGGTGACGTCACCCTCTTTGGCTTCCACTACCCTGGTGCCTGCATCGTCTCAAACGCATGGGGTGTTCAAGATGCAGTGAGCCCTGGGTGTGGCCAGACTCTGGAATCTATAGAAAGTGGCCACAGTAGTGGACAGTGGCCTGCGTTCTAACAGCTAATCATCACACAGGTTGAAAGTATAGGCTGCGAGCGTGACAGACCTGGGTTCAAGTTGCAGGTCGGCCACTCAATGGCTCCATCCCCGTGGGCACCTTAAATGAAAAGATGTAGGTAATGGCCCAGGCCTAGCAGGGGCAAGCACAATGCAATTGTTAGCCTGAGAGGGAAGAGAGAGACTCAGTGACACAGGGACTTAAGCCAGGGGTCTGCAAACAAAGGCCCACAGGCCAAATCCACTTGCCACCTGTTTTTATAAGTAAAGTTGGTTTGCAACACAGCTGCACCCATTTGTTTGCACGTGTCCATGACTGCTTTCATGGGACAATGGCAGAGTTGTAGCAGAGACCACATGGCCCACAAAGCCTAAACTATTTACTATGTGGCCCTTTATTTAAAAAGTTTTCTGACCTCTGTCTTGAACCAACAGGAACATCTCCAATGGCTCGACTTCTAGGCCTAGAGCCTACCTGGCCCCGTTGCACCTCTCTCTGGGGAAACCATAGCCTCATGGGTGGATGAGAAGCCACGGAAGAAAGACCTGTAGCTGAGGCCAGGGACCAGGCAGCAGCCAGGGAAGCCCATCAGGCCAGGCCCAGCTCTCACCTGGGTGCAGACGGAGTGTCTCATTCCCCTGACCTGATCCACCCAGGCTGCCAAAGCGAGGATCCCTTTCCTGGCCTTCACCTTCTCTGGACCTCTTGTCACCCCCTCTGTAGACACAGGCAGCCGGAGCTCTCCTGCTGCCCTGCAGAAAATCCTCACTCCAACTAGGCAGGTGTAGGAAAAAGGGCCCCACACAAGACAGGCTCTCCCAGGACCAGCCATCTCTCCCCCTTCATCCAGAAAACAGGGCTTCTCACTAGGACCCAGACTGGTATTGGGCCAGGAGCTTTGTCCCGAAATTTCTTTTTTTTTTAACTTTTTATTTGATATTGGAGTAGAGTTGATTAACAATGTTGTGTTAGTTTTAGGTGTACAGCAGTGTGCTTCAGTTATACATGTATCTCTTCTTTTTCAAATTCTTTTCCCATTTAAGTTGTTGCATAATATTGAGCAAAGTTCGCTGTGCTACACAGTAGGTCCCTGTTGTTTAACCATTTTAAATACAGCAGTGTGTACATGTCAACCCCAAACTCCCAATCGATCCCTCCCCCTTACCCTTCCCTCCTGGTAACCGTAAGTTCATTCTCTAAGTCTGTGAGTCTGTTTCTGCTTTGAAAATAAGTTCATTTGTATCATTCGTTTTTTTAGATTCCTCGTATAGGCGATATCATATGATATTTGTCTTTCTCTGACTTACTTCGCTCAGTATAATAATCTCCATGTCCATCCACGTTGCTGCAAATGGCATTATTTCATTCTTTCTATGGCTGAGTAGTATTCAATTGTGTGTGTGTGTGTCTGTGTGTGTGTGTGTGTGTGTGTATCACATCTTCTTTATCCATCATCTGTCGATGGACATTTAGGTTGTTTCCATGTCTTGGCTATCGTGCAAAGTGCTGCTGTGAACATTGGGGTGCGTGTATCTTTTCAAATTATAGATTTTGTCTTTTCTGGGTATATGCCCAGGAGTGGGATTGCTGTAAATGGCGTTATTTCATTCTTTTTTTATGGCTAATATTCCATTGTATATATGTACCACATCTTCTTTATCAAACTTATTGACATCTTTCCACATCTCAGGAGGTTATTATCCCCTCTTTTCAGATTGTATATGGAGTCTCAGGGGGGAAAAGTGTGTCCACACCTCACCAGTTATAAAACAGTGGCTCCCGAGTTCAACCATAGTCTCCCTGAGTCTACACCCATGCTCTTTGCCTCTACCACCGGCACCAGCAAGCTTTTAGCTCAGACGTCACAGTCCATGAGCCTGTTTTGAGCACCAACTGTGTGTCAGGCCCTGGGGATGTGACAGTGGACAAACCAACAGTCATCCCAAAAGGGAGCTTATGTTCTAGTGTGGATAGACAGATGGACACAAGACAAGTGGGTAGAATGCTCAGTAGGTGAGATGGTGCTAAGTGCAGGGAGGATGATCAAGCCAGGAAAGGACAGAGGGTGGAGGGACGAGAGGGGCTGCCATTTTAAAGAGAATCTCCACTGGGTAAGGTGATGTTTAGGAAAGACCTAAAGGAAGCCAGGGAGCCAGACGCAGCAATATCTGAGAGGAGGCAAGAGGCAGAGAGCACAACACGTGCAAAGGCCCTTCAGTAGGAGCAGGCTTGGCCTGATCAAGGAACTGACAGAGGCCAGTGCCCTGAGGAGAGGAGAGTGGAAAGTGGTAACTAGGAGATGAAGTCAGACAGATAAGGCGGCAGAGGGACAATGGGTCTGTGTCCCAGTACCTGCTGTAGCACCTTCCTGAGTCTCCCTTGCCAGAAGGCTTCTAACCCCGAGAGAGGAGCCCTTCAGCATCTCCCCTCTAGCAAGTCCCTGAGTGAGCCGTGACACGGGGTAGGAGCTGAGAGGGAGGGAAGAGGATGGCAGAGAACTCCCAAGGGGTGTCTGAGATGCAGGGGGAGATGGGGGGACTTCACCAAGTGCCCCGTTTGCTCTCAGCTGCCCTGAAAGACGCCTCAGATGCAGGCACACGTGTGCACACACGCACATACAGACACAACAGAGGCCGGCTTTCAGAGCCTCTCTGAAACTGCTAGTTGCATCTTTCATGTAGAGCTTTTCCACAGGACCGGGCCGGGCTCTACAGAGAATGAGTGTGGATGTGGGGTCCCCAGTACCTGCCGTCACAGGCACTCTGGACCCTTGGGGACCAGCTGGGAGCATGAAGAGATGGGACAGACCCCCACCCAGGGCTGGAGGGGGCGTGCGTTGGTCCCTCCCCTGCAGCTTTGAGTCCACGGAAGCCCCGGGGACGCAGCCCAGCAGAGGGCACGGAGCAGCCCCCAGGGGTGGAGGGTCTGGCCCAGCAGGGGCGGAGAAGAGAACCAGGAAAGGGTGTGGACAAGGGTGGTCTAGAGCCCCAGGCTCCTGGGGCCCATGCTGCCACCTGCCTGGGGAAGGAGGTCCCCACAGACACCTCAGCCTCACCCAGAAGACACAACCGGCAATCCCAGAAAGGCTTCTGAGAGCTGGCCTCTGTCCGTGTGTGCACACGTGTGCCTGCATCCCCAGCGGGATGAAAGAACAGCCTAGAAACACAGGCTCTTTCTCCCTGAGATCGGAGAGGTGGCCAGCACAGGCTCCTACAGCTCAGGTTGGAAGCCGGGACTCTACCGCCTCAGTCTCTCTGCACCCCCTATGTCAGAGGCACAAATGAATACAATTCTCTGCAAAGGCAGGTCCCTCCAGCAGCCAGGTTCATACGGCAGGAACGGAGGTTGAGAGATCTTTCTCATCTGCTTCATATTTACACACTGTTGTGTTTAGTTTCCTGAGCAGCCCCAGGAGCCGTCCAGCTAAGTGACCAGGGCCTCGTAAACACGACCCAGGAGCTCATCCTGGGCGCCTCCTGTCCTCGGATAACGTGATCCCAGCACGAGAATCCAGGTGCCACTCAAGTGACTGGCTTCTCACCTCCACGAACAGCCCTGCTGGAAGTCGGGCCACCGGGCACCCGTTTGTACTCGGAACTGCTCACACATACCAAGGCAGGAGCACGTTTCTTATCTCGCCAGGTCCTCACTGCAGCCTGATACAGGCCGGAGGGTGTGGAGAGGGTGTGGAGAGGGCGTCAGCATCTCCTGAGTCTCTTTAAGCCAAGGTGCCAGGGCGGGCTATCCATGTGCCCACTGGGGAGGGGAGTGCTCTTATACACCGCTTAAAAGAGGGGTTGGGGCATCACACAACCCCTGAGTGTTCCTGGAAAGGGGATAAAGTGACTGTCCCAAGGCCGCACCAACAGCAAATGGCAGAGGCAGGCCCACATCCAGGAGTCATTCGATTCCAAACTGCACCTGACAGGCTCACCTACAGGCAGGCAGTAGCCTCCCCCCATGATGCCATGCACTTTATGTGCTACAAACCTAAGGGGCTTTTGTACCCAGCCCTAAAAGGGAATGAAATACTGCCATTTGCAGCAACACGGACGGACCTAGAGATTATCACACTAAGTGAAGTCAGACAGAGAAAGACAAATATCATATGGTATTGCTTATATGTGGAATCTAAAAAAAAAAAAAAGATGCAAGTGAACTTATTTACAAAACAGAAATAGACCCACAGACAGAAAACAAACTTATGGTCACCAAATGGGAAAGGGAGGAGGGATAAATTAGGAGTCTGGGATTAACATGTACACACTCCGATATATAAAATAGATAATCAATAAGGACCTACTGTATAGCACAGGGAACTCTACTCAACATTTTGTAATAACCTATAAGGGAAAATCTGGAAAAGAATTTATATATATACATATACACACACACACACATATATACATATAATAGCTGAATCGCTGTTCTATACACCTGAAACCAACACAACATTGTAAATCAACTCTGCTTCAATAAAAATATAAAATCTAAGGGGATAAATGCTTCATGCTTAAGCAGGACCTGCCCCCCCAACACACACAGGTGGGGAGACCTGGCCGGCAGCACCCTCAGGGAGCCCACCTCTTTGCTTTCAGCTCAGGTCCCGCCTCGCTCCTGAGCGGGGTCGCCCGTGGTGCTGCCCTGTAGCAGCAGTGCACATAGCTTGGCTGTGTCTGCGTGCAAAGGCGTTGTATTTCTTCCGGCTTTTTTTTTTCCTTCCCTTTATTCACGCTGATGGAAATGGCTCCTTCACCCAAGGTCTGCCTCTGATAAGGCTCCAGCGGTTTCAAGAAAGCAGAGCTGAGCTTCTTATCAGGCAGCAGCAGGGGATCTGGTGCCAGCACTGGGCTGGCCTGGTGCTGATAAAATGGTCCTGGGCCCAGCGCTCACCAGATGCTTTCTCAACCTGCCCCCCGGGCCCAACCCGTCAGAAGTGTGGGCAGTGAGACCCAGGAAGCTTCTTTGCTTTCTTAGACATGAGAGCCGACTTCCAGTGACCACAGGCCACGGGACCTGATGGGGACAAAGTTTTGGCGTGGAGGCTGATGGGGGGAAAGGGCCTCAGGAGGCCTTAGGGCTCCGGACATGGCAGTGGGAGCCGGCTCCTTCCAGGGGCGTATTGGGATCAAGTGTGTGGTTTGAGCCCTTCCCTGTGAGGCACTACTGCTCCCAATAAGACACTGAGACTAGGAAAGGGGTGGGGGGTGGGGTGGGGAGGTTAAGGTATTTGGTCTAATGTGGTGTGATCGGGTTTGAAGCAGGTTTGCAGCCCCCAAAGCCCAGGTTGCCCACCCTGCTCCTGGAAACTCTGATTTGAAGGAGATCAAGGAGCTCATCCCTCCTCCGACCCTCCACACACACCACTGGAAGACAGAAATTCTACCTTCAAACGTTAACTTCTTTTCCTTTAAGCCTGAGTCACTGTTAAACTTCCTTGTCCTTAGAGTAGGACAGACTGGGCTAGCTGACTGTTTTGTGACAAGTGACTTGGCCTTTCTGACCTTAGTTGTCCCATCTATAAAATGGGCTGGTCATCCCTGTGTCCAGTGCCCTGCTGGGAGCACCCAGGATTTCACAGGTGGAGGGCATCTCGCCACAAATGGCCACCAGGGTCCGCCCTACATTGGAAGGTAGGGCCAGGGCCTGGCAGCAGGCTCAGCAGTAGAGCCTTAGTCTGGGTTTGAATCCTGGCTCTGTCCTTGGTTACTGTCTCTGAGCTTCAGTCTTTTCATATTTAAAGCAAGGATGGAAATGCCCGGCTAGCAAGATTGTTCGGGGGAGTTCAGCTCATGAGAGGTACTTGTGATTTGTGGTTGTCCCATGAGAGCGGGTTTTGAGTGAGAAGCATCTTGAGCGTGAGATGATGTGAGTGAAGCCCCAGCACAGAGCAGACCCATAAAAAGCAGCGGCAGGAGCCCAGCCGATCTCCTGGCTGCCCTCTGCCCCAGGCCGTTGTGCACATGGATGCATACAGGGTTAAAGGTCCCTCCAAGACCCGGTGGAGACAGTAGCCTTCCGTGCAGGGTGGTCAGGCAGGGCCACCTGGCACCATGGGCCAGTGACTGGAGGTGCAGCCACCGAGGGGGCCCGCAGGATGGGTGCAGAGGGGTGCAGCTGCCTTCAGAAGATTTGCAGGAGTGCTGTCAAAGCAAAAGTCATGGAAAGGATTGGCAGCATAGCTGGGCGGAGCAGCTCCTGCCTTTTTAGTCCCTAAAGTAGGACCATGCGGGTGGTCGGCCCTGAGATGGACAGGGCCTGAGAGGCCTGAGATTAGAGCTGAAATATCGAAAAACTAGCCTTCCCAGACAGCAAGGCTGACAAACGCTGAAGGCCAGAGAAAGGGCAGGTTGAGGAGCAGGCCAGGAGGACCAGCCAGGTTGGCTGCTCACGTGAGCTGGCGTCTGGGGAAGAAGCAGTGGGGCCCCTCAAATCTCTCTCCTGAAATCAGTCAAAGCATCCATGGGTAATTATGAGAACCAGAGGACCAGCATGTGTAAATGTTCTCTGCAGTGTGGGGAGATAAAAGCAAGCACCTGACACCTAGTAGGTGCTCACTTCAGTTTGGTTGGTTTAGCAATCTCTGCACACTCCTGCTTTTGTAACTACTCGTCTGGATGATTTTTCCTGCTGCATTTCACTGGACTGCTGGGAGGAGCTTTTACTTAGTAAGCTTTTGATGACCGCCTTCTATGTGCCGGTCACCCTGCAAAATGCCAGACACCAACAGGAAGATGCCACAGCCCTCCCGGTACCCCACAGTTATTCTGATGTGTTTGATGAGCTTGTCCATAGAAACAGGAGGACACTTCCTCCTGGAAGGTCAGAACAGACACCCTCCATGGGTGGTGTTGGACCAGAGTGGATTGACGTGTGGACATTCACCAGATAAGCCAGGTGGAGTGGACATTCCAGGCAGAAGGCACAGCATGAGCCAGTACCTGGGGGTGTAAAATAGAATTGGAGTCCGTGTGACCTCCAAGGGGCTGACAAGGGACAGGCAGGCTGTGAATGTGTGAGATGACAATGTGGGAATTCCGACTGCTTGAGGCTATGGCTCTGGGCTCAGGCCCGGGAGTTCCCAGTGCTCTCCTCTGGGCGAATCCCTATTAGGAAACTCACAGTGCATCTGCTAAGTTGCCAGAAGAACTGAATAGTCTGTGGAGGTGGCATGCAATATTTGGGACATACTTACACTAAAAATTGCGTTGTTATTTATCCAAAACTCAAATTTAACTGGCATCCTGTGTTTTTTCTGGCAACCCCAGGAGGACAGGACCTGGACATGGGTGTTTTTTAAAGGGTCCCATGAGATGCTAATGTCCAGCCAGAGCTGAGGACCGTGAGTCAGAGGCTTCTACTGCTGTGAGCAAGCCCACCATCTCGAGCCCCTGGCCAGGTCCCTAACTACAAAGATTTCTAGTAGATGGGGCATTTCCAGTCCTAAAAACATCTTTGGGGAACCTTTTGAGACTTCCCCATTATTTATCCTTTCCATCTATCTCATGGATGCCACCCACAGTAGTGAAAAACTTATTTTTTGTGTAAATGTGAAAATCTGAAACCCATCTTAATTTTTTAATGCTTTAAATGATGTAATTGTAGAAATGATTCAATAATTGGATATATTTAAATACAAAACAATAAATCCTTATTCATAATGCTCCAACACACTGATGTCTCCTTCATTAACTGCTAACCACACTCCTTCCAGAACCTCAAACTCTCTAACCCTCAAGACTCCCAGCCTTGTCAGGTGTGCCTTCCCGGAGCCCCCACCTCACACCCATACCACCTTCTCCATGTCCACTACTCTCAGCCCTGTTGATTGCTCATTGTGTCATGCTGATCCTCTCTTGATAGCTCCCAATGACTCTTCTAAACTTAGAAGAGAGAAAGTTCTCCTCCTCTCCATCCCTGTGCTACAAAATTTCTAGAGATTCCCTTTTTCTATAATCTCTCACCTGTTCATTGCCTACAAGAGAAGACTCAGCTTCTCTAACCTGACCTTTAAGACTGTTCATTGCTCATTACTCACCAAGCAGATGAATGATAAAGTTTATTAATGGGATAGTGATGTTAGAAGAAGTAATAAGACAAGGAAAAGGAGGAGAGGAACATAAACTCAAGACATGTACTGCATTTAGTCATTCATATTTTTCCTTCCTTCTTCTATTCCAAATAGTTACTTGAAAGGTGTAAAATTAAAAATCACATTTGTTTCAATGTAAAATCATCCATAGTAATAAGGATAAAGTTATTTGAAATCTATATTGTCTTAGACCATCTGGCTTATCTTGGAGTCCTGATCACTCAAATAGATCCAACCCTGTAACTGGCTAATGTCTTTTCGGGTAACTGTTTTTGCTCTCTTATTTGGTTTGTTTAGGAAATTAGTACACCAGTCCAATAGAATAATAAATTGTGTTTGTATTTACGCTTCTTCCCATAATACGTGTTAGATTTCAAACCCAATTTTGAGGTGCCAAGATCCCTGATGGGGCAAGATAGGTAATGAATCCTGTTTATATTGGCTGCATTAAAACAGTAGGAGGGTGAAACTCACCATTCCCATCAGTCATTAGATGTTAACCAGTTGTTGGACTTTAAACAAACCACCTACAAAATTCTGAAATGAAACAAACTCTAAGTTTGTTGGCTTTCTTTGATTAGTCTCCAGGGCATTTATCACTTTCTGTGAAAGAAACATTTAATTTAGATGGCATTGCATTTGTGTCATGGGATTTCAACTGACAGGAGGAAGAGTTATGTGTGTGTTTATGGCTTCTTTGCTTTTAAAAGATTAATGTAGGCGAAACATAAATCACAAGACCTTTAGGGGAGAGAGATGCTGGGAAAATGGAGCAGGAGTGTTCCAGGGTGATGGATTGAGACATATTATAGAGTATTTTCATCAGCCAGGAAAACAGTGGGAGGATGGGACAGAGGGGTGGTGGGGCAGGAGCAGTGAAGAGAAATGGCTTTTCCTCCCTGAGCACTGAGACAGCACAGGGGCTTGAGCCAGGGGTGAGCAACTTCCTAGCTCCATTGCCTGATGCAAAATGAGGAGGTGAACTGGTGACTTCCTGAAGCCCATTTCCTGCCCTGATAGCCAGAGGACAGAAGAGGGCTAATAGCACAGAGGAAGTACTCAGGAAGCCCAACTCTTCCAGGAGATAAACAAGCACTCCCTGACCCCCAAGCCACAGGAACTGGTCCCCTGTGCTTCCCCCGCTAGGGACCCTGCATCCAGAGGCCAAGTGTGTGTGTATGTGTATTTGTGTGAGTGTGTGTGAGAAGGAGCTATTCTCAAATAAATGTGGATAATAAGAAGAGCTGTCATGTGTTGGGTACCACCCCCCTGGGAGCCAGGCAGGTGCGTCCTACTCTACAGATCAGTGAGCTGAGGGCTGGAGAGGGTCACATGCAACAGGGTTGCACATCATAGTGGAGGAGCCTGGACTCACAGCCATATCTCTCTGGCACTGCAACCCATGCTCCCTTCACCCACAACAAGATGCCCCCTTGAAGCACTTTCAGACAATTTTTGTAAAGAGCAGTTTGCTGATGTACATTCGCCCTTCTCTTTACCACCACCCCAAGCAACACGCTCCCAGTATTTAGATCAGAATGCACCCTCCCTTTCCTAGCACCCTTGTCAAACACTATCTCAGCAGAAAAAACAAATCACAGTGGTATCACTCAGTATCAGCTCGTGTGTATGGCACACAGACTCATCCCACACCATCATACACATCATCTCATGTCATCCCCACAACCGCCCCCAGCGGCAGGCTCACTCATGGCCTCATGGCACCCATAGGAATGCTGAGGCTCAGGATCCTTCCACCCAGAGTGGGGAGAACGCAGCAACTCTTAGTGCAGCCCCTACCCTGGCTTGAGGGGAGGAGAAGCATTCCAGGGAGTGGAGGAGGAACACACTTTCCTTCCACTGAGGATCCTTTGCTCCATCTTCACCTTTTGGGCCCATGAACTGAAGGTCCTGTGTCTCTAGGTCACTGTGGCCTCCCGTTAGCACATGCTGGAGGGGAGGGGAGTGCTAGTGTCTGTCTGTAGACTGCGAGTACTCCGTGCCTTCATCTGACAGGCTCTCCCGAGGCTTTAACCGAGATCCCAGGGCAGCCCAAGTCCCCAGCCACCTCCCACCACTCTCACTGTCCTGCTCGTTTTCCTGCCTGTCAAACCCCATGAAGGGAAGAGAAACACATTTTCTACCTCCTATTTACCAACTGATGAACCTCCTGGAAACCTAATAACAAAACGTGGCTAACTACATCCTCATTCTTTACACATGCAGCCTGACTGAGGACATTTAGTCGTGTAATTAGGCACCTAATTATGCTGAAAATGCAATTATATGATTTTTTAAGTGAATTAAGTCCTTGGAGAAGTGGTAAGGATTAGCGTACTTGATCCAGCTGAAGAGCTGGGACCGTGGAGGGCACGTCAGCGTGACCGTGGGATGCACAGAGGCCCAGTGGTCTGTACTTGAATCACACGGGTGAGCACGTGCGTGTACGCACACATGTACTGGCACGCACGCTCGCACGCGTGCACACACACGCACACACACAATGTTGGCTTCACCTCTACAACAGCCTGCCGCCAGCAAAGAACTTTATAAATGACAGCCATTTATATCACTGGGAGCTTTGTGTACATCTGTGGAGTGACTGTTTAATAGCTGACTTGGAGACTCTTAAGGAGGTTATTTATTTAACATGTGAGAGGCAGGTATGTAGAAAAAATAATGATAAAAGAGTCAGTTGGGAAATGTCAGGATATTTTGCGTAACATCACTTATTCATTCACCTAGCATTGTGTCAGGTGGTGAGGGGTCAGATACAATCCTCGCCCTCTAGTAGCTCAAAAATTAGTGCAAAGACAGACGACAGCAAAGCACTTTAATGATGATTTGAACGGGTTGTTCGGCAAACTACAGCCTGTGGGCTAAACCCAGCCTGTGGCCTATTTCAGTACAGTCAAGCAGCTAAGAAGGGTTTGTACATTTTTAAAGGGTTGTAAAAAAAACCAGACAAACTAACGAACTGATAAAACAGAGAAGGATGTGGAACAGAGACCATATGTGGGCTGCAAAGCCTAAAATATATATGAAAAAGATTGCTGCCCCTGCAGGAATAGAGGAAGGAGCACACAAGCCCCATGCAGAAATCCGGGAAGGCTTCTGAGAGGAGGTGACGTAACCTGAACGCCACGACAAAGCAGGAGCATCTATAGCATGGTGCAGCACCTCCACCTCTCAGGAGCTTCCTTCTGGCCAGCTGGCTCACTACACACAAGAAACAACAATAAAAGACAAATTTAGAGGATTTTTACCTGAAATGAGGGCTGGGAGAGTCCAGAGATTCTGAAATGTTGGGCAGTGGGACGTGCGCTCGATGTGGCTGGCTGGTCCCCAACACCGAGGCAATGGGAAGGGGCAGACAGCCCAGATTCTCAGGCCCCGTGGACTTGACGCCAGTGCTATTAGCCCTTGAATCCCCAGAGGGTCCGTCCTGGGGACTGAATGATGCGGAAGAGAAAAGCTACAGGGAAGGGAGAAGGACACACAGACGCCAAGGACGCCTGGACCCCCAGGCCTTTCGGTCACCCCCATCCCCAGACCTGCCATCTCCCTGCCATCTCAGCCCACGGGGACCACAGGCCGCACCACCCAGCCTCCCACCCCAGCCCCACTGAGCACACCTTCCCTCTCCTGCAGCAGACACCTGGCTTCTCAGGACACTGCTGGCCCTCTTAGGTGGTGACCATTTCCCTCCCGCTCTTTGCCACCAGGCGCAGCGTGGAGATGGGCCACTTGGAGACAACTGTTATTCCTTTCTCCCTGATGCACATATCATGCTCTCCACCGCCAGGCAATCATCTTCCATCTCTCTCAGATACCACCTCCAGCATCCCGTCACCCCTACACACACCACTTACCTCAATTCCCCGCTTTGGGCATCAGCTCTTGCTCCTGCAGTCGTAAGCAGAACGAGACATGTCCGGAGACTTCCAACGTCTTCACTTCAACCACCCTGCTCCCCGAAAGCTCCTGGCACTTCTAGCTCGGGCCCCTGCTGACTTCACATCTCCACTCTGGCAATTCCTCAGCCGCGTGGGCACCGCGAGTCCAGTACCTGACCGCTTCCTGCCGTCCACCACCCTCCATCGCCTCACTTCTTCCCCTGAGCATCTTAGACTCCACAGCCCCTCCTCAGAGTCCCTAGAAAAGACATTCCAAACCCACCACCTCTCGTCTCTCCCACTGAAGTCCGAGCCACCATCCTCTCTCCTCTGGATGGTACCGTGGCCCCCAGCTGGTCCCCTTCCCCTGCACAGCGGCCAGAGCACCTGACAGCATGACGGTCAGTTCATGTCACTCTTCTGCTCAGAATCCTTCCATGGCCCCCGTCTATTTTAGAATAAGAGCTAAAGCTCGTCCAGTGCTCTCAAGGCCCGTGATCCAGCCGCATTTAAGTCTCTGACTGCATCTTCTACAGCTCACCCCGGGCTCACTTCATTCCAGCCACACTGGCCTGCTGGCTGGTCCTTAAATACACTGGGGCTGCTCCCACCCCAGGGCCTTTGCACCTGCTGTTCCCGCCGTGGGGGACACTCTTCTCCAGATATTCCCTCCCTCACCCCCTTCAGGGCTAAGTCAAATGCCACCTTCCCTGGCCACAGTATTTAAATTTGCGACTCCCGCTCACAGCCCCCTCCTCTCTTCTGCTTTGTTTTCTGTCTTTGCACTATCTAGTATACTGCATAGCTTGTTTATTTCTCCTTTTTCTTGTCTGTATCCTTCTCCTTGAATGTAAACTCCAGAGAGACAAGAACTTTCAGCTATTTTGTTTACTGCTGTATCCCCAGATGGTTTCTGTTGAATGTCCAATGAACTCTCTTAACCTTTTCTCCTTTTCTCCTTTTCTCCTACTGGCCCAGGCTTGGATCAAAAAATACAGCTGTTCCCCTTCTTGTGTACCTGAATTCAAACAGCTGACCATGGCTGGGAGCACACCCCACTCTCTCTCACACACACACACACACATCCTCACACTGACTGGTCCCACCTGTTGGTGTGATCCCAAACCTGAATTCTCTGTCCAATTGCTTCCCCCACTCACCCCTCCAAGCACCAACATTATCAAGGCAGCTTATTTCACTGAAAAAATAAGTACCTGAAACATGGAAAGAAGGTATAGAAATCCTTTTGAGGAGCTTTGCTGTACAGGGGGCAGAGAAAGGGGCCAGGAGTGGGAGAGAGACAGGGTGCGAAGAAGGGAGGTTTGTCTTTTCTTCAGTTTGGAGAACAGTGTGCTCAGGGGGTATCTGCTGGGGGGGCCTATTTGATGACGCAGGAGAGAGGGGCGAGGTCTCAGCAGTGATGTATATAGTGTGTGACGAGGTGGAGTCTAGTACATACACAGGCCCCGGGGAGAACCGGGCAGCTGTAGACAGAGCAGGAGGAAAGCTGTGATGGGGCCGCCCAGCCGCCGCAGGGGTGGGTGGCCCTGTTTCCCAGGTACCACTCCCCCTGGGCTCCTCCTGGCTCGCTGCCTGCTTCATCCTGGGCTCCACATGTCCAAGCTCCAGGGCTCAGCTCTGGGTCCTCTCCTTCATTCACACTCGCGGCGGTCTGTGAATACCATCAAGATGCTGGAGACTGCCTCCGCCCAACCCCTCCCTCAGCCCTCCCCTCTCCCCGAACTCTCCCCAAGCAAGGGAGGAAACGTCCCTTGATCTACAAAGCCTCAGTCATTCATACACATTAGGGGAATCCACAGTGTTCAAGGAACTTAACTATAATGTATCATACCAACCCAAGTAAACCAAGCACAAAAAATATTCATATATAAAGTTGTTCCCACGTAGGTCCTAGATTACCAGCTTCTGTGAAAAGAAAAAGAAAATAGATTTATTAACTAGTCTTCGAAACTAAACTTTGTGCATTTCTCATCTAATGGGCTCCCTGAGCATGACACACCCTCAGCCAGCACTGATGTCGCCCCCCACCAGACCTTGCCCCCGGGCCCCCTTCCTAGTGAACCACAACTCCATCCTTCCTGCTCAGGCCCAAACTTTGACTCTTCTAATTTTTTTTTAATTTATTTGCACACTCCACATCTAATCCATCGGCAAGCCCAAGTTGCCCCACAGTCCCGATATATCCAAAATCTCCCTGTCCCTCATCACCTGTACCACCATGGTTCTGGTCCAAGCACTTGCCTGGAACATGGTCGTAACCTCTCCCATCCTCACCCAGGGTCTGTCCTCTGGCAGCACAGCAGCCAGAGTGACGGGCCTCAAGCGCACACAGTTCATACAGTTCCCGCTGGACCCCCGCCCTGGCCTCCCATCCCTCGCAGAGGCCCGTAGGGTCCAGCCTGTCGTGCCATCACCCCCGCTTCTACACTCTTCCCCTCACTCACTCTGCAGCAACCACACGGTCCCTGGGTCACCCAGGAACACATCGCCTGGCTGGTGTCTGCTTGGGACACTCCTCATTCCGATGTCTGCAGGGCTCCCTTATTTCAGCCCTTAGTAGTCCTTTCTGGATGATATAATGAATAGCATAGACTGGGGACTAAAACAACAGATGTGTATTTCTCACAGTTCTGGAGGCTGGGAAGTCCAAGATCAAAGCACCAGCAGACGTGGTGTCTGGTGGGGGGCCCACCTGCTGGTTCATAGCCGGCCATCTTCTCTCTGGGTCAGACCCCATCCCAGTCTCTCCTGTCACCATTGTGTGACCTTGGGCAAGTTCCAGTTTCCTCCACTGTAAAGCGATAGGCATTATAGCAACCACCTCGGAGGTTCTTGTAAGAAATCGCACCAATACATGTACTTATAAAGCAAGCCCCCAAATGGTGGCAATTACATCATTACCCATATCCAGAAAGGAGGGTTTCCAGTGGGAAGAGAGCCCCAGGCAATATGGTCCCTGGAGAAGCGGAGGCCAGGGGAGCCGCAGAGCCTTGGGGTGTGAATGGGAGAACAAACAAAGGCACAAACACAGATCTAGCAGGGGGCTGGTCCTGCTTTCACAGGGCTGTGGAGGAGGTGACATTCTCTTCAGATAAAGCGTCATAGCAGCCAGCTGTCCAGGGTGCTCCCAGGGAGAGGCTTTATAACCCTGGCCTCTGCTGTTCCCTAAGCTGGAGAGGTCAAGTTCTTGGTCCCCACGCTGGTCCCCCAGCCTGAAATGAGGACTGAAAAGAGCATTGCTGGCCCATTTCCTGGGCTTCCGAGTCTCACTGGGAGGCACAGCTTCTCCTTACAGAACTGTCTTCTCCATCATACCTGGATCCTACCCACCAGCCACATACTTGGCCCTGGCTGGGACATAACTGTCATGAACCAGAGATGCTCACAGGCCCGCCAGTGAAGGCTGGGGACCGTGCCTTAGAGGAGCCCCTGCGTCAGCCCAGGGGCGTCACTGGCAGGGCTGCGGGTCACGGGAGGCCATGTGTGTACGTGAATGTATATGTGGGTGTGGATGTGTGTGAAAACTGTATATCAGAAGAAAACAATACTCCCATAACCTAGTCCCCACCCATAACCACCCAAAAGTCACCATCCTTTCATTCCTCTTACTAAGCCTTTTTTTTGTATATTTAACATAGTTTATATTTAGAGTCCTGTTCCTTTCCATTAAATCATACTGTAAGCATTTCCTCCTGTCGCTCAGAATTCCCACCCATGCCTTCAGTAACTGCAGAACATTCTGTCCTGTGTGTGTATCGTAATTGACAGAACGAGTTTCTCAACGTGGAGCATTTAGACTGTCCTCTTTTATTTTCCAGTTTAAACCCAATGGCAATACACTTTGCCAAGAATGAATTTTTGTTCCTGTTTCAGATTATTTCTCTGGATCAATGACTAGAAATGGAGTGTTTGATGCTCAGGGTGATACATTGGCCATAGAGCGTATGAGAGAATGAAAGTTGCCCATTTGTGAGAATCCCACTTTGACCGAAGCTGTGTCAACACTGTGGACAAGGATAATAAGTGACAGTCAAATGGCCAGTCTACGCCAGGCACTGTCCTAGGTGCTCACCACATACTAGCTCACAAGGACCCTACAGAGGAGCGCCATCACATTGGACACATGAGGAGACTGGGGTTGACACTTCCCAAGGTGGTCTAGGTGTGGGGCGGGGATTCAGTCGCCCTGCAGGACGGCCCCTCGTGCTGCCCCCGTCCACCCCGCCGTGCTCAGCTCACCAGTAGGCAGGGGGGCTTTCTGTGTACTCTCGGTCTTCCCACGTCTAGATGGAGCTGGGGCTGGAAAAAGCATGTCCAGAGCCTTCTGAGCTTCAGCCGGTTCTGGTGGAGCTGGGATCTGGGAAGCCAAGCGATGCTGACTGAGATACACAGTGCCTTTTCTGGTGCCTCAACATATCGGGTTGGCCAAAAAGTTTGTTTGGGTTTTTCCCATACCATCTTATGGGAAACCCGGAACAAACTTTTTGGCCAGCCCCATATCTCCAAGAATCCACTTCCTTCCTTTGCCATTTTGGTGCCCCAGACACCTTCCTTTGGAGAAGCGCTTTCCTGCCGCATCATGGGAGCCCAGGTGTACTTCACTGAATCAGCAGTGGCTCTTTTTCCTTCCCTGGGTCTCAGCGCAGTCAGTGCACACATGGGCATCCAGGGCAGCTGAGGGCCCTTTCAGAATTTCCAGAGAGCAAGGCTGCAGTCTCCTGACAGGTCATTGGTCAGAGGGTGGGGGCAGCTACCAGACCCTGCCACAGTGCCCCTGTCCCCTCGCCCAGCCAGGCAGGGGAGCCAGCAGAGGTGACAAATTCTCAGAGTGTGTTACTGTGCCAGGTCTCCAGCTACATCATCTGGTCCTGAAAGAAAGGGTGCAGAGCTCAGGCCGTGACCAGATCAGCTGTGACAGTGGCTGCTCGTTTGCATTGCTGAGGGGGTACCAGGCCCCCCCAGTTCTAGTTGCTGAAGCCTAATATCACACCCTTGCAAAGGGAGGTGTGTAACAGTGTTTGAATGGAGCCTCATGCTCTGTAAGCAGCACTTAGGTCATGAGCTCAGCAGTTCTCAAAGGGAGGCTCCTGCACCAGCAGCATTGCCTGGGAACATGTGAGAAATGCAGAATCTCGGGTGCAGCCCAGACCTGCTGACTCAGAATCTGGGCAGCAGGGGCAGTGACCCAGGGAGCTTGGATATAACAGATCCCATGCCCCAGGCACTTCTAATGCACAATCGAGTTTGAGGACCAGGGCCTCAGCTGTCAGTCCTCTTAGGCTGGGGGTTTACTATCTTTGTGTAACAGAGACAGGAAAGGAGGCTCCAAGATGTGGGGTAACTTGCCTGTGAAAGTCTGCCCTATGCCATAGGTGTCATCCTACCTCGAGATGGGAAGCATGGGTAACGTGCCATTTGAGAAGACTAGTAAGACTCCTAAGGGTGTTTAATTCCTTCCCTCCTTAGGGCCTTGCGTCTTGTACTCAGTGGATGGTGAGTAATTGATCTGTTCCCTCTTTATCCATAATTCAGCAAATTCCTCCCAAATGCTGCCAGGCTCCCAGTCTCCCTTTAGCCCTGAAAAAGAAACAGAGACGTGAAGGATGTTGTTTCCCTGGAGGACCCGCCATACTGAACCCTCATTCCGTGCCAGGCTTGCCCTGTGGGTCCGCCCTGGGAATCAGGCATTCTTTTCCTCTAGGGATCAGAGGTCAGAGAGTCACCCCTGTGTGAGCTGCTGAAGCACATGGAAGAGTCCAGAGGGGAGTCAAGGAGCCCCCCTCGGGAGGATGGAGAAACATGGGGCCTTGGGAATGGACTGTGTCTGGGGACCTCTGAGACCAGCCAATCCTGGGGAGCCTGAGGCTTAGAATATGGGCTGGATCTGGGTAAGGATCAGGGACAGAGCTGCAGAACTGCCCATGAGGACAAATCCCACCTCCGAGGTGCCGCTCGACCTAGCTGGACAGAGTAAGACGAAGGAGAGGGCCATCAGCTGGGAACGGCCACAGCATAAAAGGCCTTGATACCAGCTCCACACACTGACCCGGACATCACACAAACCCCAGAGGCTGAGCTCAGTCCTGTGCACACACGGATAGGAGGGCTCCAGTCCGTCCCTCTCCCGGTGGGGTGTGAGGGCCTCCGGAGACTGGACCCTGACCTTGGTCAGAGCAGGGACGCTATCTCACTCTCGGGTGACACCCGCCTCCTCTCCTCCTCAGCTTCCGTTTCCTCTTAAACTTGTTCTCCTTTCAACGTGAAGATCAGTGGGCATGATAAAGGGACAGGTGCAAATCAGAAGTTAAATAGTTGGGTCTCCTCTCCCTGTGAGCTGAAGCCACACCAGCTGTTTCCAGGGCAGGCTTTTTCCTCCTCCAGGGAAGGGCAAACCTGCTGAGCTCCTTTCCGTGGTCTTGGCGTTGTCTCAAGTCTGAGATTCTGTTGACACCTGCTGAACCAGACACCTCTCCAGAACCTCCACTACCCCAGCCTGAGAAGCGGACGGATACCAAGCACCAGCATCCTCCCCAGGACCAGACACAGCAGCCGGACTGGATCTTCTCCTCCCCTTCTTCCTGTCTCTTTTGAATTCCATTCTCTTAGAAACCCTCAGGTCCTCAGGAGGCGGTGGGCACAGCGTGTGGGGAGGGAGCGGTGGTTCCCTTTCCTCACTCTGTGCCGTGGGGATATTTGCTGCCTCCTGAACAAGCCCCAAACCCCACACAGCCCAAGCTGACAAGGTTCCCTCTCTCAGAGGAGCGTCCGCATGTGGACAGTGGCGACTTCATCTTGCTCAGCAGACCCTTGTCTCCCAAGATGCGCCCTCCCCCCACCCCATTAGGGCTTCTTGCTGACTCCCACTGCTGTCACCATCCTGGGCTGGGGAGACAGGGGCTCCATTTTTTATACTCTGGCCCCAGGAACAGAGACAAAGCAGCGTTTCCTTTTACTTAGACCCTGTAGCTCAACTGAGGCAGACTGGTCGTTGTATTGGAATAAGGCTCTATTTAAAAAAAACAAAAAGCTCAGGGGTAATAGCAGGGAAATATAGGTGGAGGAAAGCCTGGACACTCTGGGTTGTGAGTTACAGCATCCTCAGCTTTCAGCTCCCCTCCCCTGAGCACATCCCCCAAACGACAATGCCTGAGTATGAAAACTCCCTGAGCAAAGGATCCAGAGGCAGGAAGACCCCCTCTCCTGCCTCTGCCCCCAGGCGGCATCTTCCCCAGTTTACTGATGCCGGGAATGGCTCTGATCTCCAGAGCAGGGAGTCTACCTCTCCTTGCCCCCTCGCAGGCCCCAGTACTTCACCCACCAGTGTTTTGATGTGGCTGGCATGTTGCAGCCTGCAAGGCTCTGGTACCCGCCAGACACCTGTGCCTGTTTTTGTATAGCAGCATCAGGCACCAGGGCAACAGGGAAGGTAGCATCACAGCCAGGAGGAGGAAAGCGTGGCTGGATCGTTGGATGGGGTTTCAGAGCAGTGTAATAACATTGCACAGCACTTTGGAAGCCCTGGGGCCGGGGAGACTGTTTATAAGGTGACACACAGGGACCATGAGGGCAATAGTTTTGACCTTGAGAATGGCAGGCACATTCTGATAAAAGGCAGGTCAAATTCACATTGGCCTCGCCTGGCCGGGTACTTCGTCTGGAGAATTTGGTCTGCAAGCCCGGGGAAGGCGACACAGGCTCTCTGCACAGATAGGAAGGGTGACCTGCTGGAAGCTGCAGGCAGGTAACGCCCCTTCCCAGCATACAACCTGCAGCTGCCGGGAGCCCAGACCCCGACACCCGATGACCCACCGTGAGCTTTCCCTCCATGTCCTTCTCTTACCACTGCTGCTGGCATCACCCACTCAGCATCTCAGCAGGCCAGCCTTGGGGACCACCCCCTCCAGGAAGCCTTCAGGAGAACCCAGAAACCTACCCTTTCCAAAGTTACCCACAGACGTCCTTGTCTCTGCTGTACGGTCTGCTCCTTGAAGGCAGGGGCCTTGCCTTTACTATCCACCACGTTGCTGGGATGTACTAGGTGCTAAAGAAAGTTTATTTTCAGTTAATTTTTATTGGAGTATAGTTGAGTTACAGTGTTGTGTTAGTTTCATGTGTATGGCAAAGTGAGTCTGTTATGCATATACATGTATCCACTCTCTTTTTTAGATTCTTTTCCCATATACACCATTACAGAGTATTGAGTAGAGTTCCCTGTGCTACACAGTAGGTCCTTATTAGTTATCCATTTTACATATAGTGGTGTGTATATGTCAATCCCAATCTCCCATTTATCCCTCCCCCTGTTCCCCCTTGGTAACCATAAATTTGGTTTCTCCATCTGTGACTCTGTTTCCCGGGCACGTCTTTATTGCTCATTTTGACACTTAAAACACACAGTCTAACTTTTCATGTAAATGTGTCGTGTCTCCTCAACCAAGTCCTAAACCTTCTGGGGACAGACCTCATCCTCTCTGCATCCGGTGAAGCCTGGGGCTGGTCAAATGCTAACTGCTCAGCCAACCTTGGCTGTCTTGCAAGAGAGATGGACAGTGGATACTGAGCTATCCGTTTCTTTCCTTGGGGCTCTTATATTCTGAGACCCATTCTTCCCCTGTTGTAGCTTGAATGCTACACCCTTTCAGTGTGAGATAACAACAGACCATCAGAGAAAAGTAAATGTCTTTGACCTTTTTCTTACCACAAAGGAAAGTCGGTTAGTAAACGTCAATCGTCAGCTGATTTCTATTTCACTTGCATCAGGCCTTTGAGGCCAGAATCTAGAAAAGGAAGGAGAAACTCCAGTGTGAGCCAAGGAGAACTATCTAGGGCCACAAACGTTCCTGTCCTTCCTCTGAACCCAAGTCAGCCTCACGCAAAGCCATCACCCACTAAGCCCCCTGAAAAAGAAGGCTCTCAGTGTAAGTAGCACAGAGCAAACCATCAAGCAAGAGATGTGGTTGCCACGTCTGCTAATTGCTGGCATTGACACCGTTGTCATGGCATGAATTCTTCAAGGACTTGATGACAAACCTTTTGGCCAACAAGCGTTTCCCTTTGTGCTACTAAGGCTTAAATAATCTTACTCTTCCCAGAGTCTTCTGCCCCGTGCCTGAATTCTTCCTCTTGGCTGGACCAGGTGGGAGATGGGAGACAGGAATGGGGTGCTTCCTCCAGGACCCCTGAGGCAATAGGAAAAACCATTAGAGGTGGGTCAGGAGGTGCTGAAGACAAACCCTTGCAGGAAAAAGAAGTTCCCCGCACAGCTTCATCAGAAAACACAAGAGAAGCAAGGCTCTTGGCGGCAACAGGAGGGTCGACTTGTGTCCCTGGAGCCAGTGCCTGAGCACTGCTCTCTGTTGACATCTGAGAAGCACCGCCGGAGCCCCGAGGATCCAGCTGCTGCTAAAGCACTGCATCCTGTTAGTGGTGCCCAAGCTGCCAGCTGGAGCGGAGGTTGTCGCCTGCATGGAGGGGCAGCACCTCTGCACCCTGCTACCTCCCAGGGGTGCTGCCTTTGACCAGGAAACACGCAGCGGACCACCCTGCAGACCTAGAGAGTCAGCAGGGCTCTGGCTGCTGCCACGTTGCAGATGGCACAGGAGAGAAGCCATTCCCAGCCATGGCAGCTTGCACTCTGGAGAGAGCACACATTTTAGAGCCGGGGATCCCAGGTTACAACACAGACTCTGCCTCTTTGGGCTGTGAGATGTTGACCACTTGCTCAAGCTCTTTGGAGATAAACACTTCCCTCTGGCTCGCTTGCTGTGAGGAATGTAAGTGGCAACTTACTTCATCCAGAGCCTGCTGCCTAGGAAGTCCTCCCCCTGCTTCCCCCCCTGAGGCTGAGCCCCCAGGACTTGTGTCAGAACTTCCCTAGTCCTGGAACATTCTTCCCACCCCTGAAATTTCCCAAGGCCTCTAGGAAAGCATCAGCCTTCCCCCCTGATCCCTGCCCTCACTCCCCACTATGCCTCCATGGGAGGTGGTGACTTCCCTGCATGTGAGTTGGGGGCAGGAACAGCCCTTCCCTTCCTCTCCCTCTCTGGATCCACAGCTACGGGAAACATCTGTTGTCCCTGCCCTTGGCCCTGGCCTTGTGGCAAGGCCTGCAGCTGGGTGGCCACACGGGGGTGTTCAGAAGCCCAGAGGTATCAGGCTGTTTGGCCATTCGGCCGCCATCACCTACATCAGCTTTCACTGGTATGAGGCCGTGCTTTGTTCTCCATCTGCCTGCTCCTTGCTTGATCTCGTAGACGGGCTACCCTTGAACCCGACACTGTAGGACACAAAGGGTTTTGTGGATTCCCTCTTGTCGTGTTGTTGTCTAAATCACAGTCTCCAAAAACCGTGGTAAATGCCGCCCACAGTAAGAAACCCCCTTTACACTGTGACTCAGATCCACATGCTTGTGGTGTGTGTGCACAAAAGGAAATCAGAGCTCCCTAAACAGTATCCCGACTGCCGATGAGGGACCTGGTGGTTTCTAAGCTATTTTCTCTGTCTCCTCTCTCTTTTCCTGTTTTGGTTTCTTTCTTTACTTCTCCTTCCCTTTTTCTCTCTTTGCCTCTTTCTCTCTCTAGCTGGTTGTCACCCCCCAGTGACTTGGGGCTTCCCGTGTGACAGACACTGCCCTAAATAATTCCTCCATCACAATCACACCACCCAGGGAAACTGTAAGCACCCTGAGGTCAGAGAGTCACCTTTTGTTTCTTGGAAGCTCTCCTGGTCCCTGCAGTGATACGGGAAAGAGAGACACTGAGCATCCGGTGCTGTCTGACTGTCCGCCAGACGATGCTGGGAATTCACGACCAGCATCCAGCGTCTGCCTGGACCCACGGCATCTGGGAACTGGTCCCTTAGGTGAACGGCATTGAATTCCATGCAAACCAGAGTAATAATAAGACTCACAATCAAAACAGTGGCTACAACTGAAAAACACCTATTCTGAGCTACGTACCACATAGTAACTGTCTATATAACATATATACAGTATTTATCACATGTGTGTGTATCATTTCTAACACTTACCACAAAGTGGGTTTGTTATCCCTGTTTACACGCACAGAAACTAAAGCCAATCTGTATTAAGCATTTTACCGAATATGCTGCCATTAAGTCAGTCAAGCCAGGATTTGAACCCAAGGGTCATCAGAGTGATGTGGACAGTGCAGGGCGCAGTTTCATCCTCTGTTCCCCAGATAGGACTAGGCTTTCAAATAACTCTCAACAACTGTTACTCCGTGCCAGCCACGCAGGACTGTGAGTAAGACAGATACGGTCCTGGGACTCGAAGAGCTTTCTCTCTGGCGGGGGCGTTGCGATCTTGAGGAGAGCTAGGACGGAAACGTGCAGGGCACTTTGGGTCTCTACAAAAAGGGTGGAGGCCATTCATGCTTGTCCAATCTCAGGAGTAGACCGCTGTCTGTTCTCATCTCAGATGCACACTTGGCCATAAATAACACCTTTCTTTGCCATAAAACCCACCCGCCTCAAGCTGCTCATCGGCCCCCATCCCAGTTCCTGAGCTCGGAGTGATTCTAATCCCAAGCTCCTACTTACCCTTGAAACTCAGCAAGGGGTGGACTCTCGTTCCAGGCTCGTAATCCAATCGCACAGTAACCCATCAACTTCCTGGGAGGGATTCGAGCTCACTCTAACTAGCCTTCTGCAAGTATCCCATATCATTGATGCTGGCTGAAACAGCATGAGGTGGTGTAGCCAGTGAGGATTCTCACTGCAGCATCTCCAGAAGCAAGAGATCAAAGCCCAAGTTTCAGGACCCTAGGTGCCATGGATGGCGAGCAGTCATTTGGGGAGAAAACTGAGAACTAGAGAGAGGTGAGGGACTGTTGTAGGGGCTAAGCTCTCTGCCTGAAATGCTTATACTCTTTTTTTTTTTTTTTTGCGGTACGCAGGCCTCTCACTGTTGTGGCCTCTCCCACTGCGAAGCACAGGCTCTGGATGCGCAGGCTCAGAGGCCATGGCTCACGGGCCCAGCCACTCCGTGGCATGTGGGATCTTCCCGGACCGGGGCACGAACCTGTGTCCCCTGCATCGGCAGGCAGACTCTCAACCACTGCACCACCGGGGAAGCCCAATGCTTATACTCTTGTTTGTGCCACAAACTCCTATTCATCCTTCAAGGGCCCATCCTGATAAACCCTCTCTTACCCATCCTGATAAAGCCTTCTCTTACACCAGCAGTTCTCAACCCTGAGCGTGCGTCAGAATCACCTGCAGGCCTGTTACCACAGATTACTGGGCCCCAGCCCCAGCACTTCTGGTACAGTAGGTCTGGGGTGGAGCCCAGGAATGTGCATTTCTAACAGGCTCCCAGGAAATGCTGCTGTTCCAGAGACCACACTTTGACAACCACTGTCTTATACCATCCCCACCTTCCCAGACATTCCCAAGCTTCCTCCTCTGTGCCAGTTCTGACCTAGGTGGCAGGTCTGGCCAGGCTGAAGTGTCACTACCCTGGAGTCCAGTCACATGGTGCAACTTGAACAAATTCAGCTCTGGTCCCTACGCCCAAGCCAAGAAATTCACCCCAAGTGATCCAAGCCAAATACCTCTGGTCCTCACCCAGCTCACCCAGGCTCACCACTGAGCAGGGCCCTGCAGGGTTAGGCATGTCATCTTGAGGCTGCTCAGGCTCAAACAGGAGAGATTCTGACCCAGGGAAATCAATTACACTTTTCTGGAACTCAGCTTCCAAATCTGTAAAAAGGGGACAATAGTAACTGCTACTGAATGGCATTGTCATAGGGACTATTTGAGTTAAAACACATTAAGTGCTAAGAACAGTACCTGGCACATGGTAAGCAATTGCTAATTGTTTTTAAAAGAAGAAATAGCAGGGCTCCCCTGGTGGCGCAGTGTTTGAGAGTCCGCCTGCCGATGCAGGGGACACGGGTTCGTGCCCCGGTCCGGGAAGATCCCACATGCCGCGGAGCGGCTGGGCCCGTGAGCCATGGACGCTGAGCCTGAGCGTCCGGAGCCTGTGCTCCACAACGGGAGAGGCCACAACAGTGAGAGGCCCGCATACCGCAAAAAAAAAAAAAGAAGAAATAGCAGTCCTTTCTAATCCTGGCTGCCTTGGACAAACCGACTTAAGAAAGACTTGCTTTCACCTGGAAAATTCCTAACAGCAATCCTGGGAATTTGAGCTTCTACAACCATCCATGCCAACTTAAGGAAGGGGCTATTCTTTCTTGCTGAAATGGGAGGTGCATAGTGATGGAGTAAGCTCTAGAACTCTGGCCTCTGCATGCATTCATGTATTGTGTGCATTTATCCCCTCGATCCTGCATTCAGTAAATGTTTAGAGTACCTACCGTGTGCTAGATACTAAGTCCCAGGCTGCACTTGACCACCCTGGATTGCAAAGTCCAGCATCCATTTGACCTTCTCCTGTCTGTACTTCCCTCCCCCTGCCCTGATACCTGCTCTGTCTCTTTGCTGACTTGAGGCCTTGTTTTCTCCTCTCCGCCACCTCTAGGCTCTGTACTGGCCTCAGAGCCCCCAGCCTGGCTCTCCTCCTCCGGGTCTCAAGCCTGGAGCCCCCACTTCCCTCCACCACCAGCCAGATTCTTATCAGAAAGGGGCATCTGGCAGCTGCGCTGGGGAGAATGACCTCATCACGCTATAATTAAAGTGATTATCTGAGCGGAAATGACTATTATGAAGCAGCCTTCTCTGTTTTAATATGTGGAGCCCTTGTAATGGGAACATGGGATTTCCATGTGAACACTGATATTTCCGTGCTCTAATAAATCCTTCCTCTCACACATATCCCAGAGGAGAGGTTCCTGCTCTCCTGGACATCGTAGCCTTCTGGCTAGACCACTGAGCTTCTGAAAAATGCACTTAGTAACTTGGATAGCACCACCGAGTGTCCCTACCCTCAGAAGAAGGATGCAGAGGCCTGTGGAGGGTCTTAGGGAGAGATCTCTGGATAGGAGCCCTCCTGGGAGGGGCGTCTTCAAGTGAGAAGAGAGAAAGTGCCCCCCAGAGAGCACAGCCTTAAGTCCCGGCCTCAAGCTCGCCCACCAGACCAGCTGTGTGACGGTGGGCACATCAGTCTCTGAGCCTCAGTGTCCCACCTGTGAAATGGGTTAATAACACCATGTACCTGGTATACTAGATGGATGGCAACTAAACCAACACCTGACATGTGTAGACACCCCACAGGTGGTCTGTTTTTACCATCATCATGAGAAAAGCTGAGGCCTGAAGAGGCAGGTGACACTGCACTAAACACAGTCGTGCCTGCCCTCACACCCCCGCAGGTGTCTGGTGAGCACCTGCAGGTGCAGGCAGGGCTCTGGGTCAGGGATGCAGCAGGGATGCAGCAGAGGTCCCTCACATATGGCTGGCTCAGTCCTGGAGATGCCATAATGGTGTCTGATAGCCCTGGGAGTGACACGATGCTCTCCAGTAACCATCAGTGGACATGGAGAGCCTGGGCCCGGCCCTGTGCGCCCCTGGCCAGAGGCCTGTCTGCATGCCACAGAGCTTCCCATGCACCCTGGGCCAGTGCACCTGTGAGCAGAGGGTGCAAGCTCGGCTGACACACTGCAGGGCATGGGCAGCCGTCCTTTCTTACCTCAGGCTCTTCCGTTCTGTCCACAGAGCCCGACCCCAGAATGGCCTCGAGGGAGATGGACATCGCCGTCATTGCAGGTACGCTGTCCAGGGGCCCCTCAAACAGCCAGGGGGGTCAGAGGAAACACTAAGGGCAGGACCTGCCATGGCCCTGCTTTCCTTCCCTCGAAGGTGGTTTGAAGGTGGACCGGGGGACTCTGGCTCTGTAAGAAAATGTACAACACAGCATCCTGGTGGGTGAGGTGCCAAGGCACCTGCATCAGGGCCTGTCAGGACCCTAGATGCACAGGGAAGGGGGGCTAGAGGGAGAGCCGCTCTGGTGAGGGAGGGGTAGGGTTGGGGGCTGACCAGGGTTCCCTGACTTCTCTCCCGTCTCCCTCAAGCCACACTGCTTCTTGTCGTAGGTCTCACGCCCCTGTCTCTCCATCCTAACCCTGCCCTAGCCTTGCTCTGAAACCCATACTGGCCCCCACTGGTCACAGCTGTGACCCCAAACTGTGTTTCAGGACAGACTAAGTCTGTGAGCTATAGCTTGCGGTGTTCTTCTGAGCTTCACACTTCTCCCTAGCTCATTCCTAGCTCAGGGAACTTCACGTTTCGACATAAATAAATAAAAGCAGGCAATCACCCTGATGTTCTCCTACTTACTGAATGGCTGGACCTTCTTTTTCTTAGACAATGCCGTTAACATCATGCAGACAGAAGTGTCCCCTAAAGGCCGTGGGGAGCTGAGGAAATTGTCCCACAAAGCTGGGACTTGGGAACGGTTGTAGCCTCTACATATTCTCCAAAGGGCCCTCCCCCAGTAAACCCACCTTCTAAGTCAAGGCAGAGGGTTTTTTCTGGGGTTTCAAAGCAAACACCTGCACTTGAACCTCCCCACGTGAGAGCGCCACCCGTTAGTCCTACCCAAACTCTTTGGTCCTGCCCTCTCACCCCATCTCACTCACTCCAAAGACCTGAGTGACCGCTTCCTTCTGACCAGCCCTCTAGCCACACCTCCCAGCCCCTCCTGCAGACCCCACCTCCCAGGAGCACAGGGGAGCTGTGGGCTAAGCGGCACACACACCACACTTCTCCAGGGGCAGCCCTCGCCCCCGCCCGCTCCTGGCACTTTCCTGGTTTTCGCACTTCAATCCCATGCCCAGGAAACCCCTCAGCTGGGATTGTCCTGCTTCTAAAACTCAGAGTTATCAGATTTACAAAGTACAGCAGAAATGCTAAGGGTTGGAGTGATTTGCTCTGCAGGGCCAGTAGAGTAAGGCAAAGGCGTCTTCTTAGAGGAGGTGGGAGAGGCTGGATTCTGAAGGCAGCATCCAAGTTTACCAGGAAGACAAGGGGAGGGGAAAATATTTTCAGCAGAGAGAACATGTGCAAAGACATGGAAAATTGGTCAAATAAAAAGTGTTTGGAGAATCGTAAATCGGCCAGAGGGACTCCAGTAAGAAGAGTTTGAAAATGATTACAAGTTCTAAATACTAAAGTGTTACAAAGGTTTAGAGAGGGCCATTCATTTGAAGATTGAAGGAGAAGTTCGATTAAACATGAATGCTTCTTTGGAGGGAAAGATATCAAATTGTTAACTGCGGTGATTTCTGAGCCGAAGGATTAAGGACATGTTAACGTCCATTTGTGTTTCTCTGTATTTGTCAGGTTTTAAAAAATGATCGTGTCTTTATAAAATAATTTTTCCACCTTTTTAATAGCTATATATAAAATACCTAATTCTTTGAATTAAACTTATCTCTAAAAAAAAAAAAAATCCCTGAAAGTTCCAAGTCCCGTGAACCTATCAGTTTTAGGCAAACCCGCGAGCTGCGTTACGCGGATGGTGCGCTTCGGTCTGCCTCCCTCAGCAGACGGGGAGGGCCTCGGAGCAGGGTCAGTTCTGGGATAAGATTCCAGCCTCGGTCTGAGGATGCTGCACGGAGGGAGAGGGGAGGTCAGGGGTAGCTTAGATGGGCACAGGGGAGGGGCAAGTGCCCTGGGCAGGGCAAGAGAGAGGCAGGAAGGAGCCAGCCTGTCTGGGCTTGGTGTCTGGCCGACAGCATGTCTGTCCCAGCACAATTCTGTGGGTCCCGCCCGCGTCCTCCCCCATCCCAGCCCGGCCTCTCCCCCCGACACAGAGCCCTGTGCTTCCGCTCCTGCAGGCGTGATCGCGGCCGTGGCCTTCGTGCTGGTCTGCCTCCTCTTTCTCATGCTGCACTACATGTACCGGCACAAGGGCACGTACCACACCAACGAGGCCAAGGGCACGGAGTTTGCCGAGAGCGCCGACGCGGCCCTGCAGGACGACCCGTCCCTCCAGGACAACGGTGACAGCAGCAGAAAGGAGTACTTCATCTGAAGGACTTTACCAGTACTCACCTCCCGCCAACGCCTCCCCGTCCAGGAGAGAAAGCCCACCCCCCTACCTGCAGCACCAGGCAGCCCGCGAGCGCCCCCCGCACCCCAAGACACGCACCTCGCCTGGGACACTGGGTGCCGCCCAGTGGGGGAGGGAGCGAAGGAGGAACCCAGCTGCAGAGGCCTCTCCCAGGGACCCAGGCAGGCTCTGCCAGAGGGAAGAGAGGGAGGAGGTCGGCTCCCCCTGGGCCGTGCACGTTGCCACCTGCGTGTGGGGCATGGAAGTCCTTGCTGGGTGTGAATGGGGCTGTGGGCCTAGGAGTGGGAAGCAAGGAGTGAGTCATCATCACGCCGACTGCGGATAAAGACATCAAACGTCAGCCCTTGACATCTGGGGGGAACAGCAGGTGCCGGAGCTCAAAGGCACCTTTGTCTCCCATGGATGCAGCTCTCAATGATTGGAAATAAACCTGAAACGTAATGGAGCATTCAGAGTCAAATGACATGACTGTGATTGTTTAGGGAAAGATAAAGGCTGCCCAGGGCTTACCTGTTATCCATGCAGTTTTGTGTTCTCTGATCGACTCTGCCCGCTGATATTGGGACGGCCACTTCAGGCTCCACGGGGCGGTTGTCAGAGAACACAGTCTGTACAGATGGCTCCTGGCCCCCACCAGGGAGGGAGAGAGGGAGGGCCCAGTGACCAGCATGTGTCTTCCCCACCTGGGCACAGCTTCAGGAAACAGATGCACGAGTGCAGCGTCCCTCTAGAAATAGGTTGCCCCAGCCCCCAGGGCACTAGCTGAAGCACTGGTTCCCGAATGCCTGGTATTAGAAAGAATGGACCTGCTAAAAATACAAGTGAACCCCATCGGAAAAGGGTTCCCAAGCCCAGTTCTAACGTGCAGAGGAGGCTTCCCTACAGCAACAAGCAGTTCAACTCAATGCTGACACTGTCTCCCTGGAGACAGAATCAGATTCCACAGGTAGAGGCCTCAGTCCTACAGGATCACCCTCACCACAGATGTCAGTGGCAGACCCACCAGCTACAAACTGGAGGTTCCAATGACCCCCTCCAGAGGTTCGATTGATTTGCTAGAAGGGCTTGCAGAACTCAGAAGAACCCGTTTACTCACAGATTACCGATTTATTATCAAAAGTTATTGAACCCCAAACTGCAAACTATTACGTATACAATGCGTAAACAAGGTCCTACTGTATAGCACAGGGAACTATATTCAGTATCCTGCAATAAACCATAACATAAAAGCATACAAAAAAGCATGTGTGTGTAACTGAGGAAAAGAATGTATGTGTGTAACTGAGTCACTTTGCTGTACAACAGAAATTAACACAACATTTTAAATCAACTTATATATATATATATATATATATATATATATATATATATGTAAGGTTATTAAAGGTTATGAATCTACAACCAGGTAAAGCAATAGCGTAGGGTGAGGTCCCGAACAGGGCCCCAGCACAGTGGCACAGAAACATTCTGGCTCCCCCAACAAGAAGCTCTCTGAAAAAGGGCCAAAAAGCTGTCCTTCTGGGTTTTTATGGAGGCTTCATTACATAATCATAATTAACTAAATCACTGGTCAATGATGATTGACCATCAACCTCCAGCCCTACTCCCGCCTGGAAGTCAAGGGGGCGAGACTGAAAGTTACAAACCTCTAGTCAGGTGGTTGGTTCCCCTGACAACCAGCCCCCCACCCTTAGGGGCTTCCAAAAATCACCTCATTCAAATAACAAAAGACACATTTATCACTCTCAGCCCTTAGGAAATCCCAAGGGTTTTGGAAGCTATGAGCCAGAAACAGTGTACAAAGACCAAATAAATATATATGAGAAATATATTTTGGTCATCTGAATGAGCAAATATATATTTCTTATGAATCACAGCATCACCCCATCCTTCCCATGCTAACATTAGTGATAATGGCTCCCAGAGGCTGGAGTGCAGACTGCAGGGCCCTGCTCCCTGGGCTTGGGCCCTGGCTCCCCCTTTCCTGGTCCTGGAATCTTGGGCAACTCGCTTGACCTCCCTGGCCAACTCCCAGTGTTGATGGCAGGAAAAAACGTGTCGTGTGCTCCGCACTAATTGTCTTCGGTTGTCAATAACTGGTGTTGGATGTATAGTGGGTATGTTATCAGTCAATGAAATTTCCTCAGTGCGTCATATTTAAACACTTCCTCAGGAGTAACCGTGAGTTAAAGTGAACTTACTAACCATCCTCTTGCATGAGAGTCTTTCTAAGACTCCCAGCAGCTCAGCGATCCCTCACCTGGAGACCAGCAGTTCCAAGATGAAAGACTGCAGCCCAGGTGGCCAGGAACTTCTCAGGGCTCAGGTTTCTTGAGGCGGAGCCATCTATACAAGGAGTCAGCAAAAAGATCTCCTATGACTCTCCTTAGAGAACTAATGGGATCCAAGCTCAGGCAGGGATGGCTGCTAACTAAGGGAGCTGGAAGTCACAGGGAGAGAAGCAGAGGGAAGGAAAGAAGCAGAGATGGAAGAGACATGTTCAGAAGCTGAGGCCTTTCCCTGGGGTGGTGGTGAGAGGACCAAGCTCACTGGCCCTCCGCTTTTTCATCTATAAAATAAAAGGTTTGGCTGTATCCATGTCCCAAAATGCTATAGAACACCAGCTTGGCAAAGTGGCGATAAACAGCCCAAACCAAAAGGGTGTTCCACGTGCAAATAAGTTTGGAAAATGGCCTATTAAGGGAAGTTAAACTAATGCCAAGTCTCCTCAGCATCTCCGGTATCCTAGTGTGTGTATGGCAAGGCAGGGAGAGTCAGACAGCGCTACCGAAACGTATTTGGCCAAGACTCCATTTCTTCCCAGAATACCTGTTGCAAGCTGTGAGCCAAGAGTTCCCCACATTTAGGAAACACTAAATGACTTGTAACATTCCTTTCTGTTGTGACGTCACTTTAGGTTTTTGAGAATACGTGGGCACATGGCCTCATCTGCAAGGAGTTTGAACACAAATTACTGTCCAGTGGGCACAGAGGGAGCACACAGAGCCCACACACAGAAGTGATGCTGGAAACTCAGCCTCTGTACACCAGTGCCATATCAAATCTCGGAGACAGAGTTTTGGGTGAAGTAGAAAAGAATAGCTGTATTGCTTTGCCAGGCAGAGCGGGACACAGAGGGCTCATGCCCTCAAAAATCGTGTGCCCCAACCTGGGGGGTGGGGGGTGGGCAGGATTTGGTGAGGAGTTTTACAGCAATGGTTCAAGGCCAGGGTTGCTGATCAGGATCAGGGTGTGTGCAGGGCCTGCGCTCCTTTAATCTGGCCTCAGGTGTTCTCCTGATGAGCTTCTGTGGTTCTCGAGGATATCAAACTGTGACCTTCTCTCTGGAATGAAGAATGCTTCATCAAGTTGTTAGCATCTTCCATTTGTTGGGGGTTTTAGTTCTGCAGAACAGCTCAAAGATATTGTTGTATGTATCCCATGAGAGAACCAGGACCCTGCCCCAAGGCTGCACTGTTGTTTCTTGCCTGCTCCTCCCTTGTCTCTGCATCCCCTCCCTTCCCTGATTAGCAACTGTTTGAAAATGCCCTTTGGAATTCAGGGAAGGTCATGGAAGCTGGAGTCTATTCCCTACCAACAAGAAATGGGGGACACAGAAAGGCTTTCATGCCCAGGAGCCCCACAGGGTCCTGCTCAGTTTCAGAAGTGCCTTCCTTTAAAAAGACTCCAGGGAGAGGATGAGCCCCTGGGCCTCCCTGAGGGCTGGTACCTGTGTGGGAAGAGGAATACTGGTCACCCCTCCCTCCCTCCCTCCCTCCGCAGCCCCAGGTCCGACTGTACTGACTGTACTGAGAACTGGCCCACAGGAGCTGGGCTCCCTGGCACCTCACTTCTTCCCTCCCCTCCCCTCAGCCTCATCCCCCTGGCCTACCCAGTGTCCTGGAAAACTTTATGGAAGCACAGCCTGCTCCCCAGCCCGCCGGGTCCCAGGCCCAGCCAGAATAAGATGCAGCAGTGATGAAACTGCACGGCTCAGATTGGGACTTACACCCACTGTCTTTTAATTGAAATCACACACCCGGTCTCAGGACTTCATGAAGCTCAGGTTCTTTATGTCTCATCACAGAAAGAATTCAGTGAGAGACAAAATGATAAGTAAGACGTAGATTTATTTAGAGAGAAATACATTCCGCATACAGAATGTGATTCATCTCAAAGGGCGAGAACAGCCTTGGAAGAAACACACTCCACAGACAGAGTGCAGTCTGTCTCAGAAGGCGAGAGGCCCCCAAATATGGGGGGGTTAGTTTTTATGGGCTGGGTAATTTCATAGGCTAATGAGTGGGAGGATTATTCCAACTATTTTGGAGAAGGGGTGGAGATTTTCAGGAAATGGGCCACCACCCACTTTTTGGCCCTTTATGGTTGGCATCAGAACTGTCATGGCTCCTGTGGGTGTGTCATTTAGCTAATGTATTACAATGAGCATAAAATGAGTCTCAAGGTCCACTGGAAGTCAAATCTTCAGCCATCTTGGACCTAATTGGTTCTAACCAGTTTATGTCGTGTCCTCAAGGGCTATGTCATTCTTTTAGAGGTTGTGCCCCGCCCCCTTCCCTCCTGTTTCAGTGACATGGAAGCTGCAAGGCTGGGTTGGCCGAGGAGGCTCAGTGCAGACGCCACCCAGGAGGAAGAGGTCACAGGCTGACTGCCTAGGTGAGGCTGCCATACCAAGGAGCAGAGCAACTTAGTGAGAGCATGGACACGGACACGTGCACGCAGCAACCAGTACACACGGGTGTGCAAATAAATAATGTTCCCACTGGGCAGGGAGAATGCTTACTTTATCTCTGATCCATCCCCAACAATGCACTGGAGCTTCCATGCAGCGGGCCTGCAACAGATAGTAATCAGGACAATAAGAGCAAGAATGCACAACCCGAGTCTCCAAGGGCTGTTCAGGAAGAAGGAGGGAAGTGGAGGGGGAAAGAAGAGACGGGGGATAGAAGGGGGGAGGGCTGGAAGAAGAGGGGACACTCTTATGTGAACCCCAGCTTCTTTGCACATGGTCCTCCGTCATCCTCACCATAACCTCACAGGAGGACCGCCTCATCCTCCTTTTAGACCTGTAGAAGCTGAGGCTCAGAAAGATGGAAGGACTTGCTGGAGGTCACACAGCTTCTAAAGGCCAAGGGAGCATCTGAACGCAGGCCTGTCTTGCCAGTAGACTGGGGAAGGGAGCCTCCTGCCCTCCACAGGCTGAGGTGAATCAGCGGGAGTTCTTCCTGGGAGCAGAGCAGGCGGCAGCAGGACTCAGGGATGCCACGGGGCCAGGGCACCCAGGCCGGCTCTCTGCCGTCCAGCAGGCCCGGCCAGCCACGGCCTGGGATCCCGTGCCAGCATCCCCATTCCCACTGAGGACTGGCCAAGGATAGAAGCAGCTCAGAGCCATGGGAGCTGGCCCTGGGCAGGACGATTAGCAAGACAGAGACAGTAAGTGTTTTCAGGTCCATCATACCTCACCCACACCTCAAGCACCCCCGAAGTTTGCCACCCAGGTCACTCTTATCAAGAGGAAAATGACCAACTAGATGACATCATGTCATTCATACACGCCCTTATTGGGTGATCTGAGCTTTTAAAAAGTATTCAATTCAAAAATAAGCATATTTCATGATGACATTTCAGACCCAGAAACAGATGGATCATACATGTCTGTATGTGTCAGAGTGTATAGCTGCAACCCACAAACAGGTACCTATCTAAGTGTGAGGGCGACATAGCTGAATATACCAGGCCCTGACTCTAAGGGTGCGTGGCTTTGTGGAGGAGATAAGCACATAAGTGTACATGGAAAAGTGTTACTGATGCTGTAAGAGAAATGATATAGATAACGTGGACACCAAGTTGGGAGGGGCCAGTTCCACTTGGGGGATGGCATGGACTTAGGAAAGGCTTCAGAGGGAAAGCAAGGCTTGAGTAAGTTGCACTGTAGACCAGAGATGGACCGTGGCCTTTGTCCCATGGGCAACCAGGAGCCACTGAAGGAACAGGTCAGTCTCCATCATAAGGATGTGGCAATGCACCGTGGAAATGTACAAGGGTTCTAAGGACATATCAAGGTCTGGACGCGGCCCAGGGTCCGAGACGTCCGTCACGCTGAGCACACCCTTCACTCCAGCTACGCTGTTGTTTAGTCTGAATTTCACATGACTGAACCCATCCCGCTGGGTGGGAAATGGATCTCATCCTCTCACCAGAAGAAAGGGCAGTAGGTCAGGGCTTCGAGCCAATTGTTATGTAAATATTAGAGGAGAGCTTTTTCTGCGATGGAAGGAACTCATGATGATTTTATCTTGTTTATGTTCCTTTGGAGGAGAGGCTGCTCAACTGTTTGCCGTTCCTCGCTGAGTATTTTTTATCATCATGGCAACAGGGATGCTTTAAGGGACCAAGAGGATTTTAACTGGCCCAGGGCCACAATGAACCCACAGGCACTTTAGTGTTTTCAGTGTTAACAGCTCCTCATGTTATGGAGAGAGAGTGGTTCTGGAATCAGAGAGAGTTGAACAGAAATCTCCCCTGTGACACAAACTAGCTCTGTGACCCAGGAAGAGTTACTTAACTTCTCTGTTTCAGTTCGAAAGAACAAAGTGAAGATAAAAATATTTTAATTTTACAGTGTTTTGAATATAAAATTCAATATGGCAATAAGCTTGTCGGGAACGGTGAAGGCGCTGAGATTTTACCTGCTTTCGAGCTAACAGGTCATTCTGTAACACTTCCAGGGGTGTGGACAGAAGGCACAGGAGTCCTTGTTCAGAGACCGAGGGCTTCATCACTCATGGCACAACCGGGACATGAATACCAGCATCTTTTCATCAGTTCTCTTTGTCCCCAAATCCCACATGGCAATGTGAATGGTCCCAGATGGCTGCGTGTCCACATGAGTGGGTTAAGTTCTGGAAGCAAGTGCTGGGCTAGGAGAAGTTGAGTCCATTATAATGGGAAGTAAGCATGACCACCCTCCGCTCTGGAGGGAATCACTGTCTCCATCCTCCAAGACCACTTGTCCCACAAACATCCTTGCAAAGATGGTCCAGAACAAAGGATAGCCTGTGCCTCACTGACACGATGTGAGGAATGAGAGAGACCCATGGAGAACTGTCTCTCAACGTGGTAAGCACTGCCTAACCCCGTGCCTGGGACTGAGGGTGCTCAGTAAACACCTGTTGAATAGGTGTGCACATCCATGACCCCCTAGCAACAAGCTAAATAACCGCTGGACCGCTGCCTTCTCAGCAAAAAATCAGAAAGCAACTTCCGCTTCTTTTTCTTTCCCCCCCAGCCGTGCTGTGTGGCTGGTGGGATCTTAGTTCCCCAACCAGGGATCAAACCCGGGTCACAGCAGTGAAAGCATGATGGAGTCCCAACCAGCAGACCACCAGGGGATTCCCAGAAAGCATCTTCTGCTTCTTGAGACACATGAGGGAGTTTAAAGTAGAAGACTTTTCTGCCCCTCTTTGTTAGTGTATGAGGGAGATGGCTGAGGGTGTGATTGTTTTTGCTGCTTTGCTATCACAAATAGAGGCAGACACGGTGGGAAGTCTTAGTTCATGGTTGAATTCATAAATCCAGAGCCCTGACAATGAGCTTGGATGAAATTTGCCAGCTTCTATTTCTGAGGTCGTCCTGTGATGGAGAGGTCTCTCTTGCCAACATGATAGATCTCCAAGGATGCTTAAGATATACAGACCTTCCCGTCTCTAACTTCGAGCCAAACACTTCAGCCAACTCTTATTTTTCAACTAGCTGGAATTCTTCTTTTTCTCTCAAAAGGACTTAGGGAAGAGTTCTGCATTCACCCTGTCAAGATAATTCACCCTGTGGGCCCCTTCAATGCCTCAGAGGCAAATACACTGCGATCTAGGGAAGGACCATTTAGTCCACGGCTGTTGTTCATCAGATATTGTTTTCTGAGGGTGACAAGTGGAGATGTTAGGACAAAATGATGGTGAGCACCCAGACCCCACCATCCAGGGAGTGAAACACCTTCATTCATTCCACAAATGTTCTCTGAGTTTATACTACGCTGCAGGTACAACGCCAGAGATTTTGAGGCTATCAGGACTCCACTGCTCTGGAGGACACCTACCATCACAGGAAACGTGTTGAATCGGCTCAAGTTGTGAAGGGCCCACAGTGGAAGGCTACCAAAAGAAATAGACCCACAGACCTAGAAAACAAATTTATGGTTACCAAAGGGGAAAGGGGGGATGGGATAAATTAGGAGATTGGGATTAACATATACACACTACTATATATAAAATAGATAAACAACAAGGAACTACTGTATAGCACAGGGAACTATATTCAGTATCTTTTAATAACCTATAAGGGAAAAATATCTGAAAAAGAATATATATATATATATATATATAGAGAGAGAGAGAGAGACAGAGAGGCAGAGACAGAGACAGAGAACTAAATCACTTCGCTATACACCTGAAACTAACAAAACATTGTAAATCAACTATACTTCAATTAGAAAATAAAAGGCCTGTGGGAGGTCAGAGAAGGATTCTTTTTTATTTTTGGCTCACCACGCAGCTTGTGTGATCTTACTTCCCAGAAAGGGATCGAACCCATGCCCCCTGCAGTGGAAGCTCAGAGTCCTAACCACTGGACCACCAGGGAATTCCCTGAGAGAAGGATTCTTGAAGGAGGACTTCTGAGCCTGCTTCTGAAGGAGTCAGCCAAATGCAGAGATGAAAGTTACAGAGAAATAGAGGTGAGTTCCAGAAACTTCAAGTGAGCTGTTATTTTTGGAGCCTGAGGCATGTGTGGAAGTGACCAGGGATGAAGCTGGACCCAGAGACTGCAAAGAACCAGGTAATGAGGGGCCTGGCTGCCGTACTATGGAGTCTGGTTATTGCCCCAAAGGTGGTGGAAAGCCCTCGGAGGTACTTACGGGAGGGAACAGGGTGTGGATATGGTCTGGTTTGCAAAACACTTTGGTGGCCAATGTTGAGGTGAATTAGAGGTGTACTGTGAGGAGAAAGATGGCCTAGAAATTGTTGAGGCTTGAATAAGGAGAAGCACATTATAACAGATCCCTCAGGATGGAAGCAAAATCCTCTTTGGACACAACTATGAATCTACCTGTCTCTGCATTGCTTTGTAGGTTGCCACGTGTACAGAACACTATGGACCCCAGAACAAAAATTCAAAAGATATGCATTGGGTTTATGGATGAAGACTCTTCATCCACCTTTGTCACTAAAATCTGCACAGAAAGAACCAAGGTCTTCAGCTCCCTAAAGACATGTTTGCAATTCTGCTGGGACAAAAGATACCTGGCTAGAACCCCAGAGGGGAAATAAAAACAAAGGATTCAGAAGGGCTACCTCTTAAAGCCTGTCTATACAGCATTGGAGATGCCCACAGAAGGCTTTCTACCCAAACTTTCAACCCCAAGGAAGTCAGAAATGCCATAATTCAAGTTTTATCCTTTAGAGGAAGAAACATTGCAAATCTCTCTGCCACACATATCCTTGCTGGCATGGGGGAAACAGGGGAAAGCGAGGCTGTACACATCCCCTCTTCTCTGTGTGGGGGACTCAGGGCACCAGAGCCTGGAGGCAGGAGAGCAGCACAAGGTGATGAGGTAAATTTGTGGAGGGCACGGTGGAGACAAGAGGGCACAGAAGGGAGAGATGTCTCTCATTTCATTAACTTGCAAAGGCTCAGCTCTTACACC
Source organism: Phocoena sinus (assembly GCF_008692025.1). Classification (NCBI taxonomy): domain Eukaryota; kingdom Metazoa; phylum Chordata; class Mammalia; order Artiodactyla; family Phocoenidae; genus Phocoena; species Phocoena sinus. Next base: position 108,880,145 of record NC_045769.1, read on the forward strand.
CTTCTCAGTTCAGAACGCCATCCTGGCCACATAGGACTAGGATACAGAAGAGAGGCTGTGCCTGAAGTCAGGTAAAATGACCGGACATGGTCCAGATAAGGTCACAGAAACCAATAGGGGTACTTAGGTCCAACCTTCTAATTTCTCTGCTAGAAGAAAAAATGGGATCCTAGAGACACCAGAGGGGCAGGCTCCACCTATGTTGTAAATACCAGCACCTGGGCGGCCCTGGGCACCTGGGCAGCTACTGGGCACCTGGGCGGTACTGAGCATCTAGGCGGCACTGGGTACTTGTGAAAGTCCTCCCACACCTGTGTTCCTGGCAGGCATTGCCAGTTGAGGATGACACTCTCCCACTGAAGCCAGACTGGGCTTCCCCACCCTGCCCCGCACTCTACATCCAGCCATGGTCTGACAATGGAAGGGACCCTTTGGGTCTTTCAGTTGATTGTTACTAACTGAAGAAGAGGAGCTGGTTCCTGGGAGATGACATGGGGCAGATTCAGGAGGCCCCCCTTTTGGAGCCTTGATTTCCTCATTAGTTAAAAGGGGATGAAGAGTCCTACCATCCCTTCTTCATGAAACTGTTAGAATGAGCCAGTGCCCTGGGACATGGAGATGCTCAGGATGAAGAGAAGGTCTTTTCACCCCTGTCAACAGCCTGTTGAAATATGCCATCACAAAGTTATTTTTGGTTGCTTATACAGAGGGATTTTGCCCCTACAGACAAGTTTGACTAAAAAAAAAAAAAAAAAAAAAACACAAGCTGGAGAGTTTAAACAGCCAAGCTGAGTTGGAATTCTTGGCAGCTAACAGCAGCTACCCCCCAGGGAAGGAGAAGTAAGCTCTCTAACTTGTTTATTCTACCCACTATTAATCACCTGCCATTAAAAAATGATTGTAAGGGGGAAAAAAAATGTGCAGCTGCATTACTAATCAAAGATATATATATATAATATACACACACGTTTACATATATACGCATATATATCACATTTTGTCTTATTAATTAAGACAGAGATTATCTAAAAGAAGCTTACCCAAAGCCACTAAGCATCCAATGGGCTCACGCTGGTGAGTGCAGACCTGCCCATCACTTCTCTGGCAATGCCTTTGGCAGTGCACCAAGAATCTTGTAAACGTTCACATTCTTTGTCCCAGAAACTCTACCTCTAAAAGTCTGTTCTGAGAAAATACCCTGAAATACAGGCCAAGATTTCAGTTTAAAAAGGTCCATAATAGCTCTATGTACAGTAAGGAAAAAATAGAACAGTTTAAGTGTTTATCATTAGGGGAATGTTAAGATAATTATGAGGCAGAGTTGCAATTAGATATTCTGCAGTGATGATATGGTGTTGCAGAGAATGCTTAATAAGTTGGGGAAATGTTCGTGCTGTAATATTACGTGAAAAACATTAAAATACACAACATACCCAGTGAAAACACAAGCACGCTAAAAAGGCACAGAAAAGATGGGAAAACTCACCTGCACATAACAGTAACTGCTCAGGGTTAAGACCAATGAGAGAAGTTTCCAAAGGACCCAAGGAAGCTCTCCTGAGACACCTCTCCCTTTGGAATGCGGATCTTCACTGTGACCCCTTGTCTCTTTGCCCTCAGGATGGACCCCTCCACTTGCTGTCTACCTGCTGTCAAAGGGGTCACATGCAGTACTTCAAGGCCCATACGGTCCCTGGGAGTCTGCACACCAGGCATCTCCCTCCATCCCGGAGCTCTGCAAGGACCTCGGCTTCTGAAGCAGAGCTTCTTCACAAACAGTAATAAGTAGGAATCACTGTTTTTGGATATTTCCCTCCTATCATCACATAAACTTTCTAAGTCTTCTACCAAAAATATATAATCAGGAAAAAAAGCAGCATAAGTTAAATGAACTTCATCCAAGAAGTGACATTTTCATAGATGCAGAGTATTTTACAGCCCACCCCTCCCGCTGAGTCCTCCCTGTGAATCCCTGTGTGAATCCCTCCCAGTGAAGATTGTCTACCCAGGAGGGGTCTTTAGAACCAAGCAGAGAAACAGTACGTGAGTCACCCAAACTATAATCAAGACCAGGCGAAAGTGATCTAGGCCTCGGTGGGGAGACCGAGAGAGATGGGATAAAGGCTTGTCTGATACAACACGATGCACTGAAGGTGAGTGACGACATACCTACATACTAGGTATTACCTATTCACTCACTGAATGCTCACAACGATCCTTTGAGGTAAGCGTTATTATTTTCTCTCCACTTTATAGATGAGGAAACTGAGACAGAGACACATGAAGAACCTCATCCAGATTGCATAACATAATGTGGCAGAGCCAGGATGGGAACCCAGGCTTCAGCCCATGCACTGCATGGTTTTTTAGAAACTGATGATCTGATATGGAAGAGCTCCAGTGAGTTTCTGGGAAGCTGGGGTTTGTGGGCTTGCAGGAGAATTGCTCTAAGAGTACCCAGAGACCTTCCCTGTCTAACATGAGGTGAGTGAGCTCATCGGCACCCCAAGGCAGCCACGTCATCCTTCCTATCTGCTGAGCTGGCTTCCTATCTGCTGAGCTGGTATTTATTCTGACTGATGTAAGTGCCTTCCCAAGTAAACTCTCAGAGGCCAGGCAAGTACATTCTCAGCTACCATAAGACATCTTTTCCTTTACAGTTTCCCTGCTTTCCCAGGGGTGTTTGTATGGGAGGAGGCAAAGGAGGAGGGGAAGGCACTGCCTTCCAGAAACATCCTACCTAGATGCAGACACTCAGTTCTCAGGGTAGTGGGAAACCCTGAGGGATGGTGTTGCCCAGGAGGCAAGTCAGAGATCTTTGTTCATTGGCCTTGGCAAAGCAGGACCTGTGGGGTTCTGAGAGGGCAGAGTGCCACCTGCCACCATGGTAGGAGTAACAGAGCATGTGCAGAGAACCTCCTATGTGCCTGGCCCTGTGTGTGCACTGGGTCTACAGAGACAAAGGTCTGCTCTCAAGCAGATCACACAGACAGAGACATTGATAGAAAGGAACCCAAAAGCAACACATATTGCTAAATAGAGAGAGGGGACCACAGGATGTTTCCTTACATGTTCAGCGGGATGAGGAGGAGAAAATAGAAGGAAAGGGAAAGAAAGCGTGGGGTGGGCAGAAAGGAAGAGAGGGGTTGGTCAAGTAAAGCTTCTTGGAGGAAGAATTCTGCTTGTCAGTCTGAAAAGGTAAGTAGGAATTACTGAGTTACTGTTTAATTGAATTAAGAAAAAGAAATTTCAGATAGAGATGGGTGACTAGACATAAATGGGTCTGGCATGCCCAGGGTCCTGGAGAATGCAAGGAGAAACCTCACTAATAGCCTTGAGTATCAAGCTATGAAGGGTGCTTTTCACTCTGCCACCAATGGGACTTGCTTGAGAATTCTGAGCAGGGACGGGCCTAATCTGATTTGGGGAGATGGACTAGATAGAATCATCCCCCTCCTCAGGCCAAAGTGATGGAAATCCCCACCACTTTATAAAGTCTCTAACTGAGAAGAATACACTATCTCTGGAAAAGGAGTTAACAGCATGCAAATACCTTCCCTGGGTATATCACCTTATCTCCCTGAGTAATTCCTTAACACTCACGTCCTAATACTTTAGCTCCCACCAACACAAAAACACCTACAGCACATGAGCCTGCATCCCTTTCTCAGATTAGATGACAAGGAAAATCCTGGCCCCAAGCTCACAAAGCATAGGAAAGGTCATTTATTTTATTTTATTTTATTTTATTTTTTATTTATTTATTTTTTTTAGATGTTGGGGGTAGGAGTTTATTTATTTATTTTTGGCTGTGTTGGGTCTTCGTTTCTGTGCAAGGGCTTTCTCCAGTTGCAGCAAGCGGGGGCCACTCTTCATCGCGGTGCGCGGGCCTCTCACTATCGCGGCCTCTTATTGCCGAGCACGGGTTCCAGACGCGCAGGCTCAGTAGTTGTGGCTCACGGGCCTAGTTGCTCCGCAGCATGTGGGATCCTCCCAGACTAGGGCTCGAACCCGTGTCTCCTGCATTAGCAGGCAGATTCTCAACCACTATGCCACCAGGGAAGCCCCTTATTTTATTTTTAGTATCATTTTTATATGCTTTTAGATAGATAATTTTAGAAGTAATGCTCCAGTTGAGATGGTACAATTTCCCTCTTTAGATGCATAAACTATTCTAAACATATGGTAATAAGAGATAAAGCACAAAAGGGAGAAAGCAAGGAAAACATTTCTGTGGCGTCAGAAAAAAATCAGAGATTCAGAGAGGGACTGGCTTGTTTGCTAGGAAATAGCTCTGGCTGGGTAAGAGAAAGTAAAGGTATTCACCTGGGAAGGGAGACCCATAGTTCAGAAAGCAAGACCTTTGGAGAACACCGGCCCTCTGAGCACCATGAAGCACAAGCAAAATTAAGTTCACATTTTGACATATCCTAGCAAAGCCACAGAAAAATCAGAGAAAAGAGAGATTGCCTCCAAACGGATAACAACTGGGCTAGTGGTTGACTTCTTAAGAGCAGCAAAGGAAGTCAGAAGGCAATGAATTATCTACAATTTGCTGAGCAAAAATTATCCAGGAAGTGACAAATAGAAACAAAAAGATAGAAAGAGAAGTCAAGAGACAGAAGATAAATGGAGGATTGAGTAAGGAGAGCTAATGTACATTTCATCAGATTTCTAAAAGGGGAGAAGAGAAATGGAAAGAGGCAATAGGTAGGTGGGAATTTTCCAGGATCAGTAAAAGACATGGATCTTCAGAGTACAGGAATACCAAGGATTCCCAAGGAGGATAAATACAAAGAACCCACACCTAGGCACATTGTAGTCAAATTGCTAACAGTGAAGACAATCAGAAGCAATGACAGAGAAAACATAGATTAAATTGAAAAGTATGAAGAATTATTTTGACAAAAAACCCCTCCTCAACAGAAAAAAGAAGGAAACCATTTGAAAAAAGAAATAATATTTTAAATGAGAAAGAAAAAACTGTCAACCTGGAGTTACATACTTATCAAAACTATCTTTCAAGAATATAAAGAAAGAAAGACATTTTCAGACAAACAGGAAACTCTCACTAAAGGAAATTTTAAAATACATCAGGTAGAGGAAAGAATCCAAATGGGAAGTGTAAGATGCAAGATGAAATGATAAGCAAAAAATGTGGTAAATATATAAGTAAATCTAAACAAAAGCTAAATTTACAAAACAATAATAATAATCTCTTATGTGCTTAGAAGTAGAGTAAAACTGAAATAATGGACATCAACACCATATTTAGAAAGGAGAGTTAAAATTAAAATATACTTGGGTTTTGTATTGTTTAGGAAAATGACAATAATATTAATTAACTTTTGATTTTGGTAAATTAAACACAAATAGTAGTAAAATAACAGAAAAAAATGTATAAATTCTACATTAGAGGCAAAAATGAAGTGAGAAAATATTCAATCAATTCAAAAGAAAGCAAGAAAAATAAACATAGAGAAGATCAGACAGAAAGTACAAAGTAGGTTATTGGAAACCAATTCAATTGTATCAGAAATATAGGGACTTCCCTGGTGGTCCAGTGGTTAGGACTGCTGAGGGCACAGATTCGATCCTTGGTCAGGGTACTAAGATCCCACAAGCCACATGTTAAAAAAAAAAAACAAAAACACAACCCTATATCAGAACTACAATAAATGTAATTTATTACATTCTCTATTTAAAAGAACATATTGTCAAAATAGAAAAGTAAATAGATGTTATTTACAAGAAATAAGTCTAAAACATATTGACACAGAGAGGATAAAACAGTAAAAAATAAATCATGCAAATATTGATTCCCCCCAAAACTACTACAGCACTTATAAACTTGAATGCATATGAAAATACAGTTTCAAAATATATAAAGCAATAATAGAACTGCGAGGAGAAATAGACAAATCCAGAATTATTGGGTTGGCCAAAATGTTCATTCTTACAGAAAAACCCAAACGAACTTTTTGGCTAACCCAATATTTTAGGAGATATTGACACACTGTTTGGGGACTAGCAAGATTAAATAAGCAACAAAATTTTTAATAAAACAGAGATATAAAAGATTTGAAAAACACACCAATCTTGATATAACAGAGATTAGATAGAAGATGATAAATATAGATAATAGATAGATAGATAGATAAGAGATAGATAGACAGATAGATGGATAGTTATAGGTAACTAGGTAGGTAGGTGGAGGGAGATGATAGATAGTTGACAGGTAGATAATCAATTAATATTCATAGCATTCAACAGTTGAGAAATGCACATTTTCTTCAAGTGCACATGGTATATTAACAAAAATTGTCCACATATTAAGAGACAAAAAAAAAAGAGAGAGAGAAAAGTCTCAACTGCTTTTAAATGATTGGTATCCTGGTATCTTACAAACTACATTCTCTGGCCACAATGTAATTAAGTTAGAAATCAATAACAAACATGTAAATTCAACAACGTACTTTTGAATAACACCTGTCAAATAAGAAATCATATGAATACTAGAAAACATTTAAAACTGAAAGATAATAAAAGGCTATATATCAAAATGTAATGAAATGTTAATTTGACATAGAGATAAAATAGTAAATATTAATATTAGGAACAAGAAAGTATAATTTAATGAACCGAGCACCAGACTTGAAAGAACAATAAAATATACCCAAAGAGGGTGGAAAGAAGAATATACAAAGGCAAAAGCAAAAATTAATGAAAAATAAGCACATACACTAGAGAGAAAAGTAATGTCAAAAACTGGTTCTTTTGAAAAGGTCAATTTTAAAACTTCAGGCAAAAGTAATCAAGAAACACATGAGAAAAGACATGAATAAGTAATTTAGGAGTAAAATAGAAAACATAACTTTAAATGCTGCAGATATTAAAAAGGCAATACAAGGACATTATGAGCAACATTATACCAATAAAGTTAAAAATTTATATGAAATGTGCAAAATCTTAAAAATGTAACTTACCAATACCAAGGAAAAAGGGAAAACAGAAAATCTGAGTGGTCTTATAACCATTATAGAAACCGAACCAACAGTTAAAACCTTCCCACAGAGACACCATCAGAGCTATACCAAGTATCCAAGAGAAACACAATCCTAAATTTATTGACTCTTCCAGAGAAAAGGCAGTAGACTCATTTTATGAGGCTGGTGTAAACCAGATACCAGAATCCAACCACAGAAGTATATGAAAATTAAATTACAGACAATCTTTTTTTCATGAATGTAGATGTAAGAAATTCTTAAAGGGCTTCCCTCATGGCGCAGTGGTTGAGAATCTGCCTGCTAATGCAGGGGACACAGGTTCAAGCCCTGGTCTGGGAGGATCCCACGTGCCGTGGAGCAGCTAGGCCCATGAGCCACAACTACTGAGCCTGCGCGTCTGGAGCCTGTGCTCCGCAACAAGAGAGGCCGCGAAAGTGAGAGGCCCGCGCACCGCGATGAAGAGTCGCCCCCGCTTACCACAACTAGAGAAAGCCCTCACACAGAAACGAAGACCCAATGCAGCCAAAAATAAAAATAAAATAAAAATAAATAAATAAGAAGACCCCAAGATCACTACTACAGAAAAAAAAAAAGAAATTCCTAAAAATATATTAGCAAACTAAATTCAGCAAAACATATGAAAGCTTATCTATCTTGACCACATTGAGTTTATTCTAGGAGTGTGAGGTTCATTTAACACTTTAAAAAATCAACAGATGAAAGCCATCCATTAACAGATCAAAGGAAAAAAAGTCATAGGCTTATCTATAAGGTGCAGAAAAAGCATTTCATAAAATTTAGCATGTATTCATTATAAAAACTCTTAGCAAGGTAGAAATAGAAGGAAATTTACTCAACCTGATAATGCAAACTTATAACAGTGTTTCCTTAAGATTAGGAATAGTGAAAGGCTCACTATCATCACCTACACTGAACATCGTACTGGAGGTACCAGAGGGCAGAGAAAGGCAAGGGGGAAAATGTCAGCATTGGACAAGAAGAACCAAAACAGTCACTACTTGCAGACAACATGACTGATAATACAGAAAAACCAAAGAAATTACAGATGAATCATTGCATTAATAAGAGAGTTTAGCAAGATTACTGAATTAACGGTCAGTTTCTAAAATTGCATTTCTTTATACTAACAACAAATGTTTAAAAAGTTTACTTTTACAAGTATCATTGAAAATTGTCCTGAGAATGTGAAGTCCATAGGAATAAATCTAAGAGAGGAAGTAGATGACCTCTATGGACAAAATTAGAAACTTAATTAAAAGACATTAAAAAACCTCAGTGATGTATGTCTTTGACGCACTCCAATCAAAACACAGAAGTGGTTGAGATGTGTGTTTTGTTGTTGTTGTGTTCTGTTGGATTTGTGGTTGTGTAACTTGATCTGTTTCTAATATATGTTTCTATCAATAATATTTGCATAGAAGCTGAAAGAGTAAGAATAACCAAGATAGTCCTGAAGAAGCAAAATGAGGCGAGAAGACTTAACTGATCATAAGATACTAAGAATTATTCTTTATCTCCAGTAATTAGGCCATGAGGTATTGGTACAGGGGGAGGGGAAAAGACAAATGGAAAGGAGAGGGAACCAAGTAAGAGACCCACACATACAAGAAACCTAATTTATGACAGAACTAACATTGCGCTTGTTTGAGAAAAGCTGGACTTTTGAGGAAATAAAAAATGCATTTTCCATACATCTTGATCTTTATCGGGACTTCCTAATCTTGGCCATTGGTGCTGGGGTCTCTGAGCCCACCGGAGGGCTCCTGCCATCTGGGACCTAAGCAGGTGCCGCTCTCCATGGTGCTGTAGAATCTGAAGGCAAGACTAGGGTGGTTCTGAAGGGAGTGGAAACTGCAAACTGGCTGTGGCTGCTGCCACAGGAGGGAACTGTCGCCACTCTGGCAAAGAAGCATTGCCAAGTGATGCTCCCAGGAACAGGGAGACCACAGGAGATAAGGAGGCAGCCCCTTCTCCCCCTCCAGCCACGCAGTTGCACTGCAGTGCCCAAGATGGACAGATCCTAAAAAGGAGTAGCTGGCTAAGCAGAAATGCGGTTTGCAGAGTCCCAACCTCAGCCTCACGAGGTTACCCCTCCCCAGGGTGACCTGAACCTGCATGGAATTCTTCCCCCAGAAACTGGGGAGCTCGGCTCCCAGCACTCACCACCTCCCTCAGCCTATGCCTTTTCCAGGCACGTGGAAGGTCCTGGGACACCAACCTGCTGGGGGCACATTACCAGAACCCAGAGGTCTGGGTGAGGAGCTGCAGTCTTGATGTGTGACCAAGAAACAGCATCTCTTCCCATTCAATGTTGAGATTGACCCCAGGAAACTGGGATTGAATGAAAGCCTGGGCTTTGCTCCAGCAAAGGTAGAAAAGACCTCACCAGAGGCTGGTCAATCAAAGCACTCATCACTGTCAGATACGGTTCCTCCAAGTCCTGTATTCTTGGAAGCTGCTGATGTCATCTCCACAAAGGGATCATTAGCACAACAGCCAATAATACCACGTTTGCTCCAAAGCAGCACTGAGTTAGCAAAGCAAGCAGAAGATGTCAGTTTCGATGGTCAGTGCTGCCAGTTATAGAACCCAAACCCCAGATCTCTGGCATTACTCCCCCAGTGGGGGGACAGCAAGAGAGCTAGAGAGGGTGAGGGTGTCCTATAAGGGTGCTCATCCTATTATGAGGGCCTCACTCTTATGTCCCTGAAGGAGTGTTCAGAACGTGCCACCCCAAAAGATGCCCCTTTGGCATATTGAATATTTTGAGCTGAAGACATTTGAAAAATAGCAAATGCAGAGAGAGGTTTTCTCTGAATTCCCTTAATCTGTCTAAAGACCAAGCCTCCTCCAAAAGGAACGCAATTGTCACAGATCTCCTCCTTGGGTGTTTATCAACCAGGGAGAATTGACTCCTTATAGGGGAATTGACCGGAAGTTACACCACATCGAGACGGACGGTCACAAACCATCACACCTCCCATCAGTGCTTCTAGGGCCCCATTCTTCTTTCCTGAAAATCACTTACTCTCCTCCAAGTGGCTTCCACCCCTCCTCCCCTTCCCCTATTAAAATACTATATAAGCTCTCAAATCTCACCATTCTTTTGAGTATTCACTTTTTTTCATGTGATGTTCTAGGCACATGACATTAAAAATTAATAAATGTGCATACCTTTTCTGACTGTTGTAAGTTTATTTTGTAGACCCAGCTATCAAACCCAGGAGAACAGAGGCAAAATCCTTCTTCCCCTAGAGCTTCATCTAACCCTAATTACCTCCCAGTAGCCCCCTTTCCAAATACCACCACACAGGCTGTTACGGCTTCAACATATGAATTTTGGAAGGACGCAACACTCAGATCATGACAGGCAGAGTCCCTCTGTTTCTTGCCATCAAGGATTTTCCAGGCCCTCCCAGCCCAGCACCCAACCCCTTCTTCAAGGATAGGCCCCGCCTACCTCCTCTATGATTCACATGGGACCCTCCACCAAGTTCATGGAATCTGTTTTATAAGTGAAATTCTGTGGAGGACCGGGGTAAGCTGACCCACAAATATAGGTGGCACAGGCTCTGTCCTTGTGGATAGCACATGGAAAAGTGATGAGAGGCACTTGGCAATCCTTCCCCTCTCATCCTCCAGAACAGAGTTCCACATTCCACTGTGGACCTCTCGATTCAGCCCTGCACAGGGTTTCTTAAAACTTCGAATTACTTGCCCATATTTAAAACTCAGGAGACATACCAGAAAATATCTGGATTTTTGGATTCCCTTGGAAAATTAGAACAGTCAGAAACTCTGGCCGTTTGTCTCTCCTGACTTGCCAGAAGCAAGCGACAGCTGCCCGCTTTAGGTGGTTCATTCTCCTGTCTGACCCCAGCTTTCCCTCTCCCCATCACTTCCCTCCCTGACACCCTTGTCACCTACCATTTATCACTGCCTCTCCACTGCTTCTTGTGGAAGATAAAGAGCTAGACCAGGAGGTCCGTGCGTTTCAAGAAGTTTGGGAGAGAGCATGCCACTTTGTGGAAGGAAAGACTGATCCTCCATGATTAACAAGCAAAAAATTCTGTGCCAAAAGAATATAGGTGAAGATGTCATTGTGAAGTGAATAGTTGTCAACTCTTATATTCTACCCACGTCACTAAATGTGATGCTGGCTTGGCCCTGCTGAGTGTTCGGTCCTGCAAGAGCTGTTCTAGGATGTCCATTATCCTGGCCACCAATAATTCAAACTCAAGGTCAGCAGTTAGTACCCAAAGCAGGGAATTCTGTATTTTTTACAGAAGGTGGACTCTGGGATCTATATTTTACATACAGAGAATTAAAACACAAGGATTTTTTTTTATGACAGGTAAGTATCCTGCTTTGTGTGCCTTGGAGGTGTGTGGCCAGGAATGTCTAATTCCCTGTTCTGAGAACACAGGAAAAAAGTCTCGAAGAGGTAGAGCCATAATATCTCAGGAAACAGTTAGTAAATATCCCAGAAGTATGTTTTCACTAGTAGGATCTGGTAGGACATGAATACAGATTCGTACGTCTTATTTATCGAGCAGTGTTGGCCTGCCCACCTCAATATGACTTCTCACCATTTCTAAACGAATGGAATGTACTAATTTGCTTTTCACCTGCTATCCTGTGCCTTCCCAGTCACACTCAACTTCTTCATAAGAGTCACTACCACCCCCCAAACCATCATGAACTGCCAGAAGAAGGCAGAGGAGGAAGAGAGGTAAAGGTCTCTAAAATGCAAAGAAGTGTAATAACAGCGGGTCTCGGTGTTTCCATGTACAAAGTGTGTGCTCAGTAAGATAGCAGGTGCTGAGGACATATTACTTATTTAACCCTTGCAACGTCTTATGTCACTCTTTAGTCAATGAGAAGGCACAAGCCCACGGTGGCCATCAGTGCCTCTCTATTCCTCAAGAAAGCTAAGCTCTGAGCCACTTCAGGGCCTTTGCACCTGTTAACACTTCTTTTGGGAACACTCTTCCCACAATCTACAAATGACTGGTTCCTTCCTACTCAAAGGTCACCTCCTCACAGTCTGCCCTGCTCATTGTGCCCGCCTCCCCCTGCCCACCTCCCTCAGATCACTCCTTTACAGTTGTCCAGTGAGTGTCCATTGGTTGAACAACTCTTGACTTTCAATCTCCTGTAGTTCTTGGGATTTTAATGTAACTTTCTGCTCAGGAAGCTCTCTGAATTCAAAAAGCTAACCTGGACATCAAGTTCACACTGACGAGTACAGAATTCAAGGTACTGTGCTGTCTAGGGCCAGTAGGAACTACCAGTGTTATCATCCAGCCCCATCTACCTCATGAGCCCACACACCCCCACTGTACAAATGCAGTTGGCTTTACAAACACCTCCAGGAAAATGCAGAAAGGAAAATGAAGCCTAGGAAGGTATGTGGTATGGGAAAGGCCCTCCAGCTCTTCGGCCACAGGCATTATGGTAAAGACAGTGGAGGTGACCATGGAAATGGGAGTGGTGGTGATGATGTAGTCTTGGGGTTGAGGTGGGGGCAGGGCTGCTGATGGCTATGGTAGTGGCAATAGCCTTGGTATTGGGGTGGGTGCTGCTGCTGCCGATGATGGCAGGGTGGTGACTTGCCCAGCTTGGGGTTGGGAGGTGGTATTGATGATGGTGGTGGCAGTGGTGATGGTGGGAGTCTTGGGGTTGGGATGGGGTGCTGATGGTGGTGGTGACAGTGGTGATGGTGGAAGTCTTGGGGGTGGGAGGGGGTATTCATGATGGTGGTGGCACTGGTGATGGTGGGAGTCTTGGGATTGCGATGGAGTGTTGGTGGTGGTGGCAGTGGTGTTGGAGGGAGTATTGGGGTTGGGAGGGGGTATTGATGGTGTTGGTGGCAGTGGTGATGGTGGAAGTCTTGGGGTTGGGAGGGGCTATTCATGATGGTGGTGGCACTGGTGATGGTGAGAGTCTTGGGGTTAGGATGGGTTCTGATAGTGGTGATCGTGGTGTCTGATGGCAGCAGAGAGGCAGTGGGGATGGGGATGGAAGGATAAAGGTGACGGCATCACATTTAGACTCTTGCATCTAACCTCAGGTCTTTGAGCTGAAAGAGCCACCTGGTTCTCTCCCACAGGTTTCTACCTGTCACTACCCCGTTGAGATAACCTAGCAGTCTCCCCAATTCCAAGGCCTTTGGTGACCACTTCAATCCTTTAGTACACTTGAAAAGACTCGGGATGTATTGGTCAAGGAATACACAGCATTTAGGTGTGAAAAACCTATCAGATAGTGAGGTGCTGGACAATCTGCGGCATTACAGATCTGGGTGCCAACTCGGGGGCTCCATCAACCCCACCTCCTCTCAAGCTTCCTTCCATCACACAGAGTATAGAGAAGTCAGCCAAGGGATAAAACTGCTCACTGTGCATTGTTCCAAGGCAGCTGACCAACAAAGTATAAATAGCTCAGCCAGCCGGAATAAGCAAGCAGAAGAGGTTGGTAATCTGCTGGTGGAATCTCAGGCCTGAGAATGTCACCCCAAATGACCTAAGAGCAGACGATGCCCAGATATATAACGAGGCCAACTGCTGAGCAGCAGAAGGGGGCACACATGATCAAATGGGGGGCTTCAAGGGGCCTATCTGAGCTGGTTAGATTCAGTCAGTAAGTACTAAACAGATCAAATCAAATCACATTAAGCCAGCCCCCACACCTACGGTCAATTAACCTTTGACAAAGAACACCAGAATATGCAATGGAGAAAAGACAGTCTTTTTGGCAAGTGGTGTTGGGAAAGTTGAACAGTCACATGTAAATCAGTAAAGTTAGAACACACCCTCACACCATACCCAACAATAAACTCAAATGGCTTAAAAACTTGAATATAAGACATGACACTATAAAGCTCCTAGAAGAGAACATAGGTAAAACGTTCTCTGACATAAATCGTAGCGATGTTTTCTTAGGTCTGTCTCCCAAGGCGACAGAAATAAAAATGAAAATAAGCAAATGGGACCTAATCACACTTATAAGTTTGCACAACAAAAGAAACCATAAACAAAACAGAAAGACGACTTACGTACTGGGAGAAAATATTTGTAAATGATGCAACAGACAAGGGATTAATTTCCAAAATATACAAAGAGCTCATACAACTCAATAAGGGAAAACAAACAACCCAATTAAAAAAAAAAAAATGGGCAGACCACCTAAATAGACATTTCTCCAAAGAAGACATACAGATGGCCGATAGGTACGTGAAGAGATGCTCAACATTGCTAATTGTCAGAGAAATTCAAATTAAAACTACAGTGAGGTACCACTTCACACCAGTCAAAATAATCATCATTAAAAAGTCTACTAATAACAAATGGTGAAATGGGTGTGAAGAAAAGGAAACCCTCCTACACTGTTGGTGGGAATGTAAACTGGAGCCACCACTATGGAAAACAGTATGGAGGTTCCTTAAAATACTAAAATTAGAGCTACCATATGATCCAGCAATCCCACTCCTAGGCATATATCCAGAAAAAACTCTAATTCGAAAAGCATCCCAAGGTTCATAGCAGCACTATTTACAACAGCCAAGACGTGGAAGCAAACTAAATGTCGTAAAAAAGAATGAAATAATGTCATTTGCAGCAACATGGATGGACCTAGAGATTATCATAATAAGTTAAGTAAGTCAGACAGAGAAAGACAAATATCGTATGATATCACTTGTATGTGGAATCTAAAAAATGATACAAATGAACTTATTAACAAAACAGAAAGAGACTCACAGACATAGAAAACAAATTCATAGTTACCAAAAGGGAAAGGTGGGGGAAGGGACAAATTAGGAGTTTGGGACTAACAGATGCACACTACCATATATAAAATAGATAAACGTCAAGGACCTACTGTATAGTAGAGGGAAATATATTCAGTATCTTGTAATAACTTATAATGGAAAAGAACATGAAAAGAATATATATATATATATATCTGAATCACTTTGCTGTATGACAGAAACTAACACAACATTGTAAATCAACTATACTTAAGATAAAATTTTTTAAAAAATTGTCACCCCCAACCTCAACCACCTTACGAAGAGGGAAGAGGTTTGGGAAAGAATATGAGAGAGTGACAAGGTTTGGTCTATTTTCAGCAGAGGTTGGGGAGAGTCTGCAATCACTTGTTCATTCTTGATTCATTTGCTCTTTCTACCTACATTTCATTCCCATGGACATTCATTTCTTCTTATTTCATTTGCTCAATAAGTATAACCCTTAGCTAGATGTTCTAGGAAATGGAAACAGGACTTAATAAGAGGCAAGAGCCCCCTGACTTTAAACTGTGAAGTGGGCGTAGCAAATATCCCCCCAGGGGTGTAGTTTGTGAATGTAGTAAGAAGTCAGGGGGTTGGAGGGCAGTTAGCAGGGAGGTTTCCTAAGGAGGAAGAGCATCAGACTTTGCAGCTGAAAGAATGTTGGCAGCAAAGGGGTGAACACGGAAAAGAGCAGAGTGTGTTCCAGGTGAACTGCACAGGCTCAGGTAGGACCTTGAGAGCAGCTGGCACTCCAGGCAGAGATAAGGGGACAAAGGTGGAGATTCACGTCCTGAGCCCTGAGCCGGTGCTCTGCCCACTCAGGCCTGCCCCCTTCCCCTACCCCCCCGCCCCCTCCTTTTGTGAAAGAGGCAGAGTTTGAGAACAATGGGCTCATTCACCTGAATTACCCAGGGGGAATTTCAAAATTGTCACCTCAGACTCTAGCATCAGAATCCCTGAAGTGGGATTTGGTAGGTCAATTTTGGGGAAAATAACCCCGCTAGTGATTCTGACATCACCCATAATTAAGAAGCACTGCCCTGAAGAAACATGGAAAGGCCGAAAAGGAAGCAGATGGAGGACATGGCAGGATGCAGTTCCAGTGCTTAGCGCTCTTGACTCTCAGAGCGTCACCTGGACCCATGCCTGACTGTGCGCTGTTTCAGCCTCAGCAAGCACCGCTGGGGTGCCTTCCACACTCCCTGGCTGAACCTGATTTCTTGCAGACGTGCAGCCTCCGTCTGAGAGCTGCTGCGGACGAGCCTGTAAGGCCGGCCAGCTCCCACCTCAAAGAGCTCCTGCTTCTGCCCCCTCAGAGCTGGCACCCACCAAAAACGCCGCCGCAGCTTCCCTGTGGGGAAGGTCTGCAGGGCTACATGCAGTACCTTCCAGTTGTCAAACCTCTGCCCAGGTCAGACTTGGATCTCTCATCCCTTCCCACCCACCCCGGAAATACTCCACCCTGGATCCCACTCCAGGCTCAGTTATGCGGCCCCCGGGGGACCCTGGAGGTGGAACCAGAGCGCAAGGGATGTCAGGGCCCAGAGCCCCGCGCATGACAGGGCCACCAGGGTTTTTTTTTGGGGGGGTGCGGTGGGGCAGGGTGTAATTCAAGTTCCAGCCCTATCTTCCCTGTGACTCACAATGTCTTCATCAGTACAGTGGCTGGCTGCACTCTGAGACCTCCCGGGTCCCTCAGCTCCAGGACCCCATGTGAAATGTAAAAAACTGCAGTCTTGGGGCTGCCAGCACTTTCTCAGTTGTCTTTTGGCCACTGGGCCTCTCCAAACAGAGGCAGACTTTTCAGTGGAACTTTTAGTTTTGCCATAAAGCCTAAATCATCTCCTAGAAAAGAAGAGATGAACCGAGAGGTATACTGCATAGTTGTGTAAGAGGCCATCTGCCCAGGGATCAAGAACATCTTAGGGGACACCAAGGACATGTATGAGAGGAGCCAGGGCAGGAGGTCAGGACAGGGTGCTGTGGCTTTTCTTCCTGACATTGTGTTGGGGCCCTGGAGACTCAGCAGGGGATCTCAGGGTCGCAGGCTGACGTAGAAGAAGACCCCTGGGAAGGGCTTCTGGACACAGTAGTGCCTGTTTGTTTATTGGTTGTTTAACTGATTGAGTGAGCTGGAAAAAGGAATAGATATGCATGGTTAAAAATTTTAAGTGCAAAATTCAGAAAGTTTACACCAAAAAGCAACTCTCACGTTCAACCTCATGCCCTGTTAGTCCACACAGGACCCAACAACGTTCTTCCTTAGATATTCTACGCATGTGCCTGAGACTCAGCGTGGCCCTCCCCTCCTCTGTGTGTCATCTCCCAGGCCACGCCCAAGCCTCAGAGGAGTCTTGTAAGCTGCTCCAGCATGGTATTAGTTGTGCTTTGGGGACACAAGGGAAGGGCCTGTGTCCATGCTCAAGGAGGGAAGGGTCAGGGCGGTGGTCAGAGTGCCCAGAGAGCAGCAAAGGTGACCAACAGACAAGACCACACGCCAGAGAAAGGGGACAAGAGGTGGCCAGGTTGGTCTCTGGGGATTCTCAACAGCACCCCACAGAGTGACTGCAGTTCTAGCACCACCCCCCCACTTCCTCACATAAGGGTCCCCGTACTCCATGGGCCCTGGGCCGGCTGCTAAAGACCACCTGAACGCTCACAGAAAACACCAACAATAGTGAAAAACAAAACAAAACACCAGCAAGGATACCTGTGCAGCTCCAGGCTGAGCTCCTAGACCAGGGAGAGCCTAAATTAAGAGCAACTCCCTCCTGAGAAATCAGGCACCTATGCAAATTCAGTCACACGGAGAAACTGGGGGTGGCGGCTAGAGAGAACAGAGAAGGGGCTGAGGGTCAACAGGTGACAGGAAACCTTTAGTCCTTTTTGGCAAATCAGGTGTAGGGGTAACGTGTGCACAATCAGGATTAGCGGTAATGCATGCAAAGAACTCCCTCACTGTCTGGCTCCTAGCATCTTTCAAAAACAGACAGCTATTAGTTGCGCCTAATGGCTCAGCACTGCCACTTGAGAATGTTGCCTCGTGGCTGATTAAGCCCCTGATTCACTCACGATCCCAGGGAAGCACCTGGGGGCCCCCTTTCTTCCTCCCATAGGATCAGCAGCCTTCTCCATCTCAGTGGACCGTGGACCAGACACTCAGTAGTTTGTTCCTGAGACCCACGGAGTCTAGCTGTGATGGAGGATGCTGACTCCCCGGCACCCCTATTCCTTTAAAAGGATTCTCCCCATTGTTGTGAGAATTCCATTGTGAATCCCAATGGGGAGACACAGAAATGAACCCTGCAGGATTGCTGGTGTGTGGAATGTGACTGAGGGCCACCCCTCCCCGCCTTGCTCTCCACGTGCACAGCCCACTTGGCTCCAGTGGCGGAGAATGGCACACCCCACCTTCCCATGCTGCCTGAGGAGTTCTGGGCGCTGGAGCCAGTCTTGGCCAATGACAACATGTTGGGACTTCTGCTGGGGCCTCCTGGGGAAGGAGGCTTTCTCTACTATAAAGAGTGGCTGAGAAGGTGCCCTCTCTTCTGCTGTCTTCCCTCAACTGTTGCAGGAAGGCAGATCCCTTTCAGGGTCCAAGAGTGAGCTCTTGTCTAACACTCAGAAATGAATTGTCTGAGGAGACACATGTGCTGACCAAGTAAGAGACTTTATTGGGAAAGGAAGCCCAGGTGGAGAGCAGCAGGGTAAGGGAACCCAGGAGAACTGCTCTGCCACGTGACTCACAGTCTCAGGTTTTATGGTGATGGGGTTAGTTTCCGGGTTGTCTCTGGCCAATCATTCTGACTCAGCCTCCTTCCTGGTGGCGCACGCATCATTCAGCTGAGATGGATTCCAGCCAGGAGGATTCTGGGAGGTTGGTAGGATGTATGGACTGGCATCTCCTCTCTCCTTTTGACCTTTGCCGAATTCTTGTGGTTGGCGGTAGCTTGTTAGTTCCACATTCTTTACCAGGACCTCCTGTTGTAAGAGAACTCATGCAAGTGGTTGCTATCGGGACTGGCCAGGATGGGCGGTTTCAGTCAGTGGTTCCCCTAACACAACCACTGGGGAAACATCCCTGGTGGGGAGAGGATGACTGAGGGGAATGATGGAATATGCCTGGGTCTCCGAGGATGTCTGGAGCCAGTGCACAAACTCTGAGACCACTCGTGGCTCTGCTTCTGCCTCAGCATATGGTATAATTCCTTCTTCTTAAAGCCATTTGCAGCCGGAGCTTCTTGCTTTCAGCCCAAAGCATCCTGAGAGATATTTTTTTAATATGTGTCTTCAGATCCTTCCTCCTGGCCTTCGTTCCCTGCTCCTCCCTCCCTGAGATGAGGCCCAATCCCTCACTTGTCCCTTCCTGCCCGTCACAAAGGCTCAGGACACAAAGTGTCAGATCAGAGCAGGAGGTAAGAGCCAGCCCAGCGATCCAAGTCTCCAGCGTAACGTGCCCCCCCCCCAAAAAAATCACTGTAACATAAAATCTGACAATGTCCCTGTTAACCCAAAAACTGGGTAACCTTCTGGTGGGTGTTGAGCCAAAAGACACAACAAAGCCAAAGATCAGAAGGAAGCATTTATTACTTGCAGCAAGTAAGGAGAGCACAAGGGATCTTTCCCAAAGCAGTGTCTCCCCAAACAGCAAAATTGGGGACCTTTTAAGCTAAGGGTACGTGCGTGTTCATGAAGGGGCTTGAGCAGAGGAGAATTCAGCATAGAATTGGGGCAAAGGTC
This sequence comes from Phocoena sinus, assembly GCF_008692025.1. Lineage (NCBI taxonomy): Eukaryota > Metazoa > Chordata > Mammalia > Artiodactyla > Phocoenidae > Phocoena > Phocoena sinus. Next base: position 108,899,705 of record NC_045769.1, read on the forward strand.
GACAGAGTCTAAGCTTTAGTTGACTGAAGTCAGGAGGGTCAACGTCATCTTTCCATCCTCCACCTGGGTGGGGACCTTGGTTCCTGCAGAACTCAAAGACTGTATCAGATTATGAGGCATATCCCTCGAGGAGGAACTAGGACTCTGTTTTATCATTGAACTGTTGTTTCTTGACTGCTTTTCCTTTGTTCCTGCATTCCCTCACTTTCCTTAAGACCACTGATTACTGAGACCTGTTCAAGGACAAATGTTGTTTCCAGGCTTAGATCCCCAAATGGCTCAGGCCAAAATGGCTTCTCTTATGTCAAGGAAGCCATGCCTGGTTCTCTTTCTCCAGGGACCCCCTACCCTCTCTGCTTACATCCCTTTTGCACATAATCTCCTGTAGCAACTTCCTATTTCCCACAAGAAAAAGCCCAAACTTGAGCTCCTTATTGGATCTCACTGTAATCTGACCCTACAGGGCAAACCTACCACATGTGGAAATGCATTCTGTGTGGGCTGAGAACTCAGAGGCCAACAGGAAGTGGCCACCTCCCCTGGGAGCTCCGGTTTTGTTCCATTCTGTGCATGATGTGTGCACTGGTACTCTGGGGCCTCGAGGGAAATCACAGGAAACTTCACACAAAGGCAGCCTGGGGATGAGTCGTGAAGGATGAGGGTTTCCAAGCCAACCATAATAACTCCTGATACCACAGATATGAGCCCGGGGCTGCCTTTGTGTGGCTGGATCCTGTATCAGGAATCACACTTCTCTGGGCCTACATGCCTGACACCTGCTCTTCCTATGACACCCACAGGAGCTACTTCCCACCCTGAAAACCTCCTTGGCCCACCCAAACCACCTCACTCCTGCCTTTATGCTGTCAGAGGACTGAGGATTTCTCTACCACTATAGGCATTCTGTGTTATTATTCAGAAGACTATTGTTCAGATAAATGTCTGTCTCCCACAATGTAAGGGCAGGGACATGTTTTTATTCACTTTAAAGTCCCCAGAGATTAATACAGAGGCTGCTGGAGACTTGACATGCTATGTAGGTTTGAGTGGAAAGAGAGGAAGAAAGGAGTGGGGGAGGGAAGGGAGGAGGACAGGCCCACACTCTGGCTCCAGTTGACTGGTCTCCTAGCCCTTTTGAAACAGGAGGGGAGGGAGCAGGGCACAACCTTTAAAAGAATGACATAGCCCTTGAGGATATGGCATAAACTGGTTAGGAAAAACTAGGTCCAAGATGGTGAAAGATTCAACTTCTAGTCGACCTTGAGCCTCATTATATGCTTATTGTAATACATCAGCAGCTAAATGACATACTCACAGTTGCCATGACAGTTCCGAGGCAGACCATAAAAGGTCAAAAAGTGGGATGGTGACCCATTCCTGGAAATCCCTGCCCCTTCCCTGAAATAGTTGGAATAATCCTGCCACTCATTAGCTTATAAAGTTACCCAACTCATAAAAACTAACCACCCCATATTTTGGTGCCTCTCGCCTTCTGAGATGGTCCACACTCTGTCTATGGAACGTGTATCTCTCTAAATAATTCTACTTCTATCACTTTGTCTCTCACTGAATTCTTTCTGTGTACAGACACAAAAGAACCTGCGCTTCATTAAGTCCTGAGACCAGGTGTGTGATCTCAATTAAAAGACAGTGGGTTCAAGTCCCAATCTGGGTTGTGGGGTTTCACTTTTACGAATTTGAGACCTTTTTGGCCAGGTATTAACATGTCAAAACCTTCACACCTTAGCAAAACTAAGTGTTGCATTTTTTCTTTCTTGATGACAAGGGGCAGCCACTGCAGTCAAGTTCCTAGCTGCTAGGAGGAAGCCTGGGTAAGGAGGCAAGTGCAGCTTGCATGGGCCCTGGGAGTGCCCATGGAAACCCCTCCATGTCCTTCTGGCTCAGGGCTGCAGCAGGACTAGGTCAGATTAACTGCTTCTTACCCTGAGGGCAGAAAGGCTGCCACTGAACTAGAGGGGCCATAACCGGGTAGGGCTCTGGTGGGGATGTTCTCTGGTAAAAAACAAGGCGGCACAGAAAACATCTCAGTCTGGTCACCAGAGTTTCTGGAGAAGTACAAAACCATTCATTCTTAAAATCTCTAGAATGCCAACTAGGACCTCACCCTGAAACATAGCTTCTTATATATGCCAGAGTGTCCAATCCGCCTTTTGGGTTAAGATCTCCTTTGTAAATTAAATGTTCAAGTAACATTTTCACCAGAACAGCTTAATATCAGGGTCCCACTGGAGCATGCTTTAAACCTACAAATGGCACTCATGGAAACCCTAGAAAAGGAGACAGAGCTCTTTCCCCCTGAGGTCTACAAAAGGTAAGGCAAGAAGTGGGGGCTGATGGCACTCCAGGGAAGGCCAAAAACGCAAGACCACTACAAATCCCATGGGACACCTAATCTAAAACCATATCCCCTGAGACAAGAGACCCGCAAGGGAATTCAGACAATTCTGTAGAAGTTTTTGAAAACAGGACTGATTAAACCTTGCAGGTCCTCATATAAAAACCCTATCCTCCCTGCCAAAATGTCAAACTCAGCAGAGTATCACTTTGTCCAACATCTGAGGGCTATTAATGTAGTAATCCAAGACTTACACCCTGTGGTGCCTAATCCACACACTACTCACAACTATTCTGGGAACATATGGCTGGTTCTTAGTCCTGGACTTGAAAGATGCTATTTTCTACATTCCTACTTCAGACTAATCACAGCAACCTTTTGCTTTTGAATGACAGGACCCAAAAACACAGGTAGCCCAACAGTATTGTTAGACGGTCCTGCCTCAAGGATTTAAGGATTCCCCTACTTTGAGCGGGGACCTTCAAGATGGCGGAGGAGTAAGATGTGGAGATCGCCTTCCTCCCCACAAATACATCAAAAATACATCTACATGTGGAACAATTCCTACAGAACACCTAATGAACGCTGGCATAAGACGTCAGACTTCCCCAAAGGCAAGAAACTATCCACGTACTTGGGTAGGGCAAAAGAAAAAAGGAAACACAGAAACAAAAGAATAGGGAAGGGACCTGCACCTCTGGGAAGGAGCTGTGAAGGAGGAAAAGTTTCCAAACACTAGGAAGCCCCTTCACTGGTGGAGACAGGGGGTGGCAGGGGGGAAGCTTCAGAGCTACCGAGGAGAGTGCAGCCACAGGGGTGCAGAGGGCAAAGCAGGGAGATTCTCGCACAAAGGATCAGTACCAACCAGCACTCACCAGCTTGAGAGGCTTGTCTGCTCACCCACTGGGGCAGGTGGGGTCTGGGAGCTGAGGCTCGGGCTTCAGAGTTCAGATCCCAGGAGAGAACTGGGGTGGCTGCATGAACACAGCCTGAAGGGGGCTAGTGCACCACAGCTAGCCGGGACGGAGTCCAGGAAAAAGTCTGGACCTGCCTAAGAGGCAAGAGACCATTGTTTCGGGATACACAAGGGGAGAGTATTCCTTCCTTGTCTGCCCACAGAAAGCAGAGCACACCTAAAAATCTCCAAAGACAGGCACGAGCCACGGCTATCAGCTTGGATCCCAGAGATGGGCATGAAACCTAACGATGCTGATGCAGCCACCAATAATCCTGTGTGCAAGCACAGGTCATTATCCATACCCCACAGGAGCCTGTGCAACCCACCACTGCCAGGGTCCCATGACCCAGGGACAAATTCCCTGGGAGAACACATGGTGCTCCTCAGGCTTTTGCGACATCATGCCAGGCTCTGCCACCACACACTTGCCTGAATTCCAGTTATAACTACCGCTACCCTCTCATCCACCCGCATAAGTGAGCCAGAGCCAGCTAATAAGCTGATGCTTTAACCCTGTCCTCTCTGGGCAGGAAAAGATGCCCAAGGGTGACCTACACGCAGAGGTGGGGCCAAAACCAAAGCTGAACCCCAGGAGCTGTGCGAACAAAGGAGAGAAAGGGAAATCTCTCCCAGCAGCCTCAGGAGCAGTGGATTAATTCCCCACAATCAACTTGGTGTACCCTGCATCTGTGGAATACCTGAATAGACAACGAATCATCCCAAAATTGACACGGTGGACTTGGGGTTTGCCTCCTGCAACTGATTTGTTTCTACTTTTTATGCTTATCTTTGTATAGTTTTTAGAGCTTGTGACCATTTGTGGATTTGTTTATGGGTTTCGTTGCTCTCTTTTTTATTATTTTTTTTTTATAATTTTTTTAATTTATTATTATTTTTTTATTTCTTTATTTTTTTCTCCCTTTTCTTCGGAGCCATGTGGCTGACAGGGTCTTGATGCTCTGGCCTGGTGTAAGGCCTGAGTCTCTGAGGTGAGAGAGCCAAGTTCACGACATTAGACAAGCAGAGACCTCCTGGTTCCAGGTAATATCAATCAGCGAGAGCTCTCCCAGAGATCTCTGTCTCAACAATAAGACCCAGCTCCACCCAACGGCCAGCAAGCTCCAGTGCTGTATGACCCATGTCAAAAAACTAGCAAGACAGGAACACAGCCCCATCCATTAGCAGAGAGGCTGCCTAAAATCATAATAAGTTCACAAACACCCCAAAACACATTACTGGACATGGCCCTGCCCCCCAGAAAGACAATATTCAGCCCCACCCACCAGAACCCAGGCACCAGCCCCTCCACCAGGAAGCCTACAAAAGCTAATGAACCAAACTTACCCACTGGGGGCAGACGCCAAAAAAAGAAACGGGAACTATGAACCTGTAGCCTGTGAAAAGGAGACCCCAAGCACAGTAAGTTAAGCAAAATTTGAAGACAGAGAAATAAGCAGCAGATGAAGGAGCAAGGTACAAACCCAACAAACCAAACAAATGAAGAGGAAATAGGCATTCTACCTGAAAAAGAATTCAGTGTAATGATAGTAAAAATGATCCTAAGTCTTGGAAATAGAATGGAGAAAATACAAGAAACATTTAACAAGGACCTAGAAGAACTAAAGAGCAAAAAAACAATGATGAACAAAGCACTAAATGAAATTAAAAATTCATTAAAAGGAATCAATGGCAGAACAACTGAGGTGAAGAATGGATAAGTGACCTGGAAGATAAAATAGTGGAAATAACGACCACACGGCAGAATAAAGGAAAAAGAATGAAAAAAATTAGGGCAGCCTCAGAGACATCTCGGACAACATTAAACCCACCAACATTTGAATTATAGGGATCCTAGAAGAAGAAAAGAAAAAGAAAGGATCTGAGAAAATATTTGAAGAGATTATAGTTGAAAAAATCCCTAACATGGGAAAGGCAATAGTCAATCAAGACCAGTAAGCACAGACAGTCCCATGCAGGATAAATCCAAGGAGAAACATGCCAAGACACATATTAATCACACTATCAAAAATTAGATACAAAGAAAAGATATTAAAAGCAACAATGGAAAAACAACAAATATAATACAAGGGAATCCCCATAAGGTTAACAGCTGATCTTTCAGCAGAAACTCTGCAAGCCAGAAGCAAGTGGCAAGACATATTTAAAGTGATGAAAGGGAAAAACCTACAAACAAGATTACTCTACCTTGCAAGGATCTCATGCAGATTCGACAGAGAAATTAAAACCATTACAGGCAAGCAAAAGTTAAGAGAATTCAGCACCACCAAACCAGCTTTACAACAAATGCTAAAGGAAATTCTCTAGGCAGGAAACACAGGAGAAAGAACAGACCTACAATAACAAACCCTAAACAATTAAGAAAATGGTAGTAGGAACATACATATTGAAAATTACCTAAAATGTAGATGGATTAAATGCCCCAAATGTAAGACATAGACTGGCTGAATGGATCCAAAAACAAGACCCATATATATGCTGTCTACAAGAGACCCACTTCAGAAATACAGACATATACAGACTCAAAGTGCGGGGATGGAAAAAGATATTATATGCAAATGGAAATCAAAAGAAAGCTGGAGTAGCAATACTCACATCAGATAAAATAAACTTTAAAATAAAGAATGTTAAGAGACACAAAGAAGGACACTACATAATGATCAAAGGATCAATCCAAAAAGACATAACAATTGTAAATATTTATGCACCAAATATAGGAGCTCCTCAATACATAAGGCAAATGCTAACAGCCATAAAAGGGAAATGGACAGTAACACAATAATAGTAGGGGAATTTAATACCCACGTTTACAAATGGACAGCTCATCCAAAATGAAACAAAATAAAGAAACACGAGCTTTAAATGACACATTAGACAAGATGGACTTAACTGGTATTTATAGGACATTCTGTCCAAAAACAACAGCATACACTTTCTTCTCAAGTGCTCATGGAGTATTCTCCAGGATAGATCATTTTTTGGGTCACAAATCAAGCCTGGGTAAATTTAAGAAAATTGAAACTGTATCAATATCTTTTCTGACCACAATGTTATGAGACTAGATATCAATTACAGGAAAAAATCTGTAAAAAATACAACACATGGAGGCTAAACAATACACTACTTAATAACGAAGAGATCACTGTAGAAATCAAAGAGGAAATCAAAAAACACCTAGAAATGAATGACAATGAAAACACGGTGACCCAAAACCTATGGGATGCAGCAAAGCAGTTCTAAGAGGGAAGTTTATAGCAATACAATCCTACCTTAAGAAACAAGAAACATCCCAAATAAACAAACTAACCTTATATCTAAAGCAATTAGAGAAAGAAGAACAAAAAACCCAAAGTTAGCAGAAGGAAAGAATCATAAAGATCAGATCAGAAATAAAACAAAAAGAAATGAAGAAAACGATAGCAAAGCTCACTAAAGCTAAAAGCTGCTTCTTTGAGAAGATAAACAAAATTGATAAACCATTAGCCAGACTCATCAAGAAAAAAAGGGAGAAGACTCAAATCAATAGAATTAGAAATGAAAAAGGGGAAGTAACAACTGACACTGCAGAAATACAAAGGACCATGAGAGATTACTACAAGCAACTATATGCCAATAAAATGGACAACTTGAAAGAAATGGACAAATTCTTAGAAATGCACAATCTTCTGAGGTTGAACCAGGAAGAAATAGAAAATATGAGCAGACCAATCATAAGCACTGAAATTGAAACTGCGATTAAAAATTTTCCAACAAACTAAAGCCCAGGACCAGATGGCTTCACAGGCGAATTCTATCAAACATTTAGAGAAGAGCTAACATCTATCCTTCTCAAACTCTTCCAAAATATAGCAGAGGAAGGCACACTCCCAAACTCGTTCTATGAGGCCACCATCAACCTGATACCAAAACCAGAAAAAGATGTCACACAAAAAGAAAACTACAGGCCAATATCACTGAAGAGCATAGATGCAAAAATCCTCAACAAAATACTAGCAAACAGAATCCAACAGCACATTAAAAGGATTATACACTGTGATCAAGTGGGGATTATCCCAGGAATGCAAGGATTCTTCAATATATAAAAATCAATCAATGTGGTACACCATATTAACAAATTGAAGGAGAAAAACCATATGATCATCTCAATAGATGCAGAGAAAGCTTTTGACAAAATTCAACACCAATTTATGATAAAAACCCTGCAGAAAGTAGGCATAGAGGGAACTTTCTTCAACATAATAAAGGCCACATATGACAAACCCACAGCCAACATTGTCCTCAAGTGTGAAAAACTGAAAACATTTCCACTAAGATCAGGAAAAAGACAAGGTTGCCCACTCTCACCAATATTATTCAACATAGTTTTGGAAGTTTTAGCCACAGCAATCAGAGAAGTAAAGGAAATAAAAGTAATCCAAACCGAAAAAGAAGAAGTAAAGTTGTCACTGTTTGCAAATGATATGATACTATACATAGAGAATCCTAAAGATGCTACCAGAAAACTACTAGAGCTAATGAATGATTTGGTAAAGTAGCAGGATACAAAATTAATGCACAGAAATCTCTTCCATTCTTATGCACTAATGATGAATAATCTGAAAGAGGAATTAAGGAGACACTCCCATTTACCACTGCAACAAAAAGAATAAAATACTTAGGAATAAACCTACCTAAGGAGACAAAAGACCTGTATGCAGAAAACTATAAGACACTGATGGAATAAATTAAATATGATACAAACAGATGGAGAGATATACCATGTTCTTGGACTGGAAGAATCAACATTGTGAAAATGACTATACTACACAAAGCAATCTACAGATTCAGTGCAAGCCCTATCAAACTACCAATGGCATTTTTCACAGAACTAGAACAACAAATTTCACAATTTGTATGGAAACACAAAAGACCCTGAATAGCTACAGCAATCTTGAGAAAGAAAAACGGAGCTGGAGGAATCAGGCTCCTGGACTTCAGACTATAATACAAAGCTACAGTAATCAAGGCAGTATGGTACTGGCAGAAAAACAGAAATATAAATCAATGGAACAGGATAGAGAGCCCAGAGATAATCCCATGCACATATGGTCACTTTACCTTTGATAAAGGAGGCAAGAATATACAATGGAGAAAAGACAGCCTCTTCAATAAGTGGTGCTGGGAAAACTGGACAGCTACATGTAATAGAATGAACACACTTCTTAACACCATACACAAAAATACACTCAAAATGGATTAAAGACCTAATTGTAAGGCCAGATATTCTAAAACTCTTAGAGGAAAACATGGGAAGAACGCTCTTTGACATAAATCACAGCAAGATCCTGTTTGACCCACCTCCTACAGAAATGGAAATAAAATCAAAAATAAACAAATGGGATCTAATGAAACTTCAAAGCTTTTGCACAGCAAAGGAAACCATAAACAAGATGAAAAGACAACCCTCAGACTGGGAGAAAATATTTGCAAATGAAGCAGCTGACAACAGATTAATCTCTAAAATACACAAGCAGCTCATTCAATTCAATATCAAAAACACAAAAAAACCAATCCAAAAATGGGCAGAAGACCTAAATAGACATTTCTCCAAAGAAGATATACGGATTGCCAACAACCACATGAAAGGATGGTCAACATCACTAATCATTAGGGAAATGCAAGTCAAAACTACAATGAGGTATCACCTCACACTGATCAGAATGGCCATCATCAAGAAATCTACAAACAGTAAATGCTGGAGAGGGTGTGGAGAAAAGGGAACCGTCTTTCACTGTTGGTGGGAATGTAACCTGATACAGCTACTCTAGAGAACAGTATGGAGGTTCCTTAAAAAACCAAAAATAGAACTACCATATGACCCAGCAATCCTACTACTGGTCATATACACTGAGAAAACCATAATTCAAAAAGAGTCATGTACCACAGTACTCATTGCAGCTCTATTTACAATAGCCAGGACATGGAAACAACCTAAGTGTTCATCTTCAGATGAATGGATAAAGAAGATGTGGCACATATATACAATGGAATATTACTCAGCCATAAAAAGAAATGAAATTGAGTTATTTGTAGTGAGGTGGATGGACCTAGAGTCTGTTATACAGAGTGAAGTAAGTCAGAAAGAGAAAAACAAATACCGTATGCTAACACATATATATGGAATATTAAAAAAAAAAGAATGGTTCTAATGAACATAGGGGCAGGACAGGAATAAATATGCAGTTGTAGAGAATGGACCTGAGGACACAGGGAGGGGGAAGTGTAAGATGGGATGAAGTGAGAGAGTGGCATGGACATATATACCCTACCAAATGTAAAATAGATAGCTAGTGGGAAGCAGCCGCATAGCACAGAGAGATCAGCTTGGTGCTTTGTGACCACCTAGAGGGGTGGGATAGGAAGAGTGGGAGGGAGACACAAGAGGGAGGGGATATGGGGATATATATATATATATATATATATATATATATATATATATATATACATATAGTTTATTAACTTTTATATACAGCAGAAAGTAACACAATATTGTAAAACAATTATACTCCAGTAAAGATCTTAAATAAAAAAGTATTCCTGCACCTTGTTTGGGGAGATGTTGGCTAAAGACCTTAGAAACTTAATATTGGACGAAGGACTCTTGCTCCACTATGTGGTTGACTTGCTCATAGCGAGCCCTACATATGATAAATGTCTACAAAATACCATCAGAACCCTGAATTATTTAGCTAATTGTGGATATAATGTCCCCAGAAAAAGACCCAGATATGCAAACAGCAAATCTCTTATCTGGGCTTTGTCCTCTCCCAAGGATAGCGGGATCTTTTGCCTGACAGAAAGCAGGTAATTGCAGGCTAGAGTGCCAAACAGCCTTTGAAACAATAAAAAAGAAGGTAGTCTCATCACCGGCTTTGGGACTACCGGACTTAAAGACACCTTTCAAAGTGTATGTCCATGAGAGACAAGGCATAAGCCTTGGGGTGTTAATTGAAACTCTGGGGAATATCCTTCCACCCACTGCCTACTTCTCAAAACCACTATAACAGACTGTTAAGGGGTGGCCTCCTTTCCTTCGAGCTGTAGCAGCCACTTGGGATATACTTCAGGAAGGTGAGAAGTTTACCCCGGGGCAAACCACCACTGTGAACACTGTGTATGTTCCTCACCGTGTCCTTTCTTTGCTGGAACAGAAAGCCGGCTATCAGCTGACTTCCTGGAGAATGGGAAAGTACCAAGCCATTCTCCTGGACAATCCCAACATAAGACTTCAAGTCACTTCAGCCCTAAACCCAGACACATTGCTCCCGATGGATGTTGTACAATCCCCAGAGCCTGACTCCTATACGTCATCGAGCTACTGTATTCTAGCAGACCAGACACAATGGACCAACCCTTGGCTGAGCCAGATATGGAATTGTTCACCGATGGAAGCAGCTTCGTGGACCAAGGTAGGCAACGTGCCGGGTATGCAGTGGTAACACTTAAAAGGATCGTTGAAGCAAAAGCCCTGCCCCCAGGAAGCTCAGCTCAGAAGGCAGAAATCATTGCTCTGACAGGAGCCCTGCTCCTTGCTAAAGGGAAGTGAGTAAATATATACACAGATTCCCACTATGCATTCTCATTGGTGCATGCTCAGGGGGTGATCTGGAAAGAAATGGGGCTTCTCACTTCAAACAATAAAGACATAAAACATGCTTCTGAAATCCTGTCACTATTAGAAGCGGTCCATAAGCCCTCACAAATGGCTGTAATGCACTGCCCAGGCCACCAGAAGGGCGAGACTCATATAATAAAAGGCAATTGATTAGCTGACCAAGCTGCAAAGAAAGCAGCAAAGGAAGGTGATTATCAAGCCATGATTGGGTCACTTCTCCCACAGATCGACTTGTCAAAATATCAGCCAGTGTATTCAGAAAAGGACAAGGAGAGGACCAAAGAGTGGGGTTTCACTTTGACCATAACTCACCTGGCTGGAAATGTAATGCACAAGGAACTGTTTTGATTCCTGAGGCCCTCTTGGACACTGTGCTGAAGCACATTCATGACAGTACACGTCACGGGAGAGATGCCTGCAATGGATTCAAAAGGATATACTTGGACCTCACCTACAAAAGACCATCCAGTGAGTCACACGGAATTGCATGATTTGTGCTAAAAATAACCCCCAAACTGCTGTCAGACCTTCCCAAATGGGGAGCCAGCCCAAAGGGACCTGCCCCACCGAGGACTGGCAAATAGACTTTACTCAAATGCCTCGAGTTGCAGGAAACTTCAGATACCTGCTGGTGTGTGGACACTTTTTCAGGATGGGTGGAAGCATATCCCACACAAACAGAAAAAGCCTCCAAACTGGTTAAAGTCCTCCTTAAGGAAATTATTCCCCGGTTTGGACTGCCTAACACCCTTCAGAGTGATAATGGACCTGCTCTTTTCTCTAGCATAACCCCAAAAGTGTGTAAAGTGCTGCAAATTGATTAGAAGTCACATTCACCCTGGAGACCACAATCAACAGGAAATAGTGAGAAAATGTATCATACATTGAAAAGGAGCATTGCTAAAACATGGCAAGAAGCTAATTTAACTTGGGATAAGGCATTGCCAGTTGCCCTGCTGTGGATCAGAGTGGCTCCCAGAAGCAGGCTTAAATTAAGCCCCTTTGAAATATTGTATGGCAGGCCGTTCCAGGTGTCTGCCTGGACAGGGGAATCTGTAAATGCTCTGAAAGACCTAGCTGTTTCTAATTATGTTAAAGCTTCAGGCACTCTGCTAACCTCTGTTCATGAGTTTGCTTCCAGCAGATCTGCCTATCCAACTGAAGTACCCTACATCATCTCCGACCCGGAGATCAAGTCCTCCTTAAAACCTGGAGAGAACAAAGACCTGGGCACCAGCTGACTGCAAGGTAGACAGGACCACACGTGGTATTACTCACCATGCCTTCATCTGTCAAATTGGCTGGGATAAAGCCTTGGATTCTTCACACTTGCATTAAACCTGCACCACCATCATCTAAAATGACACAACTCCTGAGAGGCTTGGAGAGCAGTGGGTTTGTGAACCTTTAGAAGACCTAAGGTTGCTCTTCAAAAAGGATAGGTGTTGAGACTGCAGTTTCTTTACAGCTTGAGAAGGGTGGGTCAATCTACTTGTTTAATCCTGTTCTACTGAACAACAGAGCATCAGGTTCAAATAATTGAGAGTTGTACTATTTACTAAAAATTCTGTAACTGAGCAGGACCCTATGGGGCCTTCCTGGGACAGACCTTCCCCCATGTCCCCTGCTTTAGCTGCTCTCTGAAGTACATAGATAATAGTATTTGATGCAAATTTCCTGAGTTGTTTTGCAGATGTGAAAATCCCTCACCAAATGGAAGATATTAACTACTTGATGACCAGAAGCACATAACCCCAGGCTTCCTGGAGCCTAAAGACTGATAAAGTTAACCCCTTTGACACCACCCTGCTGCCTTACCATCAGCCAATCAGAGAACTGTTCACGGTCTGATCACCCCCTCAACCTGGCTTTTAAAAATGCTTTGCTGAAACCCTTCGGGGAGCTCAAGGCTTTTTAAGGCATGAGCCACTTTGTGTCCTTGCATGGTCTTGCAATAAACCTTTCTCTGCTCCAAACTCTGATGTTTCAGTTTGTTTGGCCTCACTGTGTGTCCAGCACATGAACTTGCATTAACAATTCTAAGAATTATCCCCTGCCCAAGGCTGATCAGTTGCATTCTACAATCACCCTTCATTACCCCTACACAGCAGGAAGTAGCCAAGAGTGGTCATCATCCCTTTTCCCCACAAGATTGTGGAATGGACATTGACAGTGGGGAATTGAGACAGGGAAGAGGGAAATCTGACTCCATGTTGGATCTGTTTCTTTTACTTTAACCTTTGCTTTCTGTTGCTTTTGTTATTATAATCACTAAAAGGATGCTGTCTATAGCTGTAAGCATACATAATGACCTGTCACAGGGAACCCTGCCCAGCTATGAATGGCTGCAGAAAAGAAGAAATTAGCACATCCCCTCCCTGATGAGGGCCAAGAAAGGAGATATCTTACAAGACTAATGGCCTTTTACTTTATTTCCTCACCACTTCTCCCTCTCTGTTCTATAAGAGAAACTGGCATCCAGCCTCCAATCAGATGGTTTTTGGGGACACTAGTCTGCCATCTTCTCCATCTGCCATCTTCTCCATCTGCCATCTTTCCGAATAAAATCATTATTCTTTTGCCTCAACACCTCATCTCCCACTTTATTGACATGTCGTGCAGCAAGCAGAGTGAGCTTGGACTCAGTAAGAGCCCAAGTCACATCTCAGCTGGTTTGCTGGGCTCCTGGATCCCAGCTCCCTAGAAGGTCACAACATGGAAAGGTTACTCAGGGTAGGAACTGCCGCTCCCTCATCTGTGTCCTTGTCTCATCTTCATTGCAGCCCCAGGACTCAAGACGTGTTTCCTCAGTTTTGGAGATGAGGTAACAGTGATTAACAGTAGTGAAGTGGCCGGCCCAAGAGCACTCAGCCCATGCTGGCAGAGGAAGGACCCTGCACCTACTCTGCAGGAGCCAGAGCCTGCCTGGCCCAGTCAGGACTCCCTGGGAGGGAGATTCACACTCTGCAGACCCTTTCCTGCCTGGTTGAAGAGCTACCTCCTCACCACGGCCTCCCCACAGCTTAGAATCCCTCCCTTAGCAAAGAAGGGGCTGCTGTGAACAGCTCACATCATGGGCTGGGCCACGCACCCTAACTGTCAAGGTTCAAGCAGGATAACCATTTATTCTGCAAAGTGAAGCTTGGCTTACCTGAGGGGTTCTTCACCGAGTGTGGTCCTGGCTGGGGTCATTCATGTGGCTCCACTCAGCTGGGATCCCAGGTGGACAGGAACATTCTAGAAGACTTCATCCACATGTCTGATGCCTCTGCGGAGGTGACTGGGGCTCTTGTAGCCATCTGGCTCCCTCTGTTCATGGAATCTCAGCATTTATACTCCAGACCAAGATTCACTACATGGCAACTGGGTCCCAAGAAGGAAAACGCAGAGACTGCAAGGCCTGTTAACCTGGGTTTGTACATTATGTGGTGTTCCTTCCATCACGTTATATTGGTTAAAGCAGGTCACAAGCCTGGCCAAGATTCGAGGAATGGGGCCCAGCCTTCACACTCCTGAGGAATGGGGTAGAAACGGGAGGGATTGTTGGTGGCCAGCTTTGAAGAGACATTCGCAGCCAGATGAGGGTAGCGTGACTGACCTTATGTTTAAAAAGAAAATGTCCTTATCAACAAAATATGCATATTCACATGTTTACAAGTGAAATGACTTAATGTCTGGGGTCTGCTTCACAACCATCCAGGAAAAATGTGAAAGACATGAAACAGGGTTGGCAAATATCAAGAATCATGAAAAAAATTGTTGATGGGCATAGGGTGTTCATTATACTTTCTCTCTATTTTTGTAAATGTTTAAAAATTTTCCACTATAAGGTGCAAAAAAAAATCCAGCAAACTAGTAAAGCTGAAGAGGTTGGGAGGTAGGAGGCAGTGTCTCTACAGTGCCGTGGACTCAAGGGGGGCTGAGCTGGGTCACCTCCCTGGCTTCTCCTACCTCTAATGGGGGGAGGGCATCCCACCAGCAGCCCAAAGAGTTCAGGAGAAAGAGGAAGGGGTTGCAAGCCTTGGGTACATTCAACAAAGGTGGGGGCATGCATGAGGAGAGGAGCGGGGGGGTGGGCGGGCAGCAGGAGGGTAACACCCACCTCACCCCCACCTCCCGACACCTCATGCCCTGCTCCAATCTCTCCATCCTCCTGGGCATCAACCTGCCGGGCCCACGGGCAGCCACCCCGTACTGTTCTGCCCACCCTTGTGCTTCTGAGCTTGAGGCAGCCTCTGTGCACCTGAACAGCTCATCTCAGCTCTCTGCCAGCTCATCTCAGGAGAAAGCTGTAGCTCCGACACCCGGTCCCCAGGTCCTGGTTCCCACACAAGGTCCCTGCAGACAGCTATGGTCAGTGAAAAAAACATTTGTTTTCTAAAAATGCCACATGACGTCAAGCCCTCTCCTGGGCCTCAGGGATGCAGCAGTGAATAGTGGTCTCTGCTGTCATGGATCTTATATTTAGGGGCACAAGATGAGCTTACGGAAGAAGCAACATCTGATGGGAACCAAGGGTGACCAGCTCCTGGAGGTCGAGCATTCAGGGTCCTCTCCACTGAGATTTTCCCAGTTCCTCCTCTTTTGTTTCCAAACCACAAGACCCTCCATGTCATGTAAAGTATGTGTGTGCACGTCTGTGTGTGCATGTGTGTGCAAGAATGTGTGTACATATGTGTGCGGCTGCGTGTGTACATGTGTGCACACGTGTGCATGTGTGTATGCATGCGTGCATGTGTGTGTGTGTGTGTGTGCCTCGATTGTCACTGCTGGTGCCGTTTTGTTTCCCAAAGCAGACGTGAGGCTGAGGGGCAGGAAAGAGCAGCAGAGGTGGAGAGAGCCATTGGTTCTCTCCATCATTTATTCTTGTAAAGTTGCCAAGGTTCTCCTGGGTCCTGAGACTACGGAAGGGAAATCTTGGCCACTGTCTTGTCAGAACTGACAGCTCTTGGCTGCTGACTCCAAGCTGGGGTTTTCTGCCTTTTCCAGAGAAAATATCCTCTTCCTCTGACGCTCACTTTGTTCTTTGAATTCACATACAAAGCCTTTCACCAGTGAAGAGAAAAGCAAAACTCTCCAGGGAGAGAAAGCCGACACCCACCTGGAGATGGCTGGTGTGCAAAGCCCTGAACATCTGGCCATGGAGTCAGAAAGACTGTTCCTCACTGGCCAAACCACCTTGGGAGAGCTGCTAAACCTCTCTGAGGCATATTTTCCTCACTTCCAGAACAGGGTGTTGTCAGAGTTGGATGAGGTCATGTCTTAGAGAGCTAGGAGCTGAGGGGTCCTCAGATGTCACCAGTTCCTCCCATCCTGGCCCAACTCTGGTCTCAGCTACCCTTCCTGCCTCATCTTTTCTTCTGCAAAGCAGGGTTTACTCTCCTGCCCCAGAGCCCCACCCATCTGAGAAGCCCAGAAGACACACATGGCCCAGACCCTCAGTGAAAGTGGCCAGCATGGACCAGTTCTAGAAGCCCAGCATGCACTGCCATCTGGAGGGGGGCACTTCCAAAAATGCAGACATTGGAAACAATGTGTGATTCTAAACAGGTCCCATTAAGTGCATGGCTAATAAGAAACCCTTGCTCTGGGTACTGGTTTTACTTCCCTTTTTCCATTAGGGTCAGAAAAGCTTTGTTCTACAAAGGATCTAAAGTGAGTTTCTTGAGTAAAGGGTTTTCTTTCCCTTGAGAGCCATGGGATTCAACAGGATGAAGTGGAGCCAGAGAGGGGAACCGCAGGACATCTGTGAAAAGTACAGAGACTGTCAATGGGGAGACCTTTCGTAGAACTCGCAATGTTCAAAATCATGCCTGTATCTTAGACTGCTGCTCCAAACCCTCCACCCCAACCCCAACTCGAACCCCAGGGTGAGCAGAAACTCACACAGAGCCCCTTAACAGAGAAGCTGGGGGACCTGGACACAGTGCCTTGCACTATGAGAGCTGGGAGGGTGATGGAGGAGCCGGGAAGGAAGAGTCGGACAGCCCACCCCAGGAAGGACTTGCCTTCTAAACTTTCCCTCCCAAGAAAAATGGAAGACTGACAAGGCATTTTGCCAGCAGGGGCCAAGCATGGGGCAGGACAGATGCTGGTTGAGACTCTGGTCTCTCAAGCCAGACCCAGTACTGCCACTTACTAGCTGTGTGACCTTGGGTAAGTTACACAACATCTCTGTTCCTGGGTTTCTTCACTTGTAAAATAACAGATTTAGGTATATGAATACAAGCACAGCCTCTAGGTAGCCATTATCGCAATTTCAGAGTCAAGGGGCAGGAGAAGTTATAATCTAGGAGCTCCTGTGAGCTGCCTCATTCTCTTCCTATGAGCCATCCATTACGGATTCTAGGAGAAGCTGGGTCCAAAAATGGGTCCTAGACTGACCCTTCCTGGGAGAAGAAAGGTGAAAAACGGCTGGGGATGCCACCAAGCCAGCATGCCAGGGGACTCAGTTTGGTCAAATAGAATTTAAAACTGACATCCCTGGGGGGAAATACCTAATACAGACACACATGGAACAAGCAGAGTGTCTGAGGTCACAGGGAAGGGAGTGGGCTGGGCCGGAGCGGGGGGGTGGTGCTGCTGTGTGCTGAGTCCTCCCAGGAGGACCATCTCAGGTGGAAGGACAGGGAGGACAGTAGCCCTGAGCACGTCTAGGAGCCCCAGCTTGAGGCAGTGAGGGGTGTGGTCAACCCCAGGCCCCGAAAGAGGCCATCTGGCTGCCATTTCTGGCTTCACCACATGGCCTTGGGCTCAGGACGGTGCTCTGGAAAGCTGGAGGAGATAAACATACACAAATCATAGAGCTGTGAGGATTAGTGACAAAACATAGACTTACAGCAGTGCCTCCTGCTAGGTGAGATGGATCGGTAGCTGCTGTTGTTTCTATGATTTGCCTGTTGGTTAGGTTTGGTGATACATTTTCTCATCATAGGAAAGTCAGGCAATGGGTGGAAGAATTTTCTTATCCTCACGTCTCTTTTCCTCCCCTTTTCCTGAAGACAGTGTGACCCCGTGAGGAGCGCCAGGGGCATTTATAGCCCATCTTGGGGACGTGGACACCGCAGACACCTGAAGACCCAGACAGAGAGGGTGCACCTGCCTGAGGACCAAAGGGAAGTCCCCATCACCACTGCCTTCTCTAGAAACAATGGCATGAGACAGGTGTGGGCATCCCCACTTTACACACGCGGAGAATGAGCCCAGAGAGCTTCTGGCTCTTATGCAAGATCACACAGTTAGGGAACAGTGGAGCCAGGCCCTGGCTCTCCCCCTCCCCCACTCCTGCCTCACCAGCACCAGCAGCCATGGTAAAGTACAAGGACCCTCTCCAGACCTCTTGAATCAGAACCTCTGGGTAATTTTGAGGCAGCTCCAGTTTGAAACCCACTAGAGATGAACTAGCACACTAGGGAAGTGCTCATGGCCAGAGCAGAAAAACCCAACAACACAGGAATCTAAAGACCCAGGCTCAAGGCTAGAAGGCCTGAGAGCTTCCCTAGATGCACAGGGACCAAATATGCAGGCTCAGAGATGAGAGGGTGGGAAGGCAGGAAGAAATGACAAGACTGAGTGATGTTAGAGCATGTGGCACACCCACTCAGGCTCAGTGGTCCTTCCTGGTGGCTGGACTAGAACAGGAGGGATGAGTGGACATCAGCTGAACTGAGATCTGGCTTGGGCGGGCGGTTTCTGGGATCCAGCCCTGACTCTCCCTCATTGCCCTTGGGGAGATCGCTTCTCTGCAGGAGGGGGGGCTAGCAGAGAGTGTTACCAGGGATAACATCATAAAACACATAGGGCCTGCTTAGCCATCAGCGGCCACTGCATCTAGAAAAAGACACTATAGTAAGTCCCCTGTATATGAACCTTCAAGTTGCGAATTTTCAAAGGTGCAAATGTGCATTCCATCCACGTCAGGCGGGAGTGACATGGCAGCTTGCCCTCCATCTCCTCTGGCTGACGATCTTTCAGCGCTACCATCTCCCACCTCCTCTCCCTCCTCCAGTCAGTAACGCCTTCTTGCCTGTTTACCCAATGCCAGGCCCTGTATGCCAGCTGCTGTACCATACTGCTGTACTTTTAAAGATACTGTAAGATTAAAAATATTTTCTTTATTTTTTGTGTTTGTTTCTTACATATCATTTGTGTGATATGTACTATGACAGTACAGTACTATATAGCCGGTTGTGTTAGTTGGGTACCTAGGCTAACTTTGTTGGACTTATGAATGCACTCTCGGAGTAGAACACGTTCATGTGGAGGGGACTTACTGTATTGAGTTTTCAAATGAGCATCACAGTGGCGGTGGCACGCTGGGTTGTGGGCTTGAAATAGGAGCGCTCCAGAGAAACCAGGGTGGCGGGAGAGGAGGATGCGCTCACCTCCCCGTCACAAACACATCAAAAGTACAACTACATGTAAAATAACTCTCACTGAAATCAACATGAAACTTAGCAAGACAGCTCTTCTACAACCAAGCCTATATTTAAAGATCCACATGGGGCTTCCCTGGTGGCGCAGTGGTTGAGAGTCCGCCTGCCGATGCAGGGGACGCAGGTTCGTGCCCCGGTCCAGGAGGATCCTACATGCCGTGGAGCAGGCTGGGCCCGTGAGCCGTGGCCGCTGGGCCTGCGTGTCCGGAGCCTGTGCTCCGCAATGGGAGAGGCCACAACAGTGAAAGGCCCGCGTACCGCAAAAAAAAAAAAAAAAAAAGGATCCACATGAAAGCTGGTAGGAAGGGAGGAGAAGCATACTCCTGGTGAGGGACCCAGAAGAGGAGAGGATACCACTGGTGCTGGGATCCTCCCTGGGGAGTGAGGGGTCTGAGCCACATATAAGGCACCCCAGCCCCGGGTTTAACACTGGCAAGATAAGCTCCTTAGCTGGTTTGAAAAGAACCTGTAAGAAACGGAGACTCAGCTCTTGGAGAGCACACACATAGACTTGCTCACTCCCAGTCACAGCATGGAGGCAGCAGATGGAAAACTGCCTGGGGCTCTGGCTGGCTTGCCAGGATCACCCCAGTGCACCCCCCAGCCCATACCAGCCTCCTGTTCCAGTCCCTCTAGCTCCAGAGCTGTTCTCCGCTAGGGCAAAGGCTGCCATTGCCAATGAGAGTGTGCCCATTTGGAGGGAACAGAGCCAGCTTGGACCCCAGCCTCTGACCAGCGTGGAGACAGCCATCGCCAGTACACATGTCCCTGCCCACCTCTGGCAGGAAGGAAACTAGCTCCAGCGCAGAGACTGACATCACTGGCAGGAGTGAAACCAGCTCAATAGTGTGGCCCCAACCTCTCCAGCCCTGACCCAGCCTCTAACCAAGGCATGCACACCAACTAAAAAAGTGAAACCAACGCAGAAGTGCAGCCCCAAGCCCTCAGGCCCTGGCCATAACCCAAACCAAGGCAGAGACTGCCATCACACTCAGCAGAAAATCAGCTCCCTCAGGGCTCCTGCTGCAATGCCTTGGGCCCTGACCCCACCCCCGATAGGGTAATCACAGCCACTGAGCATAGCAGAAGCCCAGCTCACACCTGCATCTGGCTCTAGCCCCTCTAAGTCCAGCCCCACCTCCCACCAAGGTAGTGACTACCAGCACACCCCAAGGGAAGATACATGCTGTGCCCACTTCAGACCCAGCTCTCCCTTCAAAGCCGCTGGTCACGTGCAGACCACACAGGGATGCTCCCACACAACGATACATGTGCAAGACCAGGATAGGTGACTGTTTCACCTAATTTCATAGAGACAGGGAGAGGTAAACAAAATAAGATAGAAGAATATGTTTCAAATGAAAGAACAAGAAAACAAACCTGAAAAAAAAATCCCTAGCGAAACAGAGATAAAAAATTAACCTGATAAAGAGCTCAAAGTGATAAGAAGAAGAATGCTAACTGAACTGGGGAAAAGAATAGATGAACACAGTGACAATTTTAATAAACCACTAGAGAATAATTTAAGAAACAGAGATGAAGAATAAAGTAACTAAAACGAAATATACACTAGAAGGAATTAACACCAGATTAAGTGGTACAGAAAAATGCATAAGTGATCTGGAAGATAGAATAACGGAAATTGCCCATTTAGAACAATGAAAACAAAACCAATTTTAAAAAAATAAGGATAGTTTAAGGGACCACTGGGACAACATCAGATGTACTAATATTCACATTATAGGGATCCCAGAAGGTGGAGAGAGAGAGAAAGGAGTAAAAATGTATTTGATGAAATCATGGCTGAAAATTTTTCCTAAGCCTGAAGAAGGAAACAGATTTGCAGGTACAGAAAACACAAAAGATCCCAAACAAGATGAACCCAAGAGTCCCACAGCAAGACATATCATAATTCAAATGGCAAAAGTTAAAGGGAGAATTCTAAAGGCAGCAAGAGAAAAACAGAGTCATATACAAGCCCATAAGGCTATCAGTTGATTTTCTGCAGAAATATTGCAGGCCAGAAAGGAGTGGCATGATAGATTCAAGTCCTGAAAGGGAAACACCTACAACCAAGACTACTCTACAGTAAGTCTCCTACATACGAACAAGTTCCATTCTGAGAGCCCGTCCTTAAGTCCAATTTGTTCGTAAATCCAACAAAGTTAGCCTAGGTACCCAACTAACACAATCAGCTATATAGTACTGTAAAGTAATAGGTTTATAATACTTTTCACACAAATAATGTGTAAGAAATAAATACAAAGTAATAATAAAGAGAACATTTTTAATCTTACAGTACAGTACCTTGGAAAGTGTGGTAGTGCAGTACAACTGCTGGCACACAGGGGCTGGAATCAAATGAACAGGCAGGAAGAGTTACTGACAGGAGGAGGGAGAGGAGGTGGGAGATGGTAGAGCTGAAGGATCCTCAGCAATAGGAGAGAGAGGGCAAGCTGCAATGTCACCCATACCTGATGCTGATGGCACAGGTTCTGGTTCCTTGCTGGATTCAATTCTACCTACCCTCTTGAAGAAATGATCCAGTGATGTCTGGGTAGTAGCTCTACTTTTCTCATCATAGATGACACAGTAGCACTGGATTGCACTCTGAACAGCTGCTGTAACCTTTGTGTATCGTTCTATGTTTGGGTCCTGTGCCTCAAAAACTAACAGTGCCTCCTCAAGTCAAGAAAACCCCCGTGCCATTTCCTGTGTTGTGAATCTCTTTGGTTCTTCAGTTACTTCTTCTTCCTCTTGTCACTCTTCATCCTTTTTCTGGGCCTCCAATTCCATCAGGTCTTCATTAGTAAGCTCCTTGTGTTGCACAGCAAGGAGTTCAATGAAATTGTCTTCTTGCAGATCTAGATCCAGCTTCTTGCTGAGGGTCACTGAAGTTGCTGAAGCCTCTTTGGACTCCTCATCCACCTTCTCAAATCCACAAAAATTATGAACAAACTGCACGCAAAAGTTCTTCCAGGGCTTCCCTGGTGGCTCAGGGGTTGAGAGTCCGCCTGCCGATGCAGGGGACACAGGTTCATGCCCCAGTCCAGGAAGATCCCACATGCCGCGGAGCAGCTGGGCCCGTGAGCCATGGCCGCTGAGCCTGCGCGTCCAGAGCCTGTGCTCCACAACGGGAGAGGCCACAACGGTGAGAGACCCGTGTACCGCAAAACAAAAACAAAAACAAAACAAAACAAAAAAGTTCTTCCAAAGCCCATTCATGGTGACAGCCATAAAGTCACGCCAAGCAAAGTCAATGTTTTTTATGGCCTTGTAGATGTTATAGTTGCTCCAAAATTGTCACAAGGTTGCTAGAGTTATCAAAACAGTATGGTAACTGGCACAAAAACAGACACATAGATAAGTGGAACAGAACAGAGAACCCAGAAATAAACCCATGGCACATATGGTCAATTAATCTATGAAAAAGGAGGCAGAAATATGCAGTGGGGAAAAGGTAATCTCTTCAATAATTGGTGCTAGGAAAACTGGACAGCTACACGTAAAAGAGTGAATTCGAAAATTATCTCACACCACATACAAAAGTAACCTCAAAAAGGATTAAAGACCTAAATGTAAGACTGGAAACCATAGAACTCCCAGAAGAAAACATAGGCAGTACGACCTTTGAGATAAGTCTTAGTGATATTTTGGGGGGATCTGTCTCCTCAGGCAAGGAAAATAAAAGAAAAAATAAACAAATGGGACCTAGGTAAAATTAAAAGCTTTTGCACAGTGAAGGAAATCATTGACAAACCGAAAAAACCTACTGAATGGGAGAAAATATTTGCAAATGGTATGTCTGATAAAAGGTTAATATCCAAAATATAGAAAGAGTTCATACAGCTCAATATAAAAAAAACAACCCAATCAAACATGGGTAGAAGACATTTTTCCAAAGCAGACATACAGATAGAAAACAAGTGCAGGAATAGATACTCAACATCACCAACCATGAGGAAATGCAAATCAAAACCACAATGAAATATTACCTCACACCTGTCAAAATGGTCTTGTCAGAAAGACAACAAATAACAAATGTTGGTGAGGATGTGGAGAAAAGAGAACACTAGTGCACTGTTGGTGGGAATGCAAACTGGTACAGCCACTATGAAAGGAGTATGGAGGTTCCTCAAAAAACTAAAAATAGAATTACTGTATGATTTAGCAATTCCACTTCTGGGTATATATCTGAAGAAAACAGAACCCCCCACACACACTTTTTTTTTTTTTTTTGTGGTACGTGGGCCTCTCACTGCTGTGGCCTCTCCCATTGTGGAGCACAGGCTCCGGACCCGCAGGCTCAGCGGCCATGGCTCACGGGTCCAGCTGCTCCGCGGCACATGGGATCCTCCCAGACCGGGGCACGAACCCGTGTCCCCTGCATCGGCAGATGGACTCTCAACCACTACATCACCAGGGAAGCCCTAGAAACCCTATTTTTGAAAATATACATGTACCCCAGTATTTTTAGCAGCACTATTTACAATAACCAAGATATGGAAGCAATCTAAGGTCCATCAACAGATGAATGGATAAAGAAGATGTGGTATATGTGTACAATGGAATATTACTCCTCGATTTAAAAAAAGAAGAAGAAGAAGAATGAAGTAATGCCACCTGCAGCAACATGGATGGACCTGGAGGGTATTATGCCTAGTGAAGTGAGTCATACAAGGAAGGACAAATACTGTATGTTTTCACCTGTCTGTGGAACTAAAAACTAAAACAAATGAACAAATAAAACAGAAACAGAGAACAACCTAGTGGTTACCAGCAGGGAGAGCTGTGAGGGGAGAAGCAGGATAGAGGAAGGGGATTAAGAGGTAAAAACTACTAGATATAAAGTAAATAAGATACAAGGAGATAATGTAGAGCATAAGAAACATAACCAGTATTTTATAATAACTACAAATTGAGTATAATCTATAAAAATATTGAATCAGTGTTGTATACCTGAAACTAATATAATATTGTAAATCAACTTTACTTCCATTAAAAAACAAAAACATGGGCTTCCCTGGTGGCACAGTGGTTGAGAGTCCGCCTGCCGATGCAGGGGATGCAGGTTCGTGCATGCCCCAGTCCGGGAAGATCCCACATGCCGCAGAGCAGGCTGGGCCCGTGAGCCATGGTCACTTAGCCTGCGCGTCCGAAGCCTGTGCTCTGTAACGGGAGAGGCCACAACAGTGAGAGGCCCACGTACTGCAAAAAAAACCACAAACAAACATAAAAATCATGAGAGCTCCATCCCACCCTAGCAGGTGTCAGCGTGCACACCCCAATCCCAGATGGGAACTGCCATATGTTTTGCCAGAAAAGCTGCAGCTCAGTCTGCTCCTTGATGCCCAGGGAGCCTTGGGCTCCTCCAGCCTCCACGTGAACAGTTCACACCTGTGGGTTGTCTGCTCCATAGCTGGCGGGATTCAGTCTTCTCTCCCCACAAGAGCTATGGAGACATTATAATAAGAGCAACTTCTTGGATATCAGCCATGTGCCAGGCTGGGAACATTGGGGTGAATATGATTCAGTCCCTGCCTCCGAGAGCTGCCAGTCAGGAAATGGAGATACAAAAGTCAATCAGCCATCTCAAGATGGTCTTTGTCAACTAAAAGATGACTACTGAGCAGGGGTCTACTACATGGCAGGCCCAGTGCTGGGCGACCAGGACACAAGCTGTCACGGACTTGCAGACAAGTAATGCAACTGCATGTGATACGCTCTACAAATGCTGTACACAAAAACTACAGTGACAAGGTGGGGTTCCCCAGAGGCAGAGGCATTGGGTCCGCCCCCTTCTGGACCTCATTTTCCCATCCATGGAAATGAGGTGGACTTGGGCTGTTGGCTCTGAGGGCCTAGTAGGCATTCTCCACCAGCACCCCAGGCCTTCTCTGCAGATGGCATTAACATACCCCAAAGCCTAAAACACACTCTCCGCTTGAAGCAGAAGCTCTAATGGCGAGCCCCTAATGTCCAGTAAGTGCTTAACTGCACACTTCTTTCTTCCACCACTGAATAAATAATCAAAATTAAGTCGGCTCTGCCTCTCTGGCTGTCTCTATTCTTTCCATGTTCAAGGCTGTCTCTCCTCTAATTAGTTGTCTTTCATAATGTAGTCTTAATAGTTCAATAAAAGTGCATGATAGGAACATTGGGGGCGGGCAGGGATGCGGTGGTCCTCTGTGCAGTCATCTACCCTCCAGTGGCCAGCTGCTGCTGGGCCACGAGGTCAGAGCTGAATGGCCACCAGGAGAGCCATCACGAATACGCACCTCAGCCAGCAGCGCAGAACCTCGTGTGGAAGAGCAGAGCTGGTTTGGAAGGGCCCCAGGAACAGGATGGGAGGTTTACAGGGTAAAACCAGGTCACCTTTGGGAAGGCTTGCTTGTGTGAGTCATGAGATGGAAAGGCTAAATTCACCCCAAGGGAGCAAGGTCCCACCTCAGTATGCTAGAGGAATCAGGAGGGTGGGCAGCGGCTGCAGTGAGCAGAGGGGCCGGGGGCCGGGCTGGCATCCTTCCACCAACACCACTTCCAAGAGAAAGACAAGACCCTTGTTCTTCACACCACCACAGTCCCATCCCAACCTTGCCCTGCTTTGGGAGAAGGAGGGCAGCTCCGTCCCATACTCAGCCTGTATGGCAGGTATGGGATAAGATGCACATGGACTGGGCACCAAGGTTCATTTCCACACCAGTGGGGGCGGGATGGAAGGGGCACTATGCATTTTTGGAGGCATGGTTAGTAATGGAAACTGTCTTTCCTTGTACCTCTTCTCTGTGCCAAGCCCTGTGCCAGGCACCTGAATGTCCAGTGACTCATGTATTCCTAGCAGTGACTCCACTGGATAGTAGGGATGGAAGACAAGGACTCTGGGGCTCAAAGAGGTGAAGTAATTCATCCAAAGTCCCAGAGAACTTGCTTTATCCTATTCTTTTTCATCACATCATGCTCAGCAAGACAGCAAGGGCTCAGGTGGGGTGAGAGGGCATGGGGATTGCCTTAAATTGCTTGTTCTGAGTTGGAGGAGTGGGAGAAAAGACAGTAAGCACTCACTGACATTTAGGATCCTAAGAGAGAGATTGAGAGGCGTGATATCATCTCTCCATCTTCCCAGTGAGTTGTAAACACTTGGTGAAGATAGTGAGAAAGTTTATGGTGCCAGCAGGAGAAACTAGCCAGAAAGCAGAAGTCCCAGCAAAGCAGGAAACCAAGTTATTGGCCAACACAAAGCGGTCATCTTGGATCATGAAGAGGTGCCTGGAGGGTCTGGGGAGCAGGGGGTAGATGTCCAAGATGAATCAGGACGCTGTGTGTCCGTGAGGCCCCAAGGAGTGGCAGCACCCGGTGTAGATGGACCTTAGCAGCTCTGCAGGGTCGGACAGGACTCCTGAAGTTGAGAGGTGCTACAGAAGGTAAACAGGGAATATACCTGGTGCCTTTAAGTGACAGAGGCTTCCGTGGGACCCAGGGGGAAGGGGCCTGGGAGAGGCAAATGTGATTGCTCAGAACACAGAACACAAGTCCCACTGTGAGGGCAGGAGAAGGAAGAAAGAGGCTGGTGCAAAGGAAGTCTAGCTTTTCAAAAGCAGTTGATGGAGGAGCAAAATTCCACCTAAAATCCCCTCATTCATCCAGGCCTTACATCATTCTACACATACACACTGGGTGTCAGGGTCTGTGCTGGGCCCTGGCTGCAAAAATAAGCATCATTGGATGAGGGAGGTGGGCCAACCACGCAACACAGGAGAGTTGTGAAGGGTCAAGCACAGACCTTGCAGAGGCCCCTGGGGCCAAACCCTGGAGGGTTGATCAGAAGGAAGAAACAGCTCAGAGCTTAGAATCCTCAGGAGCTTAGGGTCCACTGACTGTCTGCAGGGGTCTGCGGAGCCTGGAGGAAGGACAGCTCGTGTAGCCAGGCCTCTGAAGCTAGGCAGGCTTTCCGGCACAGCCTTTATGAAGTCCTTTTAACCAATTTACACGGAAAGGGTTATTATTTTTACTTTTAACTCAGGAAAACTGAGTTCAGTGTGATGCTTAATGCTATGTGTCAACTCAGCTAGGCCACGGTGCACAGATATTTGGTCAAACATTATTCTAGGTGTTTCTGTAAAGGTGTTTTTTGGTTGTGATGAACATTTTAATTGGTGGATTTTGAGTAACACAGATTGCCCTCCATAATGCAGGTGAATCAGTTGAAGGGCATAAGAGAACAAAGATGAAATTCCAAGCAAGAGGGAATACTGCCAGCCAATTTCCTTTGGAATACATACACACACACACACACACACACACACACACACACACACACACACACGTCCTATTGGTTCTGTTTCTCTGGAGAATCCTATCGCACTCAGAGAAGTAAAATACAGTGAAAGTACTGTGCCCAGTGAAGGTACATTCTCTGAGGGGTTTGCATCTGGGACAGCCTGAAGTCCTCTTAGCTGTCCTGTTTCATGGTGAACTATCCACTGACCCTTGGAGAAATGAGAAGAAAGGAAGAAAGAAAATATCATAAATTTAGCCTATTTAGTTAACATAAAAGATTGTCCTTTATTTTGAAATATTATTTTCTTTCTCTTAGTGCCAAAACGCCCTTGGAGAAATGATTAGCTATAGTTAGTAATAGGCAATATTTTTAAATTTTATTTTATATTGGAGTATAGTTGAGTTACAATGTTGTGTTAGTTTCAGGTGTACAGCAAAGTGATTCACTTATACATATACATATATCTATTCTTTTTCAAATAAGGACCTACTGTATAGCACGGGGAACTCTACTTAATATTCTGTAATAATCTAAATGGGAAAAGAATGTGAAATAGTCAACTTTTTTTAAAGTCTTAATTTGGCAAAATTAAGAGTTGGAAATCCTTTCAATCCATCCATTTTTCACTGGTCCCCTCAAAAGCTACAAAGTCTGGGGCTCCAATCCCAGCTGGAGCTCCCCCTCATATGAGTGTGCTGGCTCTGGGCTGTGGGTATTTCAGTAACAGAGACATGCTGAGTACAGGTAATACCAAATACCAGTCACAGTGGAAAAGCAGAGCATCTGTGCCTGAAGAGGGCACAGGCAGCAAATGCCTGGAGGCTTCCTAGGAGTGGGGCCCCTGGGAAGGCTCACCTACCTTTGTAATTCTGCCCGTCTCCTCCAGTCAGTGCTGTTTATACTGACACGGTGTCCCCTATGATACAACAGAGCAAAACTCCACTCCTTTGATGAGCTTGTTCACCTCTCTGAAAATGCACTTCACCTTTGGCCAGTGGGTATTGAATATGGTTAATGACTGAGCCTTGGGCTTCTGTATTTTACAGCTTGTCTCCTCCCAGACTGTGCCCTAGGGTGGATGCTCGTAAAGGACTTCTTGCCAACCTCTCCCCAGTCCTGTGTTCATCTGTCATCTTCTGTTGCATCTCCTGGGATATCCAGGCCTTGCTCCTTTGGGTTCCTAGGACCCTGCAGCACTGGGACTCCCAAAGACCGGCTACCTCACATACACACATGTGCACACACACTCAGAGTATGACACAGGTCAGAGGACGGCACTGCTCAGCAGTGGGGCTCCCTGGACTGGGGGTCAGCTCTGGGCTCCAGCCACGAGGACCAGCTCTGTGACATCTTGCATGTCCCAGACCCTTAAGAAGTCTACAGGTTCTAATATTGCAAATGGAGATCATAATACCTTCTGTAAAGTAAAATATGGCCAAGTAGAAGCCGAATAATAAAAAATGATTTCTTGATGATTCAAAACTTCTTCTCTCTTTTACTTTTGTGGGTGGAAATATCCCCACACCACCCTGCCTTTTGACATCCTACACACAACTTCACACATCGTTGTGACTAAGGGTCATTTTTTCTGAGTTACCACAATGGTGCTGTGCTCTTCCTGGACATTTTGGGGGGCAGTGAGGGGCACCTTTGACCCGCTAAAGGGATGACTGACTGTTACCTTTTTCAGCAGGCTGTCTGGTAGCTGGCCCTACCTGGAGAACCAGGGAAGCCTAGAGGTAGGGTTGCACCAGGAGATTCTTACTTATGGTGAGTAGAGCTGAAGGGCAAACCCCAAAGTGTTGTACAAAAGGAATGTGAATTCAGAGCCTGGTACAACACAAAATTGTGGGGAAATGCAGGTGGGATGTAAGATGGAGTCTGATGGGCAAAAACACTGGAAGAACCACTGAGGCAGACAAACAGCCAGCCCAAGGATGCCCTGAGACCAAGGGGCTGCAGCAGCATTTTAAGATTTCCTGCTCCAGCCAATGTGGATGTGCTGAGTATATTCAAAGGAGCGGAGGCACAGCCGTGCCCATGGGCATAGGGGTTTTCTTTTCTTTTCTTTCCTTTTTTTATGGCCAGTTCATTTTTCCCGACCCTCAGCTAAAGTTGCCCACTGTTGTCTGAATGTCTGTGGGTGGAAAACCCCTCCCCATAATGACCTCCATCACTGTCATCATGCCTTCTACTAATCAGCTGTGAACTGGGGATGAAAGAAATAGAAACTTCTTAGGACTTGGTGTAAAATAGGAAGGACTGGGCTTTGAAGGAGAACTCCAGAGCCTTTCCAAGCTCAACTGCCTGGGTTTTGGTGCATGGCCTTTATGAGAGCAGCTTTGACCACTTGCACACCTGTGATTTTAACTTGAAGCCCTTCTCACCTCCTGGGTCACCACCTGCAGAAAGCATTTACAACATGACTGACAGCGGCCATTTATTGCCCACTCACCATGTGCTAGGTTCTTCACCAGGCCCACCGTAGGCACAATTTCATTTAACTCCTTTCAACAGCTGAATGCTATTGGGCTTCATCATGAGGAAGTAGACTTGGGACAGTTGTGTGACTTGCTCAGGGCCCCACAGCTAGTCAGTGACAGAGGCAGGAGTCAACCCCAGACATTTCTGGCTCCAGAGCCCTTTCATGTTCCTTCCAATAATTCACATGGCCTTCACATGCCCACTGGGCTGATTTGGGGACTGGTAAAATGCTTCACCAAGACCGCTAGTGGATTGAGGGCTTTGCCACAATTCCAGTTAAAGCACTGAGGAGGTTAGATTGATTCACCAATAAATAAATAAATCCATACCTCTGTTGGAAGATTGTATCTACTCAAGCTGAACACATCCAGTCCACTTATAAGCATATTCCTAAAAGATAAGTATGCATACATGCACCAAAGGACGTTTTCAGATGTGGTCATTCCAGCACTGTCTGTAGTACCTCCAAACTTAGAACAACCAAATTTTTGTCACAGGAGCCTGGATATGTAAACTGTGTCTGGTCCTACAATGGGATACCGCCAGCTGTGAAGGTCAACAGACCACAGCTCTACTCAAGAGCATGCACAGAGGCTGCTGCATGGGCCACGGGGCCTCAGGCTGAGATCAGGACCCTAACCTCCTTACGTTGTTCCAGATTTGCACTGTGTCTTCCCCACCAGCCTGGGACCTCCTTGTGGGTAGAGAGCTATCCCTTTCCCCCCACCATTTCACTCTGGACTTAACCAGGTGCCAGTATCTTTGGGAACATTCCTGACTACCCACCCCCCAGATGTCAATGAAATAGAGGACAGAAAAACAATAGAATCCATGAAACCAAAAGTGGGTTCTTGGAAAAGATCAGCAAAATTGACAAACATGTAGGTAGACTGACAAAGAAAAAAGAGAGAAGACACAAATAACTAAAATCAGAAATTCAAGTGGGGACTTTATTTCCAACTTTATGGAAATTAAAAGGAGTATAAGAAAATAGCATGAATAATATACACCAACAAATTAGATAACTTAGATGAATAGACAAATTCCTAGAAATACATAAACTACCAAAAGTGACTCAAGAAGAAATAAAAAATCTGAATAGATGCTGGTTATGGACTGAATTTTGTCCCCCCTCAAAATACGTGTGTTGAAGACCCAGCAGATTAATACAACCTGTAACAAGTAAATAAGATTGAAAAACAATCTCCCAAAGTGTTGCCAAAAATGTGGAAAAATTGGAACCTTCACACATTTCTGGTGGGAATGTAAAATGGTTCAGCCACTGTGGAAAATGGTCTGGCCTTTCCTGAAAACTTTAAACATTAAATTACTGTATCATCCAAAATTCTATTCCTAGGTATATACGTGCCCCCAAAGAACTGAAAACAGATACTGTTACATATATAAGCATATTCATAACACCATTATTCACATAGATTCAAATGTCCATCAACAGATGAATGGGTAAACAAATTGTGGTCTATAGATAAAATGGAATATTATTCAGTCATAAAAATGAATAGAATATTGACAAATGCTACAATGTTGATGAATCTTGAAAACATAATGGTAAGGGAAAGAAGCCAGGCACAAAATGTCATATATTGTGTGATTCTATTTATGTAAATATCCAGAATAAATACATCCATAGAGACAGAAGACGCATTGATTCTTGCCAGTATCTAAGGAGAAGGTGTAAGAAGAAACTGCTTAATGGGCAAGAAATTTGACTTTGGAATGATGGAATTGTTTTTATAGAGGTGGAAGTTATACAGCATTGTAACTGCATTAAATGCCACTGAATTATCCAATTTAAAATGGTTATTTTACTTTTTCTCATTTTTTATTGAAGTATAGTTGATTTAAAATGTGTTAATTTCTGCTGTACAGAAAAGTGACTCAGTCATACACATCTATACATTTTTTATATTCTTTTCCATTATGGTTTATCTCAGGATATTGAATATAGTTCCCTGTGCTATACAGTAGGACCTTGTTGTTTATCCATTCTATATGTAATAGTTTGCATCTACTAACCCCAAACTCCCAGTGCATTAATTTTATTTTCTGTGAATTTCACCTCAATAAACTGTTTTTTTAGAGGGCAACGCAGGAAATCCTTGTGCTGTTGGAACTTGTTCTATACCTCAACTCAGGTGGTGGCTATATGAACCTTTGCATGAGATAACACTCTGTTATCAATGCACATGCACATACACATACATCCACATACACACACAGGTACAAGTAGAACTGGGGAAATCTAATTAAGACTTGTGGATTGTATCAATGCCAATGTCCTGTTAGGATATTGTACTGTAGTTTTCCAAGGGGCTACCTTACAACAAACTGGGTAAAGGGTCCATGGATCTCTCTATATTACCTCTAAAGCTACATGTAAATCTACAATTACCTTAAAAGTTTCAGTGTGAGGTGATACCTTACTGTAGTTTTGATCTGCATTTCTCTAATAATTAGTGATGTTGAACAGCTTTTCATGTGTTTCTTGGCCATCTGTATGTGTTCTTTGGAAAAATGTCTGTTTAGGTCTTCTGCCCATTTTTTGACTGGGTTGTTCATTTTTTTTATATATCGAGCTGCATGAGGTATTTGTATATTTTGGAGATTAATTCCTTATCAGTTGCTTCATTTGCAATCATTTTCTCACATTCTGAGGGTTTTCTTTGTTTTGTTTATGGTTTCCTTTGCTGTGCAAAAGCTTTTAAGTTTAATTAGATCCCATTTGTTTATTTTTGTTCTAATTTTCATTGTTCTAGGAAGTGGATCAGAAAGGATCTTGCTGTGACTTATGTCAAAGAGTGCTCTGCCTATGTTTTTTCTAAGAGTGTTATAGTGTCTGGCCTTACATTTAGGTCTTTAATCCATTTTTAGTTTATTTTTGTGTATGGTGTCAGGGATTGTTCTAATTTCATTCTTCTACATGTAGCTGTCCAGTTTTCCCAGCACAACTTATTGAGGAGGCAGTCTTTTCTCCATTGCATATTCTTGCCTACTTTATCAAAGATAAGGTGACCATATGTGCGTGGGTTTATCTCTGGGCTTTCTAACCTGTTACATTGATCTATCTTTCTGTTTTTGTGCCAGCACCATACTCTCTTGATTACTGTAGCTTTGTAGTATAGTCTGAAGTCAGGGAACCTGATTCCTCCAGCTCCGTTTTTCTTTCCCAAGATTGCTTTTGCTATTCGGGATCTTTTGTGTTTCCATACAAATTGTGAAATTTGTTGTTCTAGTTCTGTGAAAAATGCCAGGGGTAGTTTGATAGGGATTACATTGAATATGTAGATTGCTTTGGGTAGTAGAGTCATTTTCACAATGTTGATTCTTCCCATCCAAGAACATGGTATATCTCTCCATCTATTTGTATCATCTTTAATTTCTTTCATCAGTGTCTTATAATTTTCTGCATACAGGTCTTTCGTCTCCTTAGGTAGGTTTATTCCTAGATATTTTATTCTTTTTGTTGCAGTGGTAAATGGGAGTGTTTTCTTGATTTCACTTTCAGATTTTTCATCATTAGTATATAGGAATGCCAGAGATTTCTGTGCATTAATTTTGTATCCTGCTACTTTACCAAATTCATTGATTAGCTCTAGTAGTTTTCTGGTAGCATCTTTAGGAATCTCTATGTATAGTGTCATGTCATCTGCAAACAGTGACAGCTTTACTTCTTCTTTTCCAATTTGGATTCCTTTTATTTCTTTTTCTTCTCTGATTGCTGATTGCTATGGCTAAAACTTCCAAAACTATGTGGAATAATAGCAGTGAGAGTGTGAAACCGTCTCTTGTTCCTGATCTTAGAGGAAATGGTTTCGGTTTTTCACCATTGAGAATGATGTTGGCTGTGTGTTTGTCATATATGGCCTTTATTATGTTGAGGTAAGTTCCCTCTATGTCTACTTTCTGGAGAGTTTTCATCATAAATGGGTTTGAATTTGTCAAAAGCTTTTTCTGCATCTATTGAGATTATCATATGGGTTTGTATCACATTGATTGATTTGCATATATTGAAGAGTCCTTGCATTCCTGGGATAAACCCCACTTGATCATGGTGTATGATCCTTTTAATGTGCTGTTGGATTCTGTTTGCTAGTATTTGGTTGAGGATTTTTGCATCTATGTTCATCAGTGATAACGGCCTGTAGTTTTCTTTTTTTGTGACATCTTTGTCTGGTTTTGGTATCAGGGTGATGGTGATCTCGTAGAATGAGTTTGGGAGTGTTCCTTCCTCTGCCATATTTTGGAAGAGTTTGAGAAGGATGGGTGTTAGGTCTTCTCTAAATGTTTGATAGAATTTGCCTGTGAAGCCATGGCTCTTTGTCATGCTGCTGAGTTCTCTGTTCTTTACAAGTATGGTTCCCTGAGGCTGCAGCTCCTTATTTCTCTAAACCAGGGCTCACTCTTCAACAGGCCATTGGCACTATCCACTTTTCCTGCTTCTGTCAGAACAGAAAGGAAACTTTAAAACCCAAATGGTCGCAAGAGTCACTTCCTGGTTGTAATATGAAACACAGACCTCTTTATGCTTCCTAGTGATTACCAGTGGACATCTCCTGTGGCTGCACACAGTAGAGAAGCACTCTCAAATTATTACATGCTTAACATGTATTGATCTCTACTAGAACTTCCATAGCCCATCAGACGAAAACCTTTCTATCCACAGTCTTTGTTCCTCCTCTATTGAAACTGCAGAGCAGATATTCTCCTCTTCTGATACATTCAAAGGTAAGAACCTAAACAAGTTGCCCAACATCAGAGACTCAGTGTTTCCTTCTTTAAAATGGGAATAATACCACCAACCTGGGGAAGTTGATGTGGGTTAATCACATAGGTAGGGTGGCTACCACGGTGACCAACAGGCAGTGAATACTCAGAATCCTATCATTGCTATTACTGGCGTGGTTGTCTCATAACCTGTGGAGAAAAGGCAGAGGCAGAGGCAGATGCAGAAACCCTGATTCAGCTCCTCTGGGCCACACTGACACCCACTCCGTCAATCAGTGGCTCTCCACATGGGAGTTGCTGACCCTTAGGGGTGTTTTGGAACTTTGTGGAGGTTCTTGGGGTTATCAATATGACAAGTGGCCCTTCTTTGGTATGGGGAACCCACTTTTTTGGTATTCAAACCCACTTTTGAATGTGCTACTGGACATTCATATAGGCAACAGACTTGTTTGTTATTTTAACTTTACATGATTTTACATATATACACAAAGTATATTTACATAGTTTCACATACACTGAATTTTCAAATGCAACAATCATGTGAATCAAGGGAAGAATTGCTTCTTTACCAAGAATTGCTCTTCTTTCGGGAAAATCCTGCAACAAGGGCAATGCCCTTCAAGTTGTTTGAGTCACCTCCAGCACAAACACCTGGATACATCAGCACAAACACCTGGATACATCTGCATTTGTGGCTATCACAGTGGCCCCATACATAAGTACACTCCATGTATAAGTACTCTTCTGTAGCCCTTACTTCAAAAGGTCAAACATAAAGAAAAATGTTTAGCAAAATTATTGTTTCCTTTCTCTTCATCCACATTTATTCACTTTAAGTAGGTGAAAACATCTGATAACTTCATTATATTTTCTAATAGAGTCAGGCCTGATCATTTACATATTATAATACATAGCATTTTGTTACAGATTGTTTTCCCTTTATTTTTCCTTTTCACTCTAGTTATTATGTTCAGGACTTTATTGACTTTTTTAAAAATCATGTGTACAGGTAAGTCATCCTATCTTTGAATTCCATTTCAGTATAGTAAAGGGAGTGTTACAAAATATTTTCTGTGAAGGAGTGATTGGGTCTAACAGTGTTGAGAAACACTGCTGTATATTTATTACTTAGCCTGCCCAAGCATTCTGCTCTGTAAGAAAGCCCCTTTAATAAAGGAAGGCTGGAATTAGATCGTGATGGGGATAAACCAACTTGAGGCTGAGGAGATAAAATGAACTAGACACACATTAAATATTTAGCTGGGTTAGAACAGTTGAGTCAGAGGAAGCCCAGGTCTTAGCACAGGTAACTGATGAGATCACATTTCCATCAGCCAGATGTGGGGATGCCAGCTCTTAAGCAAAAGGGAGACAGTTTAGCAAGATTTCTGGTTTCTCATTATGGCTGAAATCAAGCCATCTTCAAAAAGGGTAAACTATCATTTTACTTTTACAAGGAAATAAGAATATTCACCCAAATTGGCACTACTGTTACCGAAAGTGGGGTCCAGATGCTCATTGCTCTAAAGCAAATAAGAGGCAAGGTTGGTAGAAAGGAAAGTTTGCTTTATTTCAGAGGCTGGCAACCAGGGTCGGGGACAGGCAGGGCAGACTCCTGTCCAAAGGCCAATTCCTCCCACTGACAATCAGGGGGCAAGAGCTTTTAAAGGGGAGTTTCAGGGGTGTATAGGTGGAGGGAGGGGGCTACATGCAGAAACAGCACAGTCAGCTCTGAAAGTCATCTTGAAATTGATCATGTAGTATCTGATCAGTGTCATCTTGATTGTTTTAAGTTAGTCTTCAGTTCCAGGGTCAGTTTGTTCCCATTTCTTTGAGGCCAGTGCTCAGAATTGTGGCAGCTTATGTCATGGCAACAATCTGGTCATCATGTAGTTAACTCCTTCCACCTATTGGGGGTTTCAGTATCTGTAAGACAGCTCAAAGTTTATGGCGCATAACATTATCTATAGCCCTTGAGGAGGAACTAAAAGTCCTTGACTTTGCTTAATGACTAAACTATTACTGTTTTGTCCTGTTTGACTGTTTTCCTTTGCTTCTGTATTTTCTCACTTCTCTGATTAAATTTATGTTTTGACTAAAGTTTTTCTACAGACAAAAAGCAGGCGAAAGACCTGGGTTGTGGGGAGGACCATGGGGTCCTGCTCCATTTCATTAGTTAAAGTAGCTGTCTCAATGAACACAATTCTTCCCAATTGATGCTCAAGAAGGGATGAAATCATGAACGGCCAAACAAATGAATGAATGTGTAATAATGCAAATACTGAAGACTACTAGGGCAAGAATGAATGGTCGCTGAAGTGTCAGTAAACCCCTCTCCCAGGAGGACCCATAACCACCTGAGCTGGGCAGAGTCTGGGGTGCGCCTGCCTGGGATCTGAGTCTGAGCCCACCGCCCT
Organism: Phocoena sinus; assembly: GCF_008692025.1. Taxonomy (NCBI): domain Eukaryota; kingdom Metazoa; phylum Chordata; class Mammalia; order Artiodactyla; family Phocoenidae; genus Phocoena; species Phocoena sinus. The sequence goes on from NC_045769.1 coordinate 108,937,051, forward strand.
CACCTGTAACTCCAGCCCCAACAGATCACAGGTCCCTACAGAGGTAAGACAGGTGAATTGTTCCCAAGGGAGCAGGTACCCTGGTGAAGGGCTTTCCCATGTCAGGGCCCTTCTGCCATCACTGGGGGCCAGAAGCCAACCCCAATGACCCCTGGACAGCCTACCTGTCAGCAGGGTCAGGTTAGCCCTTCATCTCTCAAAATCCTCTCTCCTGGGTCTCATTGCCTCAGGATTTGCCATTTAATGTATACAACAGGTATGCCTGGTGTAGTTATTCTTTTCCCCGCTGCTGGAGACAGGTTGTGAGCAAAGCAGGCTTGGTGTCTGCTTTCATGGAGCTCACAGCTGGCAGAGAGCAGACGCTGGAGGAAGAAATAAGCACATAATTAGTGAGCAATTATAATAGGACATCAGTGCTATTAAGGATGGAATGGGGAGGGGACATCAAGAAAAATTTCCATGGAAAGCAAGACCTAAGCTGAGAGTTGAAGGTTGGGAAGGAGTTCCTTGGGGGAAGTGGAAGGGAAGCTGGTGGTGGAGAGTTATCCGGGGAGCGGGACCAGTGTCTGCAAAGGCCCTGGGGTGGGACTGCACCAGAATCACCTGTCCCACGGGCCAGCATGGAGGAATGAAGAACACGGGAGAAGAGGCAAGGTGAGGCTGGGCAGAGGGGTGCGGACCATTCAGGCCTTGTAGTCAGGGCAGGAAACTTTATTTTAAGAGTGATAAAAAGCCATGCAAAAAGGTTGTATGGGGGGGAGTGGGGGAGGGGAGAAATTGACAGTTTCACATTTTAACGCAATCATGCTGGCTGCAGACTGGAGAAAGATGGATAAAGGGCCAAATAGAAAGCTGGGAGATAACTAGAAAGCCATGGCCACAGCAGGCTGGCACTTGGAGCATGTGATTGCGGAGGTGAAGGATGGACAGGCTCAAGAGATATTTAGGAGGGAAAACTGGCAGGACTGCCAGTCTGAGAAGCAAATCCTCACTAAAATACAAAGAGATGAGTGTCTAGCCTGCTACCTCTCAGACCCGGGGCTCTTAAAGTCCAACCTCCAGTTAATGCCACTACTTGTGCACCCCTCACATCTGACAAGCCAGTCTCTGGCCAGGCAATCCTGCCAGGGGGATCGGGGAGAGCACACTGCTTATGGAAGGTTCCAAATGTAGGGAGAACCTTCCTCACTGTGACCTGAACTCTCCCCCCATTCTTGGGCCTCCAGTGGTCTCCAGATGTTGAGGATAACAGGTATGTTCCATTCTCTTCAACCACCTCCCAACCCCAGGAAGTCTTTGGGGTTCCCTTACTCATGCGTGGCCTTGGGCAAACCACTTGATGTACCTGAGCCCCAAGACCTGAAGGAGCAGCTGGCCACCAGCAGGATGGAAGATTACCAGAGTTGGCATTATTTATAAAGGCCCGGCATGTGATGGTTCTCAGGAAGCGTGAACGCTGGCCAGTCCCCCCAACATCACCCAGCTGGCTTGATTGCTGGACCCAGGGTGTCAATCACCCTCACCCTTAAGGAATATCCTCAAAGTCTTCCAGGAAAGGGGTAAATTCCTCGGAGGTTCTAGAATGTTCCTCCCCTGGCCTTGCCCCAGCATGAGCCAGCTCTTAGAAACAGCAGCGGGGACACGGGCGTCAGCAGAGCCCAGGAATGAACGTTGAAGGGAGTGAGGAGGGGTAGCCTTGAGGGCAGGCCTGGCGCTGGGGTGCTGGGTGGCCAGCGGGAAGCAGAAGCCAGGCGGCAGCCGGACTGCACCAGCCACCCGAGCCAGTGGGCAGGCAGACCTTGGGAGATGCTGGGAGAAAGATATCCCAGCAGGGAAATGACCGCCCCTGCTCCCAGGTCAGGCTGTTAAGCTGTGAGGGGCTGAGGAGGTGAGAGTACTGTCACCACGGGGGCGACCACCGTGTGTGTGAGGAAGGTCTGTGGGTACAGGGCTATGGGGTTGGCTGCACCTGTGCCCTGCACACCCACATGATCCAGCCCCCTGATCTCAATGCTGCTCTTGAGTCACCTGGGGGCCAAGGGTCCACCAGATTGACCTCAAATCCTTTCCTGGAGTGCCCACCTCCAGGTGGGGGGAGGGTCTGTTCAGCTCTGCTTAAGCTGCTTATCCAGATTTGGGAATCTAAGAACCAGGCTTTGTAATGCCCCTCAAATGAGTCTGAAAACCTGGGGCCACAGCTTCGCACAGGTGTGCACCTGGGGCCTCAGAAGCTGCTCTGGCTTCAGGGTTCCTCTCTGGGGAAGGGACAGCTTTGGGCTGAGCTGAAAGCCTCCAGGTTGTCTGTCTCCAATCTGCCTCCTACTTAGCAGGGGTGAGACCTCATGAGATTGGCCACCGGGAAAACTGACACTTTGCACACATGCTGGACCCCTGGACAGATGTCTTGGCCAAGTCAGAAACACCTTCCTGGCCTCCAACAGCGTTTACCAGCAGTTCCAGCTTGAGACACAGATCTGATCAACTAGAATGCTCTGTGACTTTAAAAGAGTAACTTAACCTCCCTGGGCAGTTTTCCTCCTTTATGAGAAAGAAAGAGAGAAAGAGAGAAAGAAAGGAAGAAAGAAAGAAAGAAAGAAAGAAAGAGAAAGAGAGAAAGAGAGAGAGAGAGAGAGAGGGAGGGAGGGAGGGAGGGAGGGAGGAAGGAAGGAAGAGAGAGAGAAAAAGAAAAGAGAAAGAAAGAAAGAAAGAAAGAAAGAAAGAAAGAAAGAAAGAAAGAAAGAAAGAAAGAAAGGAAGGAAGGAAGGAAGGGAGGGAGGAAGGAAGGGAGAGAGAAAAAAAAGAAAGAAAGAGAAAGAAAGAAAGAAAGAAAAGGAAGGAAAGAAGGAAGAAAGAGAGAGACAGAGACAGAGAGAGAGAAAGGAAGGAAGGAAGGAGGGAGGGAGGGAGGGAGGAAGGAAGGAAGGAAGGAAGGAAGGAGGGAAGGGAGGAAGAGATGAGAGAAAAATATTCATAACCAAGGAAAGGGTTATTATCAGTAATAAGATCTCAGAAGTTACCCCTAGAGGCTTGGGTTGAATCTGTGTCACCATTTATGAGCTGTGTGACCTTGGCAATTTAATTAACTTCTCTAAGCCTCAATGGCCTTTGTCTAAAATTGAGATAATGATAGTACCTACCTCAGAGGTTTGTTTTGAGGATTAGATGGTAATCCACCCCAAATGCCTGGCACATTCAGCATTTTCAATAAATATCACTGGATAATTATTTGCTATAGTGAAAAGCTAGAGGTGGGGATTATAATCCCTCTTGTTGGTGGTGAAATTGAAGCTCGAAGAAGTTGGGTAAAAGGCTGAAGTCACCTGCTAGACAGTGGCAGACCCAAAGGCAGTAAGGGCCCTTATCTGCACTGCCAGGGCGTGAATGGCTTAGGGTGGTGATGGGGCCTGGGTCGAGGGGCATTAAGTACCCCCCAGAGCAGTGCTTATGCACATCATCACTCTGAGAGTCTCAGGAGAAACCCCCCTCTCACCTTCCTAGTTGCCATGATTTTATCTCTTAGACACAAAGAACAGCAATCTCCACTTGTCCAATGCTTGCCACGTGCCAGACATTCTTTTAAATGCTTTACGTATATTAACTCTTCAATCTCAACACAACCCTGAGGAAGGCACTGTTATTATCCCCATGTTACAGATAGAGAAGCTGAGGCCCAGAGAGCTTAAGTAACTTGCCCATAGACACACAGCTCATCATTGGAAGTGCTTGGATTTGGAGCCAAGCAATCTGACACTAAAGGCTAGAATTTTTTTTAATAATTTCAAATTTAGAAAATTGAAAGAATATTTAAAAGAACGTGTATATACTAAGGCTTTACCCTGTTTTTACTTTATCATTCTCTATCTCTCTCTCTCTCTCTCAGCTATTTGAATATTTGAGAGTACATTGTTGACATGTCCCTTTATCCCTAAATATTTCAGCATACATGAAAATCCTAAAAATAATAGCATTCACTTACATACACAAAATATGATTGTCTGAATTAGGAAGTTTAACACTGATACAATGGTATCCTCTACTCTACCGACCTTATTAAAATTTCATCAATTTCCCAATGATATTCTTCTTGGCTACTATTTTTTTGGTGCAGAGCTTTCATGTCTCTTTAGTTTCCTTTAGTATGAAATGATTTCTTGGCCTTTCCTTATCTTTTATTATATTGACATTTTTAAATAGAACATAGTGGGAGTTTTTTGGTTCAGAATTTCCTCCATTTGGGTCTTTCCAATGTTTTCTCACCATAAAATTTAGGTTACATATTTAGGGTAGGAATCCTTAGAGGTGATGATGTTTTATCAGTGTGTGATGTCAGGAGGAACATGATGTTAATTTGCCCCATTTCTGGTGCTGTTACTTTGCTGATTTGGTTAAGGCGATATCTGTCAGCTTTCTCCACTACAAAGTTACTATTTTCCCTTTGTAATGAGTAAGTAACTTGTGGGGAGATGCTTTGAAAGTATGTAAATGGCCAGTTGCCATCAAACCTTCACCGATCACTTCAGCATCCATTGTTGCTTCTTACCTGAATCATTGGGTGTGGTTGGGTGCCTTGCCATCTCCATCACTCCTTCTATGTGTGAATTGAGTTTCTACTCTAGCTTATCTTCTCTTTTCCCCCATTTAATCATTTATTATCAGTAGGGACTCAGGGACCGTTTTTTTTGTTTGTTTGTTTTTCATAACTGATATTTCATCACTATCACCATTCATTTTGATGTTCAGATGGTCCTATATGTGGCCAGTAGGCACCAGTTCAGCCTGGCTCCCGTTCCCTTGAGTTGTCCTTATTATTCTTTGGACATCTCCCTGTAGCACAAGATGTTCCAGGTTCGTCTTATATTTTCCCTGCCCCAGCCCTTGCATTCCAATTTCTCCAAGAGGCCCTGCTTCCTCTTGGTGGAGAATGGTATTTAGAAACCATAGTCTGTGCCCAAGTGTGCTCATTTGATACTGGAGTGACACAGGTTCTGTGTAAATGTTGTGCTTCTAACCACTATACTCTCCTTCCTCTCATACTATGCAGCAGCCCAGGATCCCCTCTCATAGAGATACCTAGGCTAGGCAGTCAATTCTGCGGTACGACCACAGAGTACGTTCATCACCACGGCTTGCATTTGGGGTCCTATTCCTGGCTTGGTTTTTCCTGGCCCTTATCTTTCTTCTTTGCTCCTTTTCAACAGAGGCTACACTATTATTTTAACCTGCCCAACTTCCCATCCCCAAAGGCAGCCAAAGATATGCCTCAAAACTCCTGTTGGCCTTGCTATGGCCAAAGGAGATATCATTAAGAAGACATTAAGAGACCTAGTGAGCACAATGTGAAGAAGAAGAGAGAATGAGTAAATGAATGCTCACTGTCAACTCCCCTGTGGGTGTGGAGCCTTCATGTTAAGGGCGTAGACTGCAAATGGTCCAGAAATTATTTTTTGTCCTAGAGGGACATGTGTGTGTGTGTGTGTGTGTGTGTGTGTGTGTGTGTGTGTGTGTGTGTGTGTGTTATTCAGTAGCTACACACTAAGAAGAATATCTTACCTGGTAGGAAGCCCTTGCCAAGGGTGAGACTTGGAGTTACCAATCTCACCTTGGACTAGCACACCTCAGCTCCACCCCCCAGGCCTCCTGGAGTGTTACTCCAGATATGCACTGTCCAATACAGTAGCCACTAGCCTCATGTAGTTATTTCCATTGTAATTCTTTCAACTTAAATTTGATTAAAAATTTAGATCCTCAATCCCACCAGCTGTATTTGCAGCACTCTGCACAGATATAGAACCCCCCCCCCCATCATAGATCATCCAATTGGACAGCACTGTTCTGGATGGAACAACTCAGCTGGCTGAGAGAAACACGTGTGGGCTCTGGGGAGATTAAGCTCCGTGGGTCAGAAAGTGCTTTCCTCATGGTGTGTGGAGCATCATGGAGATTTGAAGGAGTACATCCTTATGTCATGGCCACCAGCCTGAGGCCAAGAGAAGCAGCGATCTTCAGACAACGGCAGGAAGCTCGGTAACCTAACAAGGTGAATCCCTTCACTGCCCTCTGTTTTAGTGAAGTTTGTCACACAGAGAAAAGCTGGTTGTTTTGGTCAGAGAATCTGCAATACTGGTCTCATGGTGTTGGAATTTCATTTGCATGTCTAATGTCAAGGGCATCTACCTTACAGCATCACCTCTTTCAGCTCTTGACTCTAAGTGTCACTCGGGGAGGCCTCCCTGGTCACCTGGTTGAAAGTAGCAGCCCCAGCCCATCCTTCACATCTTCTGTCCTTTGTCCTACTTTGTTCTTCTTAGTGCTCATCACTCTCGACTCTCAATGCAAGATTTTACTAACTTGTATTGATTCTTGTCTGTTTTTTGAATGAAAGTAGGCCCACGCAGGCAGGGGTTTTCATGTGTTTTGTCCACTTCTGTGTCCCTGGCCCCTAGAGCAGGGCTTTGCACATGGCAGCCATGTGATAACTGTGTGCTCAGAGATTGGGACACTACAGGTGATACACCCTTATAAGCCTCGGGCAATCCCTTCCGGAACCAGAGGGGAATAAGTAAGTGAGTGCCCTTTATAGTGCCCTATACTCTCCAACAAAGCTAAACTACCCCTAAGTCCTCAGGTGAAACATTTTGTCTCTTCCCACCTCCTCGGCCTTCCCATGGGTGCACACACACACACACACACACACACACACACACACCATGGGCACACACACTTTCTCACTTACTCTGTGCTGTTCCTTATTCCCATGATGACTTTCTCCAACAAACGCTTATCTTCTTAGCAAACTCTTCCTTCCCCTTCAACTCCCAACCCAAATGCTGCCACCTCTGGAGAGTCAACCCAGACTCCCACAGGCTGGCTCAGGGCTCCCCACCCCAGGACACAGTGTGTGGCCTTGCAGCCATCCAGTCACTTAGAATTCCCTGTTACCATGTCTGTCTTCCTTCATGGGCAGAGCTCCCCTGGACCAGGGGTTGTGTTTTATTCATGAAGTCTTTGCTAAATCTATCCTAATTCTGAATAAATTTTATATTTCTGTAGCTTTCTCAGCAACCACCCCCCACTGAAGCAGGAGGGAAAGGGGCAGGGCACAACCTCTAAAAGAATCGGATAGCCACAGGACATGACAAAAACTGGTTAGAACCAACTAGGTCCAAGGTGGGGGAAGATCCGACTTCCAGGGGACCTCGAGCCTCATTATACGCTCATTGTAATACCTCAGCTAAATGACACACCCACAGGCGCCATGACAGCTCCAAGGCTGACCATAAAAGGCCAAAAAGTGGGCGGTGGCCCAATTCCTGGAAATCCCCACTGCTTCCCTGAAATAATTACATGAATCCTCCCACTCATTAGCCTATGAATTTACCCAGGCCATAAAAACTAACCACGCCATAGTTGGGGGCCACTCTTGCCTTCTGAGATGGCCCACACTCTGTAGAGTGTGTATCTCTCTAAATAAATCCATTTCTTACCTATCACTTTGTCTCTCACTGAATTCTTTCTGTGGCGAGACATCAAAAAACCTCAAATTCACCAGAAACACCCCCAGCACCTTGCGAATGCCATTTAGTGCACACAGCGTCTGGTTCATTCTTAGTTGGGCTTTTGCACCTGTGTCAAACCTGAGCTACTGAAGCACCTACCAGAAGCTCTTACCTGTCTCACTTCACACCCTTTTCTGGATACTCAGTTTCCAAAATGTCCTGTAACTAGCCTTGGGCAAAGCCAAAACACTCATTTTCCACATCTCAATATAGTGCTTTCTTTACACATTCAATGGATGGTGATTGGCCCGATAAAGGGCTCTTTTCCTAGTAGAACAATGTTGCTCATTCCTGGCAAAAGTGATAAATATGCCTGTGCCTTTCCCTTATCCCTGAGCTAACTGTTAGGCTAAAAATAAATATGTAACAGAGAGCATTTTTTATAGGATATTAAGATCTGAGATCTCATTCATTCATTCACTCACTCACTCACTCATTAAACATAGATAAGCCATTTATTTTCATTAGCAATAATTATGAGTCTTACGAAGACCAGTCAATCATGGATCCTGCAGTCAGATAGCCTGTCGTCTGTCTGGAGAGGTAAAGGATGTCAACAAAATAATATAAATACAACAGAGAATGAGATTAATGAAGATAAAGCGTGTAAAATGAAATGAAGGTGTTTGAGAAAAAACTATTTCAGACTGAAAGGATCTGTTTGTTACAGATCCTTGGAAGGAGAGCCAATTGCATGAATGACAGTACAATGTTAAAGTGAAGCGTGAGACATTTATTTTAATTGATGGGGAATTTGAGAGAGAAACTTAAGAAATCCGAAGAAGTGTGTTGTCCTCTGCCTTTTCCTTAAGAGACAACGCAGTGACTCTCCTTTGGGGTGTGGACTGAGAATGCTGCCTGATGTATCAGTAAAAAAAGGATGTTGCAGTCATCAGACACTACAGCCACCCGCAACGATGCACCCTGAGGAGACTCAGGATGGGAAAGAACAGGATGCTGGACCCAGAGAGCTGAGGTGCCTATCAAAGGAATGATTTCAATGAGCCCAGACTCTTACATCTTCCTGTACCTAGAAAAGCGCTAAATCCATTAACTTGAGATGTCTGGTTTTCTTTAACTAACAGTAATCTTTTGATATTCCTACTACCTGGTCTTTGTTGCAAAAATTCCTGTACATCCTGGCTCCCCCCTTATCTCTTCAGAGCAATCCCTCAGAGCATCTGAGAGGCCGTGTCCTGGGCCTAAGTCCTCAGAATGCCCTCCAAATAAAACATAATTCTCAACTTTTATGTTGTGCATTTTTTTCAGTCGACAGGGGCATCACTCACTTCCCCCACGGCTGGGTCAGCAAGGTCCCAATTCTCCTAGAAGACTTCGAGGTCAAGACTAGGATGGAGAGAGGAGGTGTAGTCTGAAAACAGACCCCGCCCTCAGTACCTTAATATATCTCCTTACAGAAACATCCCAGAAAAAAATCCCCTGTGTTTTTTTAAAACTCTGAAATAAGACTATCAAATCACCCCCCCAAAAAACCCAAGATAACCGATTCCTGCCACCTTGACATAACTTTTAAATATTGAAACAACTTCTTCATAAGATAAATGCATTTTATAAGTTTAATTTCTGGGCAAATATATAAATAAAACCCCACGTGTTTTTGTGAAATGGCATGCGATATATAACCTTAAAAATAACAACAAATCACAACATCTCTAAGAACAAACAAATAAATACGTAGGCTCCATTAGCGGCCCCCAATGAGGACAGACAGATAAATAAAACAGTAGACTAACAAAAGTGGTAGGAAAAGCATGCACTGATTTTTTTTGCTTCTGGTTAGATATGTCTGGTTAAGAAGCATTTGCATTGTAGGGACTTCCCTGGTGGCGCAGTGGTTAAGAATCCACCTACCAATGCAGGGAACACGGGTTCGAGCCCTGGTCCAGGAAGATCCCACATGCCTCGGAGCAACTAAGCCCATGCCCCACAGCTACTGAGCCTGCACTCTCGAGCTCACGAGCCACAACCACTGAAGCCCACGCACCTAGAGCCCGTGCTCCACAGCAAGAGAAGCCACCACAGTGAGAAGCACGTGCATCGCAAAGAAGAGTGGCCCGGCTTGCCACAACGAGAGAAAGCCTGCATGCAAGCAACAAAGACCCAACGCAGCCAAAAATAAATAAATAAAATAAATTAAGTAATAAAACAGAAAGTTAAAAAGAAAGAAACATTTGCACTGTAAAGACTCTTGTTTCTGCACTGAGTGTCTGCTTCCCGCCACTGTGGAGCTTCTTTGCCCACCTGCATACTGAGGCTAAGGTGAATACACCCACCTCTTTTTTTACCTGCCTTGTCCTGTTGAATAATTCACTGCTTGGTGCAGGAATTTCCAGGGGCTGCAGCTAGCACAGAGCTGGGAGCTGGGAGGGAGTGGTAAAGCCCAGAAGTACCAATGTTTTGCCTTTAATTACAGCTCCTGCCCAGCGCTGATCCCAGGCCCCAGCCAGGGGAGTAGCCACTCCCCAGTATTCTACATAAACACAAACAGCCCTACAAGCCTCAGAGCTGGCTTCCCCATCCCTCCCCCACCCCCTCCCCGACTCCGCATGTTCCTGGCAGCTCTCACGTAGTGTGAAATGTCTTATAAATAAGAACAATTTATGGGGAATCATGTTGACAGACGGAAAGGCTGTCAAAAGCAACAACAACAACAAAAAAATCGTGCAGGGTATGTCAAGTACCCAGCATCACTGACTGGCTATACAGAATGGAAAGAGTTTTCAGTGAAATTTGGGAATGCGTATTTTACGTGTTCAGTTAAACGCATGAGGATGCACTCAAATGTCCGCATCTCTCACCTGGACAGGTCAATCAGAGAGGGGTCAGATGCCTCTTTCAGACACTTGGGCACCAGAGTTTAAGGTCACACTTCCGCAAACAAGCATTCGCCATGAGCTGGCTGAGTGCCAAGCCCCGTACTGGAGATGCAGCGATGAGTCACCCACAGCCCTCTCCTCAAGAACTTCACAGCCTAATGGGCAAGAGACAAATAAATAGTTAAGCACCAAACACTGGAGTAAAGTGTAGGGACAGAGGAATGTAGGGGAGGTCTGGGGGTCACAGTGGAATCACAGAGAGTGGGGGGACAGAGGGGGTGGCAACCGTGACAGCCCAGAGATGAATGACCTGAGTCGGGGAGAAGGAAGGGCACATGCTCTGCAGTGCGGTTGGAGCCCAGAGCTCAAGGCAGGAAGAGAAGAGGAGGAAACTGAGAGGCAAATTAGAAGCCAGATCTTGGGCAGCCTCTGATGCCAAGCTAGTGACTGCAGGGAACACCCAAACCAAAGCAGAAATCAGAAGAGCCTGACTCACAGACACCTATGATCATGGCATCCCTAGAAAAGAAGTAGATGAGCAGCCTGCTAAGTTCTGACTTGATCTGTGTAAGCATAAGAACTCAGTAAATCAACTATACTCCAATAATTCTTTGTTTTAAAGTGAATGGGTTCAAAGAGGGACAGTGGCTAAAGGGCTTCCTGTCACTTGGGCAGAATTATTGTCTCTGCAGCTGCCACCCTTCAGTGTTGTATCACAGCACCAACTCTTGGTAATACATGGGCTTGAATAAAGAATAGAAAAAGTGTCCGTAAAAAAAAAAAAAGAAAAAGAAAGAAAAGAACTCTAGATCTACTAAACAAAGTCTGCCTTGAATGACCCACACAGAAAACCTCCCCCACCACAATCAACCAACTCCCAGACAAGTCAGAACTCCTAGAACGAAGCAGAATTTGGGTGCCCTTGAGGAAGGATTCCTCTATCCTGCCAAAAATTTATACTGTTCATCTCTCTCCCCAGTCTCCCCCAAAGGAACCTATGGCCATTTACTAGGGTGACTGTGAACTGGGGAAGGGAAATAATCAGACTTTTGGGGACTTACTGGACACTGGTTCTAAGCTAACACTCATTCCAGGAGACCCAGAATGTCACTGTGGTTCACCAGTCAGAGTAGCCACTTATGAAGGTCAAGTGAACAATGCACCTTGTCTGAGCGCCAAGCCCTGTACTGCTCAGGTCCATCTCACAATGAGCACAGTGGGTCTACAACCTTATCTTACGGTTATTTCCCCAGTTCCAGAATACAAAATTGGAATAGACATACCCAGGGTCTGACAGAATTCCCACATTGGTTCCCTGACCCATGGAGTGAGGGCTGTTATCATGGGAGAGACCAAATGGAAGCCACTAAAACTGCCTCTACCCAGGAAAACAGTACACCAAAAGCAACGCCTCGTTCCTCGAGGGATTGCAGAGATTAGTGCCACCACCAGGGACTTGAAAGATGCTGTAGGTGGTAATTCCCATCACATCCCCAGTCAGTTCCCCTATGAGGGCTATGCAGAAGTCAGCTGGATCTCGGAGAATGAGAGTGGGTTATCACAAACTTAACCAAGTGGTGACTCCAGTTGTAGCTGCTGCACCCACCCAGATGTGGCTTCATTGCTTGAGCAAATGAACACATCTCCTGGTCCCTGGTATGCAACCATTGGTCTGGAAAGTGCTTTTTTCTCCATCCCTGATAATAAAAACCACCAGAAGCAGTTTGCCTTCAGCCAGCAAGGCCAGCAATACACCTTCTCTGTCCTACCTCAGGGTATATCAACTCTCCAGCCCTAGGTTACAATTTAGTCCCAGGGATCCTGGTCATCTTTCTTTTCCATAGGACATAGGCTGGTCCATTACACTGATGACATTATGCTGGTTGGACCCAGTGAGCCAGAAATAGCAACCACTCCAGACACACTGGTAAAACATTTATATGCTAGAGAGTGAGAAATAAATCCCACAAAAATTCAGTGTCCATCCACTTAAGTAGAAGTTGTAGTGATGCAATGATCTAGGACATGGTGAGCTGTCCCTTCTAGAGTGAGGGGATACATTGTTGTATCCGGTACCCCTACTACCAAAAAGAGGCTCCATACCTAGCTGGGCCCTTTTGGATTTTGCAGGCAGCAAAGGTGTGTTTCTCTAGTTCATTTACTGAGTGACCCCCAAAGCTGCTAGTTTTGAGTGGAGTTCTGAACAAAGGAGGTCCAGCTGCTGGGCAAGTTGCCCTGCCATTTGGGCCATGTGACCCAGCGGAGTTAGTCATGTTTGAATGTCAGTAGTGGATAGAGATGCTGTTTGGAGCCTTTGTCAGGCCCTATATGTGAATCGCAGTGCAGGCCTTTACGATTCTGGAGCACGGCTCTGCCATCACCTTTGAATAAATACTCTCCTTTTGATAAACGGCTTTTGGACCGTTACTGGGTCTTAGTGGAGATTGAATGCTAACCATGGGCCACCAAGCTACCATTTGACCTAAGCTGCCCATCACGATCTGGGTGTTGTCTGACCCACCAAGCCGTGGAGTAGGGTGTACACAGCAGGATTTCACCATCAAATGGAAGTGGTATAGGTGAGATTCTGCTCCTTGTCTGCCTCACCCCAACCTCAGGCCTGATCAAACCCTTCATTTAGCCTAACTATAACATTCCTACACAAAAGGACCACCTCGTCTCTGAAACCACACGAGGCTCATGGACAGGGGAGACTCAGCATCCATCCTCGGGGGCTGTGAGGGGTGGACAGCCATACAGAAGCCAAGGGGACAATGAGCTGAATTCATACCCAGCAAGCTACCGTTGTTCACAGCCACACATCTGGACACTGGGACTTGAGGGCCCCTTTAATGACAGATTAATACAGTGAAATTGAAATACTCGAGCTTCTGGGAGTTTGCCTTGTTCCACATGGCACTCCCTGCATAGTTGATTTAACTCTGTGGCTGGAAGGCCTTCGGCATGATATATTAATTTATTGGCATTTAGATTTATGGGCTTCAAGACATGCTAAGTGAATATAATTAAAATTAGCCAACCTGACCCTTGCTGTCCTCAAGCCTATAAGACAGTTGAGAGAATTTATATTTCTCTGCAATCTTGGGAATGCTTTGGGATCAGCCCAGTTTCAGAGCAACAGTTTTGCTTCCTTCAGTCAGGCGGGAAGGAGGGAAGAGCATATATTAGCCCCATTTTAAAGCCCTTATTCAAGTTCAGAGGCACTTTCCTGGCTTACTCCACAGGTTTGATAATGTAGTAGGCTTTTGAAGATTGCCAGAGAGGCAATGACAAAAAAAAAAAGAAGAACAATTCATCAAAACACAGCCAGGGTTTCCAGTTGAATTGGCTGATAGAAACTGCATCACAGAACTGCCCCTCTCAGTAACTAACAACATAAGCAAAAATTTGTGAAAGCATAAATTAAAGGCCCTGCTCCCCACCAAAGAAGTCTCTCCAACAGCAACCAAAGGAGGACTGGGCATAACCCAGTGTACTGCATGCCGATCAGGAAGCCGAGACAAAGGAGCTGGGGCGCCCACCACACTGGTCCACCCTGCTCCAGGCTGGGAGCACATCAGCCAGGTTGCAGATCCGAGTACACTCATCTGCACCTTCAAACCCAGAGTGAAGTAAATGGAGGTAGTACGGTTGGGGGTCTTTCCTTTTCTTATGGAGAAGTAGTGGAAGTATCTGCTGGCATCTGGGGAGATGTGGGCAAACATGTGGATGGAGTCTCCCTGTGGAAAATGAAGGCACCTGCTGGAGGGAGAGATCTGAAGGCACCTCACAGGGATAAGGAATTCAATCCCATGTCAGTGCCTCAGCAATGGACATGCACACTGGCCCAGATCTTCTCAGAGAGACTGCCCTCCAGTCCACTTCTCTGTCATGCCCTCCAGCTACAGAAACACAGTAAGACTCAGAATACACAGGGGCTCTGATGGGAAAGTAAGTGGGCCTCACAGAACAAAGTCAGCAGAGCAGGAAGAAGGTCTAGACATCTTTGCCCGAGCAGAAGCCAAGAGGAAAAGATTCCAATACACAAGCAAAGAGCACACGTGACAATTCCTGATATGCACACGTGTAATGAAAGTAATGAAAGGGACACAGCATGTGAAAACAAAGAACCCAACCCAGAAGAAAACTTACTCAGTGAGTGACAATAAATGCTTGGCCACTGCTTTAAACTAAAGAACCACTTAAAAGAGCCTAAAGCATATAACAAGAGGACTCAGAGACAGGATGAAATAAAAAAAGAGAATGTAGACATACGGAAGCGAGTTAATGACAAAACAACATCATTACAAAACTAATAATACATTAGAAACAGCGAGAAACAGAATAAAACCACAAAACATAATTGTTCCTGCAAGAAAAGCTTGAGAAGATATTTAACAATACACACAGCACTTTATGTGCCAACACTGTTCTAAGCACTTTACTAACATCAACTCTTAATCCTCTTTATAGTCATATGAGGTAGGGATGATTATTACCTCCATTTAACAAACAAGGAAAAAAAGCACAGAGAGATTTAGTGTCTTGTCCAAGGTCACACAGCTAATAGGTGGCTGTCTGGCTCCAAGAATTAACAATTTCATTATGATGAACAGTAATAACAACAAAAATTCATAAAAATAATGAATCACTTCCATCTACATATGGCTTTTGCTATGGGATGAGCAGTGTTTTAAGAGCTTTACATATATTAAGATTTTTAAGTCTGGAAACTTCCCTGTGAAACAGGCATGTCATTCTGACCTTGTAATGAGGCTCAGGGAGGTTAAGTGACTTGATAATGAAAATAGATGAAAAAGAGAAATGTACAGAAGAAATAATCATGAAGAAAACAGACAAAAACAATCAAAACATGCCCCAAAATATGGACCAGATAATTATTCCAAAAAAAGTCTCTGAAATTTAGGGGGAAAAATAAGATTGAGATCAATATATATACACTACTATATATAAAATAGCTAACTAATAAGGACCTATTGTATAGCACAGGGAATTCTACTCAATACTCTGTAATGACCTATATGGGAAAAGAATCTAAAACAGAGTGGATATATATATATATATGCATAACTGATTCACTTTGCTGTACACCTGAAACTAACACAACACTGTAAATATACTACACTCCAATAATTTTTTTAAATCTATATATTAAAAAAGCACATTTTAATCCAGGAGATATAAACAAAGCACAAAATGTTGAAATATCTTATGTCTTAGTTAACTATTACAACTAAAGGATGAAAAAAGAATTCTTCAAGCATCCTGACAGACAATAAATAATCTAGAAAGGTGAAAAATATCCATCTGGTATCAAATGTCTCCATAGCAATAGCAATGTCAAGTTAACAGAGCAAGAACTTCTACAAGTCCTGAGATAAAAAATGTAGCATACCCAGCCAAGATATCACTTAAGGGTAAAAGCCAAGACGTCTTTTGAAATCACTTAGGCAATAGGTTAACATATGTAAACATGAAAAACCTCAGAGATTACCAAATCCAAAAGCTTTTCCTCAAAACCCATCCATTTTACAAAAAAATCTAGACAATTAAGGGAAGAATTAAAATAAAGAGTTTGGACCCAATGTTCATAGCTGTATTATTTACAGTAGTCAAGATATGGAAGCAACCTAAGTGTCCATCAACAGATGAAAGGATAAAGAAGATTTGATATATACACACACACAATGGAATACTACTCAGCCATAAAAAAGAATGAAATCTTGCCATTTGCAAAAGCATGGATGGTCTTGAAGGGCATTATACTAAGTGAATTAAGTCAGACAGAGAAAGACAAATGCTGTATGATCTCACTTATATGTGGAATCTATAAAATACAGCAAACTAGTGAATATAACATAAGACTCACAGATACAGAGAACAAACTAGTGGTTACCAGTGGGGAGAGGGATGGAGGAGGGACAATACAGGGGTGGGGGATTAAGACGTACAAACTACTGTGTACAAAATAAGCTACAAGGATATATAGTACAACACAGGGAATATATGGAGTATAACCTTTAAAAATTGTGAATCACTATAGTGTACATCTACAACTTATATATGTATATCAGCTATAATTAAAAAAGAATAATAATAATAAAGAAAAATAAAGAAAGAATTTGGAAATGGAAAAATGACTTAAAACCTGGTGGTAAGCAATGAATCTGTTTACAACTATAACCAACACTCAACAACTACAGGAATTCTACTTACAGAATAAGGGTATTGTTATGTCCAGACAATATAAAAACAAGTAACAACAGAAAGGTGCAAGAGGGTATAAATGTAAATAACACTGACATTCTCACCTTTCTTAGCATGGAGCCAACCCATACTGTATAAAATGGAGAAACATAGCTGAAAACTATTTCAACCTCTCAAGGGTTCCCATAATCTCTCTCTTTTAAACTTGAAGGGATTTTGCTTATTTTGCTTCCTCTGACAGCCTTCGTTTACTCTTGGGCAACAATAAATAACAATTAAACTAGGTACAATTCGTTGAGTTCTCCTTCTGTACCAGGCACCACCGCCAGTGCTACAGATGCACAGTGAGTCTAGGAGATGGATGACAGACAGCAGAGGATGGGCTGAGGCTGAAGGTGTGACGGCCCTACCCGCAGCTGCAGACCTAGAGAAGCCAATCGCTCTGAGGCCACTACTGGGCTTCCATACCCTGTGCCCCAGTCACTCCTAACAGAGCCGGGTGTCCAACAGCCCCAAGAAGTACCGTCTGAGAGCTGGCGTCACGGAATAGGGGCAGTGGGCCTGGCATCAAGGAAGAGTCGGTCCTCTTGGGTCAACAGGAAGAATGCAATTCATTTTTTAAAATATTTCCATATAAAAGTATTATTATCTTGTATGAGGGTGCAGGTATGTAAAACAAGGTAGAAGATGTATTACCAAAATTCTCGATAGTAAGCACTGTTTGTATTTATAGAAACTCTTCAACATATGACCTAGGGTGACGGCTGGACGTCGTGGTGAGGCTAAGCAGTGCTCACTGAGCAGCTAGGCTGAGACATGGGTGGTGGGGATGAAGCTTACCACGTTTACCTTGACCTCCAAGCGTCACGGAGACTCCACTGGCATCTGGGATATAGCTCCAAAAATGTGGAATGTCTTTTTTGGGGTCAAATTTGGTCACAAATTTGAACGTGCAAAAAAGTATATGTAAACACAGTTACCAAAGGGGTTAGCTGAAGGGGTGGGCAGGGAGATAACTTAGGAATTTGGGATTAACAGATACATACTACTATATACGAAATACATAACCAACAAGGACCTATTGTAGAGCACAGGGAACTATACTCAATATCTTGTAATTACCCATAATGGAAAAGAATCTGAATATATATATATATATATATATATATATACACATATATAAAACTGAAAAATAATTAAATAAAAATAAGTACATGTTTTCTAAACTTTTCTATAATTGAATATAATTCTGTCTCAAGCCTCCATTCTGCCAATTACAGAAAAAGTAATCATATGCATTTTATGTGTATGAGTTTTTTCCCCCGGTCCGTTCAATGTTCTTCCTCTGTTGCTTACCAGGGAGGTGTCTGAGCTCTAAAGGGCTATAAATCCCACCCAGGCCTGAGTGGATGGTGTCTGGTCCCAGGTTGTGGCCCTCGGAGCCTCGGGCAGCTGCTGAGCTGATGAGCACCCAGCTTGTCTTTGCTCTGTCCCAGCTGAGAAGGTGCTTTCCCTCCCAGGCTCCAGGCACCCCCTCTGCAGCATGGTCCTCTCTCCCTCCAGCAAGTACCCCCTCTCGGGCTCCTCCTGCCCCATTCTGGGAGATGCCAAGGTTTTCCCAGGCCCTCTCAGCCCAGACGCATCTCACAGCCATGTCTATTGTATGTATCAGGCTGAGAAGTGGTGGGAAGGAGGGGACTTGGAGGAATTTGCTGCCTGCCAAACCTGCTCCAGTGGCCCAGCCCCTGGGAAGAGGACCAAGGTCTTCCTGACCCTGTGATGCCACATCCATCTGAAGGGGCTGATACACAGCAACCCCCACTCCCAGGGAGCCCGCAGCCAAGCTTCCTTTCCATCAGTCCACTGTCATTTCCTTTCCCCCCCGGGGGGTGAGTGGGTCTAACCCGCTTCAGCTTCAAGGTCTGGGATGGGAGGCGGGTAGTGCTCTTAACGTCACAGCAGTGGGGTTAAAAGAGGGATTCCCAAGAATGAAAGCTACACTTGTTACCATGTCCAAATATTGGCACCCCCTTCCATACAACATCAGTGCCTGCAGACAGCCACAGGCAGAAACACACAGGCAGAGACGCGCCTCAGTGCTCAGAGGGATACGCTTCGGTTTCTGGAAACTCTCCCCACACCGCTGCCCACACGCTTCTGTACCGCAGAATCCGTGAGGTCTCACTGTCCTGGCTGACATGGACCCTCCCACTGTCTGAAAACTCAGCTCCCCACAGCTCTGGGTTCCCTGATGCAACAGCCTTCAGAAATAGTCTAGGCGCTGAGTGCCCAGCACTGCTCTAGGCATCCGGGATCCTGTCCCGGCCCCGAGGTCGGCGTGGATTCCGTAAGGAGTCCTGGGCAGCCGGGCAGCAAGCAGCCAGCCCCTGGGAAGCAGAACCTGAGATCCAGCAGCTTCCATTGCAGATGGAGCCAGCTGGACCCTAGAGAACAAAATTGCGTCTGAGTCAACCAGCCGAGCTCCACGTCTAACATGACGGGATAGCAAGGCCCAGCCACCCTGAGATGTCGGCTGCAAGTGATTGGCCGCCTCTCCTGGCATCACGTCTGCACGGAGAATGACTCTTCTATGGAAAACTAAATGAAAACATTTCCTTCACAGCAGTTGCTACACCTGTATGACTCTCTTTCCCCCTCTCTCTGTTGGGTCTCAGTAATGAGGGCCTTTCCCTTGTAGACGAGGGTGGAACTGGTCCTGGGGTAGCGGGGGCTCCTGCCTGCAAGTGAAGTACCCTCCTCAGGGGCCTGTAGCCCTGGAGACACACAAGGGAGGTGGTCCTGGAGGCCCTGGCGCGTCCTCCCCAGGGCAGCAGTGCACAGTGGCATTCAGGGACAAAGGACAGACTCGGCGTCAGATATATGGGCTCAGATCTGGCCCAGCTAGGAATCTGCTCTGTCTCCTCAGGGAGCCGAGCTTGGCGAAGGCTCGGCCTCCATCTGACCATGTCCTGCTCACAGGGCCAGCAGGGGTCAGGTAGAGAAGCAGGACAGCACCAGCCAGGAGTCACCGCTGAGGGAACCTGGACCTCCCTAGCCGCCACTCTCCCCCAGCCTTTCTGTTTTGAGGAGGAGGTCATAAAGGGCCCAGCACCTAGAGGCTGGGGACATGCTCACACTGACCCCCTCGGTGGCCAGCTCTGTCCCCTTCAAGCCCCCCAGGCCTTCCCTAACCCTAACCCTGAGCAGGTGAGCCTGGCTCAGCCCCATCCTCGGCATCTTTATTCTAAAGACCCTCCAAGGGTGGGGAATTCACAAAGCATGATTATTTCTGGAACAATTCTTACTCTATGTCGAGATCTCAGATATTTCCAGAAGATGAATTAAACAAATTTCCTTTGAAAAATTCCTCAACAGAGCTTGGGCCATCGGCCCATCACAAGCAGGTGTCTGCCAGGTTACGTGGCATCTCAGGGGGGTCGGGGAGGCTGGTGGTTGAACAGCCTGCATGTCAGGTCTCCTCCCCCACAATCAAGAAGAGAGATGTCCTCAGGTTAGGAGGCTCATTGAATCTCTGCACAGATATTCTGAGTGGTTAGCCCTGTTTTACAGATGGAGGACTGACATCCGAGAGTAAAGAAACTGGCCGAGGTCCCTGGGAGAGTAAGTAGAAAATGCAGGACCAGGAAGCAGGTCAGCCTGTCCCCAAAGCCCATGAGCTTTATAGGTGCCACCGTCCTTCATGCAGCCTTTCACCTAAAACACTCTCTCTGAGGGTCCGGTCAGGGATGGAGAAGGTGCCTGACGTGGAGATGTCCCGTGGGCATTTTCTTCTTCTGCCCCAACAGCATCTACCTGTGGTGGGTAGAGAGATCGAGACACGGTTCATTTAAGTGACGAAGGGAGGGTCACTCGGACACCCCTCCCCCATCTCTGGGTCTGGGTGGGGAACAAGAGGAAACAGAACCAGCTTGGCAGCAGTTGCCCTGACACAGCTCAGCACGAAGTACCCCGCCCATGGCCCAGCTGCTGAGCAACTTTCCAAACCCGCACAGAAGAGGCTGCCTGCCCACTGGCCCCGGCGTGCACTGTGCTCCGTGTGGGCAGGGAGGGGCTCCCGCCTTCCCTGTCACAGCCCTCGCCCTACGCCTGCCCCGTCAAACAGTGCTCAGCTCTCACAAGCCCCTTCCCACCTGTGCTCACCTCCTGCTCAGACCACTGCAGTCTGCCCCTCACTCCACCCCTGCCCTTGCCAACTGTCCCACAAAGTCCTCCTGACCATGTCCCGCACAGCCACAGGCCCGGGATGCCCTCACTGCCCCAAACCACGCCCTCAGCTGCCGGGAAAAACATCTCATGACAGTGGCTTCAACAAGACAGAGGATTAGCCCCCCATCCCACAAATGGAGTCCATGGGGTGGGCTGTCCAAACCTGCGTGGAGAATAGCTGACCTCTACCTTTCTGCTCTGCTCTCCTTAGCACAGTGTCTTGCTCCTCTAGTAGCCAAATGGTCCAAGATGGCTGCAGTAGCTCCAGACACCACATCCGAGTTCCAGGTGGCAGCAAGTAGGAAGAGGGAGAGGCACAAGGTTTTCTCAGAAACCCTATCTAATGACTTCTGTTTAGGTATTATTGGCCACCCCTACCTGCCGGGAAAGTGGTTTTTTATCTGAGGCTGTTGGATGGTTAACTGCTGGGTACACTTCTTCTCTCCCTTGGTTTTACGGGTACCAGTGTCTCCTGCTCAGGACAGACCCCTCAGACTGTCCTGCCTCTGCCTCCTCCTTCAATGCTGGTGGTTCACAGACTTACTTCTCTTCTCTCTATTCAGCCTTTCCTGAGACCATCTCATCCACACTTGCCTCCGGCTGTCTTCTCTCTCATGTTGCTCCCGGAGCTTCTGATGATAGCCCTCAGTCCCGTGACCTCTGCCTGCCTCGGACTGCTGGCCCATTAGGGACCTGCAGCTCATGGCCTATCCTTCCCTCTGTCTTCACCAATTCCTTTAAATCTGGTTTTCTTCATGTGACCTACCCTGGGGGCCATTGTATCTTTGGCAAACAGGGCCCTCTGATTGGATGATTTTCCAGCAGGGCTGTTTTTTTCCTTACCTGTGCAAATCTGTCACTTCCTGCTACTATCCTCTGTTTTGCCCATTATACATCAGGGTCACGGGGGGGCTGGAGAGCTAGCAGTGGTAGAGGGGGAACGGGCACCCCCGAGCCGGTGTGCCCTACACAGTCATACTCACCAGCCTGGGGTGGGTCCCCACCTGAGGTCAGTGATGGTGAATTCACCTGGGCCTCTGCCAGCAGTGCTTGACTACACAGAAGCAGGAGGGGAGAAAGCAGAGGAGAGGCAGGGTTCACCCAGGAATGGGGATTTCCCAGACTTGCTGGAGGAAAGCAGAGGTGAGGGCATGGGATAGAGAAGCAAGCACTGAAAGGATGCATCCACTGAGAACTCTAAGCCCGCTCAGGAGGCAGAAAGGGGCGGTGCCCTGGGAGGAAGTGGAGAGGGAGGGGGGTCTGGGTCACAAAGTGGCTGAGGGGCAGAGAGCTGAGGGAGGAGTTGGGGTGGGGGGTTCTCAACAACAGCCAGGATCCAAAGAGATTCAGGGCACGGGCAGCTGACCTGGACCCCTAGGGATGGTCCCCAGAGCCCAAGGGGTTCCAGGAAGCTGAGGCTAGAGTGTATCAGCGTATCAGGCAGCTCATCCAGGTGAAAGCTGAAGATCCGGAGGCAGGTGCGTGGCTCAGGTGTCAACAAACAGCAGTGACGGGGCAACTGGAGATGATGGCTACCCGGAGAGCAGTAGGTGGTGGGACGGAACCTCAGAGCTCCGACTACCCACCCCGTCTCCATGGGAGGGGAGGAAATCAACAGCCCACGGCAGGAGGGGAGGGACGTTTCCACGAGGGGAAACAGGGTGGGCGAGGGTACAGAGGTGCACGTGTGCGTGGTGGGTGCTGGAAGTCACGAAACGTTGGGTGGGGCTGGAACTAGGCAGAATTCGGGTGGAGAAACCACCACCCGGGGGCCAGGTGGATGCCACGCGGATGGGGCACAGGGTCTCACGAAGGAGAAGAGGCTCAGAGAAGGGCGGGATTGGAGTAACCAGTCAGTGAGCTGGGCCCAGAGCCCACCTGGCCTCAACAGCACCCCTGAAGGTACAAGGAGAGCCCCGCTGCAGGGCCACTCGACCCCGCTGCATCCCAACCCCGCCCAGTCTCCAGCGGACAAGTAGGAGCGGTGGGCCGCTTTTCATTCCCAAGTCTGGCGACGTGCAGTTTCCCGGACTGTGGACAAAACCGTCAGTAGACAGGTCAGCGCGTCCAGGCCCCTGTCACAGCGGGGTATGTGGGCAAAAGGCCACGCACAGCGCCTTCCTAGCCCCGCCGCGCAGCTTTACCCAGCCTCCCAGCCCCCTCGCAGGCAGCTGCCCCTCAGCTCTCCTCGCCGTACCCCGCCCGGCATAGGGATTCCCGGGAGGGGCGGGACTGCGGGGAAGCTCAGGACAGTCGTCACTATTACGGGTCACTGTTCCCCGGAACCGGCCCAGGCCCTGACCCCGTGCCGCATCTCCACCCGCCCCGCAGATGAGTTCCGGCTGCGATGCTGGGAAGGTTCGGCCTTTCGCTGCTTTCGCGCTGTGCAGCCTCGGGCAAATCGCCCGATTTCTCTGGTTCTCGGGCGCCTCCATCATTCCTTACGCTGGGACAGCACTGTTCACTGAAGAGGAAGCGCAGTGGCTCTGAGCCCTGGCGCCACGCGGGATAGGAGGTGAGGGGCAGGGATGCGGGCTGCGCGAGCCCTCCAGCCCTTATCACCCCGGGTCTGCCTCCCGCACCGCCCGCTCCACAGTCTGCATGGACTGCGGGGGCCGAGCCGCCGAGGCTTCCCCCATTCCCTTCCCTTCCCGGAGGGGTCCACCTGGGCTCGGTGCCGCCCGGCTCCCGCAACGCGTCTGGCCGCGTCCGCTCTGGTGGCCTCACGGCGACTTCGCCCTTCACCCCGAGGCCACCCGGCACTACCCCACCTCTCCTTCCTGGTCTCTTGCTCAGCCCCTTCCTCGCCAGGTAACCCTGCACAAGCCACGCCCGTTCTCCGGACCTCAGTTTCCCCATCTGTGCTGCGAGGGGTGGAAGAACTGGCATGGATTACAGCCCTCCCGGAGGGAAGGCTCCGGGTTTTTCTCCCCGGTGCCACGGAGCCAGGGTTCGGCCCGTGAGATGCGCGTGCTGTGCGCGCCCTCTAGTGCCCACTTCCCTCTGCTGCGCTGCCCAGGCAGCGAAGCCCCCAGCGCCCCTTCGTGAATGTATGGCTGATTCACTTTGTCGTACAACAGAAAATAACACGGCATTGTGAAGCAACTATACTGCAATAAAGATGTATATAAATAAATAGGTAGATAGATAGATAAATAAATAAAGATTAAAAATAAAATTGTTTTCTTGATTTAAAAATAAAAAAGAAAATCAATAGGGAAGGGAATGGGATAAAACAAACTTCAGGATGCATAGATCACAGGTGAGTATAATGAGTGCGTGAGCATGTAAATGAATGGACAGCGAAATGAATGCCTGCACAGAGTAAGGCAAGCCAGTTAATGGACTGTTTGTGGCTATTTTCAAACATTTCACCGAGAATAAAAAGTCAGACTGCTTATCCTGCCCACAAGGCCCGGGCAGGGCATGGACCCGGCCCATTCTCATACTGTCTTTTGTGCCTCAAACACGCCAAGTGTTTCCCTTGCCCCTCATTTCTGCACTTGCCTTTTCCTCTTCGGGAAGCTGTTCTGTGGCTGTCACTCCTCCTCCTTGCGTCCTGGTCCTACCCCAGCCCTGGGAGTCCAGCTGCTTCATTCTCTTCCCAGCAGTCCCTACTGGGAAGCTCCCCTCTCAGCCAGGTCACCACCAGTGTCTGTCTCTTCTGTGACCACCAGGTCACAGCTGATGGGCATGTCCCCAGGGTCTGCTAAGTGCCCAGCCCATGGTAGGTACTCAGGACAAATAAGGGTGAGAGGGTAGTTTGCTGCTGACCTGACTTGGCCCAGAAGATCCCAGGAGTGAGCTCCCTCTCTTGGACCCATCCACCTGCCCTGGAGCTGACACCAGCCCTCTGACCCCAGGACAAGGAGGAGGGGTGGGCGGAGCCAGGGGCAGGGGATCCCAGCTGGGAGAGTCCAGCCTGGGGTTCCTGGGGAGGGCAGCCTTGCCCCCTCCCATTCTGGGGGTGGGGCAGCAGCTGGGGGAGACGTAGGTTACTAACCGCCAGCCGGTTCCTCCTGCTGGCCTCGCCCCCTCCAGGCTGGGCCTCCCCTGGGACAGAGTGGTTCAAGGGGCTGTGTTAATTAGCTGTGATGATCCTTACAGAGCAGAGCTCAGGATGGCTTTGTTCAGCCTCCAGCTTACAACCTCCTTCCTCCCCAAGTCCCCACAATTTACTTCCCGCTCCCTTGAATCCAGAGACCCTGGCAGATTTCAATGTGTCCCAATTCAAAGGAGCTCCAACAGATAAAAATAGTGTTTGATTCCAGAAGGGTTCCTTGTCTGTGACCCTCACAGCCTCTCCGCTGATCAAAGTGGGGTGATGAGGCCCCAAGCTCATTTTCTCTTCCCCGTCTGTGCAGTTTCATCTCTGCTGTCCTGTGAGTATCACCAGTCACTGTAAGTTTCCGGTTAGTTTGCCTTTTCTGAATTTGTGTACAGGAGGGTGGATGTGAGGAACCTCCACGCCTCATTTAACCAGGAGTGGTGGTGCCTTGGGTGGGCAGCTCCCGGGGCGGGTGAAGCAGGCAGCCTGGCTGGGAGGTGGGAGATCTGGGTCCCCTCTCGGGGTCAGGTACCCAGAGTCTGACCTCACCAATCCCAGGGATGCCCCGAGAGTGGATTCCCATCCAGGAGTCAGTGGCAGCTTGGGACCAGCCGCGCTGCATCTGCAAATGTGCTGCTTCTGCAAACGTGCTGCTGCCCCATTTAGTCTCATTTCTCACTAAGCATCTCGTGTGTGTGTGTGTGTGTGTGTGTGTGTGTGTGTGTGTGTACCAGGCCCAAGAAAATCCACTTCCCAGGAAGGTCAACTTCTCTTTTATAAGGTTGAGGTATCCACAGCTGGATTGGGACTCAAACCCAGAGCCACCTGACCTCAGAGCCGCTCCAGAATATTCGTCTGCATTTCCTCCATCACTGTGCTACCTACAACAGTCCCCCTGACGTGTCACTGGACCTCTCCTTCTTAGCAAATGTTTCTTTATGTGGAGCTGGGAACTCTCTGCTTGTAACATCATTCAGAGAGCCCGTTTCACCCCTGGGACCCCACGACCCGTCTACTCCCGTCACACACAGTGACCTTGAAGGAGTGATGGCCACTAATCACCTCCCCTCCCTGCTCTTCTCCAAGCTCAGCATCCCCAAGACCCTCTCTGGCTCCTCAGGGTGAACTTTCCTCCTCCTGTGTGTCCACCTTCTCCCACGACAGATTTTTTTTTTCAAGCAGGTGGTCAGTATGGCCAGCCTCATACTGAGAGCTGTCTCCGTGGTGATGGGGGCCATGAAATTTCTGTTGGATTCTTTAAGCCTCAACTGGACTCCTCGCGTGGACATCTGGGCAGTTTATCCACAGGATTTGTCCCCCACCCCCAGTCTCTCTCCTCTCTGAGATTTCTCCCCGCACTTTCCTGCAGATGTGGTTGCCCCAAGTCTGTCCCTCGTTCTGCAGCCAGTGAGATTCTGGGTTTCTGTCCCTGCTTTCACGTCCCAGTGGTCATGCCACTGCCAAGCTCCGGTTGGCCTCTCTCCTCCCACTGCAGTGTCCACCCGCTTTTGCTGACTCTCACGTGCCTTCAGGCAGTTGTTTCAATACTGTACCCAAAGCTTACAGTTATGTCTTGTGGCAGAGTTAGCGCACCAGGAGTGCTACCCTCACTGTTAGGTGAACTGCACACACCCTCAGTTTTCAGTTTTCTTCTCATAATCTACCCTGGGTCTTGTCAACTGACGGAAAACACATAACCTAAAAGTCGTGGGTTAAGTTTTATTCGGGGACCTCACTGAGGACCGTAGCCTGGGAGACAGCCTCTCAGTAGCTCTGAGGAACTTCTCCAAAGAGGTAAGGGTGGAGCCAGGATATATAGGAGTTTTTGTTGGAAAAAAAAAAAATGTAGTCGAGCATCAATAGCTAATCACACACACAACACACACACAAAACCCCAGACATCTCAAGTTAATGATTTTCGTGCTTTTCTATGGGAAGATGCAAGAGTCTGGGTTCATTGAAATGATTCCTTTGATGTGCATCTTATCTATCTAGGGCCAGTGTCCTGTTTTGCTCCTTCCTGAATTCCCCTCAGGGTGCTCCTTTGGGGGCAGCTACAGTGGCTGATGTCCTAGTCCTTGTAGAACTGGAATGCAGGTAACATTCCCTGTCCACACTCTGACATCTCAACATGTCAGCTCATGTGCTACAGCAAACCCCCAGGTAACTGGTTCTAAGGAACAATGACAGGTGACATACCACCCCCCCCATATCTAAAATAAGAACCAAGCATTTTCCCTATTTTATTTTAAAATGTAATGAACGGAAACTCCAGCACCTATACTAACCCAAAGTGCGTCAACCTGGGAGGTCCCCGGTGGCCTCAGTCTGCACAAACCAGTCCCCTCATCCCTGACCTGTATAGGAGCTTTGCGATGCCCCGTCCAACCCCACCGCCCAGCACCCTGTGGCAGGCCCTGAGGCTGGGAGGCAGCCAGGACTTCTTTCCCAGCCCCAGCTCATCAACTCCAGTCTCCTCCTGCAGCGGAAACCCTGCAGTGGGGTGAAGACCCTGAGTCCTGTCTCCCAGCCTCTGGGAAGCCCAAGGCTGCATGGCTGCTGTGTTCCTGCCGGCCTTCCCTCCACTCCAGGCAGACCTGTCTTCAGAACCTGCTGGGGCTGCGACCAGGGTGGAGGGGGCAGGGGTGCTTCCCCTCTTTTTGACCAACAAAGCTCACTTCTTTTTTTTAAAACATCTTTATTGGAGTATAATTGCTTTACAAGGGTGTATTAGTTTCTGCTATATAACAAAGTGAATCAGCCATACGTATACATATATCCCCATATTCCCTCCCTCTTCCGTCTCCCTCCCACTCTCCCTATTCCACCCCTTTAGGTGGTCACAAAGCACCGAAGCTCACTTCTTTTTGTGGCAGACACAGAGTTGCACCACTCGAACCCCCTTCCAGAAAGGACTCAGCGCCCGGAGTGGGGTTGGCTGGCAGCCCCACTAATTCTTTCAGGTCTTCTCAGCCTTCAAGTCAAAGTAACGCTCCTCTCTAGGCTACCCCCTGCAGGGGAATGGGAGTTTGGCGTTTCCCCAGCACAGGACCCTGGAGAGACAGACCCTGTGTTTCTGGAACCCCCTCCCACTCTCACGGGCTGGCAGAAACAAGGTCAGATCTCACCGTGGCCTGAAGATACCACCACCTTGTCCTGCTCTGTTCTTTCCCTTCTGTCAAGGCTTCTCCCTCCCACCTCCATCAGTCTGACACCTCCATCCTGAGAATCCTCTACCCAGCTGTCCGCTGGGTCCCTCGCTGCCCTACTTGAGCTCTCTGCCTTTCACAAGCCACCAGCCATCACTCTGCACCTGGTCTTGGTGGATGGATTGCACAGCCCTCCCTGTTCCCAAGAGCCAGCACCTCATAACACCTGAGAGTTGAAAAGATCTAATTGTCACTATCCCCAGTCAAGCTAAATCAGATGGGTCTTCATGGTGGTGCTACCTTCAGACACTGGACCACTACCAGACACATTGTTATACCCTCCACAAATCTTTGTGTAATGAACGAATGAACGAGTGCCACTGGGCAAGTCCCACAGAGGAAGGGGAGAGCTGACCACGGAGGGCATGCCTCCGACTCCTGTACAGGGACCTCTCAGAAGGCAGCTGACCTCAATCACGATGAGAAGTGGGGGGGTGGGCAGACGCAGCAGAAGAGACAGGCTTTAATTTGTAATTGTTTCCATCCTCATTTCCCGCTTCTGCTCCACTGACAGGCTCCCCGCATCTAAATCAGCTTTGTCCTTTCTGCCCAAGGAGAAACAGAAATCCAAGAGCGAGCCGATGATTTGTGTGGAAGGCCTGAGTGCAAAAAGATGGATGTGGGTTACGAGAGGGGGCGGGCTGGACGTGCCAGGGGCTGGAGTGGCCCAGATGCACGCCTTCCTAAGCGACAGTGAAGGCCACAGGTGCAGGACCTCACACACATGGCACCGCGGGAGGACAGTCACCGCCCATTTTTAAGGTGAGAAAACTGAGGCACGAACAAATCGAATAACTTTTGTGAGGCCACGCGCTAATGTTTGCTGCAGTCTGGATTCACGCCAGGCTGACCAGCCGAGGTCTGTGAGAACAGTGAGGGTATGAGTAGAATAAGGCCCTGATCCCCAGACACCCCTCATCAACTGAGAGCCACCTACCACCCCAGCACCAGCTCTGATGGGCATTAACTCAGTTAGATAGATGTGCGTGATCCTGTGCTGTGCCAGGTGTTAGGGGGACATGGAGAAGCCCGTGGCTTCTCCTGACTCCGGCTCTGGCAGTGGGGGTTGCCCATCACTGGCACCACTCTGGCTTCTTCCATAGAAACAAGGCTAAGGAGCTCTGGGGAGGCATGGAGGGGAGGCGAGGCTTCCCACAGGGATAGTCCGCAAAAGCTGGTATGTGAAGGACAAGCAGAGTCTGGCCATGACCCATGAGGGTCGGGGCCCTCCCTTGCAGCAGAGGGATGTGTGTGCAGTTCCAGAGGTGCCCAGGGGTGTGGGGAGGCATTCGAAGCAGCAGTGAGTGGGGAGGAGGGACTAGTGAACCACGGGAGGTTCCTAGGACCAGCTCTGGGCAGGTGTTGAGCCCCTTGGGGGCAGGGGGCATCATGACTTTTGGGTGAGGCTCTTGTGGGTGAGGCTTTGGTGATCAGCCTCTCTGCCCCCAGGTGGCTGACATGCTGGTGGGAGGTCCTTGCAGTGGCCCTCTCCTCACTCACTCCCTTTCCTCCTGGCCCCAGGAGTCAACTGTGGCTTCAAAGTACTGAGTTGGAGAATCTGAAATCCCACCTAGGGTAGTAACCTCTCACCACGTGTCGTCAACCACATTTAGAAACTGAGAACAGAACAGGCCCAGATTGTAAACAGTGTGTTAAAAGGTGTGTCTTTCACACTGCACTTTTCCTAGCACCCAGCACAGCCCCAGACACATGGCAAGGACCCAGCTAATGATGAATGGATGGATGGATGGATGGATGGATGGATGGATGGATGGGTGGATGGATAGATGGGTGGATGTATGGATGAATGGATGGATGGATGGGTGGATGGATGGATGGGTGGATGGATAGATGTGTGGATGGATGGATGAATGGATGGAGGGGTGGATGGATGGATGGATGGATGGATGGATGGATGGGTGGATGGATGAATGGATGGGTGGGTGGATGGATGGATGGATGGGTGGATGGATGGGTGGATGGGTGGATGGATGGATGGATGGATGGATGGATGAATGGATGGGTGGGTGGATGGATGGATGGATGGGTGGATGGATGGGTGGATGGATGGATGGGTGGATGGATAGATGTGTGGATGGATGGATGAATGGATGGATGGGTGGATGGATGGATGGATGGATGGATGGGTGGATGGATGAATGGATGGGTGGGTGGATGGATGGATGGATGGGTGGATGGATGGGTGGATGGGTGGATGGATGGATGGATGGATGGATGGATGGATGGATGAATGGATGGGTGGGTGGATGGATGGATGGATGGGTGGATGGATGGGTGGATGGGTGGATGGATGGATGGATGGGTGGATGGATGAGGAATGGATGGATGGATGGATGGGTGGATGGATGGGTGGATGGGTGGATGGATGGTTGGATGGGTGGATGGATGAGGAATGGGTGGATGGATGGATGGGTGGATGAAAAGTTGTCAACCCTGTTCTACTCTAAGGGCAGCTTTAACCCACACAACTCAGTTGACACCCCAACAAGCATATTCACCAGCACACACTCACTTGAGACACTCACATACCCCTATAATCACAAATTCCTGCACACATAAAGGAATGTGTACATACACACACACACACACACACACACACACACACACACACACACACTGCCCAACTATTCTGGAGAGGATTTAGTCATAGATGCACTCCATAGACAAGTGTACATGGGCAGGGACCCATCTGCCAGTCTGTGCAGGTCACCAGTACTGGCTCCAAAATTGATTTAATGGGTGGTGACTAGTTCCTTGAGAAGAAAAAAAAAAAAGAAAAAAGAATAAAAACTATCTAGAAGTATAAGAGTAAGTAAGTACCAGCTGGTGAAACTTTGTTTTCATTTATGTGCCCACCCGTCCTGGCTCATCATGGAGCACTACTTTCGTACGGTGGCATTACTGTCAAAAATTCTCAAAGCCACTGACTAGCGTCACCACTTGTTCTTGCTCTTGGATGCCACTCAAAACAGGAGTCCAAGGTGTTGTCTGTGGCAGCTGCAAGCATTTGAGCTGTGTTTCAGCAAGAACGCTCTGACCCTGGGTCTCTTGGCTCGGAGGTGGCCTCTCAGGTGTGAAGTCCATGTGCCCATCCCTGGGTGTGTACTGCACACCTCTTCAGCTCTGGGGAATAATCACCTCTGTCTTCAAGATGTTCCCAGTCTAGTTTAAAAAGTCCAAAAGGTTGAGGAGGGGGGACTGCCATACAGAGTACTACACGCTACTGTCAACATACAAGGTTTCATGGCTGTGCTGAGGGTAGCCTGGGGCTCAAGGACAGTTTCCGTATAGATGTGACATGGACAGAAGCCCTTAAAATATTGTATTTGACTGCATGGGAAAAAGGAGGAAGGGGGTGGGGGGAGGAGTGGGGAGAGTGGGGAGGGAGCTCCAGGCAGAGGGAATGACAGGTACAAGGTGTGGAAGCTTAAGATAACTCCACGCTTTCTGGGAACAGAGGGTGATTTTGTGTTCCCTGAGCATGAAGTCCACTGAGGGTGTGGCTCAAGACAGGGGCTGGAAATACCGGTGTGTGGCACTCAGCTCTGTCTGCCCAGCACCGAGTGATGCGGGCGGGAAAAGACGGAGACACACCCTCGCCCCACAGCACTTGGGGTGGTCTCCAGCCCACGCACCTCCTCATCTAACTCCCCACTCCCCACATCCTGGTTTGGAACTCTTTACTTTGTTTTACCACATCTGTGTCATCTAAGGAAGCATCGAACATTCCGGAACCCTGTCGAGTCCTGCAGACACCACCCCCGCCCCGTACATCACTCTGCACTGCCAACCTTGGGAAGCAAGAGGGAGGCTGACCCCCACCAGTCTGGGCCTCACTCAGTGTACACAGCTCCCTTTCTCGGGACGCCAACTCCAGTAACTCATCATGACATCCTGGGACAGTGTGAGCCAGCTACTACCAGGTGCCCGTGGAGTGAGTTCACCACATGTCAGAGACGTGTGTTTACTTCCACTCTGTGCCCCTGGGCATCTGTTTTCACAGTGCAAACAAACTGGGGGGAAAGACTCACCTCTTGGCTCTCTTAGAGCAAAAGTAATGCAGCCCGGCACACGGGCCACTAGCCTGTTGAGGGCTGTTCTGTGAGGCATTGCTTGGACAACTCCCAGCTTCTGACACTCAGGCCAGGGAGGCAACCCCTCCATCACAGCCTTGGACCTGCTCACCAACCCCGTCCTCCATCTGCGGCCCAAAGGTGTTTCCTTGAAAAGACAGTTTCCTCCCTGTACTGGTCAGAGTGTTCCAGGGAAGCAGAAGCAATAGAAGATAGGTAGATAGTTAAATAGATAGATAGATAGATAGATAGATAGATAATTGATAGATAGATAAATAGATAATTGATAGATAGATAATTGATAGATAGATAGATGATTGATAGATGATAGATAGATAGATGATAGAAAGATAGATAGATGATAGATAGATAGATAATAGAAAGATAGATGATAGATACATGATAGATAGATAGATGAGAGATGATAGATAGATATTAGATAGATAGGTGATTGATTGATAGATGATAGATAGATAGATAATAGATAGATGATAGATAAATAAAATAGATATATAGATAGATGATAGAGATAGATACATAGATACATAGATGATAGATATAGATAGACAGGTAGATGATAGATATAGATAGACAGGTAGATGATAGATATAGATAGACAGGTAGATGATAGATATAGATAGGTAGATGATAGATATAGATAGACAGGTAGATGATAGATATAGATAGACAGGTAGATGATAGATATAGATAGACAGGTAGATGATAGATATAGATAGACAGGTAGATGATAGATATAGATAGGTAGATGATAGATGTTAGATAGAGAGA
This sequence comes from Phocoena sinus, assembly GCF_008692025.1. Classification (NCBI taxonomy): domain Eukaryota; kingdom Metazoa; phylum Chordata; class Mammalia; order Artiodactyla; family Phocoenidae; genus Phocoena; species Phocoena sinus. The sequence continues at coordinate 108,970,039 of NC_045769.1, forward strand.
GAGAGAGAGAGAGAGAGAGAGAGAGAGATTGTAGATTGACAGACAGATAGTAGATACATACATAAATACATTGACAGATAAAGGATTTGTTATAAAGAATCTGCTCACATGATTATGGAGGCTGAGAAATCCCAAGGTCTAGAGTACGAAGGACGAGACAGCTGATGGTGTAAGTTCCCATGTAAGTCTGAGTCCAGAGGCAGAAGATCAAGCCCGGGCTGGAAGGCAGGCGGAGGACAGAGTACCTTCCTGCTCGGGCTTCAATGGCCTGGGCAGAACCATCTACTTTACTCAGCCTACGGATTCAAACCTAGAATCACCCTCACAGACAGAAATTAACCAAATACCTGGGCATCCCAAGGGCCCGGACGGGTGGGCACATAAAATTAACTCCCTAATACGTGCTTTGCCGCACTGCAGTTCAGGGAGAAATGATAGGTCTCTTCTTTCTTACGAAACAGACGTTGTAGCTTGCGTTCTCATCTAATCACCACACAACCCGGGGGCAAGGCAGGCTGATCACACTTTACTTTTTTCACTGAACACAACGTGAGGCTGGGAGAGCTCCTGACACTTTTTCAATGAACAGCCAGTGAGCTGTGATTCCAGGTCCCCCACCCGTATGGCTCAGGCCAGACCCACAGGTTGCAGGAGGGGCCGAACACACACAGGGTAGCCATGAGTCCTGCCTTCTGCCGAAACCCCTTTTTCACACTTCTTTCCTCATCACTCCAGTGTACTCGGGAATTGCATGAAAGTGACCGTGTCTCTGTCATGCACACCTAGCCTCGCATGAAGATTCAGACACGTCTAGGCAGCCATGCATTGTGTGTGTGTCCTGTGTGTGTTGATCTGTCAGTGGCTTTTTGTGCTTTTGTTCTGTGTGTGTATTTGTGTGTGTGTGTGTCTGTGTTTCGTACTTGAGAGAGGGAACAGGAGAAAATAAAATATGGTACCTACTCCCAAGAAGTTTCCCGTGTAATTAGGGAGAAAAACCAAACTCTCGGAGGTGATAAAGCGTGACCTGTGAAAAGTTGTCATGTGACCCCAGCCTGGATCAGACTCTGTACTCGGACCAGATGGGCTGCGGACCACATCAGGCTCCATCACTTACCAGCTGGGGGGCTCACCCACCAGACCGAATCTCTACTATGGGGCAAATGATGCGGGCCCCAGGGAGAACGTACTGAAATGGCACAGCTGGCCCAGGGTTAGGAGAGTCGGCCTCGGACAGAGTTCTGGGAAAAGAGATGGCTGTGAGCCAGGGCACCTGAGAGGGCCTCCTGGATTAGTAGGATGAGCTGGCTTCTGGAGATTTCGTAGAATGCAGGGTATATCTGGACGGCCATAAGAAGAAACAGGCTGATTAGACCATTTCTCCATCAAACTAAGCCCCGTTGTTTCAAACCCTATCAGAACAAACCCTCCAGGATGACATGGGGTCTCTGGCAGACCCACTGGGATCCTCACATCAGTCCCTCTGCTCCTGGTGGGGAGAAGGACCCGGCTCTGTTCCCATGTGGCTGGGCACCTGGGAGCCCGTACGTCACCCTCTGGTGTCATGCATTCATCCCTGAAGCCCTGATCCCTCTCATATGGTCACAGGAGCCAGGACCGAGGGAGGCTGGAACATGTCCCACTCTCAAGGAAAGGAGAAAATAAATGTCATAATAAAAGGAGAAGAGCGGTGCTCTCATTTGTCTGTGAAGTCTCGTGTACAGAGAGTTTTATCAGCCATGAAATTAGCCCTTCACGCTCCCCGAGACTGGCAGCCCTGTGAGGGCTGGGGGCACAGCCTCAGCGCCTCCTGTGAGCCACAGGGGACCCCACTCCCCAGCCCAGCCCTCCCTGATGCCCACGGGTGATTTAAAACACAGCCTGTTTCGTGGCAGCCACTACTGTGGGCCAAGCCACACACTGCAGCCTCCAGGGCACACGGCGGAGCAAGGATGCCACAGCCCCGTCCCTGGTGTTCTGCTGGCCTGGCTCAGCAGAGGGAACTGAAACCAGCTTCTGCAGTTTGTGCATCTGGACGAACAGACGCTGTCCACGTGCACGGACTCAGCATTGTACAGACATAACTTTAAGTTTTTGACTTTGGGGACTTGGGGATGACAGTGCAAGGCAGTAGGAAGCACACGAGCTTTACAGAAAAGTCTGATCTGAAGTCCCTGCTGCCCAGATGAGTTCCTTCAGCTGTCTGAGCCTTGCTTTCTTCACCCTTCAGTGGGGATCACAACACCCGCCCTGCAGGGGGAGAAGAGGTTCAGTGGGCCCCTCCACCCGGCACTGGACACCTGCCCTGCTCGTCCCAGGGGTTGCCTGAGCCTTGGGAGGGCTGGGGATGGGCCCGAGCCAGGGCTTCCCTGTCGCTGAAGGGACTCACCTGCATGCCACCCTCAGCACCCTGACCTCTGGGGTGCCCATTTCCCTGTGGCTCTGCGCAGCTGGAATACTTCTCTGCACGTGTCTCTCTCCGAGGTGAATTCTGGCAGCATCCACAACCATCTGAGCCAGGTATTTCAGGATGAATGAGCATCAGAAATGTTTTCCTCCACCCCTGGCCCCAGTGTGATTTGGGTGACTGCTCCTTTAAGGAGAAAATAAAAAGACTCATTCTCAGTCTCTTTTTCGCTCTCTCCTCTTCCCTCCCTCTCTCCCTCTTGGGGAGTCCTCAGCCTAGGGTGGAGATGGGGTAACCAGGGAGCCCCCTGAGATCACCCGGTTCCCCAGTTTCACGAGCTGTGCATCCTGCCCAGCCCAGCTGGCCCTGAGCCCTACCTTGCTGGAGGCTGCAGAGCCGAAAGTTATCTCCATTAAGTGAAAATGGCAGAAAACGAGGCTTGGGTACCATAGGAACCTCGGGCATCTAGGCATGGCAGGCGGGGCCCCAGGGCTCTCCGCACTGCCTCTCAGGGGCCAAGGGACATTCCTCTGTCTCCACTCAACCCTGGGGCCTCCCCTACTGGCTACTCCTGAGGTGATCCCAGCTCATCACAGTCTTTTCACCAGCTCAGGTTCTTTGCAGCCCCCCAGCCTATCATCGTGGGTGGTGTCTGTGGACTGTTCCTTGCCACACTGTGAGGGGGGGCAGGTGCTGAGCACAAGTCGGTGCGGCTGCCTCAGGCACCCTGCCCAGGCCTCTCCTGTCTCCTGCTGACTGCCATCCATACTGCTGGAGGCCTGCAGCCCCACCAATAGATGCCCCGAGGGCAGCAGGGGGTCCACGGAGGGGGAGACAGGGCAGCAGCAGCTCCACATATCCTCTGCTCTGGGACATTCTAGGTTTAGCTGGGTTTCTAGCCACCCTGCTCTCCTGAGTTTTCAGCCTGCTGTCATTCACCTTGGTACTGGCAAGGACGCTTTATGCCTCTCCTCTCCACCTTCTACACTCTTTATGGTCTAGACTTAGCATCTTTGGGGCTCTTTTCAGATATCCAAAAGCCAGGAACTGCACAAATCTCTTCTCCCTCAAAATACCAACCACTGGTACAACCCAAGTGCTTTGACCAGAAAGAGGATTGTCTTTATGAGACTTTTTTATTTTTGAAATGATAGGAGGTGCAGGGAAAAAGCCAGTATGGCCAAATTTCCAATTCCAACTCCTCCATCTAACTGCAGTGTGACCTTTGGCAAGTTGGTGAACCTCCCTGCAGGCCACATAGGGGACCTGGGGAGTCATAGCAGTGTCATCTGGAAGCTTCTCTACCCAGAGGACCCAAAGGAGATCAGAGGGGGAGGGGAGTCAGAGGACACTCAGAGCCAGTGGCCATGGGAAGTGGGGCATGGGTGCAGGCACTGCAGTAAGAGGTCCCCAGCCCTGGTGTTCCATGCACAGGGACACAGGGGACAGACCCACAGAGTCAGCTGGACAGGACTCGTAGACCAGACCAAGGCGCCACAGTTCACCTTTCCACGGTCCACGCCGGCCGGGAAGGGCCACAGCACACATGGTTGCACGGCTGGTGTCTCCAGGACCCAGTCCCCTTCGACCTCCGTAAAGATTGACCCATGGCTGGCACATGGTCACCCGTCCTCACTTCCCCTGCTCCTAGAAGCGAGCCTTCTCCCTCTTCCAAGCGTGTGGAAATAGCATGAGGGGCGTCCAAGAAGCCTCCTTCACAGGGAGCCAACACAGGCACTGTCCCTGATTCTACTTTCCTTGCGTGGTTCTCTGCTGAGTCTGCGGTATTGTCACATTTCCAGCAACAAATATACTCGTGTGACTGCAGACAGTTCAATGCTGCTACTCCCAGAGCAGGGCTGAGGGGCAAACGGAGAGGCCTGGGCTGGAGGAGCAGTAAGGGTAGGTCACAGTGCGCCCCGCACGGCCTCCGGAAAATGTCATTTCCTCTCTGGAACAGGGGAGCCACTGAAGGGTTCATGCAGTACGCGAACACAGAACAGCCACTCCAAAAACAGATCCAAAATCAAGAGGAGACAGGCAGTCAGGACACAGGGGCGGTGTTCTCCCAGGTACTGGCAATGACGACGAAGAACAGCAGACAGAATTTGCAAATATAAAAGAAAGTTCTAGAAGAGGGTTTGGTTATTGATTAGCCCTGGGTGCTAAAGGAGAAGGTGGGGCCAAGAGCCAGGATCCGGTGGATGAAATCATGGAGAAAGGGCAGGCTGGAGAGGAGGCGTGGGCGGAAGGTGATGGCTCGGTGCTGAAGGGTTAAGATCGAGAAGGAAACACTCCCAGTAGACAGTTGGATGCACAAGCATGGGGTTTAGGCGGGAGTGGTCAATATTCATAATCAAAAGCACTTACTGAGTGCTTGTGAGATGCCAGGTAGCATTCTGAGCACTTCCATGTACACTATTATTACTCCCTTTTCACCGTTGAGAAAACTGAGGCACAGAGAGGTTATGATCCCAAGCTCCTAACCGCTATGCTACACTCCCATCTACAAGGGACCAAGGCTATAATATCAGTAAGATGAGGCCTGAGAATGGCCCTTGGTCCAGGTTTCAGGGGAGAGATGAGGCCAGGTGCCAACTTCACAGATGCAGGAAAGGACGTGAGGAGAGAGAGCCCCCAGCTGTGAAAGGGAAACTGGGAGGAGGGCGGAAGCTGGAGAAAGATGGGTCAGAGTAGAATTTTCTTCATATTAGCAGATTTGAGTGGATTTAAATGCTGTTGAGAAGGAACCAACACAAAGAGGTGTGAGGATATAGGATAGAGAAGAGATGAAGTCGAAGGAGTCAAATCTCCAAGGAGGCAGGAAGGGTTGGAACCCAGGACATGTGGAGGGATTGTCTCTGAGCACTGGGTCATTCCCACTGAGAGTGGAGGGAAGAGGGGGGACTGGAGGGGGGGGGAGGGCCAATGGGGACACAGCTCAGCTTGTTAACTCGCTGGGGTGCAGGGAATTCCTATCTAATGAAGTCTTCCAATTACTGGCAAAAGAAGAGGTCAGCCACCAGCTGGGGTGAGGGGAGTAACGTGAGAAGGTTTTAAACGGTCACCGTGGTGACAGAAGGAAGTGACCAGAGCCTGCAGAGAAGGTCTTTCCTATCCTGCTTTTAGAAAGCCTGGGTTCCATGGGTGGGGGGTAGGGGTGGGAGAGGCACAGCTGTGGTTCAGGCAGGTACCATCTGATGTGGGGGTGAGATGCCTGCTGAGCTGGACGTGAAAGGTTAAGTTTTCCCATAGGTGAAAGCCAAAAATCAGACTACACGATAGCATCGCAATAAACCATAATAAGGCAAGAAGTAAGATGCTGTATTGACCTCCCTCTGCCTGGCTCCTGCGTCTATTTCTCGGGGAAGAGAGAGTCTGGAATAATGAGAGGATAAAGTGAGAATCCCCAAACTGTCATCCCGGGGAGCTGGCCACCTGGCCTCCTGTCTCAGAGGGGCTACCTCGGGTCAGTGCCCACCTCTGCAAGACAGCACCCTGGCGCCCGCACAGCCCTAGTCGTCACTGGAGCTTGTGCTTGGAGAAATCGCTGCAATGCTAATTACCAGGCAGAGCACTGATATTCCATAATTAAATTAATTCAATATGGTCCATAAAATAAAACTAGCATGACTGCTCACCGAGTTCCCTACACAATGTCGCAATCAGCTCATTTCAGGAGTATTTATTCACTCCAAATCCTTGGCACTTTCTGGCAACAGGGACTGTTAGTTCCTGTAATTTAGGTCTTTTTTTCCCTTCCTAGAAAAATAAATTACCTAAACAAATTGAATAGAATAAAAGCTTGAACTGCAAATTATAAACTTGCCTAGTCCAGCAGTACAGGGGGTTGTTATTCACAGTATGTCAATTTAAGATAAGTTAATACAGAAATATAGAAGAGAATCCATTTTGGGTCAGCATTAGCATATACAGTACAAAAAGCTACAGGGTATTCAATTAATTCTAGACCGTAATTATGGAACAGAAGTCTTGTGTATAAATCAAATTCCCTTTTTTTTTCTTTTTTGTCCCACTTGCCTTCCATGTAATAGGAAATACCATTTCCAACCAGAGCTCAGAAGGAGGGTGAACGGCCTCTGCCCAGCCATGGGGCTCAGGGGTCCCAAGAACTTAGGTGGGAGCTTCAACCCTTAAGGTATTTCATAAAATTCTCACACCCAGAAAGTCATAATTACCGTCTCTGCAATCATTTCCCATTTTTTTCCAGGTGCCATCTGTCAAGAGGCACTGGCCACCAAAGCTTCATGTACTTGTGCAGTCACTAATTAATCCCAGAAGACAGCCCAAGCTAAATGGAAATGCATTATTTTAAAAAGATGGAAGGAAACCAGCCACCATAAGATACTACATAAAGAGTGCAATTCCCTGAGTCACTGTGAAAAAGCAAAATGAGGGAACGATTTGCAAAATGCAAACTCAAACTCAGTCTTTAACTATAAGTGCTAGAAATCACAGTCCTAGGGTGGAAAGTTTTAAATTGTGGTCTTGGGATTGCTGGTCTCTGGGGACATTTCTCAGGGTTGCATGGAATATTTTTACAGAGTTCATATCTGGATGGTTTCAGAAAAAAATCTCAATTTTCTGCTCCTCAACCCAGTCTCTTTCTCTTCTGCCCCCAAATCCTAAGTTCCTCTTCTCTCTGAGTGTCCAGCTGATAGGAAGGACACCTGTACTCCAACAAGCTTCTCTGTTTTCCTTGAAATATGTGCTTCCCAAGTCACTTGTTCCCTTCTCTGAGGATGTGGCTGTGGTTGTGAGGTTCCTGTTCCAAAGTGTGGGGCCCCCCCTTGCCTGACAGCACTTTCTCCCCCAGCCTCTGAGCACAGCTGGATCCCCAGCTGCCTTTCCCACCTATGCAGCAGACAAGTGACCCAAGTTGGCCAATCAGCGTGATCACTGCTGCGGCAGGGCTGCCATGTGGCCAGTCAGAACCTTCTGGGCAGGTCTCCATGGTGACTGGGTGGAGGAGTCACAGGTGCTCAGAACCCACCAGGGCTGGGGCTGTGGGGACCATCTGTGCCACCCACCTGGGAAAAGTACACCCAGAGGAAGGCCAAGCCACCAGGGGTGGAGAGCCTCCTGGTGACATCCTCTGAGCCTCCGGACTTGGCCATGCCTGAGCCCTCTCTCCCTGGACTTCCAGTTTTAGGATCCAAAACATTCCTTTTTGAAAAATTGATATATAACAGACATATAACATTGCATTAGTTTCAGGTGTACAACAAGATTCACTATTTGCACATGTTGTGAAATGATCACCACAATGAGTTTAGTGAATATCCGTCACCACACCTAGTTACAATTTTTGTTTTTCTTGTAATGAGAACTTTTAAGATCTACTCAAGGCCCACATCCCCTGATTTCTGGAACAGGGCCTTTAATGCCTCCTCCTTTTTCCTAGGGCAGTTACTGAGTATCTGCTCTGTATCCAGCACCTTTCATACAGTCCTTCCACAACCATACAATTAAAATATAATCGGAGGTGGGGAAAATGAAGATCAGAGAGCCAACATGACCTTGCAGGGCCTCCTCTCAGCTGCATAAGGGTAGAACCGTGAGCTGACTCCACAGCTCCGCTTGGTCCTGCCTGATGCAGAGGTTTCCTGAGAATGGGACTTGTGGGGGCCAAGCCATGGGACTGAGCGAGGGGGCTTCTCTGACACCCTTCTATAAGCTCTGCACCCCACGAGCTTCCCATGGGATCTGGTCGCTGAAGTACTCATACAATAAATCATCATAAGATCTCTCACTGCAGGTCTCCCAGAACGTTCTGAAACAGCCCACGCTTGACTGGGGGAGCCTGTGACTCGGGACCATTAGCCTTCATTTTTTTTCTTGCCTGGGTTTTAATTCAAGCAGATATTTCAGGCCCAGACGATATTTTTCACATTACTGGGCAGGACCAGTAATGCCGGGACCAAATGAAAATGAAGTGGATGGTCCAGAACTGTCCGGGCTGTGGTCAGGTACTCACCTGAGTAGAGGCCACCATGTCCATCACCAAGAAAACCCAGAAAAGGTAGTGCTGGGCGCCACATCAAAATAGGGCTCAGACACAACTTACAATAGCCAAGACCTGGAAACAATCTAAATGCCTATTGACAAATGAATTGGATAAAGGAGATTTGAGATAGATAGATAGATAGATAGACAACAGAATATTACTCAGCCATAAAAAAGAATGAAACAATGGCATTTGCAGCAACATGGATGAACCTGGAGATTATCAAACTAAGTGAAATAAGTCAGAAAGAGAAAGACAAATACTATATGATATCACTATCCACATAATACCATATATCCACATATATGTGGAATCTAAAATAAGACACAAATGAACTTATCTATGAAACAGAAATAGACTCACAGACATAGAGAACAGACTTGTGGTTGCCAAGGGGGAGGGTTTGTGGAAGGGATGATTGAGAGTTTGGGATTAGCAGATGCAAAGTATTATAGAGAATGGATAAACAACAAGGTCCTATTGTATAGCACAGGGAATTATATTCAATATCCTGTGATAAACCATGATGAAAAAGAAAAAAATAAAATTCAAACAAATAAACAAAGAAAAATAGGGCTCAAACAACTTCTGCACCGAGAGATCCTGGGTGAGTTACCTCCTGTGTGTGAGTCACCTTGGCGTGAATCACCCAGCATGGGAGTCACCACGTATGTGCCACCCTACAGTGAGTCATCCCATAGGATAGAGGAGTTTCACACATAAGTCAGCAAGGTGGGTCCATAAACCACAGGCCAAGTCACAGCTTTGCTCTAAGGAGCATTGTTAAAGGTTCTACCCTGGGCTTCCCTGGTGGCACAGTGGTTGAGAGTCCGCCTGCCAACACAGGGGACACAGGTTCGTGCCCCGGTCCGGGAAGATCACACATGCCGCGGAGCAGCTGGGCCCGTGAGCCATGGCCACTGAGCCTGCGCGTCCAGAGCCTGTGCTCTGCAACGGGAGAGGCCACAGCAGTGAGAGGCCCATGTACCGCAAAAAAAAAAAAAAAAAAGTTCTACCCTCTCCCGCAACCCCCCAATCTTACCCCTCCTCCTGCCACACGTCGTGGCCGGTAGGATGGTTACTGGGGCCTTTGGAAGAAGCTCATACTGCAGAGAAGGAATGGTGTTGCACCTGTGAGCCAGTTTCGGCCCAAAGACAGTGGTCCTCTGTCTATGAGGACCCCTGGGCTGCCTCCTCTGGGCAATGCAAAGCAGCACCCACCAGCCCCACCTCCTGCTCACACCCAGCTCCTCTGGTCCCTGTGTTCTGAGACTTTGTCCCCCACGTTCCACCTCCTCTGATGTCATCCTGGGCCCCTCATTCATCTTTGTTTCTCCAGGACCTTGGAGCAGGTTTTGAGAAATCCAATCATTAATTCCCTTAGTCCTTTACTCATTTATTCAAGGATCACGTTTAGACCACATGCTGCAAGTGATGTCCCAGGGGCCCGTTCAGGTCGGGGCCTCAGACACAAAGTCCAGGCTCCTGCAGGAGGTCTCTATACTAGGCAATGATGCGGGACCATCAGTGCATGGAGTCCGGACTAGATGTGGCTCCTCTAGATCCAGGATCCATGAACCCCAAATAAAAGCTGTCCACCCTCCCCCACTGCACAGACACACAGTAGAGAGACAGGGATTGAAGCAACCAAAACACATGCTTCCACTAAGAAAGGGTGAGAGACACATGGCCACACCGGCCCACTGGGATTCTGAAATCCTGCTGAGGAGACTCAAGGGGAACCCCCTACCCAGGAAGGCAAATGTTCCTTAATTAGGTCCTAACTCTGTTCCAGATGTGGAGCTTCCAGGGACCCTTGGCTCTGCCCTTTGGGGAGGACCTTCCTTGTCTGTTATTCTCACTGGCTGCATCCAAAGAGGGTAGTAGAGAATGCGCCTTTTTTCAGGGCTGAGCATCAGACTCTACCTCCTTTCTATAGAAGGTCTGGGGTCCAAAGATCATAAATTCTCAGTTACAAACCACTTTGGTCCAGATTTTGGTTTCTTCTGCAGTACATCACTCTCTAAAACCTAAAAGCATAGTCATCTTCTGATTTAATTCTGATTTACTGATTTAATTCTAATCAACTCCATGTGCCATTGTCACACCAGAGTTCTTGAGAAATGCTTTCCCCCCACCCCTCCCTAATTTCAGATATCTAGACACTTGGTCTCTTTCCCATGAGCTATTTTGGCCACCTAAAAATTTGTATGGATCATCATCTTAATTCCATTCAGATGTCTTAAACAATGAATGTGATGAGCAAACCCTTATTTTGGTCCTTGCTACGAGTCTGAGTTTTAACTGCCTCTTTTGCTCAAGCATTTCTCAATGTTAATCTTTCCTGTTTGGAACTGAAAATCCATTGCCTCATCCAAGTGTACAAGACCCCAGATTTCTTGACTCTATTCTCTTTTATTTTCAGCCAATAGCAGCCAACACACACTATTAACATTCTGCTTTATGAACTGTTCCCTTTAAACTAGGAGTGTTTAATTACTTGGGTAATTGTCTAGTTTTGAGATATCACAGGTGGTACTATTACCAAGTATTTCGCCAGCACATGGCATGGGCCACCATCCTTCCAGTCTCCACTAAAAACTGTGGTATCCTTTCCTGCAGTGGTAATAACTCATGAATGAGTGGAGAGAATAAGTCAAGAGTCCTGTTTCAATACTTGTATGGATAACTGAATCACTTTGCTGTACACCTATAACTAACACATCATTGTTAATCAACTATACTCCAGTATAAAATAAAAATTAAAAAAAAAATAAATCGGAAGATACTGTAAAAAAAAAAAATGAGTCCTGTTTCAGCCAAAATAATTTTGAGATGCCTGTTGGACATACACCACACATTTGGAATTCAGGGAAGGGGTTAATGATGAAAATATCAGCCAGGGAGCCATTGGTCCCTTGCTTGTTTGTATGCTAAGAAACGAATAAATAAAATAGATGGTGGCACAGTCGTTAAGAATCCACCTGCCAATGCAGGGGACATGGATTCGATCCCTGGTTCAGGACGATCCCACATGCCGCGGAGCAACTAAGCCCGTGCGCCACAACTATGGAGCCTGTGCTCTAGAGCCCGCGAGCCACAACAAGAGAAGCCATCTCAATGAGAAGAAGCCCGTGCACTGCAACAAAGAGTAGCCCCCGCTCGTGGTAACTAGAGGAAGCCGGTGCGCAGGAACAAAGACCCTTTGCAGACAAAAAATATAAATAAATAAAATAAAATAAATGATAAATTTACTCTGAATGAATTCTTTTTAATTTGAGATCTCCTAAATGAGGCATTTTTCAAATTCAACACAACAATGGAGACTTTGTTACTCGTGGACAACCCCGTCCCCTTAGGTCACCCCCACCCTTCAACCATGAGAACCATTGCCTTCAAGAGCACTGCTACCAAGAGAAACAGTGGTATTTCTCAGTTACTCTGAAGAAGATAAAAGGAGCCAGCAGCTGCCCAAGATGATCTGAGTCCTTTTCAGGTCTAACAGTCTCTGACTGCATAACTATAAATTAAATGCACCATGCTTCTTTTATTATAGATACTCTGAAATATTAAAGAAGGTTAATAATTAAGGCCAATCTTGAACCAGTTCAAAGCTCCAGACTAATGATTTGAGCCACTTGACTGCTTCTGAGACTTCCCCATCATGCAATACTTTCCTCTTCATCAGTCCTCCCATCACCCCTAAGCAGGTGGGCTCTCGAAAAGATGTTACAAGCTGCATCGCTTTAATGTGTCTATAGAGACAATTCTACAAGCTCACAGAAGTTTTGCTCATCTCTCTTCACTCTTCTAGGCTCAGGTAAACAATCAGTTTGAAGTGCTTGGGGTCTTTTTTTTTTTTTTTCCTTTATGGACATAAATAAGTATGTCATCCATGATCACCAACAGCTTAGCAGCATGTCACTTAAATATTTCACTGCCCAGGTAAATACATTTTGATGCCTGAGTCCCAGCTTGAATTACGTATTTATTGTGCATCTTTTTCCAAGGCCTGTTTTAAATCTTGGCATTTATCAACACGTTCAAAGAACAGCCTCAGATCCCTAGGAATGACTGGAGTTCAGTTCTAGGCCCTGGCAGATCAAAGGTGACCTACAGGCACCATAAAATTGAAAAGAAAAATGAGGCTGCCACTTTGGTTAGCTGTATGCTAACAGAGGGCTACTTCGTGGTATACTGAGCATCAGAAAGGACACCAGGTCCTATTGCCCAGAGTAAGCTTCCCAACTAAAAATGCAGTCCATGGCTAAAGGATGGCTATTTGGAAAAGTCACAAAAATATTGTGGGAAAAATATGCATTCACCTTCACAGGTGCCTGCTGTGAAATCGCAGATTCTGGTGGGATGTTGCTTATGTATGTTCTGAGATGGAAGTTGTGACGTTTGTCCAATGAGAAGCTGGATTATTCGGTCCCCAGGCAGACAATATTGGTACCTAGGAGGAGGCAGGACCCTCAGAGAATGTCCAGAGGAGAAATATGCTCTTTGCAGAAGTAATAGACCAGGTGGAATCTGAGTACCTTTTAGTCCTTTACTTAATTTGAATTTTCTTGAAACTCTCTCATTCCCTCACTTCCTTGACTGCCCCCCCCCCCTTTTCCTGCAGGATGCAGGGTGAGGCATGGTACTCCTCCTATGTCTTCCGCCTGGCCTTCTCAACTGCCTTCCCACACCTCCTTCCTCTACCCCCCCCCACCCCCCATCATGTAGCCACAGACTTCTCCATCTTGGCAGCGTGATTCTGGGGGCTGGGAATGTCTCCTGGGAAACTGACCTAGATTCTCCTCCTACAGATCTCTGAACTATTTTGTCAGCACCCAGTTCTCTTATGAAAACCATTTCTGCTTAAACCAGCGAGGTGGTTTCTGTTGCCTGCAACTGAACCTTTATTGAACTTTGACATCTTTGCCAATGTGATAAATGAAAAAAAAATTGTATTCATTATAGCTTTAATTTAATCTTGAGTGAAGTTGAAAGTCTTTTTCTATGTTTAAGAGACATTTGTATTTCCTTTTCTGCAAACAATCTGTTCTTTTTAAAGAGGTGTGACCCCCTTCATCATGCTTATTCTCCTTTTATTTCTTCCATTAGTTTTATAATTTTACTTTTCACAGGTCTTTAATGCAGCTGGATTCCCCATTTGTATATGAGTTAAGGTAAGTAGCCAGTTTCCCCAATATTTTCTATTTGTTAATTTATATGTATATTTCATCAAATATCATGTATGCATGAGTTTGTCCCTGAGCCATCAAGCATTCCTATTTGCCTGTTTTACACCAGTATCACACTGTTTTTACTTTGGTAATCCTCTTCATAAGTAGTAGGATAAATCCGCCTCCTTGCTCTTCTTTCTGAAAATAATCTTAATTATTTATGAATACGTATTCTTTTCTATAAATTTAATAGTAATTCTGTTGAAGCCCTCAGAATATCAGCCTAGAATTTTTGTTGGGATTGTATTGAATTGTTAGATTAACAGAGACAATATTAACACCTTTATAGTTATGAACTTAATTTATTCAATCATGAGTATTTATTCAGATGTTTCATGTCCTTTAAGTTTTACATTATCCTCTGTTGATACTTTGTGTAGTTTCTCTCAATTCCTAGATAATTTATAGTCTTTATAACTACTGTGAATATCTTACTTTATATTGTATTTTGGATGGTTATTTTTGTTGAAGGTAAATGCTATGGATTTTTATAAATTGACCTTGTATCTAGCAACCTCAATGAATTTTCGTATTAGATTTAATTATTTTCTGTTGATTCTGTTGTGTTTTCTATGTAGAAAATCATCTATAAATAGAGTCTATGGGTTACATCTATGGGTTACATCCTTCCAATTCTTATAACTGCTGTTCCTTTTCTTATCTGATGGTATTTTCCAGAACCTTCAATACCATGTAAAATCTGGCAGCAAGAGAGGTCATTCTTAATTTCTTCTTGATTCTAAAGGAAACGGATCTAAAATTTCTGCATTAAATATGATGTTTGCTGAAGGCTTTTGGTTTATAAACTCTACTAAATTGAGGAAGTCTCTTTCCTTATACTATACTTTGCTAAAATATTTTTCATTGTTAGATGGTTGTCAACTTACCAGAATGGCTAAATTGAAAAAGACAGGGACATCAAATATTGCCCTTGTCAGGGTTGAAGGAAAGGGGTGTAGTGGTGACATTTAGGATTGTGGGTGCTGGTTGCTTTGCAGTTTATGAAAATTACTTGATATGTACACTTATGATTTGTATACATTTTTGTAAGTACATTATTCATTAATACATTTTTTTAATTAGAAAATAATGATGTGTTGAACTTTATCAATTTTTTCCTGCCTATATTGATATAATGACATTGAGAGGTTTTGTTTTGTTTTTTAATTTTGGCCCATCCTTATATGGAAGATAAACCTTCCATGAGCATGTTGAATGAACTTGTTAATGCATATTGAATTTGATTCCAAAATCAAATAAAGGTTTCTATTTATTTTAAAAGGTGAAATGAGCCTACAGTTTTCTTGTTTTGTACTTATGAAATTTTGGAATTGTGGTTAAACTCTGAGCTGGGTGACTTGATATCCTTTTCTACTTTCTGGAATAATGAATAAGATAAGAAATACCTCATCATTAGTAGCTTAGTAAAACTCACAAATTATCTGGCTTTTGCTCGTTTTTGGAGAAGGGAATATTTAACTATTCTTTCTCTTTATTTAGTGTCTATTGGAATGTTAAGCTTTTCTATTTCTTCTTCCCTCTCAATGATAGCATTTTATAATTTTTTAAAGGTGTTTCCATTTTGTCAGAGTGTTCAAGTTTATCGGCATAGTTTCTTGTAATTTCATGGTTTTATTCTGTTCTGTTTAAAACTCTTACCCATCTGGAATTTATTTTGTGGTAAAGTGAGATTGTGGTTCTAACTTTATTTTTTTTTTCCCACATGGCTACCCAGTTGTCCCCACATTAGTTATTCAATAATTCATCTTTTCCTCAGGGAAGCTGACTGATGTCAGAGGGAGAGCTGTGAGTGACAGCTCCATTGTTCACTGGTAACATCAGCAGAGTAAGAGGCGCTGGGACAGATGGGGAAGTTGTCAGCCCCCTTACCATTTGCCCCACAGAGAAGATAGAGCAAAAGAAGAAACAAATACTCATCCAGATAAGCATGCCCAGACAGACCCCTGCTGGCCTGTCTCTGCTGGAGGGGACCCAGTGGAGAACTAGTCAGGTAGAATCAATCACACAGCAGTAAGCTCAGCTGAGGCATATATTGCAGTACTTAAGATGTGAGGTTGTTAGAACAACAAAGCCAGTATTCCCCTGTTTTCTCCCTCTGCATTTTATTCTGCAGTGCCATAACAAACAAGCAAACGATTTCCCCAAAGTGCCTGTGACTTATTTTGCAGGGACTCTGACTTTCAACTATGGAGAGAATCCCCAAGGCTCCAGAAAGAAGTGAGCGCACCTTCTACAGCAGCAGGGAAGTAACAGGTCCCATCTCAGGAGGGCTCCCTGACAAGAGTCTCAGTTATGCTTTCCCCTGGCTTGTGCAAAGTAGGACATACAATGGAACCTACATGATACAAATCCCAAACATGAATGACCTCGACTGTCTTTAGAATATTCATAGTGAGGTGTGGAGGAATAGAAGAGAAAAGATTATTCATTCTTCAGATAACTACTCCCACCCCACCCCACATATATATCTCCATAAGGAAGCATTTATCTAGAAAATATACCCCACTCAATATTCATCAGGAGGAAAGGAGAGAGAAAATGAACCTCTCACAATGGAATGAATATTCTTACCTTCAGTCTGATTGGGCCGTTTAGGCTACCTGACTACTCCTGCTGCACCCATAACAGTCCTCAAGATATCCCATTCACTGATTGGCTTACACCTGTCTGCCTAAGCCAATCACAGGCAAGAGGGCAAAAGGGATGGGACCATGGTGATTGGACCACTCTTTCCCTTGTCTATTCCTGGCTGCTGGTTACATGGATACACTCAGGAGGATTAGCCTCCTGAACCAAGCTGGGCATGTACTGGGAAGAAGGAAGCAACTGGCAATGTTCATGACAGAATTTTCTTTTAACTTTTTAATTGTTTAAATCATGGTAAAATATATATAGCATAAAATTTGCCATTTTAACCATTTTTAAGTATACATTTCAGTGGCATTAATTAAATTCACAATATTGTGCAGTTATCACCACTATATATTTCCAAAATTTTTTCATCGTCACAAAGAGAAACTCTGCAACCATCAGACATAACTCCCCATTCTTCCCTACCCCAAACCCCTGCTGAATTCTAATCTACTGATTGTCACTATGAATTTGTCTATTCAAGATATTTCATGTAAGTGGAATTATACACTACTTGTCTGTTTTTGTCTGGCTTATTTCACTTAGTGTAATGTTTTCAAGATTCATCTATGTCATCACATACATTAGAACTTCATTCCTTTTATGTCTGAAAAATATTCTGTTTTATGTATATACACATTTAATTTATCTATTCTGTTGATAGACATTTGGATTGTTTCCACCTGTTGGTTATTGTGAATAATGCTGCAATGAACATTGGCATACAAGTATCTGTATGAGTTCCTCTTTTCAATTATTTGGGGTATATACCTACGGGTAGAATTGTTGAGTCATAGAGTAATTCTACATTTAGCTTTCTGAAGAACTGCCAAACTGTTTTCCACAGTGGCTGCACCATCTTAACATTCCCATCAACAGTGTATAAGGGTTCCAGTTTCTCCATATCTTCACCAACAATTGTTGTTTCCCTTTTTTTTTTTAATCATAGACAGCTTAGTGGGTGTGAAGTAATAACTCACTGGTTTTGATTTGCATTTCCCTAATGACTAATGATGTTGAGCAGCTTTTCATGTGCTTATTGACCATTTATATATCATCTTCTTTTTTTTGAATATTTGAATTTTATTGTACTTACTTTTTTATACAGCAGGTTCTTATTACTCACCAATTTTATACACATCAGTGTATACATGTCAATTCCAATCTCCCAATTCATCACACCACCACCACCACCCTCTGCTGCTGTCCCCCTTTGGTGTCCATACGTTTGTTCTCTACATCTGTGTTTCAATTTCTGCCCTGCAAACCGGTTTATCTGTACCATATTTCTAGGTTCTACATATATGTGTTCATATACAATATTTGTTTTTCCCTTTCTGACTTACTTCATTCTGTATGACAGTCTCTAGATCCATCCACGTCTCAACAGATGACCCAATTTCGTTCCTTTTTAAGGCTGAGTAATATTCCATTGTATATATGTACCACATCTTCTTTATCCATTCGTCTGTCGATGGGCATTTAGGTTGCTTCCATGACCTGGCTATTGCAAATAGTGCTGCAATGAACACTGAGGTACATGTGTCTTTTTGAATTATGGTTTTCTCTGGGTACATGCTCAGTAGTGAGATTCCTGGATCATATGGTAATTCTATTTTTACTTTTTTAAGGAACCTCCATACTGTTCTCCATAGTGGCTGTATCAATTTACATTCCCACCAACAGTGCAAGAGGGTTCCTTTTTCTCCACACACTCTCCAGTATTTGTTGTTTATAGATTTTCTGATGATGCCCATTCTAACTGGTGTGAGGTGATACTTCATTGTAGTTTTGATTTGCATTTCTCTAATTAGTGATGTTGAGCAGCTTTTCATATGCTTCTTGGCCATCTGTATGTCTTCTTTGGAGAAATGTCTATTTAGGTCTTCTGCCCATTTTTGGATTGGGTTGTTTGCTTTTTTAATACTGAACTGCATGAACTGTTTATATATTTTGGAGATTAATCCTTTGTCTGTTGATTCATTTGTAAATATTTTCTCCCATTTTGAGGGCTGTCTTTTCATCTTGTTTATGGTTTCCTTTGCTGTGCAGCAGCTTTTAAGTTTCATTAGGTTCCATTTGTTTATTTTTGTTTTTATTTCCATTACTCTAGGAGGTGGATCAAAAAAGAGCTTGCTGTGCTGTGATTTATGTCAAAGAGTGTTCTTCCTAGGTTTTCCTCTAAGAGTTTTATAGTGTCCGGTCTTACATTTAGGTCTCTATTCCATTTTGAGTTTATTTTTGTGCATGGTGTTAGGGTGTATTCTAATTTCATTCTTTTACATGTAGCTGTCCAGTTTTCCCAACACCACTTATTGAAGAGACTGTCTTTTCTCCATTGTATATCCTGGCCTCACTTGTCATAGATTAGTTGACCATAGGTACATGGGTTTATCTCTGGGCTTTCTATCTTGTTCCATTAATCTATATTTCTGTTTTTGTGCCAGTACCATATTGTCTTGATTACTGTAGCTTTGTAGTATAGTCTGAACTCAGGGAGCCTGATTCCTCCAACTCCACTTTTTTCCCTCAAGACTGTTTTGGCTATTCAGGGTCTTTTGTGTCTCCATACAAATTTTAAGATTTTTTGTTCTAGTTCTGTAAAAAATGCCATTGGTGATTTGATAGGGATTGCATTGAATCTGTAGATTGCTTTGGGTAGTACAGTCAATTTCACAATATTGATTCTTCCAATCCAAGAACATGGTATAGCTCTCCATCTGTTAGTATCATTTTTAATTTCTTTTATCAGTGTCTTATAGTTTTCTGCCTACAGATCTTTTGTCTCCCTAGGTAGGTTTATTCCTAGGTATTTTATTCTTTTTGTTGCAATGGTAAATGGGAGTGTTTCCTTAATTCCTCTTTCAGATTTTTCATCATAAATATAGGAATGCAAGAGACTTCTATGCATTAATTTTTTTTTTTTTTTTTTTTTTTTTTTTTTTTTTGCGGTACGCGGGCCTCTCACTACTGTGGCCTCTCCCGCTGCGGAGCACAGGCTCCGGACGCGCAGGCCCAGCTGCCATGGCTCACGGGCCCAGCCGCTCCGCGGCATGCAGGATCTTCCCGGACCAGGGCACGAACCCACATCACCCTGCATCAGCAGGCGGACTCCCAACCACTGCGCCACCAGGGAAGCCCGCATTAATTTTTTATCCTGCAACTTTACCAGATTCATTGATTAGCTCTAGTAGTTTTCTGGTGGCACTTTTAGGATTCTCTATGTATAGTATCATGTCATCTGCAAACAGTGACAGTTTTACTTCTTCTTTTCCAATTTGTACTCCTTTTATTGCTTTTCCTTCTCTGATTGCCATGGCTAGGACTTCCAAAACTATGTTGAATAATAGTGCTGAGAGTGGACATCCTTGTCTTGTTCCCGATCTTAGAGGAAATGCTTTCAGTTCTTCACCATTGAGAATGATGTTTGCTGTGGGTTTGTCGTATATGGCCTTTATTATGTTGAGGTAGGTTCCCTCTATGCAAAATTTCTGGAGAGTTTTTATCATAAATGGGTGTTGATTTTGTCAAAAGCTTTTTCTGCGTCTATTGAGATGATCACTTCAATTTGTTAATATGGTATATCACATTGATTGATTTGCATATACTAAAAAATCCTTGCATTCCTGGGATAAATCCCACTTGATCATGGTATATGATCCTTTTAATGTGTTCTTGGATTCAATTTGCTAGCACTTTGTTGAGATTTTTGCATCTATATTCATCAGTGATACTGGTCTGTAATTTTCTTTTTTTGTAGTATCTTTTTCTGGTTTTGGTATCAGGGTGATAGTGGCCTCATAGAATGAGTTTGGGAGTGTTCCTTCCTCTGCAAATTTCTGGAAGAGTTTGAGAAGGATGGGAGTTAGCTCTTCTTCTAAATGCTTGATAGAATTCATCTGTGAAGCCATCTAGTCCTGGACTCTCATTTGTTGGAAGATTTTTAATCACAGTTTCAATTTCATTACTCGTGATTGGTCTGTTCATATTTTCTATTTCTTCCTGGTTCAGTCTTGGAAGGTTATACCTTTCTAAGAATGTGTCCATTTCTTCCAGGTTATCCATTTTATTGGCATAGAGTTGCTTGTAGTAGTCTCTTAGGATGCTTTGTATTTCTGCAGTGTCTTTTGTAACTTCTCCTTTTTCATTTCTAATTTTATTGATTTGAGTCCTCTCCCTTTTTCTTGATGAGTCTGGCTAATGGTTTATCAATTTTGTTTATCTTCTCAAAGAACGAGCTTTTAGTTTTATTGGTCTTTGCTATTGTTTTCTTTGTTTCTATTTCATTTGTTTCTGCTCTGATCTTTATGATTTCTTTCCTTCTGCTAACTTTGGGTTTTGTTTCTTCTTCTTTCTTTAGTTCCTTTAGGTGTAAGGTTAGATTGTTTGAGATTTTTCTTGTTTGTTGAGGTAGGCTTGTATAGCTATAAACTTTCCTCTTAGAACTGCTTTTGTTGCATCCCATAGGTTTTGGATCGTCGTGTTTTCATTGTCATTTGTCTCTAGGTATTTTTTCATTTCCTTTTTGATTTCTTCAGTGATCTCTTGGTTATTTAGTAACGTATTGTTTAACTTCCATGTGTTTGTGGTTTTTACGTTTTTTTCCCTGGAATTCATTTCTAATCTCATAGTATTGTGGTCAGAAAAGATGCTTGATATGATTTCTTAAATTTCTTAAATTTCTTAAATTTACTGAGGCTTGATTTGTGACCCAAGATGTGATCTGTTCTGGAGAATGTTCTGTGCGCACTTGAGAAATGTAATCTGCTGGTTTTGGATGGAATGTCCTATAAATATAAATTAAATCTATCTAGTCTATTGTGTCATTTAAAGCTTGTGTTTCCTTATTAATTTTCTGTTTGGATGATCTGTCCATTGGTGTAAGTGAGGTGTTAAAGTCCTCCACTATTATTGTGTTACTGTCGATTTTCTCTATTAGAGCTGTTAGCAGTTGCCTTATGTATCGAGGTGCTCCTATGTTGGGTGCATATATATTTATAATTGTTATATCTTCTTCTTGGATTGATCCCTTGATCATTATGTACTGTCCTTCCTTGTCTCTTATAACAATCTTTATTTTAAAGTCTATTTTATCTGATATGAGTATTGCTACTCCAGCTTTATTTTGATTTCCATTTGCATGGAATATCTATTTCCATCCCCTCACTTTCAGTCTGTATGTGTCCCTAGTTCTGAAGTGGGTCTCTTGTAGACAGCATATATGTGGGTCTTGTTTTTGTATCCATTCAGCAAGCCTGTGTCTTTTGGTTGGAGCATTTAATCCATTCATGTTTAAGGTAATTATCGATATGTATGTTCCTATGATCATTTTCTTAATTGTTATGGGCTTGTTTTTGAAGTCCTTTTCTTCTCTTATGTTTCCCACTTAGAGAAGTTCCTTTAGCATTTGTTGTAGAGCTAGTTTGGTGGTGCTGAATTCTCTTAGCTTTTGCTTGTCTGTAAAGCTTTTGGTTTCTCCATTGAATCTGAATGAGATCCTTGCCAGGTAAAGAAATCTTGGTTGTAGGTTCTTCCTTTTCATCACTTTAAGGATATCATACCACTCTCTTCTGGCTTGTAGAGTTTCTGCAGAGAAATTAGCTGTTAACCTTATGGGAGTTCCCTTGTATGTTATTTGTCATGTTTCTCTTGTTGCTTTCAATAATTTTTCTTTGTCTTTAATTTTTGCCAATTTGATTACTATGTGTCTTGGCATGTTTCTTCTTGAGTTTACCCTGTATGGGACTCTCTCTGCTTCCTGTACTTGGGTGGCTATTTCCTTTCCCACATTAGGGAAGTTTTCAACCATAATCTCTTCAAATATTTTCTCGGGTACCTTCTCTCTCTCTTCTCCTTCTGGGACCCCTATAATGTGAATGTTGCTGCATTTAATGTTGTCCCAGAGGTCTCTTAGGCTGTCTTCATTTCTTTTCATTCTTTTTTCTTTATTCTGTGCTGCAGCAGTGAATTCTACCATTCTGTCTTCCAGGTCATTTATCTGTTCTTCTGCCTCAGTTATTCTGCTATTGATTCCTTCTAGTGTAGTTTTCATTTCAGTTATTTTATTGTTCATTTCTGTTTGTTTGTTCTTTAGCTCTTCTAAGTCTTTGTTAAACATTTCTTGCATCTTTTTGATCTTTGCCTCCATTCTTTATCCGAGGTCTTGGATCATCTTCACTATCATTTTTCTGAATTCTTTTTCTGGAAGGTTGCCTATCTCCACTTCATTTAGTTGTTTTCCTGGGATTTTATCTTGTTCCTTCATCTGGTACATAGTCCTCTGTCTTTTCATCTTGTCTATATTTCTGTGAATGTGGCTTTTGTTCCATGGGCTGCAGGATTGTAGTTCTTCTTGCTTCTGCTGTCTGCTCTCTGGTGAATGAGGCTATCTAAGAGGCTTGTGCAAGTTTCCTGTTGGGAGGAACTGGTGGTGGGTAGAGCTGGCTGTTGCTCTGGTGAGCAGAGCTCAGTAAAACTTTAATCCACTTGACTACTGATGGGTGGGGCTCGGCTCCCTCCCTGTTGGTTGTTTGGCCTGAGGCAACCCAACACTGGAGCCTACCTGGACTCTTTGGTAGGGCTAATGGTGGGCTCTGGGAGGGCTCACCCCAATGAGTACTTCCCAGAACTTCTGCTGCCAGTGTCCTTTTCCTCACAGTAAGACAGAGCCACCCCCCACCTCTGCAGAAGACCCTCCAACACCAGAAGTCTCCCCTGGGGTCACTGCACCTTCCCCTGTGTCCCAATGTGCACACTACTTTGTGTGTGCCCTCCAAGAGTGGAGTCTCTCTTTCCCCCAGTCCTGTCGAAGTCCTGCAATCAAATCCCGCTAACCTTCAAAGTCTGATTCTCTAGGAATTCCTCCTCTCATTGTCAGACCCCCAGGTTGGGAAGCCTGATGTGGGGCTCAGAATCTTCGCTCCAGTGGGTGGACTTCTGTGGTATAAGTGTTCTCCAGTTTGTGAGTCACCCACCCAGCAGTTATGGGATTTGACTTTATTGTGATTGCACCCCTCCTACCATCTCATTGTGGCTTCTCCTTTGTCTTTGGATGTGGGGTATCTTTTTTGGTGAGTTCCAGTGTCTTCCTGTCATTGATTGTTCAGCAGTTAGCTGTGATTCTGGTGTTCTTGCAAAAGGGAGTGAGATCACATCCTTCTACTCTGCCATCTTGAACAAATCTCCTATATGTCTTCTTTTAAGAAATGTCTCACCAAATCACTTACTCATGTTTCCCAATTGTTTTTACATACAACTAGGGTTATTTGCCTAGTTGTTGAGTTGTAAGTGTTCTTTATAAGTTCTAGACAGTAAACAGTTGTCTGAATCTTAACTATTTTCTCCCATTCTGTAATTTGTCATTTTACTTTCTTGATAATATCCTTTGACAAACAAAACACTATTTCTTCAAATATTCTATCTGCTCCTTTCCCTATGTCTTTCTCTTCTGGGACTTCTATAACACATATATTGGTGTCCCTGATGGTGTCCCACATATCCCTTAAGATCTGTTCATATTTCTTTACTCTTTTTTTTTTTTTTTTTGCTCCCCATACTTTATGATTTCAATTGTCCTATGTTCAAGTTCACTGATACTTTCTTCTGCCTGCTAAAATCTGCTACTGAACCCTTTTAAGCTTATTTTTCTTTTCAGTCATTCTACTTTTCACTTCCAGAATTTGTTTTTCTTTTTACTAGATTATATCTCTTTATTGATATTCTCATTTTTTCTTACTTCATTTCTTGATTTCCTTTGGTTCTTTGTCCATGTTTTTCTTTTACTCTTTGAGAATACTTAAAACAATTGTTTTAAAGTCTGTCTAGTAAGCTCAATGTCTAGTCTTCCTCTGGGATGGTTTCTTTCTACTTATTTTATTCCTGTGATGGGTCATTTGTTCCTGTTTCTTTGTATGCCTTGTGATTTTTTTGTTAAACACTGACGTTTGAATATTTTAATGTGGTAACTATGGAAATGAAGTTCTCTCTTTACTTCAGAGTTTTCTAATTTTCCTGATTGCTGTAGTCTCTTTAGTGAATTTTCCAAACAATTTTTTCATAGACTGTATTATCTATCTTGGGTGGTCAATGAAATCTGTTCCTTAGCTTGTTGTCACCTTTTGACAGGTATTGTTTTGAATACCAAGAACATTTTTAGGTTGACTTTTTCTTGATTCAGCACTCACTTAGTTGCTGTAAGCATTTAATCCTTTTTTCCAGAATTCCAGTTAAGTTGGTTCTTTAAGTTTTCACCTATTTTTTAATGGTTTTGTGGGAAACAAGAGCTTGGAGCTGCCACTTCCATCATTTTTCTGATGTCCAATTCAATAGGATTCTTTTTTACAATGTTCATTTACAATGTTGTATTGATTTCATGGGCATAATGAAGAGATTCAAATATATGTATACATATACATATATATGGATTCTTTTCCATTACAGATTATTACAAGGTATTGAGTATAGTTTCCTGTACTATACAGTAGGTCCTTATTGTTTATCTATTTTATATATAGTAGTGTGTATCTGGTAATCTCAAACTCCTAATTTATCCCTCCCCCTTTTCCCTTTTGGTAACCATAAGTTTGTTTTCTATGACTGTGAGTCTGTTTCTGTTTTGTAAATAAGTTCATTTGTATCATTTTTTTTTTTTTACCTAGAGTCTGTTATACAGAGTGAAGTAAGTCAGAAAGAGAAAGACAAATACCATATGCTAACACATATATATGGAATTTAGGGGAAAAAATGGTCATGAAGAACCTAGGGGTAAGACAGGAATAAAGACACAGACCTACTAGAGAATGGACTTGAGGATATGGGGAGCGGGAAGGGTAAGCTGTGACAAAGCAAGAGAGAGGTATGGACATATATACACTACCAAATGTGAGGTAGATAGCTAGTGGGAAGCAGCCGCATAGCACAGGGAGATCAGCTCGGTGCTTTGTGACCGCCTGGATGGGTGGGATAGGGAGGGTGGGAGGGAGGGAGATGGAAGAGGGAGAGATATGGGAACATATGTATATGTATAACTGATCCACTTTGTTATAAAGCAGAAACTAACACACCATTGTAAAGCAATTATACTCCAGTAAAGATGTAAAAAACATAGATTTCAAATATAAGTGATTATTTGTCTTTCTCTGTTTGACTTACTTTACTTAGTATGATAATCTCTAGGTCCATCCATGTTGCTGCAAATGTCATTATTTCATTCTTATTTATGGCTGAGTAATATTCTGTTGTATGTATATACCACATTTTCTTTATCCATTCATTTGTTAATGGACATTTAGGTTGCTTCCATGTCTTGGCTATTGTAAATAGTGCTGCTATGAACTTTGGGGTGCATGTATCTTTTCAAATTATAGTTTTTGTTTTTGCCAGATATATGCTCAAGAGGGGGATTGTTGGATCACATGTTAGCTCTATTTTTAGTTTTTTAAGGAACCCCATACTGTTTTCCATAGTGGCTGCACCAATTTATCATTACTTTCCCACCATGTAGGAGGGTTCCTTTTCTCCACACCCTCTCGAGCATTTATTATTTGTAGACTTCTTGATGATGGCCACTCTGACCAGTGTGAGGTGATACCTCACTGTAGTTTTGATTTGCTCTTCTCTAATAATTAGAGATGTTGAGCATCTTTTCATGTGCCTGTTGGCCATCTGTATGTCTTCTTTGGAGAAATGTCTATTTAGATCTTCTGTCCATTTTTTTATTGGATTTTTTTTGAGCTGTATGAGTTTGACAGAATTCTTTTGAAGATCAACCCTAGAGTGACTTTTGAATAAAGTCCTGATATAGCTAAGAGCAAGTATGTACTAAAGAACCAGTACTTTAACTGAAATCAAATTGAGGGCAGTAGGAGCAGTGGGAATTGTTTAATTTGCTTTGTGCAAGACACCCTCCTAAGTGAATGACTCAGTTTTTGCTTCCAAAAGTGTGGAGGAAAGTGAAGATGTGCAGGAGGCCCTAGGAGTTCCTGGCATGGGACTAAAGACTAATCATGTTAGTCTTTAACATGTTTCATCATCACCATTTATTATCACTATTGTTATCACTATCACTGCACTCCTGAAGCTATCACTGACTCAACCACGCCATTCTTCTGCTGCAATAATCAGAGCAGATAACACAAAAGCAGAGTATTTGAGACTCAAGTTGAGAAGCAGGTAGAACTGCAGTTAAATACTGATTTTTCACTTACTAATGCTGTGATCCTGGTTAGGGCACCAAGTTCTCCATTCTCAGTTTTCTCATCAAAAAAGTGAGAATAATTATGCACAGTTTGCACTGGACAATTGTGAGTACTAAATGAGCAACGCTTAGTACCCAACATGTTATAAGGCCTCCACAAATGTTAGTTTGATGGTATTACCCCTTTTCAAGGCCCTGGGCTCAATCTCCAAACTTGATAACAAGCTGTCTTCTCACTCTTTCAGATGCAGATGTCACTGTTCTCTGCTCTACCTATTCCTGGCCTCTCCAAGAAGATCTCAGTCTTATCCAATCCTGACTTAGGACCTCATTCCTATTGGATGTTTCTGGGTCCAGGGCTGTTAACCTTCTGGGGATTCTGTTGTATGTTATTTCTTGCTTTTCCTTTGCTGCTTTTAATTTTTTTCTTTGTATTTAATTTTTGTTAGTTTGATTATTATGTTTCTTGGTGTGTTTCTCCCTGTATTTATCCTGTGTGGTACTCTCTGTGCTTCCTGGACTTGACTGACTATTTCTTTTCCCATATTGGGGAAGTTTTCAACTACAATCTCCTCAAATATTTTCTCAATCCCTTTCTTGTTCTCTTCTTCTTCTGGGACCCGTATAATTTGAATATCAATGCGTTTAATGTTGTCCCATAGGTCTCTGAGACTGTCCTCAATTCTTTTGATTCTTTTTTCTTTATTCTGCTCTGTGATAGTTATTTCCACTATTTTAGCTTCCAGGTCACATATCCGTTCTTCTGCCTCAGTTATTCTGCTACTGATTCCTTCTAGAGAATTTTTAATTTCACTTATTGTGTTGTTCCTCATTTTTTATTTTCTCTTTAGTTCTTCTAAGTCCTTGTTTAACGTTTATTGTATTTTCTCCATTCTGTTTCCAAGATTTTGGATCATCTTTACTATCATTACTCTGAATTCTTTTTTCATGTAGACTGCCTAGTTCCTCTTCATTTGTTTGGTCTGGTGTATTCTTACCTTGCTCCTTCATCTGCTGTGTATTTCTCTGTCTTCTCATTTTGCCTAACTTATTGTGTTTAGTGTCTCCTTTTCACAGGCTGCAGGTTCATATTTCCCATTTCTTTTGGTGCCTGCCTCCAGTGGGTAATTTTGGTTCAGTGGCTTGTGTAGGCTTCCTGGTGGAGGGGACTGGTGCCTGTGTTCTGGTGGATGATGTGGGATCTTGTCTTTCTGGTGGGCAGGAGCACATCCAATGGTGTGTTTTGTGGTGTCTGTGAACTTATTATGATTTTAGGTAGCCTTTCTCCTAATGGGTGGGTTTGTGTTCCTGTCTTGGTAGTTGTTTGGCATAGGGTGTCCAGCACTGGAGCTTGCTGGTCGTTGAGTGGAGCTGGGACTTAGCGTTGAGATTGAGATCTCTGGAAGAGCTCTTGCCAATTGATATGTGGGTCTGGGAGGTCTCTGGTTGACCAATGTCCTAAACTCAGCTCTCCCACCTCAGAGGCTCAGGCCTGACACCTGTCCAGAGCACCAAGACCCTGTCAGCCACACAGCTCAGATGAAAAGGTAGGGTAAAACAAGAAAGAAAGAAAGAAAGAAAGAAAGAAAGAAAGAAAGAAAGAAAGAAAGAAAGAAAGAAAGAAAGAAAGAAAGAAAGAAAGAAAGAAAGAAAGAAAGGGAAAGAAAGAAAGAAAGGAAAATGAAGTTATTAAAGTAAAAAGTTTAAAAAATATTATTTAAAACAATTAAAATAATTTAAAAAAGAAAGAAGTGAGCAACTAAACCAATAAAGAAATCCACCAATGATGACAAGTGCTAAAAACCATACTAAAAAAAAAAAAAAGGACAGACTGAACCCTAGGACAAATGGTAAAAACAAACCTATACAGACAAAATCACACAAAGAAGCATACACATACACACTCACAAAAAGGGAAAAAGGAAAAATATATATGTATATATATAAAGAAAAAGAAGGAAGAGAGCAACCAAATCAATAAACAAATCTACCAATGATAATAAGCTCTAAATACTAAACTAAGATCAACATAAAATCAAACAAATTAGATGCAGAAAGCAAACCCGAAGTGTACAGTTGCTCCTAAAGCCCACCGCCTCAGTTTTGGGATGGCTCATTGTCTATTCATGTATTCCACAGATGCAGGGTACATCAAGTTGACTGTGGGGATTTAATCAACAGCCTCTGAGGCTCCTGGGAGAAGTTACCCTTTCTCTTATTAGTTCGCACAGCTCCTGGGATTCAGCTTTGGATTCGGCCCTGCCTCTGCATGTAAGTCGCCCTCTGGTGTCTGTTCTTCACCCAGACAGGAGGGAGCTAAAGGAGCGGCTGATTAGGGTGCTCTGGCTCACTGAGTCTGGGGGAAGGGAGGGGCATGGAATGCGGGGTAAGACTGTGGCGGCAGAGGCCAGCATGACGTTGCACCAGCCTGAGGTGTGCCATGTGTTCCCCCGGGGAGGTTGTCCCTGGATCACGGGACCCTGGCAGTGGCGGGCTGCACAGGCTCCCAGGAGGCAAGGTGTGGATAGTGACCCCTGTTTGCACACAGGCTTCTTGGTGGCTGCAGGAGCAGCCTTAGCATTTCACACCTGTCTCTGGTGTCTGTGCTGATAGCCACAGCTCACACCTGTCTGCGGAACTCGTTTAGGCGGTGCTCTGAATCCCTTCTCCTCGTGCACCCTGAAACAATGGTCTCTTGCCTCTTAGGCAGGTCCAGACTTTTTCCCAGACTCCCTCCCAGCTAGCTGTGGTGCACTATCCCCCTTCAGGCTGTGTTCACACAGCCAACCCCAGTCCTCTCCCTGGGGTCTGACTTCTGAAGCCCGAGCCTCAGCTCCCAGTCCCTCCCACCCCAGCGGGTGAGCAGACAAGCCTCTCAGGCTGGTGAGTGCTGGTCGGCACTGATCCTCTGTGGGGGAATCTCTCTGGTTTGCCCTCTGCACTCCTGTGGCTGTGCTCTCCTCGGTGGTTCTGAAGCTTCCCCCCACCCCACCCCCATCCCTGCCAGTGAAGGGGCTTCCTAGTGTGTGGAAACTTTTCCTCCTTCACAGCTCCCTCCCAGAGGGGCAGGTCCCGTCCCTATTCTTTTGTCTCTGTTTTTTTCTTTTTTCTTTTGCCCAGGTACGTGAGGATTTTCTTGCCTTTTGGGAAGTCTGAGGTGTTCTGCCAGCATTCAGTAGGTGTTCTGTAGGAGTTGTTTCACATGTAGATGTATTTCTGATGTATTTGTGGGAAGGGAGGTGATCTCCATGTCTTACTCCTCCACCACCTTGAAGGTGCCGCACCCATTCCTTATTTTTAATCCACAAGCAGCAAATGGGACTCGTTCATAGAACTGGCCAGTGAAAAGCAGCAGACAGTCACACTGGAAGGAGAAGACACCCCCCGGGAGGAGGACAGTCGGAAAGATTGCTTTCTTGATCTGCCCTTACCTTGTGGCTGAAGGAGGAGCTAAGCCTAGGCAGAGGGAGGAGTTGGAGGCCACTTTGGTCAGCAAAGTTGACACCCACAAGATCATTTGTAGAATCCCTGTCCAAGGAGGAGAGATAAAGGATGGAGTTAAAAATGGATACACATCTTAGAAACTGCATGGTGGATCACACCAGAGAAGCGAGGTGGGTTACAGTGGCAGGTGAGAAAATGAAGCAAGGAGTTAGATATGTGGATAACAAGAAGATAACTCCAAAAATTCTGGGCTTCCCTTTGGTAACCCTTCTCTGTGAGGATGGGTTTGAATCAGTGCCAAACACATGAAGACCTTTCTGTTTGCCACAGCAACTCCACCTGCATGAAGGAACTGGAGAACTGCATTGTGGGTGTCTTCAGGGACCTCTCAGGATCCAGCCATGTACGCAGCTTGGATCAGAGTCAGAGAGCTGCTTAGAGGAATGAGTTGAGTTGAGTTGCAGTTGACTAGCTGACACAATATTATGCAATTTAATTAAATGTTTGTTTATTTCTAATTTGCAATTTTATTTTGGGAGCCAATAGTTTTTTCTCATATCTCAAACATTTTCTCAGGCTTTTATAAAAGCTCAGATAAGAATAGTGAAGGGAAGTGTCTGGGAGGCAGCTGTGTAGGTGGCCTGCAGCAACCTGTCCAGATGGATGTTTGAGAGTGGAGGGCTCCAAGAGGGAAGTTGCCAAGAACTAACAGAGCACTTAATTGCCACACCAGATTGAGAGGGGCTTGCAGATAGCTCACAGGTAGGGGGAGAGTTAGCACAAATACATAGCAAACTAATCAATTTTTAAGTCACTAATTAACTCCTAGAAAAGTTAAACACTGCACAAGAAATGAAATGTAATTATAGAACATAAGTAAGATCACCTATGAGCAAAATTTACATAATCATAGTAGTAAACAAGGGAATACTGACTGAACCCAAAATTATGATTTAACTTTATTGAGATGGAGGGAGAGGGGAGATAGATGCAGGGCCTGATGTTTGAGTACTAAAAGCTTACCTTCCATAGTGCGAAATAAATAAATACTAGATAAATTAATAAAGAACAATGGGTTTCTGCCTATTATTTAGAGCTATGGACGCCAACAGCAGAAGAAACTCAGATGAGTCTGCCAAGCACAAGCTAACATCTAACTTGTGAATAACAAGAAGTAAAGAGAGGTATCCACGTGTGGGCGCCCAAACCTGGCCATCTGGAGGAAGCCACAAGATGGCAATCCCTGGATACCAACAAGTTTTCTTCCAGCAACTTCCAGAGCAGTTGCTTTTCTTTATGACAGACTTACCCTTTCACTGGATATTTAGAAAATTAAAGGGCCAATCTCACTGGGAACCAGAGCAGTGTGTGCCTTCCCTCACGCCTCCATCTTCTGCCTCACTGCCCGTGAGAGTACACAGGAGACACTCAGGAACCCTGACCAACACAGCTCTGCCACATTCATTTCAGGCTCCACTGTCACCTCAGTGGGTGCTGAGGACACCCCAAGATCCCCCTTAGGGTCTTAGTGCTGATGAGTGTCTTAAGGGGGGCTCACAGCCAAGATGCTCTCGGGGTATTGCCAAAAGGTTCTGCCTCCCCTGAGGCAATACCCTCCCTGGAGAAAGCCCACATCACATACAGTGACTTGGGGTACAAAAGCCCCCTTTCCTCAATTTGGGGCATTTCTGAAGGGTCAGCCCAGCTTCAGAGTGGCCCCAGGGAATCTGCCGAGGCCTCTGTTGGAGCTGAACTCAGTTGAAAGAGGCTTTTCCTCTTTCTGAGTTTCCTCTGACATTTTTTTTTTCTGTTTTCTGAGATTTCTTCTTCCCTCCCTGGCTTTCTGCTTGTGCCCTTCTCTTTTTGTCACATAGACACATCACTGTGTGTGTTTCTATTTTTTCCTCCCTTTCGCACACACTTTAAAGAACGGAAGTGGGGATAAATCCTCTTCTGGAAATGAAAAGACTCTAAAGAACCAGCAGCCCCTCCCACCCCCACCTGCAAATGAGAAAAAAAAACCCACACTAGGACACTTACCATCCATGGACCTCCATCTCCATCTGTTTCCAGGGAACCCAACCTAAGAAGGCACCTGTGGGGTCACCTCCATTCCACCTGCCAGGAAGGGGAAAGGGCGTGGGAGGTCTGGGTTGCTGAGTCCTGGAGGTGACACTATCGCTTCCATTGCTTGGAACTCTCTCACACGGCCACACCCCACATCTATGGAGGTGGGCGAATGGAATTTAGCAGTGTCTTCTGGAAACTGTGGAGCATTAGTTGTCTCTGCCACTTGCCCCTCCCTCTACACACATACACATACACACAGATACCCCAGGGGAAAACACATCTACAGCATCCAAAGAATTAAAATTTGAGGCAACTCAGGCCCACGTCTAGGTGGAAAAATAGACACACTTTGTCAGTGCCAAGATCCCGGGACTCTCCTATTAAGAACTTCTTCTATTAAAGACCCTTGTCATAGGTCTGTTCAATTAAATCACTGATGCTTCTTCTGCTTTCAGAAGAAACTTGCTTTTCAGAGGGAACAAAATGAATTCTGAAGAGTATAGAAAAGGATCAATAGAGAGTTCACTCTTGGCCATAAATTCCAATGTTTCAAACAAGCCAAAGAAACCGTGTGCCCTCGTCATTTCTGCCTAAGGCCAGCAGAGTCCCCTGCTGGACATATAAAGGAAGGAAGGCTTTACCAACAGCTGCCTGATGCCTTAGGTTGCAGGGTCAGCCTAGGAAGGGGTATGCAGACCTGCCTCAGGATCTTGGACACCAGCTGCAGAACAGGGGACCAAGGCAATGTCCACAACAGGACAATTCAATCTTCATGGAATTGGGGATCCAGCAAGTTTTATTGCATAATAATAGAACTGTTTGTTTTGTAACTAAAAGCATTTCCCAAAATATAAGAGAGCTTGAAACCTCTCATGGAGATGCTCCAAGCCCTGGGAATGGTCTACATTAGGAAGAGAAGGTGGGTGGATCTGGGTGCCCTGTGCATCCCCTCCACTTTCCAGGGACAGTCCACCACCTGTCAGCCAAGAGGACTCAGTTCCACCGAATGGTAAGCATCCACTCTCCATTCACTAGTTCTGGGGGCGAGCATAGCTGGTGAGCATCTAGGGAGTGGCTACAACCAGGGGAAGATGCTCTCCATCCCCTTTCAGGATCCAGTGCATGCAGGTGGCAAAGCGGTTCCAGAAGACCAGAGCCGGGGCCCCTCCCATCACTCCCCCGGGACCCAAGCTAATACCACTCTGGTGGCAGTGCCAGGGAAGGTGTCTCTTTTCTTCTATCTCACTTTGCTCCTGGTCCTACACCCTCATTCACCTGCCCTTGCCCCGGGTGCAGGCTTCCTGTGCTGGCTTTCCCTCCCCCACCCTCTCTCCCATCCTCACCATCTCTGTCTGCCCAGCTGCCCCGACCCTCACCAGCCCCACTGGCCCGTACACACACTGACCTTCCTCACTCACCCTGATGAGATGGAAAAAGCTCACCCTTCCAACAGCCTGACACTGAGGGTAGCTTTTCCTCTTTCTGCTAGTTTCCTCTGAATTTTTTTGTTTTGTTTTCTGTTTTCTTAGATTTCTTCTCCCCTCTTTGGCTTTCTGTTTGTGCCCTTCTCTTTTTGTCACATAGACACATCACTGTGTGTGTTTCTATTTTTCCCCCCTTTTGCCCACACTTAAAGAAGGGAAGTGGGGATAAATCCTCTTCTGGAAATGAAAAGACTCTAAAGAACCAGCAGCCCCTCCCACCCTCACCTGCAAATGAGAAAAACAAAACCCACACTTGGACACTTACCATTTGGGGGGTGCAACTATATTAAAGCTTTGTTGTCTGGGTCTACTTTAAATATCTGAGGGATCCCCCAAGACTTTGGAGGGGAAGCACAGGCTTTGGCCTTGGACTGAGAAACCCAACTCATCTGGTGTCTTGCACTAAGCTCCGAAAGCCATTGGAAATGAGCTCTTGTTGCAGCGGGCATAACCTGAGGGGATGCGCTCACCATCACCCCGTGGGGACCACGATCTCCCAGCCGACCCAACCCTTCACGACCTCCACACACACCCCTGCCCCAATGAGTCAAAATGACAAGAAAATGCATTTTGTTTCATTTTGTTTTGTTTATAACATGGTACTCTAATTTCTAAGTTAGATGTAAAATCTTTCCTATCTCTGGAGAGTGAGTTATCCTCCAGGCTGACATGGGGAGAAGGAACCCACAGGCTCCCACCTGCAGTCAAATCTCAAGTGTTGAGAAGACAGGAGGCCTAGCATTTTTTGAGTGCATTCCCATCCATCTCTCGTGTGATCCTGCAACAGCACTAGAGATGGGAACCAGAAGCTGGGCTGCCTCAAGTCTCCCCAGAGAGGACTCATATAGAGGGTTAAGTAGAGCAGAGATGGCCACCTTCTTCAGGGCCTGTGTTTTGCTTGAGGCTGCAGCCACCCACCCGCCCTGGAAGAGTGGCCAGTCCTGGAGGAAGTTGTGATTTTACCCAGCAGGTGAAGCGCTCAAAGCTGTCCTGGCCATCCAGAGTCACAAATGTGGCTGAAGTTCTGCCATGGCCTGGTGCCACCTATTCCTTTGGCCCTTTTTTCTCAAGTTACTTTGCTCCTAATCAATCCCAAAGTGTTCTGATGGGGGAAAGATGCATTTACCTCTAAGAGAACAGATAACACAGAGAAAGAAACATACATCTGATCCAGTGAGGTTGCCTTTTTGGAAAAATCTGACCTCTACCCAACTCTAGCAAAACCTCTGCCAAAATTCACAGCAGTAAGTAAAAATCATCTCCACTTTACATAAGAGGAAACTGAGGCTCAGAGAGATAAAATGTCTTGCCCAAGGTCACGCAGCTGCTGATAAGCACAGAGCCATGTTTAGAGCAGGTCAGCTCATTCCTCCCTAACCCTCCCTTCAGCTGACTCCACACCAACTGCTGTAATGACAGCATGATCCCAAAGACACAAGGCATGCAAATAAGTCCCTGGGATTAAACTTCACGATTTAGGGCAGGGTTGATTCAGGAAATGTTGATTTTCTTTCCTAATAACGTTCAGTCTAGGCTTTTAAGGGGAAGGTTTTTTGGGTTTTTTTTTTTTTTCATGAATTTGGATGGAGGAACCGTGCTGTAAAGGTAACATAGAAAATGATACTTAAATCTATGGATCATCGACTAGACACTGGTTACTAGAACATGCATTCACCGACATTAGCTTAGGAATCACAAGAACAATATAAAGGGCATGTATACATTTATCATAAGGAAAACTAAGGTTCTGAGCATTTAATGCACTTGGCCAAGATCCAGTCACTCCGACCAATGCCCTGCCCAAGCCACAGCCACACCCGTCCACTACAGCACACACAACACACACGTGTGAGGGCTTTTGACAGCTGCACATGGACTTTGGGTCCCCTGCAGAGCCACAGTGCAAACCAGGTGCTGGCAGGTCCCCAAGGACGCACCTCCTCAGTCTGAATGAGCAGTTCCTGCCCTCACACTCCAACACACACAAAGCCCCCTCTGAGCTCACCAACACCAGAAAGTTCCACTGGCAGAAGCCACACAGGCAGGCCCTGTACATGTTTCAGTGCAATGCAGCCCACAACCAGCACAGGGCCTGCCCATGGGAGGCATTCAATGTGCATTTGATGGAGGAGTGAGCAGAATGTGGGCAGAACAGCAACACTGCTCATCCCTTCTGTCTAGGCTTTGAGAGATCAGGAGTTCCTGGAAGGGGTAGATCAGTTCACCAAATCTTAGCTCCATAAGTTCTTTCTTGGAATTTGTGAGAGAAGCCACCTAGGCTTTTGGTACCTGATTTTAAAAACATTGTTTGCCCATCAAGAAGTGAATTCCTAGGACCTTCTCCCTCAAGAGGTGAGGCAGGCTGAGCTGTCAGCAAACCTGGGAAAGGTCATGACCACCTGGTGAAGGGTTGAACTAAATGGTTGTTAATGGGAGCCAGAGCATGTAGGGTTCACGACCCAGTTCTGTCAACAATGTCTTGTGTGACCTTGCTTGAGGCACCTCTATTGACTAGGAGGTTTGGGTTGCAAATAACAGAAAATATATGATTCATGTGTCTGAAGAAGCTCAGAGTTAATTTGGACAGTTTGATCAGGAATACGGCCCTCTTCTCTGTGATTATCTGCTTCCTCTGGGTCAACTTTACTCCCAAGACCCCTTTGCTTATGAGAGCAAAGTGGCTGTAGCAGTCCCTTTACTTACATATAGTCCATAGGAAGATAAAATAAATATATGTCCGAGAAGTCATGGTTTAAAATTGGAGATTCACTCTGATTGGACCGCTGAGTCACATGTTCATGCCTAAACCAATCAGAGCAGCCCCTGAGGTCCAATATGCTGGTCAACCTTCCTGGGCCCTTGGTCCTGGGGAAGGGCCTGTCTTCACGGAAGTACAAGGAATTCCAATGGGAATTTGGAGCTCTTGGGAAGGGAAAAAGGGAAAGATGATGGAGAAGCTACCCACAAGAGTCCAGAGTCCACCACGGTCCTTGGTCCCTAAGACCATTATTTCAACTGTCAAATGTGAATAATAATAATAACAGCTCAACTTATCAAGTGGGGCTCATGTGGGTTCAAGTGAGATAATGAGCAGTTACACTTTGTAAAGTCTAAAGCTCTACATTGATGGTTCTTTATCTTTTTCAGGTTAACGGACTCTTTTGAGAGTCTGATAAATCTACGAAATCTTCATTCCAGGAAAGGAGAACAAATACACTAACTTTTAAATGTAGTTTCAGAAGCCCACTCGTGGGCCCTGCCCATGGACCCTGAGCTGAGCCCCGCTTGTCCATGTGCTTTCTCTCCCACAGATTTACCATTTCCTAGGTGCTTCCTAGGTCCCAGGTCCTGGCTAGGATGATTTATAAAGGCAATCTCATTTAATCCTAATGACAAGTGTGGCATTATCATGTCCATTGTACAGATAAAGAAACCAAGGCTCAGAGAGGTTAAGTGACTTGAGCAAGTTCACACAGCTAGTGAGCTGTGGAGCCAAGACTCGAACCAGATCTCCTGATTCCAAGACCAGTGCATTTTCATGTCACTCACCTGGAATGCCTTTCCCCTTTGCTGCCTCCATGCAAATCCTACCTGTCCTTTGAGGCGAAGCTCAGGGCTTCCTCTTCTAAGAAGCCCTAATTAGATATCATCTCATATGAATCCTTGTCACATGGCTGCGTCCTGCTTCACCAGGATGATGGGAAGGCCTCTAGCCCAGCCGTCCACACACAGGTCTATCAGATCATTGGTGGATCAGCACCAGGTAATGGGTGAGCTCCTTCCTGTCCAGGAAAGGCCAACCAAAGATTTATCTTACTTTTGGCTTCACCATCACAGCTGGGGGCACAAGGTCCATAGTTCCCAGAAATCCATGGAAGCATAGCACCCACACCAACAAGCACCCAAAGCTGGAGTGCAGAGCCTGCAGCATGGTCTAGGGACTCACCTTGGCAATGGGTGCAGACCTTCTCCTCTTCCCCTGTGTCTCCCAGGGCCTTGAGCTGCATGCTCAGACACACTGTGCATCTCTGTTGTCACGGTGACTGTGGCTATCCCACCCAAGATAACTGGCAATGATACATAGTCACTCTTGGGAGTGTTCAGCAAACCTCTACTGATGGCAACCAACATTACTGAGCACCTGCCCTGAGCCAGGCTCACACATGCTCTCACTGTGTTCTCAGAACAACTGGAGAGGGAAGATGAGTTTCTATCTGATAGTGAGGGCATGGAGAGCTGCCTAGGGTCATGGTCAGACCCCAGAGCCCATGCTGACCATTACACCTCCCTGCTCCATTCACTGTCCCATGAGTATCCAGGTGCTCTCTTTAATCCATGACATCTGCCTTCATGAGTCTCCACTAGTATCATTGCTTATCGTTCTGGGCAGAGATTGGGGACCACATGTGCACACCAGGGGCCTAGATGTGCTTCCCCAGCCAGCAAGACATGGGTGCACACCACAGCCTAACAGAGTCTTGCTCCTGGGGATGCCGATTATAACAGAGATGCAGCCTCCCTCTCTGACCTCCTCCCACACAGCCCAGCCCTCTGGCAGGATGCGGCCTTGTCCTCTATCGACCACTCATAGATGGCCTGGCAGTGCTGCTTTACCCTTTCTTTGAAAATTTCTTGCAGACAAGGACTGTGCCATCCCCACCGTTTACCCCACAGCGCCTATCTTTGAACATACAAAACACTTGAAAGTTCTTATTGTGAGGATCAAAGGAGAAAGTAACTGCAAAATTGCAACTCAAAGCATGTTCCTGTGCTGGGCACCTCCTCTGTCGGCATTCTCCTCCTCTGGCCAGCCTTCACTCCACACGTAGGGCTGGGCAATGCTCACCAAGCAGGTGAGCTTGAGGCTGCCTTCCCTGGATGCTGCAGGCAGGAAACTGCAGCGGCTCTTTCCAGTGAAGCATAGGACTCCTGGCGCCCAGCAGCGCTTTCTAATCAGCTCCAAAGGCTTGAGGCTAGTGAGCTGAGGGAGGGCGACACTGGGCCAGATTAATTATCGTGGGCAGAGCAAACCCAGCAGGTCCTGGTTTCTCACTGCACAGAACCTGGGTGGAGGGAAGCCAGCCTGGATTTGTTAATAAGGATGGAATCTCAGGCCCGGTGGGAGCTATACTGGCAGAGTTCAAAACTCTGGAGCATATTGTACAAAATGCTGTTTTCCCTAGAAACTGAACTAGCATCTTATTATTATTCTTCTTCTTTTTACTACTTTAAGGTTTTTATCCCCTCCCCTCAACTCTCCTTTCCCACCTAAAACACACAGGCACACTTGCTGATTCACAGCTGGCTTCTAGGTTTTATCCTAAAAAGACTTGTCTTCTTTAAGTTCATAAACATGTCATCAAGAAAGGACACAAAGCCAACTTGAGGGAGCTCCCACTAGCCAAAGATGGGGCAATCAGGGCCTCAGAAAGAGATGAATTCTGGAATGGATTAAAATACATGAAATACATAAAATCCAAGAGTTTTGAAACACCCATCACAGAACGTAAGGTGTATGAGAATTCTCTGTACTGTCTTTGCCACTTTTCTGTAAATTGAAAACTATTCTCAAATAGTTTATTTAAAAAGGAAAAGTCAGACATGAAAGACCACATACTGTATGATTCTATATATGGGAACTGTCCAGAAAAGACAAATTACACAGACAGAAAGCAGAGTTGTGGTCACTTGGGGCGGCAGAAGGGGGAGTAAAGGGTCATGGGTTAACGTGCATGCGGTTTCCATTTCAGACGACAAAAGAAACGCTGGAACTAAATAGTGATGATGGTTTCACAGCATCGTGAGTGCACTAAATGTCACTGAATCGTATGCTTTAAAATGGGAAATTTTATGTTATGCGTATTTCCACACTTGTTTTTTGAAACTGCATTTGATGGCTCAGATCCTTGGAAGAGACCAATGCTGTAATGCTGGGTCTGTGCCCACTGTTTCCTTGTAACCTCTCCCTAATAATTAGTGAATTTTGGTGTTAAGATTTTTTAAAAATCTAAGTTCATCAGGATATTTACAAAAACAAAGATGCCTCATTGATCCCCGTAAGAGGTTGCTAGGGAATCAACTCATTTTTCTAAACATTGATAAAGGCTAAGAACCAAGAATTTTTCTCTCCTTACTGTACAAACTGCATTTTTTGGGGGTTTTTTTTGTTTGTTTTTTGCGGTACGCAGTCCTCTCAATGTTGTGGCCTCTCCCATTGCAGAGCACAGGCTCCGGACGTGCAGGTTCAGCGGCCATGGCTCACAGGCCCAGCTGCTCCGCAGCATGTGGGATCTTCCCAGACCGGGGCACGAACCCGTGTCCCCTGCATCGGCAGGCGGACTCTCAACCACTACACCACCAGGGAAGCCCCAAACTGCATTTTAGAGTAACTAATATGTCATAAGGGAAATCTCTCTTTATTAAAGAACTCCAGCTAGTAAATGCAAAAGGCTTCAGGGAATTTTAAAAGCACCATTTTGCAACTCCTAATGATGTAATGGATCTAGGTAATGGTTATGAATGGAAGCTGAAATCATTAGGTAAATATATGATAAGGAACATTATAAAGGTGGTTCAGGTTGATAGCACAAATCCATCATCAGGAAAGACAGAACAACTGGACAGTATATGCCACCTGATGTGATACAATAGGAAGTCCCCCAAGACCCATCACCACCCTGCAAAGACAGAAACCCAAGCCCAGCGGAGCCCCTAGATCTGACTGCATGTTTACAGGAAATGAGAGATGGAGTAACATCTCAGAGAACATCAGGCTGGAGCAATGAGCCAAATCCTGGGTATGGACTTCTCCAGGATAAATGATTGGGTTTCTTACACTCCACAGAGAGGAGGAAGTGCCCAGCTAAGCCCAGCCAGTCCCCCATCCTACACCCCACACCCTCCCATGCACCAGGCATGTAAGTGAAGCCTTCCTGGGACCTTCAGCTGCCAGCTGAATCCCACCAGCCATGCCTCATGGAGCAGAAGAATCGCCCTGCTGAGCCCTGTCCAAGCTCCTGACCTGCATGTCATGAGCAGAGTAAAATGCATGCTGCTTTAAGTCCCTAAGTTGGGGTAGTTTCTATTACAGTAGTAGATCATTGGACCAGGGGGTGTTCTCTAAGCAGGTGACATAGAGATGGTGACTCCCCGCTCCCATCCTTGGGCAGTGGTGCTGTGTGCACAGAGCCTGCCTTGTTTCCCACCTGGCTCCACCGTGTGACCAGGTAGCTGGACCAGGTGAGGGGGAATCAGGGGCAGGGAGCAGAGCAAGGGCAACAGCCCACCTGGGCTACTGAACCACGGTCCTGAGGCCTGACGTGAGAAGCCACAGGTGTCAGACAGGGTCTATCTCATTTGCCTGCTTGCCAGGAGACCGCAAGACAAAGGAAAACCCCAAAGAAAGGAAAACAGACAGAGGAAAGGACACACATGCATCTCCCCCACACCCAGGGAGAAGGACAAGGAGCCCTGGGACTTTGGGGGAAGTGGGTGGGACATACACACTATCCCTTATTCTCGAGACATCACATATTATTATCCCCACTTTACAGATGCAGAAAGAGAGGTTCAGAGACCCTAAAGAATTCACGGGAGCCGGTATTGGCACACAGGTCTGTCTGACTCCAGAGCCGCTATTTTTTCTCTACTTTCAGAGGCTCAGTGCCCATCAGTGTAACTACCACCATCATCATAACCATCCGCATCACCCACATGGTCATGATCACCAACAATACCACCATCACCACCACCAGCATCATAACCACCACCATCATCACAACCATCAACAGCAATATCACCATGAGCGTTACCACCAACACCACTAACACTACCATGATCACCACTAGTGACACCATCATCACTGTTACTCCACCACCACCTGCACCTGCACCAACACGGCTACCTCCTCCACCACGACTACCAACAATGACACAAACATCAGCATTAATGTCACTACTAGCATCAGAGAGACTAAGGTTTGCCTCACAGAGCCACGCCGATTTGAAGGGTAGTGGAAAGGGTAAGGGAGCCTAAGAGAAAATTGAAAAGTGAGAAAAGAATGGGCAATTAAGTTGAAAAGAAGAGCATGATAACAAAATCCCAGCCTCAAACTGAGGCCTCATTGTCAGGAGTATCCAGAGTTAGTACAAGCCAAGTAGAGGTCAGGCTAAGGAATGCAATTCCCCTTGACCAGGAGGGGCCCCAGGTAGCCCTGGAGTTACCTGTGGGAAGGTCCTGAGCTTTCTTACCCCTTCACTCACTCTTTTTGCTCTCCTAGCCCCTTCCCCATCTCCCTCTCAGGCCTGAACTCTCCCACCTCAGGCCCAGCTTAGCCCACCCAGTTTGAAACCGAGTCGGTTTGGCACCACACCTGCCTCATGTCACACTGAGCCCCAGACAGGGACTCCAGAGACCCAGGTCCTAGCTACAAGGCTCTGCCATGAACCCAGGGGGAACCAAGTTTGATCCAACACTGTGCCAGACGATGATCACAGGTGAGACAGGTGAGACAGGTGAAGTGCAGCCCCACACACAGAGCCAGGCAGTGCCTGAGGACAGACCAGAAAGTGAGTTCCAGGGGAGAGCGACCATGTCTCTTACCAGCTGAAGATAACTCATTGACCTGCAGCTGCAGCAGAGGGAGGTTGACCAAGAAATATAAAGATGGTCTCAGAGAGGAACAGAGCCGGTTTCTTCTTATTCCTTCACTGCTCCCTCAGATGTTAGCTCAGGTGAGCCACTGACACCCAACGAGCCTCATTCAGCGTCTTCATCTGCAATGAAGGATGCAAGGAGAGGAGGCCCACCTGAAAGGGATATGAAACACACAGGAGGTCCAGCACCAGTGCGTGATGTGGAATGAATGAATGAGGGAAGAAATGCATGACTCTGCCCTCAGGACGGGCTGTCCCCCACTCAAGTTGCCTGGGAACTGCTGAGGTGCCATTGCTCATGGCTGTCACAGCCCTGAGGCACACTTGGCTCCCCCCGCCTGCCTACAGAATCCATTGGACAGTATGGAAGCCAGATTTATGTCTCCAGCCACCCCAAGGATTCTCCTGAACATGGGAGCTTCTGTTCACTTCAGCCAGACACTGCCATAAATTTATGCTGCCAGACTTCATTAGGGCCCACGTCTGCCAGAACCATTAAAGGTGGGGAACGAAAGAGAGGGTGCTTTGGAAATGAAGAGTGAAATAAGGTAAGAAAAAGTTTAATGGGGCCAGAATCAAGTCGGCAAAGCACCTTATTAATCGTTCTTTTATTCCTTATCACACCGCATATTAACTGCCTCCTGACTCCAATGTCTCTGAGTTGCTGCCTGCAGCCTAGTGGCTCCTATCCTGCAGCAGGGGTTCTGTTTGCAGATTGAGGCTGGTTCTGGGGCGCTCTCGTGCATACTTCTACTTTGACCTGGGGCCTCTGGTGAGCTCTCGACCAGGTCCTCACCACGATGGATAGAGGGGCCCCACTAAGCATGCAGGACCTTGCGTGGAATATGGAGAGAAACTCAAAGAGCAAACTTCATCCCCCAAACAGCCAAACCTGGAGGTGAGGGTAAGGAATGGTACATGAGCTGTCACTCAGGTGTCAGCAGAGGCGCTAGGATCCCGACAGAGCCTGTGAATTAAGGAGTACAAGAAGGAGATGCCTGTGTTTCCCTCCAGGAGGGAGGCGTGGGGTACACAGCACGTGTCTTTCTTGGCTGGCCAGGCCCATCCCAGGGTAAGCGGGGTCATGGCCAGATGTGCTGCTGGGAGGACCACACCACTGGCCCGTCCTCATGCAGCAAAGGCTTATTGAACGCTGACGTTCTGGGCCCCAGCTGGATTCAGACCCTCCCCAGCCCAGGGGGTGTTCACAGCCATCCATCCCAACTCTCCAGCCCACTTCCTGCTTATGATGCCAGTGTGAGGGCTCTGTTCCACAGTGGAGGGCTGGCAACCGGCTGAAATCTACAAACTGGGAAGACTGGTGAGTGGGACCAGCCTCCCTGAGCGCGGCCACTAAATGGAGGCTCAAAACCTGCAGGGTGAGGACCAGACAGGGCACCACTCACTCCAGGCTCTGTCCGCAGAGACAGCCAGC
Source organism: Phocoena sinus (assembly GCF_008692025.1). Classification (NCBI taxonomy): domain Eukaryota; kingdom Metazoa; phylum Chordata; class Mammalia; order Artiodactyla; family Phocoenidae; genus Phocoena; species Phocoena sinus. The sequence goes on from NC_045769.1 coordinate 109,013,639, forward strand.
GGGGTTGGCAGCTCTCCTGGCTCTGGGCTGCACACGCAAAAAATGTCACAAGTAGACCGAGTTTCCAAAAAGCAGACCTGGAGGCATAGTCCTGGCTTATCACTCATCGACCAGTTGCCTCGGGCACTGAGGACTTTGTGCCCTTCTGATGCCCACTATTAACGAATGTCCAGTTAGAGGGAGAGGGACCAGGTCCTATCACAGAATGGCGGGGCTGAAAGTCTCCTTAAAGATCCCAGGACCAGGAATGCTGTTCTTCTAACAGCCTCCTGCTATAGCGACAGTCATAATACCGAACACTTGCATATTGCTTCCCAGGTCACAGGCACCTTGCAACATTAACCCATGAGACAGGTGCTATTGCTGAGCCCACATTACAGGTAAGGAAACTGAGGCACAGCTATGAAGTGGCAGCCTGGGATTTGAACCCAGCCTCAGAATCTAGTCTAGAACTTTGGCTGACAACTGGCTGCCCTTAGACATTGCAAAACTGCCTACAGAGCAGCGTTGAGATGGGTCAGATGTGGAGGGTGTGGGGATGCTCAAGACAAATGTCCTTGAGGGTCCTGCCTGCCCAGTGGCTTTGGCTTGATGCCTCTTAGCTCATAGGAGACTTTATGTGCCACCCTTCGCTGGAGGCGAGGTGGCTATTGGGGCACCACAGCATCCCTATATCCTCAGCCCACTGTCCTGACATTGACCCCTACGTGCTAAAGGGCACCCCGGGGTTCTCCATGTGGCACACATTCGTTCTAAATATAGGAGAGACTTAATATTGCTTCCAGCAGACACACATTCTTAGCCCAGTCTGCCCCCTTGTTAGCTGTGTCATAAAACAGCAACAGTGTAGATGGAACACCCGCTGTATGAAGGGCTATGCTTGGCCTTTCCACACATCCCTCCTCTCTTTTATCTTCACAGCAGCCTGTGACTCAGTCTCACACTCTGGTTTTCACATGGGGTCCAGGAAACCTCCATCGTGTACCCAGTACAGGAGAAGCTGGGATTGACAATGAAGCCAGAATGACTCCAAAGCCCATACCTTTTCGGCTCCACAAAGCTGTATTAATAGTGAGTTATTTACTATTATACTTTGCTGATGAGTTTCACCTTCCAGAATATTCTCGCATTCATATCCCACTTGGCTGTGCCACTCACTCTGAGTTCCTTGCCCTCTCTGAGTCACCATTCTCTCGAGAGTAAGACAGTGAGATCCAACCTCAGTGTGTGTTCATCTAACACTTTATAATCAATAACAAGCCGAGAGGGAGGCAAGCCAGCAATAACAATCACCACTTCATGAAGGAAGAAGCTGAAGTGTGGAGAGCTCACTTGACTCACCAACCAACGTATTGTGGAGACCTACAAGGAACAGACAATAATAATAAAAATAACAGCAACAACAATAATAGCAACAGCTTGAATTATTGAACCATTACCATTTGCCAAGCATATTATGTGTTATCTCATTTATTCCTCACAGCAGCTCTGTTTTTTAGAGAAGGAACCTAAGGTCAGGACTCAAACCAGATTCCTAATCAATATATATAGGATGGTATCTAGTTCATTCATTTATTCATTCACCCCCACACCTCTTTGAGGACCTATTATACCCCGAGCATGGCACTCAGCCAGGGAAATGTAGTGGTAAACAAGAGAGACAAGACCCTACCCCAAAGCAGCTTTCAAACCAGAGTCTCAGGCAAGAGCTGTAGCCCCTAAAATCCTGGCAATCCCTAGGTCAGGGACTAGCCCGGGATGGGTGGAGACCCAAGTTCTCCAACACCTGGCCTTTTCCAGGTCTCCAGTAGGATGTGTTGCTTAGCAAGGCTCACCAAAGGATCCACTTGACCTCATAACAAGAACGTCTTGTTTCCTTGATATGTCATTCTTTTTTTTAAAACTCACTGCCAGCCTTATTTTAATCTATACCCCAAGGCACAAGGAAAATGGCACACTTTTAATGAAGAAGATGATGAGAAGGTGCAAAGTAGCTTACTAAATTTCAGGCTGGCGTTTAAACTTACTCATGTGATTCAAGTTCACTTTATTTCTCTTGCAGTTGGGTGACAAGAACATATATTTCCCTAGAAATGTAGCACACTAAAGCCACTGTAAATAAGGGCCTGAAAAATTGCTCTTTTATCTACATGATGATTTATAGGATTCCCCATTTTCTCTGGCTGACTGAATCCAAGGGTCTGGACAGGGCTAGTCATGTTGAAACTCCAAATTTTAACTGTATGATGTGAATTCCCAAATTCATCCCTCTGAAATCCAGCCCTGTGTGTACATCTGTCCTATGGGTTTCTTCAACTGGTTGGGCCCCAGCGCCCAGTTCAACATGATGACAATGGAAGCATCATTTCTTTCCTCCTAAACGTCTTACTTCTCCTGGATCTTAAAGAATGACACTAAGATCCCCTGAGGCCCCACACAGAGGTCCAGGAATCTTCTGAGGCATCTTGTTCTCATGCACCTTTGTCCTCCTCCTGTCAGTCATGTGATCCTTAAATTATACTTGCCCAGATTCCCTGAAATCCATCCTTCTTTTCAGCCCAAGACCAGAGTCCCCCCACCCCCAACATCCTCCTCACCTATCTCCCTGCTTCCAGACTGCCCCCCCACCAATTGTTTCTATTGTGTCTACATTGTTTTTTTAAAAACCACAATCTGATTATAAAGGTCAGGTTTCTCCATCCTCTTCTTCAGTCTCAAATGTCTCCACATTCCCCTCTCACACTTGTGCATGACCCCCTAAACTCCTTTCTCCCTCTTGCTTCTATGCTATGCAGGTACCACTCTGTTTTTGTAGAACATACTTTCCCCAACTTCTCTGCCTAATAATACCTTGTTATGAACTACACGTTTGTGTCCCCTCAAAATTCTTATGTTGAAACACTAATCCCATAAGATGTGGGACATTTGAGAAGTAATTAGTTTTAGATGAGGTCATGAGGGTGGAACCCCCATGATGGGATTAGTGCCCTTATAAGACTAGAAAGAGACTAGAGCTCACTGTCCTTAACATGTGAGGATACAACAAACCAGGAAGAGGGCCCTCACCAGACACAGGATCTGATGGCACCCTGATCTCAGACTTCCAAGCCTCCAGAACTGTGAGAAATAAATTCCTGTTGTTTAAGCCATCACTCTATCATATCTTGTTATAGCAGCCTAAATTGACTAAGACATACAAATTTAACCTTCAAGACTTATTATAGGCACTACCTCTTCCTGAAAGTCTTTCAAGACTCCCATCCAGGATTGCTTAGGCACTTCTACAATGCCTGTACCATAGGATTCATCACACTATAATGCTAATATCTCTCTACTTGGCTGCCTGCCATCTGAACTGTGAATTTCCTTAGGGAAGGTGTCATTTCTTCTTAGGGTAGGTGGGGGAAGGATAAAGTGGAAGATTGCACATATACACACTACTATATATAAAATAAATAACTAACAAGGACCTACTGTATAGCATGGGGAACTATACTCAATACTCTGTAATGGTCTGTATAGAAAAAGAATCTAAAAAAGAGTGGATATATGTATAACTGATTCACTTTGCTGTACACCTGAAACTAGCAGAACATTGTAAATCAACTGTAGTCCAAAAAATTAAAAATAATAATAATAAATTTTTTAAAAATGAAAATAAAAAAACATGAGATATCATGTGCTCATTTATTGAGGAATGAATAAAAGCAAGCCACACACCATGTACCATACAATCCCATGTTGGCAAAATATAACTTGTAAAAAAAATAAAGAAAAAGAAAAAAGAAACAAATGGAAATTTTTTTTAATTTTTTATTTATTTATCTATTTATGGCTGTGTTGGGTCTTCGTTTCTGTGCGAGGGCTTTCTCTAGTTGCGGCAAGTGGGGGCCACTCTTCATCGCGGTGCGTGGGCCTCTCACTATCGCGGTCTCTTTTGTTGCTGAGCACAGGCTCCAGATACGCAGGCTCAGTAATTGTGGCTCACGGGTCCAGTTGCACCGTGGCATGTGGGATCTTCCCAGATCAGGGCCCGAACCCGTGTCCCCTGCACTGGCAGGCAGACTCTCAACCACTGTGCCACCAGGGAAGCCCACAAATGGAAATTTTAGAACAGAAATTTATTGGATGGACTTAACAGATGATTGGAGACTGTCAATAAAGGAATAAGTAAATTTGAAGACAGATCAACAAAAATCATCCAATCTTAATAACAGAGAAAAACATTGAAAAATAATAATAAACACATCCTCAATGACCTGTGGGAAAATATCAAGCAATTTAACATATATGCAATTAGAGTCCCAAAAGGAGAGAGATATTGGGCAGAAAAGAAGAATTTGAACATCAGTCTGAGTATCCAAGAAGCTTAGTGAACCTAACAAGGATAAAGGCAAAAGAAACTTTACCTAGATACATCAGAGGTAAACTGAAAACTAATAATTAGGAGAGAATGTTAAAAAGCTACCAAGGAAAATAAAATCCACATTACATACAAGGGAACAGTGACATGAATGACAACTGCCTTCTTTCCAGAAACAATGGAAGGAAGAGTAAAGAAACGGGATGACATTTTAATAAAGTTGGGGAAAGAAAACTTTCAACCAGTGTTTTATACTCATTAAAATTATCCTTGAAAAGCTAAGATTTTTTTAACTTCAGATAAACAAAAGCTGAGAGACTACATTGCCATCAGAGAAATACTATAACTCTTTAGTATTTCATTTTTAGAAATACTTATACTCTTTAGGATGAAGGGAAAACAGATGGAAACTTGCATCTACAGGAAGAAATAAAGAGCACCAGAAGTGATGAGTGTTTTATTTTTTCTCTTTTTTCTTTAAAAGATTTATGACTATTTAAATAAAATATAATATTTTGCTGTGGAGGTTAAAAACTGTAGAGATAAAATTCATAACAAAACTAGCACAAAAGATGGGGTAAGTAGAAATATATCATTGTAAATTTCTTATATTTTGGAAATAATATGTGATAAGTTAAGTAGACTGTGATATATTAAAGATGCATATTAGAATCCCTAGGTTAACCACTAAAAAAGTACAACATGGGTTTAGCAGAAATTCCAAAAGAGGAAATAAAGTGGAATGCTAAAATTATCTCCAGTTAATCTTTTAAAAGTTAGGAAAAAGAATATTGGTGAGGAAGAAAAAAATGAAAAACAAATAGAAAAATAGCAGACTAAAACTCAACCACACCAAAGACTGCATTAACCTTAAATGGCTGAATACTCCAATTAGATGGTAGAGATGATTAGACTGGATTAATAATATCAATAGTCAACAACATCCTGTCTACAGAAGGTGTAGTTTAACATAAGAAGCAGATTAAAATAAGATGATGGAAAAATAGACTGTGCAAAGAATAAGAATAAGAAAACTGGTAAGGCTATAATAATATCATACAAAATAGACCTCAAGATAAGTATCACTGCCAAAGATAGTGACTTTTCATAAGTTCATTAAGGAGTTAATTAGACAGTTCATTAGGGAGACATGAAAATTTTAAATGTTGTAGGTTCCTAATAATAGAGTTTCAAAATACATAAAGCAAAATCTGACAGAACTAGTGAAAAAATAAATAAATCTACAATCATAGTTGTAAGTTGTAATATTGCTTTTCAAGAATTGATTTGAAAAACAAAACAGGAAAAAAATAAGAATACAAAAAATTTAAACAACGCTGTCAACCAACTTGACCTAACTGACATTTAAAGAAGACTATACTCAATCACCATAGAATCCACATTATTTTTCACGGCACAAGAAACATTCACCAAGATGGACCACATCTTGGACAATAAAATGTACCTTAATAAATGTCAAAATATTCAAGTCTTACAGAATGTCTTATGTCCACAGCATGATTAATTTGGAAATCAATAGCAATAAAATACCTATAAATTCCAAATATTTGAAAATAAACAGCCCATGTGTAAAAAAATCATGAGTGAAATTTAATTAAATGATAATAAAAACACAACATATGAGCTAACACTTGTGGAATACAACTGAAGTGGTGCTTAGAGAGAAATTTATAGTTTTAAATGCTTATATTAGAAAATAAGAAAAGTATCATTTCAGTGTTCTAAGTTTCAACCTTAAGAAACTCAAAACAGAGAAGCAAATTAAAAACAAAGTGAATAGAAAATGATTTAAAGGTAAAAATGGAAATCAATAAAATAGAAAATAGACAAAACAGAAAACTAATAATGAAACCAAAATCTAGTTTTTAAAAAGATTAATAAAATTGAGAAAGGTCTAAATGTTATCAGAAAAAGAGAAAACACAAGTTTTCAAATGCCAAAAATGAAAGAAGGGATACCAATACAGATCCTACAGACATTAAAAGGAAAACAACAAAATATTATGAACATTTTTTGCCAAATTTGACAACTTTATGGAGATAGGCAAATTCCTTGAAAAACACGAATTATCAAAACTGACACACAAAAAAGAAAAATCTGAATAGCTCTATTGTATTACTATCTATTTCTGCATAATAAAAGTTATCCCAAAATTTATGAGATTAAAGCAAAAACAAATTTATCTCACAAATTTCCGGGGGTGAAGAGCTCAGGTGTAACCTAACTGGGTGGTTCTCACTCAGGACCTCTCACAAGGTCTCACAAGTTGTCAGGTAGAGCTGCAGTCATCCGAAGGCTTGACTATGCTGGAAAATCTGCTTCTAAACTCACTCACATGGTTGTTGGCAGGCCTGTTTCTCACTGGCTGTTGGCAGGAAACCTCTATTCCTTGCCACCTGGGCCTCTCCGCAACTGCTTGAGTGTCCTCACAACATAGTTCCTGGCTTTTCCCGGGGTGAATGATAGACAGAAACTATAGTTCTTTATAATCTCTTCATAAGTAACATACCATCAAATCTGCTGTATGCTATTGGTCACACAGACCCATTCTAGTAAAATGCTAGAGGGGACTACACAAAGCTTTATACACCAGGAGGTGAAGATCATGGATGGCCATCTTGGAGGCTGATAACCACACCTATATTTATTAAAGGAATTTAATTCATAATCAAAAAAATCCCAAAAGAGAATTCCAAATCCATATAATTGAATGATGATTTTTCCAGTGCAATAAGGCAAGGAAAAGAAATTAAATATCATAAAAATTGAAAAGAAGAAACAAAACTCTGTATTTTCAGGAGACATGATTGTTAGAAGGAAATCCTAAGCAATCTACAAAATACTTGAATAAGAAAGCTTATCACTCACAAAGTATAAAGTCAATATCAGAATCAATGCATTTCCATATATTGGCAGCAGACAATTGAACTGACAACACTATAGGTTGGTGAGGTCGTAGACAATTTAAATTTTCACATGTTGTAGGTGGGACTATACAGTGGTATAACCACTTTGTAGAACACCCTGGTCCCAAAATATCAGACTGTTGGAGTCTACGGACTACTACTTACTGCCTTCAGTGCTGTCTCCCCCTGTCCTCCTCCACACATACTCAAACTTTTGTCCAGCTGGCCCATCTGAAAGCAGAAAGGAAACGTCAGACAGCCTACTGAGAAGTCCTTTATGCTCGCAGTGAATGATCCCAGATGGCTGAGAATCAGCTAATCGTGTTCCTGGCAGGTTTGCAAAAGCCAGATCCTCCACCCCTAATTTAATGTTAGAAACACCAAAGGCAGGAGATAGAAAAGATCTGGGGATGAGGCTGATTGAGACCCAGGAGAAGCCAGAGGACTGGGATAAGGCTGACTCCTGGGTCCCCTGCACCCACTTGAGCCTCTTCCCACTTCCCATCCTCACGATCTGTCATACAGAGTGAAGTAAGTCAGAAAGAGAAAGACAAATACCGTATGCTAACACATATATATGGAATTTAAGAAAAAAAAAATGTCATGAAGAACCTACGGGTAAGACAGGAATAAAGACACAGACCTACTAGAGAATGGACTTGAGGATATGGGGAGGGGAAAGGGGAAGCTGTGACAAAGTGAGAGAGAGGCATGGACATATATACACTACCAAACGTAATGTAGATAGCTAGTGGGAAGCAGCCGCATAGCACAGGGAGATCAGCTCGGTGCTTTGTGACCACCTGGAGGGGTGGGATAGGGAGGGTGGGAGGGAGGGAGATGCAAGAGGGAAGAGATATGGGAACATATGTATATGTATAACTGATTCACTTTGTTATAAAGCAGAAACTAACACACCATTGTAAAGCAATTATACTCCAATAAAGATTTTTAAAAAATTTTTTGTTGGAGTATAGTTGATTTACAATTAATTTCAGGTGTAGAGCAAAATGAATCAGTTATACATATACATATATCCACTCATTTTTTTTTAGATTCTTTTCCCATATAGACCATTACAGAGTATTGAGTAGAGTTCCCTGTGCTATACAGCATGTTCTTACTAGCTATCTATTTCATATACAGTAGTGTGTATATGTCAATCCCAGTCTTCCAGTTTATCCTTCCCCCCACTCCCCCATATCCCCTGGTAACCATAAATTTGTTTTCTACATCAGTGGTTCTACTTCTATTTTAGAAATAAGTTAATTTGGACACTTTTTTAGATTCCACATATAAGCGATATCATATATTTGTCTTTTTGTGTCTGACTTACTTCACTCAGTATGGTAATCTCTAGGTCCATCCATGCTGCTGCAAATAGCATTATCTTGTTCTTTTTATGGCTGAGTAATATTCCATTGTATATATGTACCACATCTTCTTCATCCGTTCCTCAGACTGTACTCCCCACTCCTATTGACCCCTTTGTAGAGAACCAGCCAGAGGAGCAAGCCTAGGATCCAGAAGGGGATCCATGTGGCACAGCATTGCCAAGGTAGAAGCAATAATTTGGGGACCAAGGGGCTGGGCATGACAAAAGTACTAAGGCTGGATCCAGGATCAAGGACCAGGGCAACTAGTTTCTCTGTGTTGATTACCAGGCCACCGTGCTTGCATATTTGTACCAAACTGGCAGCCAATCAAAGTCATATAACAGGATCGTATTGCCAAGGAGACCCCAGTTCCCTCAAATAGGAGCCTGTGATTACTCAAGCCTTGGGGCAAACTGTAGGTTGCAGGACACATAGCAGTGAGAATCAGGGGCCTAAGGCAATGCAGCACTCGACAGGGAAGTCCTCCCCAAGTCCTCTGCCCATGGGCTGAATGGTGACTCCCCAAAAGATATGTCCACGTTCTAATTCCCAGAACCTCTGAGAGTTACCTTATTGGGAGAAAGCCCTTTGCAAATGCAGTTGAGTTAAGGATCTTGAGATAAAGACATATCCTGGATTATCTGGGAAAGCCCTAAATCCGGTGACCAGTATCCTAATAAGAGACACACAAGGGAGACAGAAGAGGAGACAGACACAGAGGAGAAGGCAACAGGAAGACTGGCGCAGAGTCTGGAGTGATGCAGCCACAAACCAAGGAAGCTGAAGAATACTGACAGCCACCAGGGGCCAGAGGAGGCAAGGAAGGCTTCTGCCCTAGAGCTTCCAGAGGGAGTGAGGTCCTCCCACACCTTGAGTTTGGACTTCTGGGCTCCAATACTGTGAGAGACTAGATTTCTGTCCTTTTAAGCCTCTCATCTTCTGGTCACTTTATTACAGCAGCCCTAGGAATCTAATTGGTTCTCCTGCAGAAATGGACAAGGAAGATTCTCCTACAGAGCAAGGTGAAGCAGCTAATGGCCAACGAAGGCACTCATTCCAGGGCCAAGGGCAGGAGGTCTTGCTGGGACTGTCCTGCTGGGACTGTCCTGCTGTGTTCTGTGTTCCCCTGCTGGGCCAAGAATGTCCAGGAATGCCACGTGTCTCACTCCCAGCTCAGGCTCTTCTCTCCCTGGTGAGAGGCAAGCACCACTTGGTGTGTCGGCTCCATCCCTCACCATCACCTGCAGAGCTTGCACAGGGCTTTGAAAGCAGAGCCATGGGCACTAGTGCCCCGTGATTAAGCACAGATTCCTGGGTAAATCATTTATTAAAAGAATTTTTTAAGTCTCCAAATAATAAATGCTGGAGAGGGTGTGGAGAAAAGGAACCCTCTTACACTATTGGTGGGAATATAAATTGGTGCAGCCACTATGGAAAACAGTATGGAGGTTCCTTACAAAACTAAAAACAGAGCTGCCGTATGATCCAGCAATCCCATTCCTGGGCATATATCCAAAGAAAAGATACATGCACCCCTATGTTCATAGCAGCACTATTCACAATAGCCAAGACATGGAAACAACCTAAATGTCCACAACAGATGAATGGATAAAGAAAACATATATATCTATATCTATATCTATATCTATATCTATATCTATATATATATACACACACACATATATATATACACACATATATATATATATACACACACATATATATATATACACACACATATATATATACACACACATATATATATACACACACATATATATATATAAAATGGAATACTACTCAGCCATAAAAAGAATGAAATAATGTCACTTGCTGCAACATGGATGGGCCTAGAGATTATCACGCTAAGTGAAGTCAGAAAGAGAAAGGCAAAAACCATATGATATCACTTATATGTGGAATCTAAAATATGACAAATGAACTTATCTATGAAACAGAAACAGACTCACAGACATGGAGAACAGACTTGTAGTTGCTAAGGGGGAGTGGCGGTGAGGGAAGGATGGATTGGGAGTTTGGGACTAGCAGATACAAACTATTATATACAGAATGGATAAAGAATGTCCTATTGTATATAGCACAGGGAACTATATTCAATATCCAGTAATAAACCATAATATAAAATAATAATAATATTTTTTAAGTGCAGAGAATATTCCAGAAATATATGCACCTAATCTTTGCAGATCCTGCCTTGGTTCTGTTGTGAATACACTTTCTACAGCATCTGAGTTAAATTCTTCAGTCATAGAAAGAGCTCTGGAGAGAAAGTCAGGAGACCTGGGACTCAGTGCCCCTCTGCTGGCTCTCATTGTGCAACTACTGGCAATGCCCTTACCCTCTCTGGGCCTCAGTCTCATCAAGTACAAAACAAAGGGTGTGGATTAGATGTTCTCCATGTGCTAGCTTCCGCTGCCTTCTGCAGTGGTGCATCTGGGTGATCTCTCCATGTCTCTGGTCTCCAGCTCTGCATCTTCACAGAAGTGGGAATGAAAACACAAGCTCCCAAGGGATGGAGGGAGAACCTAGTAGAAAAATGCAAATAAAAAAGCTTGTGCAAACAGGGGGAGCTCTGATCAGAAGGCATCACTATTGCTAAGGAAAGGAGAAAGGAGATAGTTTGGAGGTCTTCTCCCCTCTGTGGTTGGAAGTGGGGGAGAGAGAAGACAGGGAGGAAACCACCTTTGCTTTTGCTAGTCCCTGTAGAAGCACTGGGGACCGCAGCTGGCCTGGGGGCTGGTTACACTTAATAAGGGAGCAGGGACAGGTGAGGCTGTGTGTGTGGTCAGGTGATAGGTGGATAGGCTCTGGGTCTGCATCAGAGTTGCTTGAAGGGCTTTTAAAAACACTTATGGCTGGACCTCACCCCTAGAGTTTCTGATCCACTAGGTCTGGGATGGGGCCCAAGAGACTGCATTTTTAACGGATTCCCTGGGGATGCCAATGTTGTTGGTCCAGTGACCACACATTAAGAATCACTGCCCGGGATTGCCATTCAACCAGCATCTATTAGGCACCAGTTAAGCACAAGTTCTGTGAAAGTGGAGGGATCATAACTGAAACATTTGTTCTAAGATCCAAGTCTGCTATTAATTCATTGTGGAAACTAGACTCCAGTTTTCTCATCTGTAAAATGGCTACATCCGAAGCTTTTATGAGAAAATCTCTGAAGAGACAAAGGCACCATGCAAGGGTAGTGTCCAAATTTGTGTCCTTTCTACTCTTTCCCAATGGATTCTCCAGGACTGATATTTAAGAGAACATGTGAGGAAAACAGAGAATAAACACCTATGTGCCCCGTGCCAGAGATTTTACATCCAGGTATCACCATACCGGGCATCGTCCACTGCGTCCTCCAACATTCTGTGAGCTCTGTACTATGGTCCCATCTAAGAGATAGGGAAACTGAGGCATGGAGAGGTTAATTTTCTTGCTTCCTAGCTAGGAAATGGTAAGATTGTGTTTCATCAGGATCCAAACCCCAAATTCCTACAGCTTCTCCATACCCCATTTCATCTCTAAAATGTGGAGACAGTGGTCATCAGATTTAAATAAAATATTGATAGGATGCAAAATTCTCTGGGGCTTTGTGGGGGTTCCCTGGGAGCCCTCCCCATCCCATCTCCTCTCTCCAGCACTCTCTGGGCACTCAGGTGATCCCCACAGATGGCGATGCCACCACGGTGTCCAGAGCTGAGAGAGGCCCTTCTGCTCAACAGAAGATGACTCTGGATCCTGGGTACCCAAGCCCAAGATGCATTCCAGTGTGGCGAGTGCCCAGTGGGCAGGGCAGACCATGAGGACATGCTCCAGGCATTCATAAGGGACTGATTCCTGAAGAGTGAGTGGGGCTGGACCCTGCTGGAGAGGTAGAAGTCAAACAATCCATCTTGCAGGGGCCTGGGGAAAACAAAAAACAAAGGAAAGAACCAGAAGCTCATAAGCGGAACCTGGGATGTAGGTGTGACAGGATGTAAAAAGTCACAACTTAGATGCAATATAGATTGCAGCTAACTTCTTCACAAATCTCAGGCTTAGACTTCATGACTGCCACTTCCTGATTTCTTTTGGTTTTGTCTGGTTTTTATTACCAGGGCAAGAGGTAGCAAAGCAGAGACCCCTTTGGCAGAGAAAGCCCCAGGGATACAGGAGCAGACGCTGGCCCCTGCAGACCCCAAGGGTCAGACAGAGAGCAGCTTCCACCCCACAACCTCTCCGTAGGCTGAGTTAGTGTAATTGGTGATAGGAAATCAGGAACCATCTCTCTGTTGCACTCCACACCTTTAAAGATCCTCCCAAAGTGAGAAACCCTGTTTAGCATAAACAGAGTTCAAGTAACAGAAGCAAAGTGAGGCAGCAGCACTGAGGTAGGTGCACCAGGCTCAGACAGCACTGCACAGCAGATTCTGCAGTTGCTTGAAGGGCTTTTAAAAGTTGAAGTTGATGCTGGGATAGAAGATATGCCCATGTCATGGTGGGAGGAGGGTGGGGAGACGTTTTCAAGCACTGGGCCCCTGTTAGAGCCCACAGGCTGGTCCAGCTGGTTCCGCTCTTTGCCTCATGAGCCCAAAGGACAGACCTGAGACTGATCCACCTCTGGGCCCCCTGAACCCCTCCCAAGTGCCTGTCCCAAGGTAGAGGAGAGAGAGATGGCAGAGGAAGATCAAGAAGAGGGGTGGTCTCTCAGTGACAAGAAAAAGATGGAACCATCTTCTCAGTTCTTGGCCTCATGCCATCTGTCTTGGTAGCTGAGCGGCTACAGCAAAAACACCACAGAATGGGTGGACTACACAACAAACATTGATTTCTCACAGTTCTGGAGGCTGGGAAGTCCAACATCAAGCCACCAGCAGATTCAGTGTCTGGTGAGGGCCCTCTTATCAGTTTACAGACGGCCGCCTTCTCACTGTGTCCCAACATAGTAGAAAGAGTGAGCTCTAGACTTTTTCTCTTCTTAAAAGGGCACTAATCTCCTCATGGGGGCTCCACCCTCATGGCCTCATCTATACCTAATTACCTCCCAAAGGACCCTCCCCCTAATAACCATCCCTCTGGGGGGTTAGGGCTTCAACATATGAATTTGGGGGTGGACAATTACATTCAGCCCATAACACCATCTCCAACTGTTCCCAAAGTAAGTGAGCCTGATTTCTGGAATCACTCACATCTCTCAGGAACTGCCAAATGAAAGAGGATTTCCAGTTCAAAGGATCTATGCTGGTGCTCTGGAGCTTTGGGGACTGACCAGTCAGGGAATGTCAAGCTCAGGAACGGAAGGGTTACAGAGTCTGTTCTAGACATCAGTGGGCTTTGCAAAGCACTCTCAGAAGTCTTGGTCTCTCCCTAAGGTGGACAAGATGAAGCATGTGTCCCGCCCTCAAAGCAACCCGTAGTCTGGTTGGAAGGACAAGTCCAGCTGGCCCGGAACTAAGAGAACCAGACAGGATGGTGACTCCAAGGAACTCAGAGGCCCAAGTGACCTCTTCCAAGAACCAGAGCTCAGAAACCACAAGTAAGTGAAGGGGGAAGTTATTTTAATCTCCTGCCTTGCAGAATATCAGACTCCAAAGTCAACACGTGTCACTCTATTACTCTCCTCCCATCTCCACCAGCCACCAGAACAAACCTCCCTCTTCCCCTGCCTGCTGTCACTTCCCCATATACTGCCCCCACCTCCAATATGGTTTTCACATAAATTAAGCCCACCAGTGTCCATGAGTCCACAGTTTGCTCATCTTCTCCCCATTCTCGTGACTCTGCATCACTGGAGCCAGAGTATATAACTGGGGAAGGGAAAGCCCTCCCCACAGGACAGGGGAGGGAGGGGCTGAGCAAGTGTCAGCCAAAGACCAAATTCTAAATTGTCCCCAAAGGGCGGGAAAGATCTGTGAGCCTGGGAACATGCGAGGCAATCAATTTTGCCCCAGCACAGATGGAGCTGTGGTTGCGCAGCTTGATTTCAAGGGCTCCAGACCTGGAACCACCGTGGAAGACAAGAAGGATGGGGTTGCAGACAGAGAGAGAGAGAGAGAGAGAGAATTCCAGAATGGGGTGGTAAACGCAGCACGCAGCCGTACGCAGAACTGATGGAGCGTGACAGCCCATTTATACACCAATGACAGGCAGCCTCCAGGGAAGGACTGTGTTTTGTGTGGTGATTGGTGCTCCGCTGAGGCAGCAGAGATCACAGCTGGCTCCCGGGGCAGTGTTGCTGGGGTCTCCCTGAGTGCAGAGCCGACAGTCCTGCTGGGTGGGGCAGAGGTCACCTCAGGCCCTTCTGGGAGAATCAGCAGAGGGCACAGGGCCCCCCAAGTCCTCATGTGCTGGGTCTTCTCACTGGACAGGAGGGAGTGGGTGGAGTTATTCAGAGAGAGCCCTGGGCATCTGGATCCTTCAGAGAGAGTCTCTTCTGCTTGTGAGTCGCTGAGGAAATGCACACGTTTGTCATGAACTCTGGTGAGAACATTACCCACTATGCGAGACGGGGCTCCACACACATGGTCCAAGCTGAAACATCAGCCCTCTGCTCCAGGCAGAAACACTACTGTCCCCGTTTACAGGTCATCAGTGTTCTGCTAAACAAGTACCATGACTCATTTCAAAATAGGTTACAGCACCTCTTTCTAATTACTTCCTTGAAGTTTGCTAATCCCAAACCTGCAATTTTTCTTCGTTTAGGTTGGGGGCTGTGTTAGCCCTTGGGACTAGGTGGTGGGCATCTTTATCTCTTTCTTGCAATGCAGTTCTCATGATAGCATGAGTCTTAATTTTTTATAGGGCTCTTTTTCCCCAAAGTTCCCCATCTGGCTCTCAGATCCCTTCTGGCCACCATGTCCATCCTCCAAGAAAGGATTCCTCCAGCTGACTGCTCATGGTTTCACTGTAGGACCCTCTCATCATTCCCCGGCGATCCATTTCCCCATCCACCCTGATCTGTTGAACCCATCTTGCCCCTGAGCCTTAACCCAACCAGCACATCCAGCCTTGCTGAGCTCCCATGCCATGAAGCAACACCCAGGAAGAAGAGCCCTCTGCCTACTTCCATCCTGCCCCAATCCTGACACGCCCTGAGCCTGTTCACATCCTCCATATTTGCTCTTGTGTTTTTCAAATGGTCTTATTCTCCCAAGCTCTAGATCCTGGATTCAACTCCAGGCCATGGTCTGGCACTTGGTTCATCACTTGGCCCTCTGTTTGTGGCCACCCCAAGAAACGCCCCAGACCCAGGTGCCCAGCCCAGCCCCGCTTTTGCAACACATGAGATCCCAGACACTGTGCCTTTTTGCTTGGAACTCCCTCCCTCACCCAGACACCACCTGCACCCCCAGCCTTGGACCCCCCTTCCCAGAGTGGGAGGTGGGTAATATCAAAAGTCACATTTTGAGCATGTTAAGTTCGGAGCACCTATCAAACGTTAAATGGAGAGAAAGTACAGGTCCACATAGACTTATCTGCAATTCCGAAATCCAAAAAGCTCAGAAATCCAAAAGGTGCTTCATAATTCATTTACTAGCAAATTCTGACGTGATATGAAATGAGGAGATTTACAGATTTTTTTATGCCACTTAGGATAAATATTCAAGTTTCTCTGCAGAAATATCAATATGTTTGATTACAGGATGCTGCTATCAATCTTGCTGGAGACATTACTTTTCTACAGTTTAGAGATTCTGGATTCTAAAACATACCCAGTGCCAAGTGCAGGATAAGGAATTATGAACCTGAATGTAGTTGCAAATATAAGTCTAAAGTTCGAGGATTCAGGGCTGAAGATACAAATTGGAGGACCATAAGTCAGAGCTTTGAGACCAGACTTCACCTTAGGAGAGACTATAAATAGAGAAATGGCCAAGGATGAGCTCTGGGATGCACCAACAGTTAGAGCTCATTCAGAAGAAGTACAGACTTTTATCCCAAATTTACAGAACTGGACACTGAGACTCACAGAAGGCAAGTGGTTTGCAGAAGGCTGCATAGCTGTGATGCAACTAACAGGAAGCAGCAAGCTGCAAGTTCCGGGCCCTCCCCCTGGATTATGAGATGTTAGGGGCTTGGCATGGGATACAGACTACGGCACTGAAACGCAGCAGAGTCAGCCCCCCCTCTGAGCTGAGCCCGCTGTGTCTGAGCCCATCAGCTCTACATTCTAAATTCTGAAACGCCCCAGTTCCTGCATGACCCTGAGTGTGGCGGCCCCTGCTGCCCAAGCACTGTCACTCCCTCCTTAGGGACACCGTACATCACATAGAGTTGTAATTAGCTACTTGTGGTTTGTTACTCCTACCAGCTGTGAGCTCCTTGGTGGGATGACATTGCATCTTAATCGTTGTTGCATTTCCTCATGCCAGGCACATAGTAGGAGCTTGGTAAATATGTGTTGAAGTGTCCTGAAATCCAACAAGTATTTTATAGTAACTTTAAACGGAGTATAATCTATAAAAATATCGAATCACTGTGGGGTACCCCTGAAACTAACATAACGTGTAACTCAACTATACTTCAATTAAAAAATAAATACATAGTAAATAAATGTAGGGATTCCCTGGACCACAGCAAGGTAGCCTGAAGAACAATCAGGAATAGGGACAGATGATGCAGACCCCCACTGAGCCCTTCCCTCCCCCAAGTGTTATGTAAATGAGCCAAAGGTAGCTTCTGTATCTTGGCCCCTGTGTTGTTTACTTCTTCACAGCACTCTGAGACCCCTTAGCTCAAAAGCCCACCAGAGCCAAACTCACATTTTTGTACATCCAACTGTTCTAAGCATGGTCCCAGTGAGCAGATTTTTAGCCATTTAGAGTCTGACTCCTTTGCACACTAGGTGAAACTGCACTTACCATCTGCTAGCCGTGAATAAGATAAACCCCAAAGCTGTGACCACCCCCAAGATCCTGCCACCCTCTGGAGCACTCTGATTTCCAGACTGCTGAGCAACATCTCCCGGACACATAAACTCCCTCCCATCTCCCTCTCGGGAATTCCCTTGCCCCCTTCCTCTTCTGGGTGGTGATCCTGAGCCCTAGACACTCAGGGAGGGTACCGAGTCTCCTGCTGTGAGAGGCATCCTCAAATGCAAACCTGTCACTGTCTTCCAAGTCAAGCTTGCGTGTGCTACTGCCACCTCGTGGTCATAACTTTTCCTTTGATCAGCCCTGAAATTTCTCGCACCCCCTACGCTAAGGCTGTAGAAAGCCTTAGTGTAAACCCACCTTTCTCCCCTTTACAAAAGCTGTCAACCAGGAACTCTGCTGGGACCAGAAGCCAAGAGATTATTATACTCACCCAGTACGTGCCCAGATACAGCCTAGCAGGTTTGGGAAGCTCTGAGTGGTTTGGATAGAGCGGAGTCGGACACAGCATGGGAGCATGTGGAGGTGAGGACACCACGCATGAGAGCACCCAAGTCAAGGAGTGCATCACCAGCCGGCTCAGGATCTGGAGCTTCTGAAGTTTTCCAGCCCAGGAAATGAGGTTCAGATGCATGCTTAAGTCTGGGGGATGGTGTGGTGCTCAGCTCCTCAGGAAGCTCACTCTGGGACCCCACTTACACAGTAAAGTCGCATCCACCATCTCTTCAAGGCCTGGGAGAGGACCAGGCCAGACCCCTGCAGCTCTAGGGAGCTCTGCACATGACCACCTTATGAGTTGGCTAAAAATAGTCCAGCCTTGGACGCTGTCACTGCTGTTGAGGGGAGTTGTGGGGGGGGGCAGGACAGAGTAGATGAGCTTGGGGAGCCCTCAGGTCCCAACTGTGCAAGCATGACCCAATTTTCTAGGCAGGTAATTTCCGTGGAAGGTGGCTTCCTGGAGTTTGGGGACCAACGCTTGACCTACTTCTCCCCCAACCCCTCCCACGAAATGGGGATGTTTCATTTGGGAGAACTCCTCTTCCCACAATTTTATTAAAACAATTACTTGCACACCTTTCCACTGGTCTGTCTTCTCAGGTCCCTGGCCTTTGGGCCACACCTGTGCCCTGTCCTGGCTGAATACAGACAGAGGCCAGGTCACCCAACCAATCATGGGTCACTTTTGTGGGCTGACCCTCCCCCGACTCTGTGTAAGGAGATAACTGCAGGAAGGGAAGAAGGCAGTAGGGTACATTGTAGTAATCAAGATAAACAGGGTCATGGAGGGACACAGTGCCCACAGACACTGCCCACCTCCCCAGAAAAACTAAGAAGTGAAGGGGGGTTTCCAAGAGAACCCCTCCCAGACTGAAGCCACCCCTAGAGAGAGAGCCTGGCACCTGACTGCCTGGCTAGAAGCTGGGCAGAAGCTTAGGGGCCCCTCTAGAGCTAGCCCTGAAAAGACAGGGTCTTAGGAAACAGTTCTGGGGGAGCTTGATGAGTGCCCTAGAGTTTGGAGTTGAATGTGGACATGGAAACTAGGGCCGAATTCTCACTTGTAGATTTTTTTATATATATAATTTAATTTAATTTTCTTTTTTGGCCAGGCCATATGGCTTACAGGACCTTAGTTCACCGACCAGCGATCAAACCCATGCCCCCTGCAGTGGAAGCACGAGAGTCTTAACCACTGGACCACCGGGGAGGTCCCCACTTGAAGATTTCTGAAGGGAAGACACTCACTGAAGCTTATAGTGATGGGGGCTAAAGGGAACTGAAAAGAACACATTGAATCATGTGTATCATTTCTTTTTAGATTCTGCATATAAGCGATATCATACGATATTTCTCTTTCTCTGTCTGACTTACTTCACTCAGTGTGAAAATCACTAGGTCCATCCATGTTGCTGCAAAGGGCATTATTTCATTCTTTTTAGTGGCCAAGTATTATCCCATTGTATATATGTAGCACATCTTCTTTATCCATTCCTCTGTTGATGGACATTTAGGTTGCTTCCATGTCTCGGCTATTGTAAGCAGTGTTGCAGTGAACATTGGGGTGCATGTATGATACAAATGAACTTATTTACAAAACAGAAACAGACTCATGGATTTAGAGAGTGAACTTACAGTTACCAGGTGGGAAGGGTGGGCAGGAGGGATAGTTAGGGAGTTTGGGACTGACATGCACACACTGTTATATTTTAAATGGATAACCAACAAGGACCTACTGTATAGTACCAGGAACTCTGTTCAATATTATGTAACAATCTAAACGGGAAAATGTATAACTGAATCACTTTGTTGTACACCTGAAAGTATCACTACATTGTTAATCAGCTGTACTCCAATATAAGATAAAAAGTTTAAAAAAAAAATAAGAACACGTTGAGAGTGCAGTTCCCCCTACACACCCCGTCCCAGGTCTCTGTGTTTCTTGGGAGGCAGAAAAGAAGATTCTGGCAGCTCCCAGACTTCATGCAGCGGGGAGCAGGGGTTAGAGGAGAGGAGGCCAGGGCTGTGCAGAATCCTAGGTGGCTGCTGGGCCAGGCAGGTGAAGCTCCATCCAGGGAGGGGTTGGGATGTGCACCCTGACTGTCCTCTCTCAGGGAGCCCCGGAGATGGAGAGGGCCAGGGCCAGGCAGACACGGTCCCTAGGAAACCCCACACACCATGGACATAAAGCCCACCACAGCTGTGCAGCCCACAAGCAGAAGATGAAACCAGACCCAGCCAGGGCCAGGCAGCCCGTCCTGGGACAGTTCTCTGGCCATCCCTCTGCTGCAATACAGGAGACCCACAGTGGATCATATTTCAGCCTGTCTAGAAAGTGAAGTGCTCTCTGGCTCTTTTGTTCTAGGCTATATTTTCAAGGATGTTTAGATGCAGAACAGCCTTGAAAGATAAAGATAGCAGTCCTCCAAAGCAAAGGCAGGCATTCTTATTGTCCAGTAAAATAGAGAATGTCTCACTCTGGAGCAGGGGACAGGCATGCTTACTGCCCATTATAAGAGATTTAGGTGCCCTAAGCCCAGGGTTCCTCTCCTGTAATGCAACGCATTGTACACGCAGGGGCCACCTGGTCCCCTTCATAGTGTCCTGTGAGAACTGGGGTTCAGGGAATAGGCACAAAAGTGCTGATTCTCTGGCTATTGCCATTGCTGTGAGTAATAACCTGTCCTTTACCTCTGACCCAGGAGTCTCATGTCTTTTACTGACATCCACTTAACTGACAAACTAACACGTTAGCTTGTGATCAGGACAAAAACTGAAATCCTTCACAATTCTTGACACTCTCCCCCTCCTCACTCCCATAGGTGTTCCTGAGGGGAGGAGCCATCCCAGAATCAGAATCCCTGTGCCTGATGGAGGGGGAAGATGAGCAAACGAACAGAACTGCCTGCCCCAGCGCCTGCCTCCGCCCGGGCACTCAGGCCTGGCTCCCGCGAGACGGCAGAGGAGGGGACCTCAATCAGACTCAGACTGGAGTTTCAACTGCTCTCACTGATTGTGAATCATTGAATTGACCAGAAATCTAAAAGACCCACGTGAGATGTCATTAAGGGACAGAAAGGAGTCTGGGAGTGCACGGCTAAACGTGGTGATGGAAGGAGAAAGAAATCTTCTCTGAGCCGAAATGTTGCATTCACAGCCTGTCATCAGCCCCAGTCCAAAGCTTTCACTTCTAAAGAAACCTCGGAGATCCAGGAGGCCTCCGTGGGCCCTTTCAGCCATGTTCTAGAAGAGCCCGATAGCCCCAGCTGTTTTCTTTTCCCCTCTTCCTGCACCCCTGAAAACACTCTGTTCTGCTCTGTTTCTCCGTGAAGCCCCCTGTGCAATGATGAAGCCCGCCCCCTCCCTCCTTCCTCCCCTCCCTCCCTCCAGGTGAAGCTGCAAGTTCATCACTCAGAGCAAGCCAGGGGTAGACCCATCAGGTCAGGGTCCCCCCCAGTGAAGAGCAATGACCTCACCCTGTGATGCTCACACAGCCTTCCCCTGCAGAACCTGCAGCCTGGCCCAAGCTGCCCACACCCAGCTAGCTTCCCCAGCCCCTGAGTGGGAACTGGCAGGAAGCCGACTCCTTTTCCTGCATTCTTCTCTCTGCTCCAGCCTGTTCACAGGCCAGGCCTCAGGATGAGGTCACTGGGCTGCAATCTCCCAAAGGCACCACCATTCTCTTGAAGGAAAACAGCGAACACTTGAGGAAATTCTACCCTATACCAAGCTCTCTTCTAAAGGCTTTACGCTTAACTCTTTTGTCCTCACAAAATCTCTCGAAGGTGCAGACTATCATTAGCCCCATATTGCAGAAAAGGAAACAGAGACACCAGCAAGTGGAGTGATCTGACTGCAGCACACAGCTTGGATGTGCCAGAGCACACTTAGGTATCTGAGGCATACCCTCTTAACCATAGCACCGCACTGGTTCCCCAGGATGACTGGAATGCCTAGCTGTGGCTGGGCCAACGATAGACTCACACTCTTGACAATTTTTTTCTGAGTCTAATTTCCCCAGTGAAGTGGACACACAAGTCATTGCTCACAGTATCTGGATTCCCTGCAATACACACTCTCGTTTCTTACCAGTTGAACGGGAGGACATCATGGTCCCCAATCTTGTGTCCTCTGGCCAGATAGCTACTCTGACCTCTGGGACAAATCTCTCAGCTGCCTGCCCTCTGCCCGCTCCAGTGTTGCAGACGCTACCTGTTCCCCCACCCTGCCCGACACACACACACACAGGTTCTCACTCTTGCCACTTCAGGGCCTCCTGGCCAATCCCTGCTGCCAGCATCTGCATCCCTCTGTCTGGGGCCTTTCTCTCACTGCCAGAGCACAAGGGTGTTGGGGAATGAATGACCCCTGGAGGGCAGCCTACTACCAACGACAGGAGTTGGTGTCTACACACTCCAGCTCCTTTGCCCCTGGGGCAGGGTAATTCTGAGGAGTGCACTCTGCACAGGGAACAGAGTTCTCCAGTAAGAACAAATCCAACCACCCACAGAGCTAACTTGTTTGATAACCATGGCTCCCTCCCCTTCCTGGTCTCACTTCCCTATTTCCGACCAGTGTTGCTTGGACTCACCTCCCAAAGAAACATAACTTTGTCTCAGGGTCTGCTTCTGTGGAACCCAAACAAAGGCAATCCGCCCTCCTGCTCCAGCCCGAACAGAAGACCTGTGGGTACTGCCTCCTCTGCCCTCTAGAGTTCCTTTCTCCCCTGCCTCCACTTCCATGGAGAGGTCCCACTGGCAGCCCACACTCACCTTCCCTCCTGCCACACAGCCATCGTGGGACAGATGAGAAAACTAAGACACAGAAAGATTTAACAGCCATGTAAAGTCAGAACCAGGCTCTGTGTGTCAGCCAGAGCCATCCCACTGCACCGCGATCTGCCTCTCTCCCCAGACCATGTAGGCAGAAAGATTAGTTGGGACTTCTGAAATCTGAATATATTTTCATTGCCTTGGACAATCACCTCCCCACCAGCAGCCTTTCGTTCTTGGCTAACATGTGAAATCTTCCTCCCTGCCTGTTTCATCCGCCCAGGCTCAAGAGGGTACATGGGGGTCCCCAGGTGCCCACCCCTGAGAAAGCACAGAGCATGCCCAGGGCTGCCGTGGTGTCTGTCCTTCCTGCTCACAATGTCACTCCATAATAATGCCTGGCTGACATTTGTGGGCACAAATCAAGACTTGGATAAGATGCTCCCCCCGCTTCTATCACCTCTGGCACCTTGTAAGTCTCTCAACTCTTTGTTTTTAAGCTTGAATTTCATTCATTGCTTTCAGCCCATTTTTATAACCTCTGAGAGTCCACTGAATTCTTTCCTTTATTCTCGCTGGTGTTTATGCTCCCTCCCAACTTAATATGCTCTCTGAATTTAATTAGCATGTTATTTATTCAAAGCATTAGAAAGATGGACAGCAAGAGCTCACAGTGGAGGCCATAGCTCCCACCTCTCCCCACCCACACCCCACACACATCACCCAGTGCCTCACTCACATCTCACTCCAGACAGCTCCAGACACCTAGAGCCCCGGTAAGCAGAGTGTCTGCATTGTGTTACCCTCCACCTCTGCACACACGGTTTAACCTTTGAACCTCCAGCTTCTCATCAGTGAAATAAGGGCAATGGTAACTGCTTCTCAGCTGTGTGTGTGTGTGTGTGTGTGTATGTATGATTAAGTTGCTGATCTCTTCATTTCAAATGAATTTTAGATACCTTGCATTTGTTTTCTCCTCCCCTTATGATTACTGTTTTTGATACCATATTTTACATCTAATTGTTTTGTAAATCCCTTAACTGCTTCTTGTGGATACAGATGATTTTACTACTTTTCTCTTTTAAATTCCCTACTAGCTTTGTGTATAGATGATTTCCTATCTTTACTGTATGTTTGCCTTTACTGGTGAGTTTTTTCATTCCAAAATTTTCTTGCTTCTAGCTGTGGCTTTTTCTTTTTCACCTATAAATTTCCTTTAACATCTGTTGTAAAGCTGGCTTGGTGGTGCAGGATTCCTTTAGTTTTGCTTGTCTATAAAGCTTTTGATCTCTCCTTCAAATCTGAATGAGAGCCTTGCTGGGTAGAGTATTCTTGGTTGTAGGTTTTTCCCTTTCATCACTTTAAGTATATCGTGCCACTCCCTTCTGGCTTGCAGAGTTTCTGCAGAAAAATCATGATAACCTTATGGGAGTTCCCTTATATGTTATTTGCTGCTTTGTTATTTGTTGCTTTTCCCTTGCTGCTTTTAGTATTCTCTCTTTAATTTTTGTCATTTTTATTACACTGTGTCCCTATGTGTTCCTCTTTAGATTCATCCTGTATGGGAAACTCTGAGCTTCCTGGACTTGGGTGACTGTTTCCTTTCCCAGGTTAGGGAGGTTTTCAGCTGTTATGTCTTCAAATATTTTCTCAGGCCCTTTCTCTCTCTCTTCTCCTTCTGGGACCCCTATTCACACTAATGTGAATATTAGTGTGTTTGATGTTGTCCTAGAGGTCTCTTAAACTGTCCTCATTTCTTTTCATTCTTCTTTCTTTTTTCTGTTGAGTGGCAGTGATTTCCACTACTCTGTCTTCCAAATCACTGATCCATTTAGTCTAATATTGATTCCTTCTAGTGTATTTTTCATTTCAGTTATTGTATTCTTCATCTCTGTTTGGTTGTTCTTTATATTTTCTCTTTGTTCAAAACTTCTAACTTCTTGCTCTGTGCATCCATTCTCTTCCCAAAATCTTTGATCATCTTCACAATCATTACTCTGAACTCTTTTTTGGGGTAGATTGCTTATCTCCACTTCACTTAGTTCTTCTTCTGGGGTTTTATTTTGTTCCTTCATCTGGAACATATTCCTCGGCTGCCTAATTTTGTCTAAGTTTCTATTTGTATTTTTATGTATTTGGTAGGTTAGTTACATTTTTCAACTTTGAATAAGTTGTAGGAGACAACTTATTCTATAGGAGACATCCTACAGATGTCATCGCCCTCTGTAGGAGACATCCTATGCATCCCAGCGGTGCACTCTCCTCTCGTCACCCAAGCTGTACGCTCTAGGGGTTCCCCTTAAGGCTGAATATGTGGGTTGTCTGGCGGGTTTGGTTGGTCCCTAGCCTGGTTGGTTGCCAGGCCCTGCCTCGTGCAGATGCTGCTGGGTGCTGTTTAGTGTCGCCTGGTCACAAGGTGGCTGGTTGAGGAATCCCTGGGGGCCCTGTGGCTAGTGCTGGTTTACTGGTGGGCAGAGTCAGGGTCCCATAGACTCTGGGGCTATTGTCCACACACTGTTGCCAGATCCTGGGGTTAGTGCTGGACTACTGGAAGGCAGAGCTGGTTCCTGAGTCTGGCTGCAGGGCCCAGGGATCCCAGAACTTATTTCAGATAGTTTTGCGGGGGCTAGTTTCTGACACAGTTGAGTATGGGGTCTGAGGTGTCCTGAAGGTTGTTTGGCCTGCTAGTGGTCAGGCCAGTGCCTACCTGGTCCCAGGGTAGGGTCTGGCCTGCATTGTGGGATCATTGTCTTCTTGCTTCTGGTGTCTGCTCCCTGGTGGGTGAGGCTGGTCTAGAGGCTTGTGCAGCCTTCCTGGCAGGAGGGGCCTGGTGCTTGCCCACTGGTGGGTGGAGCTGTTTCTTGACCCTCTGGTGGGCTGGGTCATGCCTAGGCATGTGTCCAGAGGAGACTATGGGCTCTTCAGTCTTTAGGCAACCCGTCTACTGATGGGTGGGGCTGTGTCCCTGCCCGTTAGTCGTTTGACCTGAGGCGTCCCAGCATTGGCACCTATAGTCTGTTGGGTTGTGCCATGTCTTGGCGCTAATGAGCCAAGACATCAGCCACCAGCAGCATCAGTGTTCACATGGCTGAATGTTCCCCAGTATGTCTGCCAACAGTGTTTGTGCTCCCAGGGTGAGCCACAGCCACCTCCAGCCTTCCCAGGAGACTCTCCAAGACCAGCAGGTCTGGCCCAGGCTCCTATCAAATTACTACTTTTACCCTGGATCCCAGGGTGCATGAGATTTTAGAGCAAAGTCTCTATTTCCCCCAGTCCTGTGGGGCTCCTGCAATTAAGCCCCACTGCCCTTCAAAGCCAAATGCTCTGGGCGCTCATCTTCCCAGTGCTGGACCCCCAGGCTGGGGATCCCGATAAGGGGCTTACAACTCTCACTCCTATGGGAGAACCTCTGCAGTATAATTATTCTACAGGTTGTGGAACACCCGCCCGAGGGTTATGGGCTTTGATTATATTGTGAGTCCGCCTCTCCTACCCATCTTGATGTGGTTCCTTCTTTATGTCTTTAGTAGTAAAAGGTCTTTTCTGGTAGGTTCCAGTCCTTTTCATCGATGGTTGTTCTGCAGACAGTTGTGATTTCGGTGTGCTCGTGAGAGGAGGTGAGCTCAGGGTCTCTCTACCCTGCTGTCTTGGCTGCTCTCTCATGCTGCTCTATCATGATGTTTGCATCATGATAAATTTTAAAAGCCAGTCACCAAAAAGCACATATTGTGTAACTCCATTTATATGACAAGTTTAGAATAGAAAAATTTATGACAGTAAGTAGATTACTGGCTGCCCAGGGCTGGGGAGGAGAGGGAAGAAAGAGAACTTCCTCCTACAGAGGGGCCCTGGAAAGATGATTCCCATGGCCTCCATTGGCTGAACACATAGTATATTCCCAGCTGCTTCCCGTAGCACTCTTACTGAAATCTTACAAAATCCCTGCCATGTAAGTATCATTACCACCCTCATTTATATATGGGAAATTGTTGCTTGGATATGTTAGGAAACCTGTCCTTGTCACACATCCCATAAGGGGTGCACCTTGGCTCAGACCCACTTCTAACTCCACATTTTCCAACACAATTCCTCTCCACGGAACAAATCAGCCCTGCCTCTGGTCCTCCCGTGAGCCTTCACCTCCACAGCCAGAGCAAGGAACAGCATGCCCAGGGTCAGTGCGTGCCTCAAGTTGCAATAGGGTAGCCTTTGGGAATAGTCTATAATTCTCACATATTCAAGATATGCTTAACGCTTTAAAAAACAACAACAATTAAGTTTGGAGGGGTTTCCTGGTGCTGATCTCAAGAGAACAAGGGTATCAGTGCCCCCAGAAGTTTCCCCACCCTCTCATTAAGGCAAGCCAAAGATCACCTCTCTGCAAATCAGAACTCCATGGACACATCAGCCACGGGAAACTTTAAAAGAGGAAGCCAGGCTTGGTTGGATGAAATGGCCCAATGTTAAGCAGGAAAGCTCTCTGGTGGATGACATTCAGCCACCAGCCCAATCATTATGTTGGCCTAGATATTTGTTAGGATCCCTGATACGACATATCTGTCCATTTCACTGGTAGTGTTAAGAAGAAGTTGCATTACCACTGCCCTCAACCCCCTTGTGGGGGTGGCAGAGAATAGGGCTTCGTTGGTAGAGACAGGCATTTGGTGACGGTACACTCTGGGTTAGTCTTGCGCTAGGTCTTAAGGGTACAGGGGGATAAAGGAAAAGTGATCTTGTCCTCAAGTAGTGCTCATTCTAATGGAGGAAGCAGAGGATAAATCTACACTGGTAGTTCATTGGGTTGAGACTCACAACAGAAGTACGAGCACAGGGGGTGAAAGCACTCACCTCAGCAGGTGTAGGGGGAATAGGAGAACACCCGGAGGGCTTCCTGGAAGAGATGGTGCTGGAACAGAATTCAAGCACAAGGGTTAACCAGGTGGAGGGTGGAGTATGGGAGGAGAGGTAAGGCCATTCCATAGAGAGGGACCAGCAGGAACAAGGGCACAGAGGTGATCACGGGATGAGCTGTGCAGAGAAGCACACCTGGCTCTCTGGATGTTGCCAGAGCATCCAGAGATGAGGATGGACAGGCAGTCAGGAGCTGGACCACCGTGCAGACACTTCACCTTGTGATCAAGCCAAGAGTTTGAAGCCAAGGTCAGAATTGCCCTTTAGAAAGAGGTTGGTGGGGGCAGGGGGGTGGGGCCAGGTCAGGAAACTAGTGCTTCAGGTAAAGTGAGAGACCCAAGACCGCTAGCTGGACAAGTGAGCACTGAGAGGAAAGAGGGATGTGCAGGAGTGTGGTTCAGAGGGCACCCAAGTCCAGTGGGCTGGGGGGAGAAGCACAGGAGAGAGGTGTGAGGACATACCTCCACCTGGGGGGTCCTGGTACGCGATTCTGGGCCAGTCAGTAAATAACACTCATTCCAGGTGAGCACTCTGGTGTGGCTGAAGCTGGTTCTCCTCCTGCCCTGCCATGGGGGCCTCTTCACAGGGCAGGTCACAGGCGGGAACCTCAGCGCCAGCTGGCCCCCCTCCAGCAAAGAACGGAACAAAGCAGGCCTGGACTGAGCCTCCCATGGGAGACTTGTCTCCACTACCATTGATGTGTTCCTTGGTGCATTCATCTGCTATACTTAACAAGACTCCTCCAACTCCTTCAACTGGCAAGGAACAGCTTGATCATATTAAGCACATAGGTTTTTGTCAGCAAGGCTCTGGAGCCCACCCAAGGTAGTAATCTCCTATGAGGTGCCTGGGATCGGAAGACTCTACAAAGTCCTGGATCCACTGTGATTTTTCCACTGGGGTCATCACTGTGGACAGTGGGCTCTTAATCTCCTCAGCAGTCCATCCTTTCTTCCAGAACTTGATGCCAGAAGAAGGCCATTCCTCTGCTAAGAGCATCCAGACTAGCCAGTGCTGTGGAAATGCACAAATAGGACCCCCTGGCACGTGAATGGCTCTCTGCACTGGGGGAGGGGTGAGATTTGTACATCAGACTCTGCTGCCCTAAAGTGGAAGGAAACCTTCCATGACTCCAGCAGACTTGCTCTTCTCCCCAGTGAGGTCTCGAGACCCTAGGCTGCAGATCCCCTGTTGACTGAGAGGTCAGAGATGCAGAGACAGGCACACGCCAATGGTCACTTCAGTCTTCAGCCTTCAAACCAGTCTAGGAACTCTAGGTTCTGAAGGCATGAGCCCCACAATTTCCATGAGATGGCAGTGGGCTGTCCAGGTTGGTCACCATCCTCCAACAGGTGTCCTGAGGCAGCTCTGTCCAGGCCACACTAGCCACACGCTCTCCCAGGCTTCATCTTGCCTGCCCTTGGATTCCATTCAGATTGGAGATGGGGTGGGCATGGGGAAGGTAAGAGAGATAGTGAAGGAGAAGATGTAGGCGAAGACAGAAATGGGGAGGGGGTGGAGCTGGGAGGTAGGGGAAGGTGGGCAGGTGTGGGAGCGAGACAGTGAGGGAAGACCTGCCTGCTGGAATCATTTGGCAAATCTAGAACCAGGACTACAGTGAGGTGAGTGAGACACTTGCACTGGGAGCAAAATTTACGGGTGTCGAAAAACTCAGTAATCAAGATAAATGATACCTGAACACAATAATTTTTTATCTAAATTAATGCAAAAAATCCCATGATGAACAAAATATCAAAATTTTGAACAAAGATGGGATCCATATTCCTAACCATACATGAGGTGAGTTTGGGCCTCCAGAAGACCATTTGATGTCCGCTTAACACAGTCCAAAGGAAACAAAGGAAGGTGGAAATGGCAACATTCTAATGAAGAACTCAGCCCCAGAAAGGACGAGGCCAGGATGTTTCCAAATACTCACATCCCCAGCTTATGCTCATAAGAGGGAAACTTCTTTGGGACACTGAGTCATCTCCATGTGGATCGGTGTGTGTCATCCTCATAACAACACCAGGCGTTTGGTGCTTTCAACGCTCCCATTTTACAGGTAAGAAAACTAAGGCCCTAAGAGTGAAGTAATATTCCCAGAGCCACACAGCCAGCAAGGGGTGGGCCAGGACTAAATCCTGACTCCTGCTATCAGCTTCCACACCACACAGCCCCCTCATCATGACCACAGTCCTGTACTCCATGGGGCTACTCCACGGTCAGCCTCCACACCCGGGCACTGCCTGACACCATCTGCACCTGGGCCTCGGGTGCTGGGTTCCTTTCATCCACCTCCCAGACCTGGGCCTGTTGCATGATCAGCACTAATTAGGATAAGGAGCAGCCATTGGAGGGGTCTGAAAAGCAAGTGCCATCCCATCTGACCAAGGAACCAATGTTGGAATGAGACCTACTGGGTCTGAGTAGCTACAGGGACACTGAGGATGAGGGAGTCCCCAAAAATCTTGAGCTGGATGCAGTTGTCTTCTGTGCTGAATAGTTCCTGGCCATCACTGGTACCCAATCAATGTTTGTTGACCCTTCAGTGAATTAATGCAGTTTCCCAATCTCGGCCCTGTTGACAATCTGGGCCAGATAATTCTTTGTTGGAGGGGCTGTTTGGATGTTTAGCAGCATCTCTGGTCTCTACTCATTAGATGCCAGTAGCACCTTCCAGCTGTGACAGTCAAAACTGTCCCCAGACATTGCCAAATGTCCCCTGGAGGGCAAAATCACCCAGCTGGGAACCACTGTGCTAAGAAATCAGACAAAGAGAGAATGACTGAACAGCTATTGGCCATCTTAAAAGAGAAGTGGGCCCACTGTGATGCTGATCTGACCCAGATGAGTCAGCTCGCAGCCAGAAGGCCCTGGGAACATCTTTGTTAGGAAGCCAGGATGAATGCACCATGACTGCTCTTCTCCACTTGTCAAATGGCCTGTCCATAGCATACTTGCAAAGTGTGACACTTTCAGCAGAAACAAATGACCGTTGAGGGATCCAGCCCAGGGCTGCCTGCTCTGTCGCTGTTCCAAGCAGCTGCCTAACTTAGATCCAGGCCAGAAACGATTCACTACTTCTCCTTCAAAGAGCAATTTCCCCTCAGTGAGATGGATGGCCTGTCACTCAACAGCCACAGACCGACCCTACTTCTTATCCTTCACACAGCTGCGCCACTCCAGGGCTTTACAGTAAATTAAACAACAATCAAGATCAGACTGTGAAGGATGTAAGGTGCGGAGAGCAAATATCCGAATTCAAAGAGACAAGGCCAATCAAATTTTGTTCCCAGCCTCTGCCTCCTCTCCCATGACCCAGTGCTAGCTGCTGTCCATTTAAGAAAGGTAGAGACAGAGGTGTAGCCAGATGGTAGAGTAGGAAGACCCTGAGCTCACCTTCTCCCATGGGCAGAGCAAATTACAACTATTCGCAGAGCAACCATCCGTAAGAATGACCAGAAGACAAGCAGAAAAGATTTTCTGCAACTAAAGATATAAAGAAGGAACCACAATGAGACAGGAAGGAGGAGCAGACACGCAGTACAGTCAAGACCCACACCCCCAGGTGGGCAACCCTCAAACAGGAGGATAATTACAATGGCAGAGATTCTCCCCAAGGAATGAGTGGTTTGAGCCCCACATTGGGCTCCCTAGCCTAAAGGTCCTGCACTGGGCAGATGAGCCCCCAGAACATCTCCTTCGAAGGTCTTGGGGTTTGCATATGGGAGAGTGAGAGGGCTGTAGGAAACAGACTCTTAAATGCTGCACACAAAATCTCGCATTCTCTGAGACCCAACATAGAGGCAGTAGTTTGAAAGGAGCCTGAGTTAGACTCACTTGCTAATCTTGGAGAGTCTCCCATAGAGGCAGAATGTCACTGGGGTTCCCCCTGGGGACATGAAAGCTGATAGCAAACATTTTGGGGAGTCCATTCTACCACAAGGAAAGTGCTACTTGCAAGCAAAATTTTGGAGTCCTCCCTCTAGCCTATTAGGGCTGAGGACTTACCTGCCCACCAGCAGGCCTCCACCAGTCCCAGGAGACCCAGGATGTGCAGACAACCAAGAAGGGACTTGGCCTCACCCACTAGTGAGCCAGCACCAGACCTGGACCTCCTGGCTGCCAAGGCCAGCTGCCCCAGGACTGGTCCTGCTGACCAAGAAGCCAGCAGGCACCACACGAGGCAGGGCATGAAAACAAATGAGGCTAAGGACCAGCCCTCCCTACCAGCACACCCACAGTAGTTGGCCCTACCACAACAGGACCCATGCAGCCCACACAGGGGGTGCCCCTAGAGTATATAGTGCTGGTGACCAGAGGGGAGAGTGCTGCTATACCCCATAAGATGTCTTGTATGCAAGGCCCTTCTCCAAGACTGGGAAACATAACCAACCTAATAATACATACAAATAAATGCAGAGAATTAAGCAAAATGAGGAGACAGAGGAGTATGTTCCAAACAAAGGACTAAGACATAATCTCAAAGAAAATAAAATAAAATAAAAGAGAGAGAGAACTCAGTGAAGTGGACATAAGCAATCTACCCAATAAAGACTTCAAGGAAATGATCATAAAGTTGCTCAGTGAACTCAGGAGTAGAATGGATGAACACAGAGAGAATTTTAACAAAGAATTAAAAAATATAAAGAACCAAACAGAGATAAAGAATACAATAACTGAAATAAAAAATACACTAGAAGGAATCAACAGTAAATGAGATGATTCAGAGGAATGGATTAGCAAACTGGAAGAGAGAGTATTGGAAATTACCCAAGCTGAGCAGAAAGAAGAAAAATCTGTACTTGGAAAACTATGAGACATTGATGAAAGAAACTGAAGTTGACACAAAGAGATGGAAAGATACCCTGTTCTCATGCATTGGAAGAATTAGTATTGTTAAAAATGACCATATGACCCAAGGCAATCTACAGATTCAACACAATCCCTATCAAAATGCCAAAGGCATTTTTTTCACAAAACTAGAACAAATAATTCTAAAATTTATTATCTAAAAACACAAAAGACCCCAAACAGCAAAAACAATCTTGAGAAAGAACAAAGTTGGAGGTATCATGATTCCTGACTTCAAACTATACTACAGAATTACAGTAATCAAAACAGCATGGCACAGGAACAGATACATAGATCAATGGAACAGAATAGAGAGCCCAGAAATGAACTTACACTTATACAATCAATTGATCTATGACAAAGGAGGCAAGAATATACAAGGGAGGAAAGACAGCCTCTTCAATAAGTGCTGTTGGGAAAACTGAACAGCTACCTGCAAAGAATCAAATTGGACTACTCTCTCAGACCCTATACAAAAATAAACTCAAAATGAATAAAAGACTTAAAAGACCTGAAATCATTAAACTTCTAGAAACCATAGGCCATACTCTCTTTGACATCAGTCTTAGCAATTTTTTGGGGATATGTCTCCTCTGGCAAAGGAAACAAAAGCAAAAATAAACAAATGGAACAGCACAGCAAAGGAAACTATCAACAAAACAAAAAGGCAGCCTACTGAATAGAAGAAGATATTTGCAAACAATATATCCAATAAGAGTTAATATCCAAAATAAACAAAGAATTCATACAAAACAACCCCATACAACCCACTTAAAAATGGGCAGAGGACCTGAATAAACACTTTCCAAAGAAGACATATGGATGGCCAACAGACACATGAAAAGATGTGCAACATCTTTTTGCAGGGAAATGCAAATCAAAACCACAATGAGCTATGACCTCACACCTGACAGAATGGCTATCATCCAAAAGAAAACAATAAGTGTTGGAAAGGATGTGGAGAAAAAAGGACCCCTGTGCACTGCTGGAAATGTAAAATCATGCAGCCACTATGGAAAACAGTGTGGAGGCTCCAGGAATTTCACTTCTGGGTTTTTACCTGAAGAAAACAAAAGCACGAATTTGAAAAGATATATACAATCCAATGTTCACTGCAGCATTATTTACAATACCAAAAATAGGGAAGCAACCTAAGTGTCCATCAACAGATGAATGAATAAAGAAGATGTGGCACACACACACACACACACACACACACACGCACAATGGTGTATTAGCCACAAAAAAATGATATCTTGCCATTTGCAACAACATGAATGGATCTAGAGAGTATTAGGCTATGTGAAATAAGTCAGAGAAAGACAAATATTGTATGATCTCACATGTGGAATTTAAAAAGAAAAACGAGAAAACAAAGCAAAACAAAATCAGAGATACGGAGAACAAATGGGTGGCTGCCTGAAGGGAGGGGGTGGGAGATTAGCAAAACATGTGAAGAAGATTAAGAGGTACAAACCTCCAGTTATATAATAAATAAGTACAGGGATGTAATATACAGCATAAAGAATATGGTCAATAACTTTGTATTGTAATAACTTTGTATGGGGACAGATGGTTACCAAACTTATGGTGATCATCTCATAAGGTATACAAATGTCAAATCATTATGTAGTGCACCTCAAACTAACATAATATTGTAGATCAACTATACATTTGACCCTAGAACAACACCAGGGTTAAGGTACCTATCCCATGAAATTGAAAATCCGCATATAACTTTACAGTCCACCCTCCATATCCATGGTTCCACATCCGTAGATTCAACCAACCACAGATTGCATAGTACTATGGTATGAATTTATTGAAAAACATCCACATATAAGTGGACCCGCGCAGTTCAAACCTATGTTGTTCAAGGGTAAACTGTATTTCAACAAAAAAATAAATAATAAATTTAAAAGGAATGTGGAGACATACTGGCCTCATGAATTTAGGACTTGGAGTCTTAGGGACATGTTCCCGAGTGGAGTTGGCCTTTATGCTGGTCCTTGAAGATTCCTGTAAGAAAAGAGTATGGAAATCCCAATAGGATATCAGATTGGCAATAATGAAGAAGTCTGACAATACAGAAGTTGAGAATATGGAGCAATGTGAGTTTTTGTTCACTGCTGGGGGCTGGAGCAGGGAGAGGAGCAGATGTAGGCTGGTAGAAGGACTGTGGAAAACAGTTTGTTACTGTCCTGGACCTGAATGCCTTGTGCTGTATGACACAGCCATTCCATTCCTAGATATGAAGTGTTAACCAACAGAAACATGTGCATAGGTGCACAGATCATGAGACACACAGAAAACGACAACAGTATTGTTCAGAGAGTGCAAAAAGAGGAACAACCCAAATATACACCAAGAGTAGAATGAATAAGAAGAATATCATTTCAAATATAGATAAACTTCATAAATGTAGTATTAAATGCAAAAAGCAGGCCAACAGAACTATGTACAGAATCATTCCACTTAAGATAAATCTCAAAAACCTGCAAAACTAAATACCATAGTGTTTAGAGATATATTCACGTGACAAAACTATTTTAAAAATGAGCAAAAGATGACATAATATTGTACATCAACTTTAATTTAAAAATAAAATAAAATAATACTAAAAGAGTAAAGGATCAATAAACTCAATTTCAAAGTAGTAATTGCAGTTGAAAAAGCGGTACCCAGGAGGCTGCAGAGTTATTGGTAGTGTTCTGTTTCTCAATAGATATACAGGTATCTATTGGTGAGTGATGGATACAAAGTTGTTCACTGTATTACTGGTACTATTTAAATTATATGTGTAGATATTACCATGTATTCACTCATAGAATTGAAATATATTTCCTAACAAGAAAATTAATAGGTATGCTTGAAGTGTCAGGAGGAATGTTTAACCTGTTCAGAGATGTTCCAGATGAGGTCAGAACCCCCCCAAAAGCGATGTGTCTTATAAAAGCCAGGCATGTCCTCCATACAACAAAGACACAATGACTGCTCTTGTACAGGATCATTGATTCAACCAGGGGAGCACCCTCAGAAGGCCAAAAAATATCTGAAGCTAAAGGAAATGGGCAGGGGGCTACTTTGAGTCACTCTGCTGCTTCCAAACCTCCTTCCTGGAGCGTTTAGGGTTTCATAGCTCCATGGACCAGGAATTATGTGTCAAGCAGTTACCATGAGTTGCTTAATTCCTCACAACAACCATGCAAGAGAAGCTTCATTATTCCCATTTTACAGATGAGGAAACTGAGTCCTGAAAAGTTGAAGTTACTGGCTCAAGATTAGATACCACTAAAAAGTGTAGACAAATTTCAAACTCAAGTCTGTCTGATGCCAGAGCTTGATTTCTCTTCAATATGCCAGGATGACTTGAGTGTCATCATTTATAAACTCCTTTCTCCATCCACCACAGATATGCCTTTGAAGAAACAAACAAAAATACCTCTTCCCCTCAGGCTATTTCACATAAGCTCAAATTTAATAAGGAGCAATTTTAATTTGCCTAGCCCAGCTGCCAAGCCAATAGCATAACTGGGCAGTAATCAGTACTGTAATTAGCAAGAACTGATAACATAGGAAGGATGCAGAGGACTTGGACCCAGGTTCTACTCAGCAAAATGAAATGTTCTTTTTCCTTTGCAAGAAGAGGCATGAAAGGAGGAAAGCCTCCTAGGAGTTATGGCAACCACCTTGAGGATGACACTGTTGGGCACTTCTTATGGACCAGAGCATGGTCTCAACCACCATGTCATAATCACAAGGTGAGCTGAGAGCATCAAAATGAGATCCACCCCGAGAGACACTGCTCTAGTTGGCCTCCCTGACAATGCTCTCCACCTTTCCAAACATCACATCCACACTGATAATCCCAGACACAGCCACCCACCACACTAGCCTTGCTAAATAGGAAACAAGGTCATGTTTGGCTCCCTAGGGTCTTTATTTGTGACTCCTTAATATGGCAGAGAAGGTCCTCCATGATCTCTCTCATCCCAGTAGATGTAGATGTCCAGGGGAAAGGATTGTAGGCAGATGAAACAGTAGATGTCCAGGGGAAAGGATTGTAGGCAGATGAAACAGTAGCTGCTCCCCAACACATCTGAGAAACAGAAAGAGGGGCACTGTGACTAGAGTGAGAGACCAGGAGAAGAGTAGTGGGAGATGAGGTCATGACAGGTAATACAGAGCCAGACTGTGGGGTTTTGCTTTTACTCTAAATAACATGGGAAAGCCATTGCATGGCTTAATCAGTAGAGTCCTATGGTCTGGTGTACATTTCATTTTTTTATATACTTTTTTAGATTGGGTTGTCATTTTATTTTTGGTTTATAGAAGTACGTTATGTATTCTGGACATAAGACCTCTGTCAGATGTGTGTATTGTGTATTTCTCCCAACCTACGGCTTGCCTTTTAATTTTCTTTTATTTATTTATTTATTTATTTATTTATGGCTGTGTTGAGTTTTCACTGCTTCATGCAAGCTTTCTCTAGTTGCAGCAAGTGGGGGCTACTCTTTGCTGCGGTGCATGGGCTTCTCATTGCAGTGGCTCCTCTTGTTGTGGAACACGAGATCTAGGTGTGTGGACTTCAGTAGTGTGGCATGTGGGCTCAGTAGTTGTGGCTCACAGGTCCTAGAGTGCAGGCTCAGTAGTTGTGGCGCACAGGCTTAGTTGTTCTGCGGCATGTGGGATCTTCCCAGACCAGGGATCTAACCTGTGTCTCCTGCATTGGCAGGCAGACTCTTAACCACTGCACCACCAGGGAAGACCCTGGTGTATTTTAAAATATCACTCCAACTGCTGTGAGAAGATGGACTGCAGAGGGACAAAGGTGGAGGCAGAGACAAATGCAGTAAGTGAGATGAGAGCCATGGTGGACAGGCCCAAGGGGTAACAGTGGATACTGGATTTATTTTGAAGGTAAAGTCAATAGGACTTCTTCATAGATTTGAGGAGGAATATAAAAGAAAGGATGGAGTCAAGGATGATTCCAAAATTCTGACCTAAGCAACTGGAAAAGGGGAGTTGCCACTGACTGAATGGGAAGGCTGTGAGTTGAGCAGGTCGTCTGGAGTGTTGGGGGACAGGCAAAAATTGGAGTTCAGTTTTAGACATGGTAATTTGAGATATCTATTAAACATCCAGGAAGAAATGTGGAGTACGCAGGGGTTGAAGATACAAAACTAGACTCCAAGAGACAAGTCAAAGCTGAGTTATAAATTTGGGAGCTGTCAGCATGTGTATGGTATTTAAATTCATGAGACTGAATGCAATCACCAAAGAAGAATGCATAAATAGAGCAGAGAAGAGGTCCAAGAACTGAGCAGTGGGATCCTCTAACATTAAGAGTTCTGGAGCAAAGAGGAGGAAACAACATAGGATCAAGATGATCCAACAGTAATTCAACTGTACATGCATACATCCATACATCCATACACATATGTGTACACACATACATGCACACATGTGATACATATATGTGCATGTGAGCATGCATACACATATACACATATATCACACATACATAAAGTTCCACGACCTCTAGAGAAAGGTAACATAATTCAGACTCTGTAAAGTATCATTCACAGTATTCGTCATACAACAACAAAAAATACTACAGATTCGAAGAAGCGGGAAAATGTACCCCAAATCAAGAGGAAACATGTCAGTAATGTAGACCCACAGATGACCCAAATTTTGGAATTAGAAGACAATGATGTGTTTTGAAATTTATTTTAAGTATATTAAAACATTGAGAGGAAAAAATGAATAGAATTGGTGAAGAGATGAAGAATTTCAGAAGAGGAATTTAAATTATAAAAGGAGAATGAAATTGAAATTCTAGAACTGAAAAACAATATCTAAATGAAAAATGTATTAGATAAGTTAGGATCACACTAAAGAAAAAGAAAAAGGGTCAGTGTGTTCAGGGCATGTTAAAAGAAATTATCCAAGCTAAAACCCCCAAAGATAATATTTTTTAAAAACACAGATTGGGACTTCCCTAATGGCCCAGTGGTTAAGGATCCACCTGCCAATGCAGGGGACATGGGTTAGAGCCCTGGTCCAGGAAGATCCCACATGCCACGGAGCAACTAAACCTGTGTGCTACAACTACTGAGCCTGCACTTTAGAGCCCGTGAGCCACAACTATTGAGCCCACGTGCCACAACTACTGAAGCCCGCATGCCTAGAGCCTATGCTCTGCAACAAGAGAAGGCACCACAGTGAGAACCCCGCACACCACAATGAAGAGTAGCCCCTGCTCACCACAACTAGAGAAAGCCCATGCACAGCAACGAAGACCCAATGCAGCAAAAAATATATAAATAAATAATAAATAAATAAATGTACTAAAAAAAAAAAACAGAGTGTCTGACACATGTGAGAAAATATCAAATAGTCTAACATGGGGGTCCCAGAAAGAAAGAAGAAAGATAAATGGAGCAGAAGAAATATTGAAGAGAAAATGGCTAATTTTTTTCCAAAAATTGATTACAGACCTAAACCAGAGATCCAAGAATGCCAAATAGGAGAAATACAAAGAAGACCACAGCTGGATACATCATAGGCAAAGTGCTGAAAATAAAAACTAAAGAGAAAATCTTAAAAGACCCAGAGACAAAGAGAACGTAATCTCTAAAGTGCCAAAAGGAAAAAAAAAAGAGGAACAATGAAAAATACTTTTCTGTAACAATGAAAAAACGCTTTAAAAAAAATCAAAGCTGGGCTTCCCTGGTGGCACAGTGGTTGAGAGTCCGCCTGCTGATGCAGGGGACTCGGGTTCGTGCCCCAGTCCAGGAAGATCCCACATGCCGCGGAGCGGCTGGGCCCATGAGCCATGGCCGCTGAGCCTGCGTGTCTGGAGCCTGTGCTCCACAATGGCAGAGGCCACAACAGTGAGAGGCCCGCGTACTGCAAAAAAATAATAAAAATAAAAATAAAATCAAAGCTAAAAAGATACAGTTTTCAGCCAAAAATGAGAAAATTTTTTACTAGCAGACATAAACTACAAAAAATGCTAATAGAAGTCCATCAGACTAAATAGAAATGATGTCAGATGAAACCCAGATCTGCAGGAAGAATTTAAAAACACCAGAAATGGTAAATGTAAGTATAAATATAAAATGATATCATTCTTAATACATTTTTTGAATTATGAATGTTTATAGTAAAAATAATAGAAATGAATAATAAATATGTGGGACTTATATGTAGAAGTAAAATATAGGGCAGGAATAGCCAAAAAGGCTGAAGGAAAGGAAAATTACTTTATACATTAAGTAGTATAATAATAATTTAAGGTAGATCATGATAGATCAAAAAAATTAATAGTAACACAAATAGGTATAGCTAAATAACCAAGAGGAAATAAAATGGAAATTTTTAAAATGCTTGATTACTCTGAAAGAAGGCAGGAAAATAGAAACAAAAGAAAAAACAAACAAAAAAGATGGAACCAATATAAAATAAAATAGCAAGATGATAGACTCAAACCTAAAAATTTCAAAAATTTCATTAAATATAAATCGACTAAGTACTCAACTTAAAAGGTAGAAATGATCAAACTGGATTTAAGAAAAAAAATTGGTTTTTTAGAGTAGAATTCTATTCTATAAAAGACAAAGTTGACATCTAATAATCACTATAAAGTTGAAAGCAAGAAGTTGGAGAAATATATACTTTGCAGACACGAATAACAAGAAAGCAGGTGTGGCTACAATGATAATAGAAAGAGTAAGCTTCAAGACATTGCAGGAGATAGAGGGACGTTTCAGAATGTTAAAAGGATTAATTCTCCAGGGGGACATAACAATCAGCTCCAAAATACATGAAGCAAAATTTAACAGATTACACAGAAGTAGACAAATTCACAGCTAGAGTTGGAGATCTAAGCATTCTTCTCTCACTGATTTATAGAAAGAGCCAATTTTTAAAATCAGCACAATATAAATGAACAGAACAACACAATTCACCAATTTGATCAAACTGGCATCTACAGAACACTATCCTCAGGAAGTTCAAATACACATTCCTTTTAAGTGCACATTGAACATTCATCAAAATAGATCATGTGCTGGTATGTAAAATATGTCCCAAAGGACTGAAATTTTGGAGTATGTTTTTACATACTCTGGAATTAAATTATAAATAAATAAATAAGCAATTATTTCAAAAATTAGCAAATCTCCCAAATCTCTTGAAATGAAGTAATTGATTTCTATATAACCCATGTTTCAAAGAAAAACTCAAAAGGAAATTATGAAATATTTTTACTTAAATGAGAATGAAAATGCAACATTACAAAATGTGTGAAAAGTAGCTAAAGCAGTGCTTAGAGGGAAATTTATTATTTTAATTCTATATATCAGAAAACAAGAAAGTTTTAAATCAGCTACCACCTCAGAAGGTAGCAAAGGAAAGCAGTTTAAGTCCATAGCAAAATAAAGGAATAATAAAGATGAGAGTGTAAAAAAAAAAAAAGTCAACAGAATAGAACACAGACTAGCCATGAAGAAAATCAGCAAGGCAAAACATTTAGTCTTTGAAAATATTAATAGAATGAATTATCAAGAAAACAAAGAAAATAAATCACAAATTATCAATATCAGGAATGAAATGAAATCGGATATGTCCTACAGATGTTAAAAGGATACAAAAAGAATATTATGAACAACTTTATGTCAACAAATTCAATAACTTAGACGATGGAAAATTTCCTTTCAAAATGCAACTTTCCAAAACTGTCACAAGAAGAAATAGAAAAATTTGAATAGCCTACTAATTTTTAAATGGAAACCATCTTTAAAAATATTCTCACTTAGGGCTTCCCTGGTGGCGCAGTGGTTGAGAGTCTGCCTGCCGATGCAGGGGACGCGGGTTCGTGCCTCGGTCCGGGAAGATCCCACATCCCGCGGAGCGGCTGGGCCCGTGAGTCATGGCTGCTGAGCCTGTGGCGTCCGGAGCCTGTGCTCCACGACGGGAGAGGCCACAGTAGTGAGAGGCCCGCGTACCGCCAAAAAAAAAAAAAAAAAAAAAAAATTCTCACTTAAAAAACAAAACCAAAAGTGAGCAAACTAGACTCCAGACACAAATAGCTTTATTAGTGAATTCTACCAAGCATTTCAGAAAGAAATAATACAATATTTATACAAACTCTATAAAAGAAGCAAGAAGGAAACATCCCCAATTCATTTTATGAAACTAGCAAAACCCTAATACAAAACAATAGTATTACAAAAAAAAAAAAAAGAAAATAACAAACCAACACCCCTCACAGAAACATAAAAATCCTTAACAAGATATTAGTAAATTAAATCCAGAGGTATATTTAAAAAATAAGATGCTGTGATCAAATGATATATATCATAGTAATGCAAGATTTGCTCAGCATTCAAAAATCAATCAATGTAATTCAAAAT
Organism: Phocoena sinus; assembly: GCF_008692025.1. Classification (NCBI taxonomy): domain Eukaryota; kingdom Metazoa; phylum Chordata; class Mammalia; order Artiodactyla; family Phocoenidae; genus Phocoena; species Phocoena sinus. Next base: position 109,055,632 of record NC_045769.1, read on the forward strand.
ATTAATAGAACAAAGGAGCAAAACCATGTGATATTCTCAATAGATTCAGAGAAAGGATTTGGTGAAATTTAACAGTTGTTCCTAATAAAAAATCTCAGCAAACAAGGAATAAAAGAAAATTTTCTCAGTCTAAAAAAGAGTAACCATAAAAAAAACACAGCTAATATCATACATATGATGAAATATTAAATATTTTTCTCCTTAATACTGTAACCAAGACAGAACTATCCAGTCTCATCACTGCTATAAAATATTGTACTGAATGTTTAATAGTCCACTGAAACAAGAAAAAGAAAATAAATAAGGTTTGAAAGGAAGAAGTAAGGATATCTTTATTTGCAGATGACATGATTATAGAAAAATCCAAAGAAGTCTACAAAATATTTGAATATTTGTTGGCTTTAACAAGGCTGTAGGATAAAAAGTCAATATAAAACAATCAACATTGTTTCTAAACACCAGCAACAAACAAATGGAAAATAGTTTTTTAAAAATACACCATTACAAATATCATTCTAAAAATCAAATACATAAGAATAAATTTAACCCAAAATTATGCAAGACTTATATACAGAAAAGTATTTAGCATTTCTAAAAGAAATTAAAGATTACCTAAATAAATGGAAAAACATCTTGTGTTCATAAATTGAAAGACCACTGTACAGATACCAATTGTCACACAAACTGATCGATAGATTCACTGAACTCCCAGTCAAAATCCCAGCAGGATTTGTTGTAGAAACTGACAAGCTGATTCTAGAATTTACGTGGAAATGCAAAGGACCTAGACTAGCCCAAGCAATCTAGAAGAAGAACAAAATTGGCAAATTTACAGTACCTGATTTCAAGACTTAATATAAAACTACAGTTATTAAGACAGTGTGCTTTTAGCTTAAGGATAGAAAGTAGATCAAAAGAACAGAATAAAGAATCCAGAAATAGACCTATACAAACTAACTGGAAAAAATTAACTGTGGCTTTTACTTCATACCATTCTCAAAACTTTATTCAAGATGAAACATAGACTAAAAAATAAAACTAAGAATATTCTAAAAGGAAAAATAGGATAATATTTTCTCAACCTTAGGATGTATAAGACAGGTCACAAAAGCATTAATCATAAAATAAAAAATGATAAATTGGATTTCATCAAAAGTTAAATTTTCTAGGGCTTCCCTGGTTGCGCAGTGGTTGAGAGTCCACCTGCCGATGCAGGGGACATGGGTTCGTGCCCCAGTCCAGGAAGATCCCACATGCCGCGGAGCGGCTGGGCCCGTGAGCCATGGCCACTGAGCCTGTGCGTCTGGAGCCTGTGCTCCACAAGGGGAGAGGCCACAACAGTGACAGGCCCACGTACCGCAAAAGAAAAAAAGTTAAATCTTCTAGTCATCAAAAGACACTATTACAGAAAAAGAAAAGATAAGCCATAGACTCAGAGATACTAATTGGGCTACCTATATCAGACAAAAGGTTATCTCTAAAATGTATTTTAAAACTTATACAAATCAATAAGAAAAAGACAGATGAACAAATATATTATTGCTATGAACGTCACTCTAAGGATTGCTTTTGCTGCATCCCATAGATTTCATATGGTTGTGTTTCCATTGTCATTTGTCTCAAGATATTTTTTAATTTCCTCTTTGATTTCATCATTGACCCACTGGGTTTTTAGTAGCATGTTGTTTAGTCTCCATGTAATCAGTTTTTTCTTGTTTCTCTCAGACAAAGAATTATTTTAAATGAGAAAAAGAACACATACAAACAGCCAATAAGCCCATGAACAAGTGATCAACATCATCCTTAGGGAAATGCAATGATGCCTCCACACACCTGCCAAAAGGGCTAAAATTTAAAAGACTGACAAATCCAAGTGCTGACTAGGATGTGGAGCAACTGAAACTCTTTACTTTGTGGTACAAGGATAAATGGCACCAAACACTTTGATAAGTTTTTTTGAACATAAACACATACCTACCTACACCTAAAAAGTTAACCAAGAGAAATTAGGTTGTGGGTCCACAAGAAAACTTTCACAAGGGTCTTCATAGCAGCTTTATTGATAATAGCCCAGAACTGAAAAGAAAAATGTTTGCCAACAGGAGAATGGATACATAAATTGGATGTATTTAAAGAAGGGAATTCCCAGGAAAATAAAAGGATGAACCACTAAAAGGATGAATCACATGGCTGAATCCAGTCTCAAAAACATCATTTAAGCAAAAGAAACCAGACACATCTCTAAACAGGATGTTCAAGAGCATGCAAAACTAATCTACCCTAGCGATAGAAATCAAAACAGTTAACTTTGCTGATAAAGGTTAAAGGTAACTTTCAGGAATGATGGAAATAGTCTATATCCTGATTGGGTGGATGTTAGCAGGAGGACACATCTGTCAGAACTACTGAACTGTACACTGAAGATCTGTTTATTTTACTCCATGTGAAATCTGCCTCAATTTAAAGATAAACAGTAAAAACCATTTTAAAGAGAGAGAATGACAAGAAACACCAGAAGCAGGGTCTAGAGAAAAGTAGACCACCTCTTATGGCAGAAGTCAGTCAACAATGGCCCTCAGGCCATAACCTGCCCACTGCCTGTTCTTATATGGCCCCAGGACTAAGAATGGCTTTTACACTTTTAAATGGTTAGGGATAAAAATCAAACGAAAATTAATATTTTGTAGTACATGAAAATTACATGAAATTTACATTTCTGTTTCCTCCAATAAAGTTTTATTGGAACACAGCCACATTTGTTCATTCAGGCATTGTCTGTGGCTGCTTTCACAAAACTATGCAGAGTTGAGTGATTGCAGCAGAGTCCACACAGCCCACTAAGCCTATAATATTTACCATTTGAAACTTTATAGCAGAAAAAAAATACGATTGCTGGGCAGAAGTAAGCACTCCCCTGAGGACTGTGGTCCTGAACGTAAAATGAGACATATCAGTGTAGTTGTATGTTTTTCCTTATCTGTAATGCAACAATTATCAGGCCCCTAATTAGGTCACAATTTGGTTGTTGGTTGAATTAAATGAGATCATATGTAGAGTCCAGCACAAAGTGAGTACTTGTCCAACATGAAAACCCCAGACCCCCCCTAGCACTACCTCCTCCTGGGACTAAAAGTCATGTGAAGTACAGAAATTTAAAGTAGGATTCTGGGCAGAATGGGCTGCTTCCTGAACCACAGCTCTTGAAGAAATCTCTCTGCTCTAAACTAGGCTTTTGCTTCACATACCCCAAGAGCAATTCTGGACAAATGTTCCTACACACAGCTTTGATGAGAGACAAAGCTGTGATCCAGCATCTCTGGGCTCCAGAGCCAAAGGGTCAGGACCCCACCTAGTAGGAGCATTTTGAAGGAACTCCCTCCACCCCACTGCTGCCCTAACCCCAACACAGATATTCTTTCACTAATACAGCTTCGTCAAACAAACGTGAGAAAGAGCTTAGGGAGATTGTTGTGTAACTGTGATTTCCCATAAATGAAGATTGTCATTACCTTTTAAAGACATTTTAGAAATTTTAATCCAATGGCAAAAAAATTTGTTATTTTCTTAAATTTAATTAATTTACTAAATTCCTCATGGTTCATTGACTTCAATGCAGTATCTGTGATCTTTCTGGGTCCATTACACTTATGGGATTTAACTTCATCTCTTCTAACTCATAAAAATCTCATCAAAATTGAAATAAAATGCAATTTTGAACTTTCTAATGAAGGCGCCCGTCTTGGCTCCCCAGCACTCTAAAATTAATGGCCTCTCTCCCCCACCCTCCTTGGTGAGCACACTTCAGTTCTGTGCCTACGGGACAGAAAAGGAAGATGGCTTTATTGTGAGCCTTTGTTGTGAACAGTCTCTAGGTTGCCCCAGCAAAAGCATCACCCAGGAGGGACCCTGAGGAGAGAGGTGTGCCATCCACAAAGCTGCTACCAACACCAACCAGCTCCCCGATGGGATTTTCTTTTTAATGAAAGGAAAGGAAATTAAGGAATTAATTTCCAATTAAGAAAAAATGTAAAACCGATTTTGCCTTGGCACTGGCACACCCCCAGGGCTGCCCCACACCTGCCCCTTCTTGTGTTCCTCCCATACACTATGCACCCTCCGTGGACCACTGAGCATCTACCCACACAGGCCTTGTAAACCTACCACAACTCTGGAATGAAGGTATAATTCTCTCTATTTTTCAAATGAGAAAATTGAGGACTGAAAGAAGAACGTAGCAACTGTCCACAGTGGCACAGCTGGCAGAAGACAGAGCAGGGCTGTTTATGACCTAACATGGTGTGATGGTTGGAGCACAGTTTGATGCAGAACAGCTAACGTCATGGTGAATATCTGCTTTTGCCAGACCTGGTGCTCAGGGCAGACCAGGCACTATCTCATGCAGTCTTCACAGCTCCTTGAATGCTGGGGATGGTCATCAGCCCCAGTTAACAGATGGGCAAATAAGGTGGAGAGGTGACGTAGCTTCCCAAAGCCACAGGGCTAGACGGTGGCTGACCTGTCCAGGAGCCCCAAGAACTGTGGGGTCCCAACCCTCGCAACCCACACTGCCCCCACTTATCACACCTACACCTGCCCTGTGCAGGTATCCACAGAACTAAAGTGAAAAAGGGACTCTCTCCACTTAGAATATGCAAAAAAGATTGGTATTTTTCATATTGACATTTTTTAATCCAGGTGCCTCAAAGCATATCTAAACTTCCATCCAGTGAACAGAGATAGACAGCATATACAAGACTAGTAATATTCAGCCTTGCCAAACTGTGCTTCCCAACCTGATCCCCGGCTCATGGACCTGCCCCAGTTCCCAGATGTTGAGAGGAAATAAGAGCCCTCTAACTGGTTCCAGCGACTCACATCCCCAGGGATCAGTCATCCATCAGGCCATTCACAGTATTTGCTCCCCACTACCTATGAAAGGACTATGCTATCCAACCCCTCTGAATTAGGTGAGGCTACTTCATTTGTTCTGAAGAATAAAAAGTGAGATAATATCATAGGTGTCCCTTCTGGGTAGAAGTGCATACTTTACCACATTTCTCTCCATGTCTCGGTGATAAAGGAACTCATGCCAAGATGGAGCCTCCATTAGCCTGGGGTCCTAGGTGAATATGAAGAGTGGAGACCCTGTCAACCTTCATGAAATGAGCACTGAATTCCTGTAGAGTGAAGAAAGCCACTGACAGATGGGAGGTTGTTAATGCAGCATAACCCAGCCACACACATACAACACACACTCCTACTACCCCCCACACACACCTGTAACCCCACAGACACACACTCTCACTCTCGCAAGCCCAACAGACATACACTCCTACAAGCCCCCCACGCACACTCCTATAACCACACACACTCCTATAACCATACACAGGCCCTGCACACACTCCTATAACCCCTCACCCACTCCTATAACCCACTCTAGGATCTGTTTCTTTACTCACAACACTTCTTAACACCAAATATCTAGGTTTTCCACACCAATAAGTTCTCTAATTCTCTGCAGACACCAACTAGATGCCCTACGTTTTAATTCACCTCTGACACTAACTCCCTGGAATTAGCACAGACCTTACAGGTTAAGGGCTCAGTCCCACAAGACTGCTCCCACTCCAGGCACCAATCACAAGCAGTGGGTCCCCAGTTTACCTACACATCTGACTTGGCTACATAGCATGGGTTTCCATGACCCCCTCCTCAGGTTTGATAATTTCCTATAGCAGCTCATAGAACTCAAGGCAACATTTTCTTTACTATTAACTGTTTATTATAAAGCGTACAAATGAACTGCCAGATGAAGAGGTACATTGAATGAGGACCAGAAAGGTCCTAAGCACAGGAGTTTCTGCCCATGTGGAGTTTGGGGTGGGCCACCCTCCCAGCATGTGGATTCATTCACCAACCCAGAAGTTCTCCAAACCCCATTTTTTTAGGGGTTTATGAATGTTCCATTACACAGGTATGATTGATTAGGTCATTGGCCATTGGTGTCTATCTTGATCCCCACTCCCTCCCCTCTCCCTACAAGTCAGGGGGTAAGGCTGAAAATTCCAACCTTCTAATCACATGGTTGGTTCATCTGGCCATCAGCTTCCACCCTCCAAGTGTCATCTTATTAGCATAAACTCAGGTAAGGTTGAAAGGGGTTTTTTTAATTGAAGTATAGTTGATTGATAATATTGTGTTAGCTTCAGCTATAAAGCAAAATAATTCAGTTATCTATTTTTCCAGATTATATTCCATTATAGGCTATTATAAGATGTTGAATATAGTTCCCCATGCTATACAGTCAGTCTTGGTTATTTATATATTTTATATATAGTAGTTTGTATCTCTTAGTCCCATACTCCTAAATTGTCCCTCTTTTCCTCCCTCTCCCCTTTGATAAGCATAAGTTTGTTTTCTATGTCTATGAGTCTGTTTCTCTTTTGTATACAGATTCATTTGTATTATTTTTTAGATTCCACATATAAGTGATATAATATTTGTCTTTGCTGTCTGACTTACTTCACTAAATATAATATTCTCTAGGTCCATCCATGTTGCTGTAAATGGCAATATTTCATTCTTTCCATGGCTGAGTAATATTCTAGTGTGTGTATGTATGTGTGTGTGTGTGTGTGTGTGTGTGTGTGTGTGTGTGTGTAACTTCTTAAGCCAAACGTCATTTGGGTTGTTTCCATGTCTTGGCTATTGTAAACAGTGCTGCTATGAACATTGGAGTGTATGTATCTTTTCAATTAGATTTTTTGGTTTTTTTGATAATAGCCCAGAACTGAAAAGAAAAAAAAAAAATCCACTGTGAAGTTTTAAGTATTTTATTATGAAATATTACAGACATAAAGAAAGCTACAAATATAAAGAGCACCCATGTACCCCCTACTCAGCTTAAGAAATAAAATATTAAAACCCTCTGAGTGTTCTTCCCTATTCTTAATCCCTCTCACTCACTCTACCAAAGGCAGCCTCTATCCGGAAGTGAATGTTTATCATTCCCATGTACATCTTTATATTTTTATAACATGCATATATGCCTCTAAAGAATAATTGCCATTGTTTTAAGTTGTAAATGATTTATATAAATAAAATAATTTTCTTGTATTTTTCTAAAAAAAAAAAGGAGAGAGAGAGAATAACTTTTTTTTTTTTTTTTTTTTGCGGTACGCGGGCCTCTCACTGTTGTGGCCTCTCCCGTTGTGGAGCACAGGCTCCGGAAGCGCAGGCTCAGCGGCCATGGCTCACGGGCCCAGCCGCTCCACGGCATGTGGGATCTTCCCGGACTGGGGCACGAGCCCGTGTCCCCTGCAACGGCAGGCGGACTCTCAACCACTGCGCCACCAGGGAAGCCCAATAACAACTATTAGTGAGGATGTGGAGAAATTAGAACCCTCGTGCACCATTACTGGGAATGTAAAATTGTACAGCCTCTATGGAAAACAGTGTGGAGGTTCCTCAAAAACTTAAAAATAGAATTACCATTTGACCCAGCAATTCCACTTCTGGGTATATACCCAAAAGCATTGAAAGCAGTCTTGAAGAGATATTTGCACACCCATGTTCATAGCAGCATTATTTACAACAGCCAAAGGGAAGCAACCCGAGTGTTCACTGACAAATAAAATTTGATACATATATACGACGAAATATTATTCAGCCTTAAAAAGACGGAAATGGTGACACACAGTGCAACATGGGTGACCTTTGAGGACATTATGCCGAGTGAAATAAGCAAGTCACAACAGTTCAAACGAATGCCAGAATGGTCTGCATGCCACAGGTCAACCAGGGGAAACGCGAAGGCAAAGCACGCTGAGTGGACACCCAGGCCAGCGCAGAGCAGCCCGGATTCCTGACCAGCGACACTTAGGATGGCATCGATTGGATTGATACCTACATCTGAGGAACAGAGCTCATCAGGGCAGGTTTGCCTGCATTACCCCAAACCCTCCTCCAGGGGAGCCCCAGAGCCTCTCAATTCCCAGGGGAGGCCCCTCTCTGGACACAGGAAGTTGGCATCCTGAAGACGCCTTCAGTTGCAGGAAGGGCAGATGTGGGAGCCTCCACGTTAGCAGGCTGCCCTCCTCCAGATCTCATGTGGAAGGAGACTGGTCTGGGAAGCTCTCCCCAGCCTGCGAGCCAGAGTCCAAATGCATAGCCTCCCTGGGTTTATTCCCCTGCGTTGTCTCCAGCTTCTCCCACTTTGAAGGTTTGAAAACCTTCCTCCCCTGGCATGGCTTTGCACTCACTGGAAGCCCTGGGATCCCAAGTTCTGTACTGCCCTGGCCCTGCCATGGCACCAAGGTGTGGGATGTGGAGTTCTTATTTTACTTGAAGGTAAATTGAGCACCCCAGGAGGAAAGGGATCTGGCCCAAATTTCTCAGCATCTCCCACCCAGCCCAGACCTACCTGACTTTTACCTGACCTCTGCCTTTCTGAGATACAGAACAAAGGATCCCCAGTGCCAGACAAGCCCTAGAGAGAGCCTCCACCTCACAGGAGGAAAATTCCTCTGCAAAGCTCTCTCCACCCATACTGGCATGGTTCCCCTCCATCACTCCCTCCCATCCTCTACCCACCCACTTGCCAACTCATCCATCCATCTATCCACCCACCCAGTCACCCATCCAGCCATCACCCCATCTAATCAGTCAGCAAATGTTCCTTCCCAGCTATCCTGTGCCAGATTCTGTGCTGGGTGCCAGGGGCCCAGAGAAAAAGCAAGACCAACAGGTAGCACGGGGACTATGCCTTGATAGTACGGCACCCTAATACAGCACTGGATGTCCCAGAGCTGCCCACAAAACTGGCCTCTTGCTGCCTGTGGTTGGAATTGTGCTCTGTGCTCATGGACCTGTCCAGAATTGCCTCCTATGTGCATGTCAGGACTGCCCAACCAGACTGTGCACTTGGAGACAGAAATGTGGCTCTTACAGGTATATGCCTCACCTGATGGGCGCACTGCGGTCTGGAGATGGCTGAGTGCACAAGGTGCCTCTTTTTTCAGGATGACAGAGTCCAGTACCTTCCCTTGGGCCCTGGAACTCAACCAGATTCCCCAGCATGTCATTCCTCTTGATGGCACAGGGATACAGATGAAATCTGCTCCCAATTAGTTGTTTCTTTTGCTAATTTGACATCTGTTCCCCTCTGACAGCTTCATGTAGTGATTTTCCAATCACTTTAAATCTTGCCACGCAATTAAGGAGAGGCCCGGTGTTCTCCCACTTGATTTGGTTTGAGGAGCACATCGGGGCAGGAGATGCAGGGCTAGCATCCCACAGTAATCACCCTCCCTTACAGCTCAGAGACCTGGGAGCCAGACCCTGAGCCCAGCCTGGGACACATCAAAATAAAGGGGAGGGAAGCGCCTCCCAGCCCTCTCTCCATGAAGCAAATGTGGTGGTGTTTCAAGCCCTGCGTGTCACTCTCACTGGCTCCCCTGTCCTCTGGGGGACTGACACTGGCAGTCATGGTGACCTCACAGCATCCACAGAATCATGGCTCTGTGGTCCCACAGACACCAGCTAGGGGTGTGTGCAGTAACTGTGGCCAAGGAGAAGAGGGTGAGTGATTAAAAATATTAATCCCACAACCCGTGTGGGTTCCTTCTGGGAGGACGGCTGAGACCAACCAGCATGAGTCTGAAAGGAGATGTCACAGGCTAAGCACCTCACAGGGGCTTCAGTGGCACCAACCTGTTAACTCCTCTCCTGCTCACAACACCCCCTTTACAGATGAGAAAACTGAGGCTCAGCGAGGCAGGGCTTCACACCGAGGCACCTGCAGGGGTTATACAACCAACCCCCCCACATGCTACCCGTGATGGTTAATTTGATATGTCAACTTGGCTGGGCCACAAGGTGCCTGGATAGTTGGTCAAACATTACTCTCAGTGTTTCTTTCAGGGTGTCTCTGGATGAGATTAACATTTAATCAATAGACTGAGTAAAACAGATTGCCCTCCCTGATGTGGGTGGGCCTCATCTGATCAGTTGAAGACATAAGTAAAACAAAAGGCTGGCTTCCCCACAGGTAGGAGAGAGGCCTTCCCGCCTGAGGATTTTCAACTGCAACATCAGCTCTTCAGCGACTTCTGTAGAAGCTGCAGTTCTACAGCAGCTTCCAGCCTTCAGACCTGAACTGGGACTTCAGCTGCAGATTTTGGACTTGCCAGCCTCCATAATCACAGGAGCCAATTCTTTGCAGTAAAAACAAAACATACAACAACAACAGAAAGGTATATGTGTATATATGTCCTATTGGTTCTGTTCCTCTAGAGAAAACCTTAATGGACCCTAATACACTGTCCCTCTAGGAAGCCCCCAGACCACACACCTCCAGCTTCCAAATTGGGAAGAGGCTGAAAAGAGGAGGTGGGAAGGGGCTGAGGAGACAGTGGGCACCGAAAAAAGGGCAGACCCGGGCTGGCAGGCCCATCCCACCTCGCCTGAGGGTTGTCATGGGTTTCCGCTGAGTCTCAGATTCCTGATTTGGGAGCCAGGATGTTAAAATACAGAGCTGACAGGGGCTGAGTTCCAGATGCCTGGAGGGCCCTCTACGAGTGATTGCAACTTCCCATGAAGCACAGGCTTGCCCAGTTGCTGATTTTCCAGCCAGCTCTGGGCTGGGACAGGGTTGGCTTGTAAGCGCCAGGCCCCTCCTGGGTCCTTGTGCCAGGTGGGGTGTGGGGTTCAGGGCCTCCCTTGTATCCGGCTCCTTAACCATGTCCCGTACTCTCAGTTTGGACCGTGAGACTCACACGTTATTTTTCTACTCTTAGAAGAGTTTCTTCCCGGGCAGTTCTCCCTGTGCTGAGTCAGCAGGGAAGGGGCGGCCTGGGCTCCGAGCAGAAACTAATTCATCAGCCCACTGCTCCCGGTGTTCTTCCAAGGGTGGTTCGGGGGTGGGAGAGGAAGTGATGCTTCTCCTGCTGAGTGTCTGGATGCAGTGGGCAAGCAGGGACGTCAGGGTCTGTGCCAGAAGGGATGTCTGTGCCTTGGCATTGGCGCACCCCTCGCACTGGACCAAGGAGCCAGGCCAGGTCCAGAGAGGCTGAGTGACCTCCGATGCCGCAGAGTAACCTGCCCTGCCTTAGCCCACTGACAGCCAGGCTGCCCTGCCCCTGGCTCCACAGTAGTTGACTGGGCACCAGCAAAGGGCCTGCACAGCCAGGCTCCACAGGCTGGGTCCTCCATGAGTCTCTGATCCTCCCAGGCCCCCATCCCATGGGCTGCCCGGCCCATGACCCAGATTCCCTCGGGCCCCTCCCAACTCGTCAGCCTGATGGTCACGAGCTGGCAGACTGCACCCAGCTCCCCCAGGCACCTGCCTGGATGGGTCTGGACCCCAGGGTGCAGCGGTCTCCCGCTGGCCCCGTCACAGCAGAGATCGGGTCCTGCCCACGCCTCTCCCCTGAGCTCCCCTTTGGGGGACACTCTCACGGGCAGTAGATGGTGCCTGAGCTCCGATGTCTGACCCCGGCTGGCTTCTCCTCTCTCACCTCCCCCCTGCCCCGCTTACCCTCAAGAACACCCAGCCTGGGCTGATCCCTGCAGGCAGGCCCCATTCCTCCTCCCTCCCCCTCCCTCCCTCCATTGCCGAAGTCCTCCAGGGCTCAGCGCCCTGGGCACAGCTGGCGGACACCAAAAGGGTATTATTTCCTGACTCTTGGTATTTGGCCCTTGGCTTCTACTTTAGGTTCCTAGTAGTCCCCAGGTCTGTAGGAGAGGCCCCCTCAGGCCGGAACAGTCAGCGGCCACGTACCGCCCTCCAGACCTGAGCACCCACACATGTGCCGGAGGAGGCCTCCAGCTCTTTCTCATGTGGGAGGCCCACCTCCAAAGCACGTTTTCTTCCTGATTAGCACACAGTCCAACTGAGTGTTATCTTCAGGGTCCCTGCCATGTGCACAAGGAGTGGGGGACCCAGCTTGACCCTGCACGATGAGGCTCCAATGGAGAGAGCCAGGCCTGTACGAGATGCGGAGGGGCTACATGTGTGTGGTGCATGTGTGTGTGTGCACGTATGCATGTGTGTGCTGGGTGTGTGTATGCGTATGCATGTGTGGGGTGTGTGCTGTGGGGGGTGTTGTGTATGTGTGTGTATGCTTTCTGGGGCTATATAGGGTGGGCTGCTTTAGATGAGGAGATAATTTCTTCTCATCACTGCTTCCTGGAAACCACAGAATCGAAACTGGGAAGGAGGGGTTAAAGGGGAGCAAGACGGCGTCTGCAGACACACCTGTGAATGGCAGGAGGAGCTTTTCTTCTTGGAGCCACCATGTCTTAGCTGTGTTTCTTTGGGCAAGTTACCTAGCCTCTCTGAGCCTCTTCTCATCTGTAAAATGTGATAAGCACACAGACCTCACAGGGTGATGCTGAGGACTAATAAGATACTGGGTGTCAATCATCTGGGATGTACCCTGAGCTCATAGCCCACTAGGAAAGGGGGAGTTAAAGAGACACCCCACCATCTTCCCACCCAGAGGGGTGGAACAAGAAATGTGACCTGAGGGAAACGCTCCACCAGAGAGTGAGAGGGCCTGCCAGTCTCCCCTCAGGGCCTGGAAATTGTAAATGCAGTGTTATTATGTAAAGCACATAAGTGATTTTCAGTGTAATTAAGATGGATGGCTCTAATAGTCCTTCAGGGCCCAATTCCGGGCCACATTACCAGGCATTTACAGGGAGTTTTTGTGCACTTTGCTTCAGTGAGCACTGGGGCCCGTTAAAGGAATACGCGGAAGACGGGGTCCTCAAGCCAACTGCCCTGCACTGAAGCCAGCGGAGGGGCCTTAGCGCAAAACCCCAAAGGAAATCTGTCCCGCGAAGTCATCCTCACCCTTTACCTTTGCAGAAGCCATTCCTCATTTTCCTTCTCAGACTTGGTGCTTCATCACTGGCATGACTTTTTGTTGGATGGAATGTCATCCTATCCCCCTGGTAAGAGAGGAAAGCTTACAGAAGAAGAAACTGAGGTCCCAAGAGGTCACGTATCCTGTCCAAGGTCACCCAGCTCTTGTCAAAACCAGGATCAAAGTCAGGTAAAGGGAGCTAAACATGATGAGGTTTAATCTTCTTCCAGTGCAGAAGTCTCTTATACAGCACCCAGCCGGACTCCCGACCAATCAGAGCTGGATGAGTGATGATGCTAGGGTACGCACTGCAGTAATATTAATAATGCTAGCAGCTGGCATTATTGTTATTATCACCGTTGGTATATGCAGTGCTTACTATGTTCCAGGCACTGTGCTTAATTCTTAATTAACTATTTTAAATAATTCCCACTACAACTCTATGAGCTAGGCATTATTACTATCCCCAGAGGTAAATGACTTGCCCAAGGCCACATGGCTGGTTAAGGACTGTACTGAGATCCTGTCTGACTGTCTCTGACTCTGGAGCCCACCCAGAGCAGGAGACTCCGGGCATCAGAAAGTTGCTCCTTGTAGAGCTGAGAGTGTTGTGAAATCCTATCAGAGAACCATGTTCCCTCAAGGCCAGGGACCGCCCCCTCCTCCCCACTGCAGCTCTCCTCACTCTGTCCACTTTGGGGGCCCCCCACCCCCACTGCAGGGCCAAGCTCCTCCAAAAGGTAGGTTCACAGCTCTTCCACCCCTTCTCAAGAAGTCACTGGTTCCTCACTGGGCCTCTCTCTCCTCAAGGCTGCCCAGCAGGAGGGCCATCCAGGATCTGGGCAGGATGCTGCCCTGCACCCCACCAGCCCCCTTTCCTCTGGGCTTTCCCTCTTCTCTTAGCAGTGCAGGCAGCACTGACCTTGAGGTCAGAGACCTGGGTCAATGCCTCGCTCTGCCCATCACTAACAGGGCAACCTTGGACAAACCATTCTATCTCCCTACACCTCAGTTTCTTCACATTTAAAATGCACATAGACCTGCCTGCCATGTGTGCACCTACCAGGAAGACCGAGAGCCACAGGGTCTAAAGCTTGATCACTGCCCACTGCCAACCTTCGCCTCCCCCTTGCAGGGTGTGCAAGAGGCTGAGGAGGGGGGAGTGCGTGAGGAAAGGTCCTTGCTCCAAGGAGCTGTGCTCTTTGCACCTACAAAGCTCACCTGGGGCTGGAGACTTAGATGAAAGGCCAGAGGAGGGAAAAAACAGGAAGGAAAGAAAACGTAAGCTGCCGATGTTTCATCCCTTGGAGGCTGATTGGATTGATGGGGCCTCCTGGCTGCAGAAGGAGCCTTCCAGGATGGCTGCTGTGTCCCGAATGGGATCTGGAGGTCGGAGCCCCCAGCTCCAGGGACGTGGCACAGCCCATGGGGAGGGACCAGGCTCCCATGCCACCTCCTACCCCCTCCCTGGTGACCCTCACAGCACCTCAGGGAACCTATAGAGTCTTCCTTTTGGTCCTGGCCTCTGCCCCACAGGACCCCGGTGATACTGAGCAGGGCCCGTTGGGCTCCTGGACACAAAGTCTTTCTGTGTCTCCCATTTCTTTAATTATAGGAAACAGCCTTCATTCAGCCTCCATGACCTTCCCTGAGTTCCAACGGGCAGATTCAAGCAGTTGTTAACTAGGGAAGGGAGGGCATATGAGACAAGGGAGAAACAAAGTGAAGAGAAACAATAGTTCAGCCTTGGGACAAGGCCCTGGTGTCCCATCAATGGATACACACAACAATATCTTGGAGCTGTTTTTCAGATGCAAAACAAGTGGGAGAAATTAACGATTAATGATGGTATGCTGCCCACAAGCATGTAGACCCCAGACCAGTTGGAACCAGAAGGTTGATGATGTTGACTCCCAATTACCTCACCACCAACCGATCAGAAAAATGTCCAAGAGCTGATCACTCCCTCTTTGAACAGTTACTATAAAACTTCTCACTACCCTCTTGAAGAGAGGCACAGTTTTTGGAGGCACTAGCCTGCTGTGTTCCCTCGTGGCCTGGCAAAGAAAGAAAGCTACTCTTTCTCTTTCCTCCTAGATTCTGTCTCTGTATTTCTACTTGGCACTGGTGTACAGAAGCCTAGATTTCAGCAACACCAGGACACACCAAGCTGCAGGCCAGCTGAACTCACCCCACGGTGCGTGGACCAGAAACTTCCAGACACAGCCAGCAGTCTTTACATACCCTGAAATGTCCCCAGCCAAAGTCTCCCGCTCAGCCTAATGCTCTGGGCAAGTAGGGTCTCTTAAAGGGTAGTGCCGGGCTATGTGCAGAGCCTGGCTCGGGATGGGGCTCAGACAGCCTCGCCTCATAGATGCTCACTGTGGCCCCGACAGGTTTCTCACCCTCTCTGAGCCCTGCCTTCTGCACATATGAAATCAGGACAGTCACAGCCCCTGGCACATCCTTGCCCGTGCAGCGGGCTCTGTGCCCAGACCCCCTTCTTCCTCCTGTCTCAGCTGCCCTCCACCTGAGCTAGAGACCCCTTCAGGATGGATGACAGGGGACAGGACAGTGACCAATGTCATCGGTTGCTCCCAAATGTTTCCTCTTTTGGTTTCCTGAGGACAGGACAATTTTCTTTTTTTTTTTTTAACATCTTTATTGCAGTATAATTGCTTTACAATGGTGTGTTAGTTTCTGCTTTATAACAAAGTGAATCAGTTATACATATACATATGTTCCCATATCTCTTCCCTCTTGCGTCTCCCTCCCTCCCACCCTCCCTATCCCACCCCTCTAGGTGGTCACAAAGCACCGAGCTGATCTCCCTGTGCTATGCGGCTGCTTCCCACTAGCTATCTATTTTATGTTTGGTAGTGTATATATGTCCATGCCACTCTCTCACTTTGTCACAGCTTACCCTTCCCCCTCCCCATATCCTCAAGTCCATTCTCTAGTAGATCTGTGTCTTTATCAGTCTGGAGCTTTGGGTGGGTTTAAAATCCTCTTTCAATTCTGTAAATCACTTTGGATAATAAAGACTAACAAAATGGAAAGATAAAAGTGTTCACCCAGAGCATGGATCTGAGTCAGAGAGAGCTGGGTTTTCATCTGCTGTTCCATCACTCTGTCCACAGGTGTGACTCAGAGCCAGCGCTCGGCACCTGGGGATGTTCACGCCGCCTCACTGGCCAGCGTGATGAGCATCGTCGCCCATCTCCAAGCATTGCCACTCCTCCCCGGAGCCAGTCTTTGTCAGGAGCACTCTTTCCGGCCACTTTATAAAGTCACATCTTTGTAAGGTGACCACATTTTTGAGGTTGAGAGAGGCCATATAACTAGATGTGCCCATGATTCATGAGTGGAGGTGATGTCTACTGCTTCCCTGCTGGAGCCTTCTTTTTTTTTTTTTTTTTTAATAAATTTATTTATTTTTGGCTGCGTTGGGTCTTCATTGCTACACGAGGACTTTCTCTAGTTGCGGCGAGCAGGGGCTACTCTTCCTTGCATTGTGAGGGCCTCTCATTGCGGTGGCTTCTCTTGTTGCGGAGCACAGGCTCTAGGCACGTGGGCTTCAGTAGTTGTGGCACATGGGCTCAGTAGTTTTGGCTCACGGGCTCTAGAGCACAGGCTCAGTAGTTGTGGCGCACGGGCTTAGTTGCTCTACAGCACCCGTGTCCCCTGCATTAGTAGGCAGATTCTTAACCACTGTGCCACCAGGGAAGTCCCCCTGCTGGAGCCTTTAACTGCCCACCAAAGACCCTCCCAACACTCTCCTCTCCCTTTGGTGCCCAGGTCCACAAAGTCCAGGAGAGCGGCTGCCCAGTTGCCCAGGCCTCTGAGTGGCTCTGATGAGCAGAGACTGTGGCCAGCCCACCTGGATACGTAACTTAAAGGACAAATAAGTCTTTGGGGCTTTTTTAGGCCACCTAGAGATGGGGTTGTGTGACCAAGGCCTGACCTTGCCTACCTGGACTCATATAATTACTGTAAGAATTAAATGTGATCTTTTGCCTAAAGCACCTGGCTCACAGCAGATTCTGAAATGATAGCTGTGTCTCTTTGAAGCTTAAAATTCAAAGGACTAGGCCCCTCCTTCCATGGCAGGGAAGTCAGATGTCCCCAGCAGAAAGGACACACACTCATGCTACTGAGATAAAAATGAGGTGGAGCAGATATTTCCCCAAAAAAGCCTCTGTGGCTAGGAGGGCTGTGAGAACATGCAGGATGCAGGTGCAGAGCAGAGGGGGATGGGAAGAGTCAGAGAGATCCTGCAGTGTCACAGCGCCCACCACGGGACACCCAGAGCACTGCGGTCTTCCTCACCACTTCACAAGACTTTGCATCAGAAAACAGACCCCAGGGCTTCCCTGGTGGCGCAGTGGTTGACAGTCCGCCTGCCGATGCAGGGGACACTGGTTCGTGCCCCGGTCCGGGAGGATCCCACATGCCGCGGAGCGGCCGGGCCCGTGAGCCATGGCCGCTGAGCCTGGGCGTCCGGAGCCTGTGCTCCGCAACGGGAGAGGCCACAACAGTGAGAGGCCCGCGTACCACAAAAAAAAAAGAAAAGAAAAGAAAAGGAAAATAGACCCCAGAGCTCTGCAGAATCCCGGGATGCAGCCGCAGGGAGAAGGTGAAGAGTGAGGAGTGAGAGTTGACCCAGAAGCATAGAGGGAGGACAGGAACTGGTAGGTATCCAACAGCATCCCCCAGCACCCAGCACCCAGCAAGGGCAGGCCGAGGCGTCCAGGCAGCCCCTAGTGTGCACTCAGCCTGGCTGCCAAGCCAATGATCCAAACTTCACAGAAACAGCCTGTCCTATCGAGCATCCTCTAGAGGCTAGACCCCATGCTCCACATTCCACATCTGCTACTGTCCACTCTTTACCTCCCCAGCAATGCAAAAAGTCCCACGGAACCGATCAGCCCCTCCCGGGCATGGAGAAAGGCTCTTGATTCTATCACCTCTGTGGAGGCACCTAGCATGACCCTGAGCAAGCCACAGGCACACAATAAATGACATTTTGCAGACGTGTGGGAAAGGTCACACGCTGCTCATGACACAGGAGGAGGCTAGAAAAGCTGCTCACCCAGCAGCCAGGAGCTCAGGCTTCTCCTCTGTCGTGAGGCCTCTCCTTGGGCACCAGCGAAGTCTCCACCAGCCTCACCCACAGCAGCCCCACCGCTCACAGCCTGCAGTGCTAAGTAGGTTGCCATTGGCTCTGACCCTGCTGGCACGAGTGCTTGAATGACTGATTCCCAGATGCAAATGTCAACAGTAGTCAGCTATTTATCTGTGCTGGCTAGCCCTCGGGTAAGAAGTACCGGTAGACACAGTATGTACACACATTTGTATATAGGTGTGTGTGTTTGTGCTCTGGGTTGCCAGCCACATGGCTATGCAGCTCCCAACAGAAGGAAGCCCAAAAGCCCTAATGTCTGGTAGCCTATATTTTCTGGTGATGCTAAGAGGCTCCCTTGAGGAGCCGTCTCCTGGGACCCTGGCACACCAGTCTCCAGCAGGAGGATTCCCACGGATCATGAGTATCTAAAGGGATCTATGCCTTGAGCACCATGCCTCGTACCCAGTACACACTTCACAATGCTTAGCTATCATTATTTGGCAACTGGGTCCCACCGCATCCAGGTCCTTCCGAAGAGAAGGGAAAGGACATCAGAGAAATCGAGTACCTATATTATGTTAAGCACTTGACACTTTTATATTCACAAAACCCCCAGGATGATGGCGCTCTAATTATCACCATTTTAAAGGTGAGGAAACAGGCTCAGAGACAGGAGGAAACCGGCCTGAGACCATAAAATAAAGAAATGTCAGAGCAAGATTGCAAACCCAGATCCAGCTCAGCAGAGACTGCGTGCACATTTATTCCTCCGCACCTCAGTTCCACAGGGAGGGTGTGTCCCTCCATCTCATCTCCACCGCTTCTTGGATGGAGGTGGTAGATGACAGTGGCCAAAGCGTCATGCGCCTAGGGGCCTAAATCTGTCACCCTTTGTGTGGCTGATGGGGGGTGTGTAATCAGAGCCCACTTGGAGACCCAAAACTCCATGCACAATTCCCCAGGACTGGGATCTCACAGGCAGGAGCAGGCCACTACCACCTGAGTTTCCTGCCCTGACTGAGGCTTCTAATCCCACTTTGCAGAGCCCTCAACCATGTGCACCGTTGGGCCATA
Organism: Phocoena sinus; assembly: GCF_008692025.1. NCBI lineage: Eukaryota > Metazoa > Chordata > Mammalia > Artiodactyla > Phocoenidae > Phocoena > Phocoena sinus. The sequence continues at coordinate 109,074,700 of NC_045769.1, forward strand.
GGGCGGAGTCCCTCCCCGTTGATGAACAAGTCTGTGCCTTGTGCTCTTTGCATAGAGCCCATGTTCCCAGTATCTCGCTTCATAAAAGGGCACAGGCCAGGGGATGGCTTTCCTCTGCCCCAGGAGCCTTAACTAGGAAGGCTCGAGTGGCCAGAGTCCAGTGTCATCCAGGAACGTCCTCACTCACACGTTGGTAGCAGCTAGGACTTTCCACCAGAGCCCCCACAGGTGGCTTCTTCATATGGTGTGGGATTCTCCCAGCATGGTGGCTGAGTTCCAAGAAGGAACATCCCAAGAGTGAGCTTTCCAACAAAACCACGGAATGCAGCATGGCCCTTTGTGAGGGAAGTCACAATGAGCCACCTCTACTGCATTCCATTCATGACAAGCAAGTCACTAAGTCCAGTCCAGATCAAAGGAAGGGGAAGCCTCACCAATGGTCTTGGTGAGGGGGGTGGCCAGTTCCCATTGCCCAAGAGTCTGTGGGTACGAGATATGGTCCTACCTTCTTTGGAGAAGTACCCTGGAAAAGAAGAAGTGTGATAAGTAAGATTCAGAGACTGAACACATTATGGCAGAGAAGAGAGGGAGCCAATCTGGGCAGGGAGCCCCCTTTTTCCTTCAAAGATGTCCGAAGCTCCCAGCAGCAGCAAGTGCTTCAGGTGTACATCACAACAGCCCCAGTAGACAGCTCATCAGAGGAAAGATGCTCTAGTTCCCAGCCTAGCCAAGGGCCCTAGTCTGCCCCAAGAAAACACCAAAAACTGAGGGACATACCAGGATAGGGTGAATGCATCCCATGCCTGAAGGTCTTCCATCTCTTTTCCTGCTTCTCCAGGGAAAATAAACACCCCATTTGGGAGCTGGAGCCTTGTTTCATCAAGACAATCTTTGGTCTTCCCTGCTGGTCCAGGGTTAAGACTCCGCGCTTCCATTGCAGGGCGCACAGTTTCGATCCCTGGTTGGGGAACTAAGGTCCCGCATGCCACACTGCACAGCCAAGAAAAAAAAAAAAAAAATAGACAAACTTTGGCCAGCGTAAATGCAGCCATTCTCTCTCTCTGTCACATCGACCTCAGAGTTCAGACCTGTCTCCAAGAATTCTGGGAAGGCCCCATCCATTTGTGCAAAGAACATCATGAAAAGGAAAGTACTGTAAGGAACCAAGAGGGGAGATGAGCAAACTTGCTTCAAGGGCTGCTGCACATCTCCATCAGGAGGCAGCAAGCGATCAGGATCACCCCAGAGCCTTAGAATATTCTGCTTTGGACTTGAGGCTGAATGAGAGGAGCCATTCTCCCTTCTTCTGCAGGGCAATGGCTGGGGTCCATAGTCTCATAAGGGCAATTAGAGCATCCAAAACTGGGAAGAAGAAGCTGAGACCATGGTGTGCGGGGAGTGGCAGAGGAGGGGACGTCACCTCCACAGAGGGGAGCAGACATCCCCAGCCAGCTGCATGAACTGTGCTCACAGCCACGTGGGGGACATGCCTTGAGGACCGCCTGAACCTCTAACAGCAGGAGAGCGAAGAAAGCTGAGACCTTACAAAAAGGAGATGACCTGAAGAAATGTTATTATGATTGTGACTCTATATTTCAAAGCAGGCTGGTAAGGTCTAGGACGAGCACAGGCTACACAGATGGATTTTAATGACATTTAAAATCAACAACAGAAAAATGTCACAATTTGGCATGCAACTACTTACCTAATGAGAAACACAAACATGGCCGTCAGAGGGATCAGAAGATGTGGAAATCACTGTGGGAGGGAGAAACCTGAGTAGGCGTCATGGATGCAGGGGCTGAGTTCAATGACCATTAAATGAAAACTTCAAGAGATGTGGGTGTGAGGTGTGGGGTGGTGGACACTGGTCTGGAAGGCACAGGTCTAAACTTGAACCCTCACTGGGTCCCACTTGGGCTCATCTCACTCCTCCTGGGAGGAACAAACAGATTACACTGAGCCCTGTTTAGGGCCATGCCCATGCTAGCCCTGCATGATTCTCTAAGCACAATAAGGAGATGGCCAGGAGCTCTTTGTCCTGCAGACCTTCTGGCCATAGCCCCTGACTAATGGAGAATGTCTCTGCCCAGCAGCAGGGGTGGATGGGAGAGTGACCTAGAGATGTGTGACCCTGCCTCCTTGAATACCAAAGGCACATGGCCTCAACCTTTCCCCGAAGCATTTCACTTTAAATTCCTCCCAATTGCAGTCAAAATTATTTTGATGATGATTAAAATTACATGAGTGGCTTCATGCAATTTTAATGTTCTCCACCAACAAATTCTGCAAGAGAAATCCCCCCAGGCATCCCCATTGATCATTCTAAGCAGACACAACAAAGCATTTAAAGACAAGAGTTTTAACCAGGAAGAAAATGAAATAAATATTTCATTTATGGAGGGTCATCTGGTGAGAAATTTTTTCTAATTTTTTCATTAAAAAATCAAACAACTAAATCCAACCTCTTGTAAAGGCATTGACCAAGCAGAAACTAACCTCTCGGATTAATTGAACATTCTTTCAACCAAGGTTCCTTGTAACAATTGGACAGGATTTACAGGTCAATAACCTCTAAGACCATTTTGCCAACCAAGTGAGTTAATTCGGTCGTATACGTTGCAAAGATAGATGCCCTCGTAATGTTCTACTTGTCCCTAGATCTCTCACTGCTACTATCTTAATATCCCCACAACTCAGCACCTGGGAATCAAAAGTTTCTGTCTGGAATTTGAGAACCTCTCAGAAGATTCCAAGAGACCCCAGAAGCATTACACAAAGCCTGGATCCAGGTAAATTCAAGCGAAATATTAATAAATAATAAAGACTTTATGTGCTATTGTTAGACTATAAAGAAACTGGCTGGCCTTTGTCCCTGGTTCCTGGGAGGTAACCTCTAAATCCTTGGAATTTCTGAGAGATAGGAGTATCTTTGCTACTTAGGGTGGGCTTATTGCTAGCTTTATGCTAATGAGATGACTCAGGATGGGGGCTGGCCAGCCAGAGAGACCAACTATGTGGTTAGAGAGTTGACACTTTGAGGCACGTGAGATCAGCCCAACCTCTGGGGAGGGGAGGGAGATGGAGATTGAGTTCAATCATATGGCCAATGACTCAATCAATCATGCCCACATAAGGAAACCCCAATAAAAATCCTAGCTCCTGAAGCTGGGGTGAGCTTCCTGCTTAGTGATTCATATCAGTCAATGTACCAGGAGGATGACCCACCTGAGGACATGAAAGATTTGCGGTTAGGGACCCTCCCAGACTTTTCCTTATGTGTCTCTCCATTTGGCTGCTCTTGACTTGTATCCTTTATAATAAAACTGTAAACATAAGTATAGTACTTTGCGTTTTGTGAGCTTTTCTAGTGAGTTATCAAAGCTGAGGAGGTAGTGGAAACCCCCATATTTGTAGCTAATTGGTCAGACGTGAAGGTGACCTGGCAGCCCCCCTCCCCCATCTGAAGCAAGGGCAGCCTTGTGAAGGACAGTGCCCTAACCTCCGGGGTGTGAACTAACTCTGAATAGTTAGTGTCAGGATTGCCTTGCAGCTGTGCCTCCAACTAACTTATATTCATACTAAGGGGCTCTGGGGAGACACAATTTCCTAATCCAAATTGGTGACTAATTGCACAGAGAGAGGTGTTGGTGACACCATTACAGGTCCAAAGTGTAGATTGTTGGGTTTGGGGGTGTGGTAGTGATGTTGAAAACTGGGCCTCTGTGCCCTGGTGCTGAATCAAATCTCAGAGACAGAGTTTTGGGTGAAGTAGAAAATATCTTTACTGCTTTGCCAGGCAAAGGGGGATGCAGTGGGTTTGTGCCTCAAAAACTGTGTCCCAACCAGAGGAGATTTGGTGAGGAGTTTTATAGCAATGGCTCAAGGGTGGGGTTGCTGATAAAGATCAGGGTGTCCTTTAATCTGTCCTCAGGTGGTCTCCTGATGAGCTTCTCAATGTTATCAAACTGTGATCTTCTCTGGAATGAAGAATGCTAACATCTTCCATTTGTTGGGGATTTTAGTCCTGTAGAAGAGCTCAAAGATATTGCTATGTGTGTCCCTTGAGAAGGAATCAGGGCCCTGCCCTGAGGCTGCACTACTGTTTCTTTACTGCCCTTCCCTTGTCTGTGCACCCCTCCCATTCCAGACTAGCAACTGTTTGAACCTGCCCTTTGGAACTCAGGGAAGTTCATGGAGGCTGGAGTCTAATCCCTACAAACAAGAAATAAGGGACACGGAAAGGCTTCCATGCCCAGGAGCCCCACAGGGTCCCGCTCCATTTTAGTAGAAAGAATTCTGAGATGGTTTCCAAGATTTCTGTCCCCTGGTGTCCACACCCAATAATAATCCTCCCCACTCGAGCAGGGCGCAGCACTGTGAATATGGAGGATTTCACTCCTGTGATTAGGTAATGATAGATAACATCACGATTTCAGCCTTGTAACACCCTGAGTAGAGCACCTGGCTTAACTGAGCCCAAACTTCTACCATGAGATGATAGATGATTGTTGTTTTAGGCCACTAAGTTTGGCGTCATTAGTATGCAATACAAAATGAACATGTGGGGAAATCTGTACCAGTAGGGAAAGTAGGAGGACACAAACACAAACCTCCCCAAGGTCAAAGAATATTCAGTTGTACATTCTGTCCAGCCAAAGGCAAATGCGGGTGGGTCAAAAGGAAAGCAATCGGAATGGGGGGAGGCAAGAAACCAGATTCTAAGATGGGCTCAAGGAGCTCTTGGGCTGGAGAAAAGATGTTTGGTCTCAAAAGAAGAGGCTTCATTTCTATCTTCAAACATTGAATGAGCTGTCCTATGTCAGAGGTATTAGACATCCCCAAATGACCAGAAGCACAAGATGGATGGGATCTCAACATAAGCAAGAAAGTTCTAGAGTAACATTGACATATATACACTACCAAATGTAAAATAGATAGCTAGTGGGAAGCAGCTGAATCGCACAGGGAGATCAGCTCTGTGCTTTGTGACCACCTAGAGGGGTGGGATGGGGTCATGGGAGGGAGATGCAAGAAGGAAGGGATATGGGATATATGCATACATATAGCTGGCTCACTTTGTTATACAGCAGAAACTAACACAACATTGTAAAGCAATTATACTCCAATGAAGATTTTAAAAAAATTTTAAAAAGGAAGAAAGTTCTAACACTCAAGATGCCTAGAAATGGAAAGGACTGCATTTATTATTTAGACTCCTAATTCATTCCAAATTCTTAATTAATTCCAAGTACACAACATACAATTGAATTAAATGGGAAACTAGGAGAGAAATCAGGGTAAACAAGTGGAGACTAGAAAACGAACCATAGTCATGAGTTGCGTTAAAAGCTCTTCCAGCCCACAGTCTCTATGATTCTATTTAAATGCCCCTTCAAAGGGTCAGTACCACTTTCACAGATTGAAGCTAAGAATGTGGGGCGGAATGGAAATGATATTGTGCCAGGGACAGAGTGACTCCTGAATCCTGCCCTGCTCGAAAGCTGCCCAAAGGAAGAGCATAAAGCAAGGAAAAGGAAGGCTCTTGAAACTGTGGAGCTTTAACCCAAACATCAGTGTAGAATTCTACCAAGTGTGACTGCATCTTGTAGAATACTCCTTTGACTTTTGTGAGGGTTTTCTGATGGCCTAATGCCAACGCACTCTAAATGCCTACCCTATCATTTCACCTCCAAAACAAAAGCCTGAGTCTTGGACCTTACCACTTCTAACTCGAGAAAAGGCAATTCCTGCCAGGGAAAAGCAGAAGAGAGTAAAGGAGACCAAAGCAAGCCAGGAAAGGAACCCAATGCTCAGAGGGAGCTGAGCTAGGTCACCCACTCCAGACCTTTCTCTACCCAGGGAGAGCCAAACAGTTTGGACTGTTTGCCATCCTGGGGTGTCTTGACTGTTACCATAGACATTCTCTTCACCCCTCTGTAGGATTACAGTCTCCATTTTCTGAATTCCATGTCATCTTTCTTGCTTGATGTGTTTGTTTAGTTGGAGCACATCCTCCAACAGCTTTCTAAGAAAAGGTATTAGAGGTCAATTTTAACCCTTGCCTGCCTGAAATACCATTAGTCTTTCTTCTCCTCGACTGTTGTTTTATTGAGCATAGAATTGTAAGACGCAAATATTTTTCTCAGACTGTGAAAGCATTGCTCCATTCTCTACCTCTTTCCTACATTGCTCTTGAGAAGCCTGAAAACATTCTGATTATTAGTCCATTGTACATGGTCTGTTTTTTCTCTGTGCTTTGGTGTGGTCTTTCTTTTTAATTAAATTATAGTTCATTTACAATACCATGTTAGTTTCAAGTTTACAGCAAAGTGACTCAGTTCTCTATATATAAGTATATATACATCTTTTTCAGATTCTTTTCCATTATAGGTTATTACAAGATATTGCATATAATTCCTTGTGTTATACAGTAGATCCTTGTCATTTAACTATTGATATTTTATATATAATAGTGTGTATCTGTTAATCCCATACTCCTAATTTATTCCCCCCCCATTTCCATTTGGTAACCATACGTTTGTTTTCTATGTCTGTGAGTCTGTTTCTGTTTTGTAAATAAATTCATTGGTATTATTTTTTAGATTCCAAGTGATAGCATACAATATTTGTCTTTCTCTGTCTGACTTACTTCACTTAGTATGATAATCTCTAGGTCCATCCATGTTGCTGCAAATGGCAATATTTCATTCTTTTTTATGGCTGAGTAGTATTCCATTGTGTGTGTGTATATCTCATATCTTCTTTATCCTTTCATCTGTTGATGGACATTAGGTTGCTTCCATGTCTTGGCTATTGTAAATAGCACTGCTATGAACACTGGGGTGCATGTATCTTTTTTCATTAGAGTTTCTGTCTTTTCTGGATATATGCCCAGGAGTGGGGATTACTGGATCATATGGTAGCTCCATTTTTCGTTTTTTAAGGAAGCTCCATCCTGTTCTCCATAGTGGCTGCCCCGATTTACATTCCCACCAGCAGCATAGGAGGGTTCCCTTTTCTCCTGGTGTGTTTTTTCTTATTCCTAACCGCTGGATGCCTTCTCAATGGGCCCTCTCAATCTGGAAATTCATGTATTTCAATTCGAAAATTTCCTTCTTGTATCATTTCTGTCAGTTCCCTATTCTCTCCTCCCCCACATGCAAGCTGCGTGGGGCAACCTCAGAGGTGACAATGAACACTGTAAGCAGCAGGCTTGCATGTTTGCGCAGCTCTGAGCACCACCACCCCTCCCCCAAGGGTATCAGGGGAAGTAGTTCCCGCATTTCCCAGCTTTGGTTCTAGGGAATCAGGGCCTTCCCTTCCAGAAGTATTGCCTAAGTAGAAAAAAGCAAGCTAATTCTCTAACCCCGAAAATATCCAAAGCCAGTGAAAAAGCAACAGCTCTGCAGTACTCAGAATCACCCTGTCATCTCAGAGCCCATCTGACTAGTGTGGCCTGAATTTACCAATTCAGCTGCTATTTCTTCTAGCGAACCTTGATGCCCACCGTCTGCATCTCTCTCCCTGTAAGACAGAATTCCTCCCTGTATATACTTCCCACACTACTTTTTTTTAATTTAATTTTTATGTTATATTGGAGTATAGTTGATCTACAATATTGTGTTCACTTCAGGTGTACAGCAAAGTGATTCAGATATATATATATATATATATATATATATCCATTCTTTTCCAGATTCTTTCCCCATATAGGTTATTACAGAATACTGAGTAGAGTTCCCTGTGCTATACAATAGGTCCTTGTTGATTACCTGTTCTATATGTGGTAGTGTGTATATGTTAATCCCTTCCACCCAACTTCTATTGCAAATAACTTTCTCCCCTCCAGTTTCTCTGTCCTTTCCTTCTGAAACTTACATTAGCTCAATGTTAGACCTGGAGTTCATGGATTATCTAATTTTATCTTTTCTTCCCTATTTCTCATCTCTATTTTTTTGTACTTCTGTCTGAGAGAACTCTGAAAGTTTATCTCCCCACATATCTATGGAATTCTTAAATTCCTGCTATTATATTTTTAATCTCTAATAACTCTTTTTTCAGACTTTTTCTTTTACACAGCAGCTTCTTCTTGTCTGGGGAAGGCAATATTTTGTCTATTTAATTATGGTGGGGTTCTAAGTTTTCTTCTGCTTCCCACCATATCTTTTGTACCCTTCTTTTTTCCTGTGGTTTTTGTTTGCTTCTGTTTTGAATTCTTGACATTGTTTTGCTTCTTGTTCACAGTAAAAGCATTCTTCAAATGTCTGGTGGCTTTCAGCTACCCATAGTTCAGCCTGAGGAACTCAAGCTGGTTCTGAAAGCACGGCATGGAAGGGGAAAGCTTATCAGCTGAGGAGTGACAAGGATCCCACTGGCTTTTTCTTTACTGAAGAGTAAGGAATTTTGCTTTTCTTCAAGGCCCACTGCACATAAGAACTGCTGTCCCAGAGACGGCTTCTCTCTCTGTACTCTCATGCACGCTCTGTCTACATTCTGTCTACACTGTCTGCCTACACTGTGATAGGAATAGCTATTGAAGTCCCTCTGGCTTGACCAGGCACAAGACAATAGCCAGTTTATATGCGCCATGCAAAAGACATATGTTCCATAAGCTTCCCATGGCTGACCACTTCTATGTGGAAAAGTGATGCAGACTCTTTAAACAACTAACCTTCTCTCTATGTTGCTGTCTCCTGGCCTTCCAAATTTCAGCCTGTGAACTATTCCATACACAGTGCCATCAGGGGGGCTGAGGACCAGCCACAGGCAGCACAACCATCTCTCTGGTCCTCACAAGAACCGTCCTCAATGAGGATCGGTGACCCCACCTTCAGAGGAGGATGTCGAGGTCCTCACTTGGCTCTGAGGTCAAAGCCCAGGTTTGTGCCATGGCTGGCCTTCACCTCACCCTGTGGAATTTACTTTTGTTCTGCAAAGAGAATGTGGTTCCCAGGGCAACACGGTGCCAGTGTTCCATGTAGAACTGCCAGGCAGTGTGGTAAGGGTACTGAGGGAAGACCCCAGAAGGTGCTGCTTCTCCTGCTCCGCTGTCTCTTGCCCACCGCCAATGGGAAGAGCTACCTCCACTGCTGGCCAGAGCTGCCTGCACTGATAGACTATGACCTGCAGATTCTATGGGGCACCCCAGGGCCACCTGTGGAGCTCTCCCACAGCCTCCACTCCCTATTTCTGGACAGTCATGCTTTCCTTGAATCCTGTTATCTTGGTGAGGCTCAGCCAGGAGACCAGGGGTCAGGGCTGACCCCTTTACCTGGCCCAGGATCTTAGTCCCCTGACTTCCCCTTGTCCCAAATCCCATTCTCAAGTCAAGACCATTTGGAGGAAGCAGCAGGAACATTATTCACTCACATAGATAAAGCCATTGAGAAGTTTCGAGATGGTGAGGAAGCCTAGTGTCTTAGGGCCCCAGGCCTTGGGATGACAAAACCTGGCCAGAAGACCACTAGCCGGGAGTGCGGAGGTGTTGTGAAGGGTGGGGTCAGAGACAGCAGCTATCTGTGTGCACTACAGTTTCTGTCTGAAAAACCTGGTTTGAATTCCCGACGATGAGAAAGTTATTGATTCCACCTATGAAATGTAGACGGCTTCTTCCTTCCTGCTCCACCCAGATAAACCATCACTTCTGGAAGAGGTTCATGTCCTGAAGCAGCAGTTTTCCAAGCATCTGGAGGACCTATCTGAAGAGCTGAAGGAGAAGGGTGAGAGGTGGGGCTGGCCCCTGCCTTCCCCCGCCAGCCCTTCAACTCCCGGAGACCTAAGGAGGCAGAGTCCAATCTGCAGATCCCTGCCCCCAGGCCCCTCCCCAGGAGACCTCACCCTTCCCTCACCCAGGGCCCCCGACCACACCTTCTCTCAGCTTCGTTTCCTGCTCACACCCCAACCTCTCCTGGCTCTGTCTGCCCAGAACCCCAGTCTCTCTACCATCTCACCCTCCTGGGCAGCCTGCAACAAGTCCTGTGGTGAGTATTTTGGGGACCAGGCCTGGGTGAGGGCTGAGGGGCACCTGGCCCTCGCTAAGGCTCCTGCCCCTTCTCTCTCTCAGACATCCGCTCCACACTGGAGGTCATCGGCTGTGCCAACTGCAAGACACACTTCCTCACCTGCCAAGACCCCACTCTCTGCCCAGGTCAGTGGCCAGCCAGCCATCTTGGCCTGCAGCCTTCCCACCTCCACCTCTAAGTCCATTGTTGTCTCTGTCTGGACTGTCTTTCTTGTCTATACCGATACCCCTCCTTGCTCTCCATCCTCCCTGGGGAAGGTAACACTTCCCAAGATGTCTGGATTCCACGTGTCCAGCTTGAGAGCCACCTGCCTCTAGGACATGTCCCCTGGGGGTCCGTCAGGTCCTCAAAACCAGCATGCCTGGGGACATGTCCAAACCCATCTCCACCCCCAAATCTGCTCTTCCCTCAGGACCCCTCTCAGCAAATGTCCCACTCAAGCTCTCAACCTCCTAAACCAGGAGTCCCCTCCCCCTTACTCAGTGCCTGTAGTCACCAGATCTTGCTAAACAATTCTTCAGTGTGTTGCCATATGGTCCTTCCAGCATCTACCACTCCTCAGGCAGCCTCACCTCTCACCTGGATTATGGCAGCTTCTCCTAACTGGCCTCCGAGACCCTTTTGGCCCCATCTTACTCAGCAAAGAACCCTTTCCCGAGGAGCCAGTCTACCTCCGACCCTTCCTGTTATAACTTTCCCAGGGGCCCCCAGATAAAGTCCACCCCACTTCTTGGGAGGGCCTGCTCACCTCCCCACTCCCTAGCCACATGGAGCTGCTGACACACTGGACAAATGGCTTCATGCTTCCGTCCTTGAACACTCTGTGTCCTCTGCCTGGAACACAGTTTGGCCCCTTGAACATCTGATCTGAACTCCTACTGGTCTTTCAAAGTCCAGCTCAGAAGTCCTGTTTCCCGAGAAGCTTCCTCTGACCAGCTCCCTCTCCCCAGGCTCATGGGCGCTCCCCCAGATATCTCCTCCTACCTGCCCTGCCCCGCTTCCCTGGGACACCACAGCAGAATCGTTTGCTTGTCTCCCTCCTAGAGGGCAAGGATCCTGTCTCACTCATTCTTAGATGCAGGTGGGCACACAGTAGGTGCTCAGTGTCTGCAAACAAGTGACTGAGTGGGTGAATTAAACAAGGAGAGAATGCAGTCTCCTCTCAGAGCTGAGATGGCCCTGCCTGCTGCCAAAACACTGGCTCCCCCTTTCCACCCCCCACAAGGACCAGGAGGAACTTGGTGTGGGCTGTGAGCCTCGGCATTGCTCTGCCCCTGGCGGCCCTAGCTGGAGGTGGGTGAGTGCCTGCTCCAAGCCCCAGCATCCCCAAGGAAGACACGCCTACTCCTAGACTGACCCATCTCCACCCTGATTCCTGGCCCAGATGTTACATTTTCTGGCTCAAGAAGAAGAAAAAGGAGAAGGAGGCAGAAAAGGAAGTCCTGGGACATCCAGAACTTCCACGGAGGGGAAGCTGTGTCAGCCTGGGGGCAGCAAGGCTAGCGACCCCAAGTCTGGCTCCCGGGGCCTCACATCCAAAGGAGTATAGGATCAAGGGCCGGGACTCAGGAGGGCCACCATCAGCCCCCAGTGTGAGCAGACCCACCCAGAGCCAGGCACCCGGGACAGAGCAGCAGCCATGCCCCAAGTCTCCACCTGATCCACAAAGTTTCCCCTACCCATAGCTGTCATCGTCCCTCTGCAGCGACCCCTCCACCCTTTGCCACCCTGTTCCCTGACTGCACAGACTATGAACACGCCCCCCTTGCCCTCTGCTCCTGGTTGGGTTTGGCCAGCAGGAGGTCAGAGGCAGAAGCAGGCCTGCTTCTCCTTTCTCAGCAGGGACCCAGCAGGCCGCTTGTCACCTTCAACTGAACAAAGGTCTCAGGTGCTGTCAGGAAGCTCTCTTACCTCTGGGTTCTGGTAACTCTCCCTCCCCCGACCCTTCCAACCTGGGGTGGTAACAGTTCCGAAGTTCTGAGGCCCGGGAGACCGCACTCTCTCTTGGGGTTTCCCTATGCCCATGCGTTGTAAATAGCCTCTGTGAAAACACCCTCCTCGTATTCTGATGGACTGTGCCATCCGCTTCCTGCGGGGTCCTGCACAGTGCCAGTCGACACTGCGATCCTCCCCATGCGGGCCCGCGAGAACCGTCTCATGTCCTCACCCTCTTCCTGCCAGGCCACCACCCTTTCCTTCCAGAAAGATCCCTTTCGTGGTCCCAGCAGTGGCAGCTCTGCAGGATCACAGTAGCCTCAGCAGAGATGAGGGCAGCAACGGCCTGGCTCCCTCGAGGCGTCCCCATGTCGACGTGTGGAACAGAGGTGGTAAGGGGCCAGCCGGAGGCCCCAGCAAGAGTGGGGACTAGCAGAAGAAACCAGAAAACAGGCTCCGAGTCACATCAGTAGCAGACCTCACCCACGTCCTGGCCAAGATGTCCACCCTGGCGCCTCCCAGGTCGCCGGTGGATCACTGGCACTGCTGATAATGAAACATACCGGCTCAGGGCTTCCCTGGTGGCGCAGTGGTCGAGAGTCCGCCTGCCGATGCAGGGGACACGGGTTCGCGCCCCGGTCCGGGAGGATCCCACATGCCGCGGAGCGGCTGGGCCCGTGAGCCGTGGCCGCTGAGCCTGCGCGTCCGGAGCCTGTGCTCCGCAATGGGAGAGGCCACAGCAGTGAGGGGCCCGAGTACCACACACACAAAAAAAAGAAGAAATATACCGGCTCTGCCTGCAGGAGAATGTTGCCTTGCCCTGCTCCATCTCCCTCCAGATCCCTTTCCTTCTCAGCCCCCAAGGCTGCCGAGTTAAATGGAACCCCTGGGACCCCCAGGCATGGTTCTGCCCTTTTGCCTCAACACTGTGCCCCTCCTCACTGATTCCCCAGACTCTCAGCTTTGGCCCAGGCTCTCCCCAGAAACTGAATGGAAGGCCACGCCCAGAGAATGAATGGGAGGCCACGCCCAGACCCAGGGCCCTGGTCTGCAGGTCAGCTCCTGGGGGCTGAAAGGAAGCAGGTCTGAGGCCAGAGCTGTGGACGGGCAGCCCAGACCCTGGACTTGAATCCTGGCTCTGACATTGAGGTTCTAGGTTCCCCCCTCTGCATCTGTTTCCCCATCTGAGCACAGAGTATGGGATGAGATGTTCTAGCCAGGTTGGTATGCCCACTGGGTTCATATTTGCCATCCTATATGGTGAATGCTGTGGTTCCAAATTCAATGCCTTGTTCCCTTTGCCTCCTGCAGTCCACTGAAATCCTGCTGGGGCACATGGCCCAGCTCCTAAAACAGGGTTTGCTGTCTCCTTTGGCCCTGCCGGTGCTCCCTCCTTGGAGCTGGCGGCCAGACTGGAAGCAGGCGGCTGACTTCAGCATCACTATCCAGCAGTGAGGGCCACTCCCTGTAGGGGGGGAGGGTGGCTACAGAGACCAGGGCAAGACATCACAGAACATAAACAGCAGCCCGGGCAGAGAGTACCACGGCCAACGGCAGCTGTGGGTACCCAGCTGCAGGCATCTCCAGCTCACACAGCCAAGAATCCAGGAAGGCCTCCCAGAGGTGGTGTCTTCAACTGTGAGAGGCCAGGGAAGGCGGAAGGGAGGGAGGAGTGTTTTCACTGAGGATTCATAATTGCAGAGGAGGTGCAAGAGACTTTGATAGGGTCAGGAACTCCAAGGAATATGGCTGGAGGGAGAGGCCCAGGTAAGAGGCCAATGAGAGGCTCCCAAGCCCATGTGGGTCCAAAGCAAGCCTGAGAAAAGAACCCACCAACAGACTCCAGGGAAAGCAGGTGGGCAGGGCAGGCTGGGGGAGAGGCAGTGGAGGGTTTTGTCAGCAGCAGTCCATGTCCCAAGGTGAGGAGTCCATAGATATAAGGTGTTTAGGGAGAGCATCTGGTGAGGACCTACAGCCATTCTGAATGAGTGGGAAAAGCCCCTAGGCAGCGGTCTTGGCCTTGCAGGGGACTGTGATTCTCTGCATGTCTGTGAAAGCTGGTTACCACCCAGCACATAGAAAAAGTCAAGCTCCTTTGGCCGTGATGCTGTTTTCCTATTTTTATTCAAATTGGGACTTAGACCACTACCTCAAATGTATCCAAGGCAACTATTTTCTGGTGCCTACAGTAAAAGCAAAAGACCCTGAGTATAATTTATATGAAGTATGTTCGTGTGTTTGTATGCATGTATCTCTTATCAATAGATTTTTCATTATTTGTGGGCATATTTGCATGAGAACTAGATATTGCATTCTGTTAGAGAAGAAAGATTAAGGATTTTTGAGTCAGGCAAAGCACTGGCTCTGAAGAACTTCTGGCTGTGACAGGCAGCTCAGAGCAGACCAACACTCCGGCCTAGGGCAGCTAAAAATAAAGCACATCAAAAGAGCAAGACAAGACAGGAAGTCTGTTTAGGGCACCAGACGAATAGGTCCTCTGCGCCCAAGGTCTCCAAGTAAAGAGAGCTCTCTGCAGCGAACCCCGGTCCTGCCATGCGCTTCCCCAAGCTTGACCAGCTCAGCAGATGAGGTTGAGAGGCAGGCGTGAGGGGCTGTGCCAAGGATGGCCGCCAAGTTTGGAGAAGCCAAGAGAGCTTTGGCGATATCATGGAACTGCGGATTCAGAAGTTGGAGTTCTAGCTTGCCCACACTGAACGTGAGGGGTCCAGGTCCCTGAAAGCAGGGAGGTGCAGAAAAATGAAACAAACGCACTGTATCTGTTTCCTCCCCCTCCTCCAAGTTGCCTACCTATACTTAAGCAGCATAGGCTTCAGATTTCCAAAGACAGAAATCGAACAGAAAGGGTCTGAAATGCAATTTATCAGAGATTTGTATGCTAGGGAACTAAAAGTTGGCCTCCACGACCCACATAGGAAGATAAACTTTGATAAATACTCCCAAGGTATTGGTTGGAAAGCTTATAGCTTAAGAGAGGGGGTGTACCAGCAGCAGACTGAACCTTACAGAGGATGGAGCTCAGACTGAAGGCCCCACCGTCGCGGACAAAATTGAAGAGCCCTGTTCTCACTCCATATCACTGCTGAAGGAGAGAGTAAATACAGTCAGAAGGAAAATAATACCATCTAGAGCCACTACTATGTTTCATTTACAGTGTCCAGTATTCAAACAAATGTTATCAGGTACACAAAAACAAGGTCAAGAGAAAAAGCAGACAACAGAAACCAATCTACAAGGTATCCAGATGTCAGAGCTGATATAAATTTTAAAATAACTGTGGTGAACGTATCTAAAAATATTCTTTCCAGCTTTCCAGATAAAATTGACATATGACATTGTGTTAGTTTAAGGAGAACGACATGTCAATTTTATATACTTATATATTGCAAAGTGGTTACTACCATAGCATTAAGCAATCATCTCCATCGAATCACACGACTACTTTTTTGTGTGGTGAGAACATTTAAGATCTACTCTCTTAGCAAGTTTCAAGTGTACGATACGGTATTATGAACTATAATAACCATGCTGTACTGCCACACATTAGCTCTCCAGAAATGATTCATCCTTAAACTAGAAGTTTGTATCCTTTGACCAAAATCTGCCTGTTTCTCCCACACCCTCGCCCCTCGCAACCACCATTCTACTCTATGATTTTGGTTTTTTAAGATTCCACATATAAGTGATATCATGCAGTATTTGTCTTTGTCTGACTTATTTCACTTAGCATAAAGCCTTCGTGATCCATCCACGTTGTTGCAAATGGCAGGATTTCCTTCTTTCTCTTGACTCAATAATATTCCATTATCCATTCAACTGTTGACAGACCTGTGGTTTGGTTCCTTATCTTGGCTATTGTGAATAATGCTGCAATGAACATGTGAGCGCAGATATGTCTTCAAGAAGCTGTTTTCACTTCCTTTGGAAATATAACCAGAATTGGGATTGATGGATCATATGGTAGTTCTATTGATAGTTTTCATTTTCTAGGAGACCCCATGCTGTTTTCCACAGTGGTTACACAAATTCACATTTCCACTAAAAGTGCACAAGGGTTCCCTTTGTTCCACATCCTCACCAGCACTTGTTATTTCTTGTCTTTTTGATAGCAGCCATTCTAACAGGTGTGAGGTGATATCTCATCGCTTGGATTTGCATTTCCCTAATGGTTAGTGATGTTGAGCACCTTTTCCATGAACTTACTGGCCATTTGTCTGTCTTCTTTAGAAAATGTCTATTCATATCCTCTGTCCATTTTTTAATTGAATTGTTTGGGTTTTTTTTTTCTATTGAGTTGTATGAGTTTTTTTAATATATTTTGGATATTAACCCCTTATTAGATATATGTCTTACAAGTATTTTCTCCCACTGCATAGGTTGCCTTTTCATTTTGTTGATGGTTTCTTTTGCTGTGGAGAAGCTTTTTAGTTTGATACAGTGCCACTTGTTTATTTTTGTTTTTGTTGCCTTTGCTTTTGGTGTCAAATCCAAAAAAAAACATTCATTGCTAAGACCAACATCAAGGTTTTTTTTTCCTGTTTTCTTTTCTAGGAGTTTTAGAGTTTCAGGTCTTATTTTTGTCTTTAATCCATTTCAAGTTAATTTTTGTGAGTGGTGTAAGACTGGGGCCACTATCATTCTTCTGCATGCAGTTATCTAGTTTTCCCAACATCATTTATTGAAGAGACTATATTTTCCCATTGAGTATGCTTGGCTTCCTTGTCAAATATTAATTGACCATATATGCAAAGGCTTATTTCTGGGCTGTCAATCTGCTCCATTAGTATGTGTGTTTTTATGCCAGCACCATACTGTTTTGATTACTATAGCTTTGTAGCACAGTTGGAAATCAAGAAGTGTGATGCCTCCAGCTTTGTTTTTTTCTCAAGATTGCTTTGATTATTCCAGGTAATTTGTGGTTCCATACAAACTTTAGGATTGTCCATTCTATTTCTGTGAAAAATGTCATTGGAATTGATTCTATAGATGGCTTTGAGTAGTACGGACATTTTAATGATATTAATTCTTCCAATTCATAAACATGAGATTCCTTTGCATTTGTTTGTGTCTTCTTCAATCTCTGTCATTAAAGTATTATAGTACTCAGTGTACAGATCTTTCACCTCCTTAGTTAAATTTATTCCTAAGTATTTTGTTGTTTTGGATGCTATTGTGAATGGGATTTTCTTCATATATAATGTTGTTAGTGTATAGAAATGAAATATTTCTGTATGTTAAATTTGTATCCTACAACTTTACTGAATTCATTGATTAATTCTAAAAGTTTTTGGTGGAATCTTGGGATTTTCTATGTATAAGATCATATCATCTGCAAGCAAAAACAATTTTACTTTTTCTTTCCTGATATGGATAACTTTTATTTCTTTTCTGCCAGATTTCTCTGGCTAGGACCTCCAGTACTATGCTGAATAAAAGTGGTGGGTGGACATCCTTATCTTGTACTGATCTTAAAGGAAAAGTTTTCAGTCTTTCACCTTTGAGTACAGTGTTATCTGTGGGTTTGTCATATATGGTCTTTATTTCATTAGGATATGTTTCTTCTCTACACAATTTGTTAAATGTTTTTTATAATGGAAGGATGTAATATTTTGTCAAATGCTTATTCTGCATCTATTGAGATAATCTTATGATTTGTATCTTTCATTCTATTAGTGTGGTGTACACATTGATTGATCTTCATATGTTGAACCGTCTTTGCATTGCAGAGATAAATCCCACTTGATCATGGTGTATGACCCTTTTGATGTGATGTTGAATTTGACTTGCTAATATTTTGTTGAGAATTTTTGTTGAGAGATATTGGCCTGTAGTTTTCTTTTCTTGTAGTGTCCTTATCTGGCTTTGTATTAGGGTGATGCTGGCCTCATAAAATGAGTTTAGGAGTGTTCCCTCCTCTTCAATTTTTTAGAAGATTTTGATATGGATTGGTGTTAATTCTTCTTTAAATGTTTGGTAGAATTCACCAATGAAACTGTCTTTCCCTGGGCTTTTCTTTGTTACAATGTTTTTGGTTACTGATTCAATGTCCTTTTTCATGATCGGTCTGTTCAGATTTTCTATTTCTTCTTGATTCAGTCTTGATAGGTAGTGTGTTTCTAGAAATGTATCCATTTCTTCTAGGTTATCCAACTTGTTGGCATATAATTGTTCATAGCTGTCACTTATAATTCTTTGTATTTCTGTGATATCAGTTGGAATATCTTCTCTTTAATTTCTGATTTTATTTATTTGAGTTCTTTCCCTTTTTTTCTTGGTAAGTCTGGCTAAAGGTTTGTCAGTTTTGTTCTATTTTTCTCCTCCCTATTCCATTTATTTCTGCTCTAGTCTTTGTCATTTCCTTCCTTCTGCTAACTTTGGGCTTCATTTGTCCTTTTTCTAGTTCTTTGAGGTGTAAAATTAGGTTGTTTATTTGAGATCTTTCTTTTTTCTCAATATATGCATTTACTGTTATAAATTTCCCCCTTAGAACTGCTTTTCCAGTTTCCCACCCATTTCAGTATGTCCTGTTTCCACTTTCATTTATTTCAAGATATTTTTTCCCTTGCCTTTTAATTTCTCCTTTGATCTATTAGTTGTTCAAGAGTGTGTTGTTTAATTTCCATGTATTTGTGAGTTTTCCAACTTTCCTCCTGTTGTTGATTTCTACTTTCATTCCACTGTGTTCAGAAAAGATATTTGGTAAGATTTCAGTCTTCCTAAATTTGCTAAGACTTGTTTTGTGACTGTCATAAGATCTATCCTGGAGAATGTGTACTTGAGAAGAATGTATTCTGCTGCTGTTGGGTGAAATGTTCTGTATATGTCTGCTAGGTCCATTGCTCTAAAGTTTGGTTCAAATCCAATATACTTAGATGTCCTATATTGAGTGCATACATATTTACAATGGTTAATTCTTGATGAATTGATCTCTTTATTATATATAATGACCTTCTTTGTCTCTTGTTACCATTTTTGGCTTAAAGTCTATTTTGTCTGTTATTAGTATAGCTATCTATTTTCTCTTTGGGTTTCCACCTTCATGGAATATATTTTCCACCCCATCACTTTGAACCTGTGTGTGTGTATCCTTAAAGCTGAAGTGAGTCTCTTGTAGTCAGCATATAGTTGGATCTTGTTTTTTAACCTATCCAGACACTCTATGTCTTTTGATTGGAGAATTCAACTGATTTACATTTAGAGTAATTATTGATAGGTAAGAATGTACTAACGTCATCTTATTATTTTCTGGCTGTTTGGTAGTTCCCTTGTTCCTTTATACCTTGCATGCTGCCTTCCTTTGTGAATTGATATTGTGTAGTGATATGCTTTGATTCCCTTCTCTTCACCTTTTGTGAATTTACTGTAAGTTCTTGCTTTGTAGTTACCATATTACATAAAACATCTTATAGATATAACAATCCATTTAACACTGATAACAATTTACTTTAATCACATACAAACACTCTACCTTTTCACTCCACCCTCATTTATGTTTTTGATGTAAAAATTTGCATATTTTATATTATGTATTCATTATCAAATTATTGTAGCTAAAGCTATTTTAAATAATTTTGACCTTTAACCTTTACACTAGAGCTATGGTTAACCCATCATCATCTTAAATTAGAGTATTCTGAGCCTGACTATATATTTACCTTTACCAGTGTGTTGTATATTTTCAAATGTTTTTGTATTACTTAATAGCATCCTTTCGTTTCAGGTTGAAGAACTCCTTTCAGCATTTTTGTAAGGCAGGAATAGTGGTGATGATCTCCATTAACTTTTTTTTGTTAGGGAAAATCTTTATCTTGCCTTCATTTATGAAGGACAACTTTGCTGGGTAAAGTATTCTGTTTGGCAGCTTTTTTTGAAATAATACATTCTATTCCATCCTGCAGGGTTTCTGCTGAGAAATCTGTTATAGCCTTATGTCAGTTCCTTTGTATAAAAGAAAATTTTTCTCTTGCTTTTAAAATTATCTCTTTATATTTGATCTTTGATGGTTTTATTACAATGTGTCTCAGGGAAGATTGTTTTGGATTGAAATTTTGGGGTGACCTGTTAGCTTCATGAACTTGGATGTCCAAATCTCTCCCCAGGTTTGGGAAGTTCTCAACAACTATCTCTTCAAATAAACTTTCTACCCTTCTTCTTCAGTACTCCAATGGTGTGTGAATTTTTCTCTTAAACGTTTTTCCTAGGCCTTATTTCTTTTTTAATTCTAAAATTTTTTTTTTACCCTTCTGATCGGGTAATTTTAATTGACCTGTCTTCAAGCTCACTGATTTTTCTGCTTGGTCAAGTCTGCTGTTGAAGCTCTCTATTGAATTTTTCAGCTCAGTCATCTTACTCTTCAGTTCCAAAATTTCTGTTTGGTGGTTTTTTGTTTGTTTGTTTGTTTTGATTTTTTTTGTTTTGTTTTTTTTTCTTCTATCTCCTTGTTAACTTCTCATTTTGCTCTTGTATTGTTTTCTTGATTCCATTAACTTATTTACCTGTGTTCTCTTGTAGCTCTCTGAGAACCTTTAGAAGAATTATTTTGAATTCTGTCAGGTAATTCATGGATAGCCATTTCTTTGGGGTCAGTTACTGGAAGTTTACTTTGTTCCTTTAGTGGTATCATGTTTCCCTGATTCTTCATGATCCTGGTAAACTTGCATATGTATCTGCTCATTTAAAGAAGGCATTTACCTTTTCCAGACTGACTTCAGTAAGGAAAAACCTTCACCTGCAGATGGGGACATGCTGGAGTGTGCTATGACCCGAGTATAATGGTTCAGGGCACCTCGCTTGGGGGCAGAGTAGTAGGACTGAGTCCAGGGGTGGGGAGGTAGGTGTGATGACTCATTGGCTCAGGCCATTGAGATCCACAACATCAACAACTGCGTGGTTCTTAGAAAGCTCAGTGGGGGAGTTCAAAGAGGCTGCAAGGGCTGTTGGGGTGCTTAGCAGCACCTTCACATCCAGCACCTCCAGGTCTAGGTGATTTTACCCATTAAAAACTACTTAAGATGCCTTTTCAACAAATGACACTGGAGCAGTTGGTCATCCATAGGCTTATGACCTTGATTTAAGTCTCACACATTATTTTAAAAATTAACTCAATGGATCATGGGATTAAATGTAAAACATAAAACTATAAAATCTTTAGTGTAAAACATGAGAGAAAACCTTCAGAATCTAGGATGAAGCAAAGAATACTTAGATGACACCAAAAGCACAATTCATGAAAAGAAAAATTAAGTTTTATTCAAAGGAAAATGTTTGCCCTGTGAAAGCTCCTGTTAAGAGGATGAAAATACAGGCTACAGAAAAGAGGTGTGCAAACCACATATCTGACAAAGGGCTAGTATCTAGAATATATAATGAATTCTCAAAACGCAGCAATAAAAGTCAAATAGTCCAATTAGAAAATGGCCAAAAGACATGAAGAGACATTTCACAGAGGAAATATACAAGTGGCAAATAAGTACATGAAAAGATAATCAACATCATTTGGCATTAGGGAAATTCCAGCGAAAGCCACGGTGAGATACCAGCACACACCTATCGGCACTGTACCATCAACAGCTGACCTCACTTGGTGCTGGAGAAAAGGTAAGATGGAAAGCCACTCCATGTGGGGTGTGAGGGGACAGGGTGTGTACACACGCACACCCTCAGAATTCACCGGTTTCTGAGCAGTTTCCCTGGCAGGACTCCAGGGTGGCCCTCCTTTTGGCCAATAGACAAAGGCCAAAAACATTCCTGCTGACGAGTATGGGAGCCGTGGTAATGGCCCTTTTTCAGGATCTGACAGTGTTCTTATGTACTTCCAAGCCTGACTGGTCAGTATGGAGCAGCCTAGACAAGAGTCCCAAAGCTCCCAGCGTAGCTGTCCTCCACCCTCCCCTCCCAGTCATCAGCGGCGTCTGCTGCCACAGCCCTGGCTGAATCTCCCAGTCTTTATTCTCCAAATCTGCCACATGCCCCCCCCCCCCGCACCTTCCATCTGTGGTCACAGCAAGCCTCTCCCTGAAAGAAACACATCTCATTTACTCATCCTGGCTCTACCACACTCCCACCAGAGACTCTGCTAGGTAAGGGGAAAGCATCTGACATTTTTCTGATTTCTATTATACGCATATGCTTTTCACTTTATCTCATTTAACTATAACAACATGAAATAAGCATTATAATATTTTTGCAAATGAAAATATTGAGACCTAGTGAGGTTGTTACTTGGTACATTTCTTTTCAAAGAGCATTCCAGAGTTTTCTATTGGAGTCTGGAAGCTGCAAAATAGATCTGGAACCTGGGAACTGAGGCAAAATCTTACCCTCCACTCCTACATTCCCAGCCCAGCAGTCATACTGTATTGTCTGCAGGTGGTCATTTTTATCGACGGAAAGGATGAAATCTATCTCTATCCCATTTACTTCCTTTCTTCTGCCTTTGTCTGTTCTGCAAGGACAATGCCACTTGAGTGTGTCCATTGCACTTCTAAATCAATTTTTCCATTTCTCTTTTTTTTATTATTATTTAATTTGGCTGAGCCAGGTCTTAGTTGTAGCACGTGATAGCTTTGATCTTCCTTGTGGCATGTGGGATCTTATTTGTGGCATGCAGGATCTAGTTCCCTGACCAGGGACCGAACCTGGGCCTCCTGCATTGGGAGCGTGGAGTCTTAGCCACTGGACCACCAGGGAAATCCCCCATTTCTCTTTGTAATCTCTCACTTATTGAGCACCTTCAATTGCCAGACACTGTCCTGGCTACATTATATAAATCATCCCTGGTCTTCAACCCCATGAAGAAGCTTATTTTCCCCTTAGATGCCAGACCCCAGTTTTGCTCCCATCAGCTAGCACCGTATAACATGTGGGCATGTGTGGGTGGTGTGCACTGGCTCAGAATACACACGCTCAGAATACACAAGATTCGTAGATATCATGTCTCAAGCCAATGTTCAGAGAGCTTAAGGAGTTAAAGGCTTCCCCTAGCTGGTTCATGAATCAAGATTTGAACCCAGAACCATCTGCCTCCAAAGAATCTATAACAAACTTTCCTCTTTCTATCCTGACTTCCTGGCAAACTGCTACATGCAGGGAGGTCAGGAAGGGGCACCATAAAGACACAGAGGCAATTTGAGGGAATAGAACCTTAGCAGAAATGAGACGGATCATTGAGATGAAAAGGTAAAGCCCATCCTGTCAGAGGAAAGCCACTCTCAATCTATGGTGTTAACTGATGGAACTTGTTTGACTAGGACCCCATCTCCTTGATGAAAGAGACATCTAAACAGAGAAAGGGGCATATCCTCACATTTGTTTGCAGTTAAGGATCAGTATTTTTCTCTGCCTCAGGAAATACAGAAGGCTTTCACTTAGTTTGGGGTTGGGGAATGGAGCACTATCTTTGTCAAAATACCCATGTGGAGGTGCCACCAGGTACTCCTGGAGGCTGAGCCCATGCTCTGCAAACACATAACGTCTCCTGCCAAAGGCAGTGAGCCTTCTGGGTAGCTCCCCAGAAGAAGTGGCTATGGAACACAGGAGAGATTGTGTACTTCCTCCCAGCCCTGCTGCTGGCCACAAGAATGGCATCTGCATGCTGCCCACCTGCCTTACATCATAAACGTCCTCACAACCATATTTTATGTGAGAATGTGCATCACTCCCTACCCTTTACATCCCAGCTCTGCCTTCTTCCTGGGACCCCTAGTTTCTTGGGTTCAATGTGATGTGTCAAATCTCCTTCTTGCTGGACAAAGAGAATAAGACCTCTGTATGTAGGGGCTGAGCCTGGGTGGGTGGCTAGAAGTAATAGGAGAGTCTCTCCAAGAGCAAGTTGATTCTATTCTCAATATCCCCCCAAAAGAAATGTGGGGAGGTCAAGACACAGATGATTGGTAACAAACAAGATGAGGCCCCTGGATCTTTGTCCAGTGCCCTTCTCACTGAGCCATGAGCCCTCCTTCAGGAGTGATGAATTGTCCATTTCCATCCCCAAGCTATAGAAGCAAAGAACCCTAGGTCTGGAAGAGCCCAGGGTGGTGGTGGGGTGATGTCTTTCTGGAGTTACTGCTCCAACTCCACTGATTTGAAGACAAAAGTGAAAGGGATGAAATGGCTCTGGGAGGAGGGATTTACTTAAAGTTCTGTAACCTTCTAACTTTTGGTTACTAGTCCATGCTTGTTGAAACAGCAAGTTGAAAGATGGGGGAGGGAAGAGACAATCAGGGAGACATGTTAATTCCATCCAAGCAAGCGGGATTGACTATATCATTTATTGGGCAACTACCATGTGCCAGGCACTTGATCAACATTAGCTCTTTTGGGGCTTCCCTGGTGGCGCAGTGGTTGGGAGTCCGCCTGCCGATGCAGTGGACCGGGTTCGTGCCCCGGTCTGGGAAGATCCCACATGCCGCGGAGCGGCTGGGCCCGTGAGCCATGGCCGCTGAGCCTGCGCGTCCGGAGCCTGTGCTCCGCAACGGGAGAGGCCACAACAGTGAGAGGCCCGCGTGCCATAAAAAAAAAAAAAAAAAAAAAAATTAGCTCTTCTTCATCTTCACCATGATCATGTGAGCTGTGGCCCATACCATTTTGATGATGGGAAATTCAAAGTTTAGAGAGATTGAGTCACCTGCTGAAAGTCACACAGCTGGTCAATGAATGAGCTTGGTCTGTGTCAACACAGAGCCCTTGTTCCTTCTTCTGTACCACATTGCCTCCAATGGCTCCCCAGCAATGGGAGCTGCCCACTTGGGAAGAGTCAGGCAGATGTGGGATGGACTTGGAGACTGTAAGTTTCCTCTGATTCTGACCCTCAGACACCACGGTTTGAAGCACAGAAGCTGCAGCCCGATTATGTGGGTCCCATCCTGGCTCCATCACTCACTAGCTGCATGATCCAGGACAAGTTGCTTAACCTCTGCTGACTGCCAGCTCCCCACAAAGACAGCCAAAATAACCAGCTAACCAAGCAAAGCCAGATTCTACTGCTCCCTGTGGTGAGGAGAGCTATAGCCTTTGTACACTCCTGTCAGAAGGGGAAAAGCAAAGGTGGGATATTTATAAGGTTAGGGTGGTCTGATTTAAGGTAGATCTTTCAATGCTGGTGGCCTAATTGGCCTTGGGCAAAATTCACAATGCAATAGGATCGGTGGACACAGCAAGGAGGTGATAGGGATAGAGTAAGATAATCAAAGAGTTAGTTTAGAAATCCCACTAGGGGATTAAAGCTAGAAAAATAATTTTTAAAGCATTTGGCAGACTGTTGTAGGCTAACGACCACTCAAGAAAACAATCCAGTAACCAAGCAACGATCTACATATGTCTTGTTAAAGTACGAGACAATAGATATGGGGTCTGAATCTTGTTACATGAAGTCGGGGAGTTAATGGTCCTTGAAGAGTAGCATCTTTGCGTACAACCAAGACAGGATTATAGCTGAAAGGGGAAATAAACTAGGTGAAAGGGGACATTATACAGAAACCTGAGATGAATTACCATTTTTAATACATATTACCACCCTTTTTCTAACATACATATGATTTATATAGCACCATGACAGTCCCAGTTAAACCATATAGGGCCAAAGGAGGAACTAATGATGTAAGCCTTGCTGTCTACCCAAGAACGAGGAAGAAGGTGGTCTTCTTTCTTCCCCACTTTTTCTTTGGTTATAAAAACGTAGCCCTCTTTGTTCCCAGGGCTGCGCTCCCCTGCCTGCCCACATGTATCTCTTACAAGTGATCTATGCTAATAAACTCACTCTTTGTATATTACTTTGCCTCACACCAAATTATTTCTGTGTCAAGACAAAAGAACATGAGTTTCAGTAAGTCCTGAGGCCAGGTGAGCAGTTTCAATTAAAAGGCAGTGAGTTCGAATGCCCTCCCAAGTCAGGGATTGTGGATTCAAGTCCAAATCTGAGGTGCAGCTGGGTTGGAGTCCTATCCAAAGGAATGCGGTTATAGAGGGGGGCTGTGAAACAAGTCCTTGCAGTGTATGTGGTCCCTCGATGAGTCCAGTTGATCAATCCGTTTTTCTTAGAAAGGGCTACTTACCCTTTTGAGAGAAAGTTGAGTAGTCCCTTACCCAGATAAATGGATTTTTAGGAAGTTTCTGAAATAAACCTTAAAGTTATTTGCAACTTTGTCTTCTTGGGCAAGAATGTCCTGCAGTAGGAGTCATGCTGACCGTCCAATGGTAAAATCATTTGAATGCAGACAGTAAATTCTGGGTGTGTGTGGTTTCACATCTCACCCCTGTCCCTCGATGTCCTCAGCAGCAAAATGGAGAGAGTGGTGGCGCCCACTTCTTAGGGTTGACATGAGAAATAAGATCATAGGTATAAAGGGCTTAGTTAGAACACATGGCACTTAGCAAGTGTATTAGTCTGCTCTGGCTGACGTAACAAAGAACCACAGATTGGGGGTCTTAAAACACAGACATTTATTTTCTCACAGTTCTGGAACTTAGATGTCCAAGAGCAAGATGTCAACATAGTTGGTTCCTTCTGAGGTCTTTCTCCTTGATTTGTAGATGGCCATCTTCTCCCTGTGTCTTCACATGGTCTTCTCTCTGTGTGGGTCTGTGTCCTAATCTCTTTTTATAAGGGTACCAGTCATACTCGATTAGGGTCCGTGCTAGTGATCTCATTTTGCTGAATTACATTTTTAAGACCCTATCTCTGAATATAGTTTCATTCTGAGATACTGGGGAATGGGGGCTTCAACAAATAGGTTGGGGGAGGGGACTGGATTCAGCCCGTAAGAGTAAGAATTTGGTAATAGTATCATTATCGTTACTGGATACATCAGCTATCATGTTTCCAAAGAGCTAGACTAAGCTCTGGCTCCGCTGGGCTATCTTTAACTCCTCAGATGTGCTGTTTGCCTCACCACATGTTTCCTCTCTGCCTCCCCCAGTTGGGTAATTCCTACTCAGTGTGGATATCTCCCCTCAACCCTTCTTTTCTCTAGGAACCCCAGACCAGGGAGGACCAGGCTCTACACAGCCTTCCTCAGCCTCCTTCTGCTTCAGCATCTGCCACCACTGAAATGCGATAGGTATAGGTCTCCTGGGTGTCGTCTGTCTGCCAGACAGGTTCTGTGCAGTGGGACCTTCCTGCCCATCTCCCCTTTATGTCCCAGCCCCCAGCACCATGCCTGACAGATGCTCAAATAATACTTTTTGAACAAATGAATAATGTGAATAAATCTCACTGACTGTTTTTCACTGACGAGTTGATTCCTTGTTCAATTCATCCAGACGGGTCAGAAGAGGAACAGCGGGGAAGATACCTGAGGCAGAAACTTGAAACCCTGGTATTAGGTGGGGCAGGAGCTCCTGCACATCAGTACCTTCCTGGGGTGCAGGGGGTGTCGGCTGTGAACAAAGTCTGGTTGTTAGGTGCCAAGCCTATAGCTCATGGTCAAGTGGGGGTGAAGCCTGGGAAAGACACCCATCCTCTCCTGTGCAAATTGGCCCTCAGCCTCAGACCTCGTTAACGCATGACTTTGCTTTTTCTGCGCATCGCAGGCATTTTGTCCTTTTTCCTGCTCTCTACCCAGCTTCCAGCATGGCAGCGGCACGACCCTGAGTCCTCCCATCAGTTCCTCTGCCCCTCCCCCGACCCCAGACTCCTAAGGGAACAGAGCCAGTGCTCATTGCAGGAGATGTCAGCTCCTCCCTCCAGCTCAGCTCCCGGGATGCAATTAACCTGGGTTGGCTAAACTTGACTGCCCTGAAGGTGGCTCCCTGGAGAGAGCCAGTCCCTCCTCCTCACTGGCTTCACACCCATCTTGGTTCACTTCCTCTTCCTGCCCAGGCCCCCTAAATGCACCAAAATGCTTGAGCTGCCCACGTTTTAGCCTCACGCAGGATGAACTCAGGCTCACACTGCATGTATCAGTTTGCTTTCAAACTGCCTTAGTCAGCTCAGGTGGCTACAACAAATTACCCTAGTCTGGGTGGCTTAAACGAAAAACACTTACGTCTCACAGCTCTAGAGGCTGGAAATCCAAGATGAAGACACTGACAGAGCCTGTGTCTGGTGAGAGGTATCATCCTGGGTTGCAGACGGTTGTCTTCTCCTTGTATCCTCACCCAGCAGAGAGAAAGCCAGTTCTCTCCTGTCTCTTCTCAGAAGGGCACTAATCACCTCCCAAAAGCCCCACTTCCTAAGACCATTACACTGGGCATTAGGATTTCGGCAGCACATGGATTTGGTGGGGGAGGATACAGATATCCAGTCCTTAACGTTCACCCTCTGAAAGTCAGAGTGGCGTTGGCCCCTCCCTGCCCCATGGTATCTCTCCTGTGCTCCTGGTCACTGCAGTGGCTCAAGCTCTCACTGGCCAAGCACTGGGCGCTGGGTGTTGACTACCAGCATACTCACGGAGGACAGCTTCCTGTGCCTCGTGCGGTCTTCACACCTGACCCCCACCTTGACAGGTTGCAACATACCACTGTATGAACGTGCACCTGAAGGGCCGCTTCACACTGAGCGTGGTGACCGTCAGCTTGGCTGGGCTGACCTCTGCGCCCCTAGAGCTCCCACCCCAGGGCTTATGGTTAGGAGGGGCTGCAGGAGATGCTCTGGCTGAGACTACAGATTAGGAGGGCAGAATCCCAGCCGCTGAGCCCTTTCTGTCGCTCACACTCAGAGAGGTGGGGCAGGCACTCTGGCAGGTCACCCATGTCATCCCCAATTCACTGACTCATGTGGTGGGCATCAGTGGCCGGGCCTGGGCAGCTCCACCTCTCTGGATATCCCTCCCATCCAGGAGTGCCTGAGGCCACCAGCTTCTCTGGCAGGACGCTGGCATCACCAGGCTTGAGACAGTAGAATCCACGCAGGTTCCAGCCTGTCCACGTGAGCTCCCCCACCTCACATCCTTCTCCCCTTCCCCAAGCCCATCCTGAGCACGTTGCTTCCAGCATCAGAGCCTTGGGAGGGCCTCCCAGGTAGTCCCCAGCCAGCTCCCACAGCCACTGACGCTCTGACAAACAGCAGTTTTGATGGACACACAACTGCTCTGATTGAGTCCTACTGACAGACACACAAAACAAACCTGTCTGGCCACAAGTGTTCACATGCTGTGGGCAGGACAAGGGGGCTGTTTGGGTGTCCCAATGGCCGGTGGCCTCCCGAGCCCATCTTCTCAGGAAACCAGAGCTCAACTCTGTTTCCTAGCTCTCATCCCTCAGACGTTCCTT
This sequence comes from Phocoena sinus, assembly GCF_008692025.1. NCBI lineage: Eukaryota > Metazoa > Chordata > Mammalia > Artiodactyla > Phocoenidae > Phocoena > Phocoena sinus. Next base: position 109,103,886 of record NC_045769.1, read on the forward strand.
ACCTGCCCCCCAGCCCCATCCCCAGAACTTCACACATCTGTGCTGACCCGCTGCGCCCGCCTGGAACCTTTGGGGCCGGGGGTGGGAAAAGACCCCTGGTGTATTGGGATTAGATGTACCAGGAGCAGACACAGAGTCTTCACCAGCATTGGCACCTAATCCCTGCTGCGATGACCCAATGAGATGCTTGCTCTTTTTACCCCCATTTCACAGGTGAGGAAACTGAGGCTGAGAGAAGTTAAGTGATTTGATCCCTGTCACAGGACAAGGAAGCGGCAGATCTTGGCTTCTAGCCCAGGACTGTCTGCCCTCCTGGACAACTTCACTAGACACCCTTCTGGAACTACACCTGGGCCTTTGACTGGTCTCCCCAGTGTTTCCAGCTTCATATTTCTAGGCCCATACATGGATCCTTTGTGAGGATCTCATTAGCATCCCCTCACACTCGATGGGAATGTCTGCAATCCAGATGTAGCTTCCTTTCCCAGTTGAGCAGCTGTTACCTGGGATAGCATCACGCAGACAAGGCTTGGTGTCATGTGGAGCCCCCAGAGGGATAGAGAAGCGGTCGGGGGAGGCCTTCAATCTGAGACCAGAGGGTGGGGTGCCAGCAGAAAGAAGGCGCCAGAGCAGAGCCCTCCAGGCCAGGGTTGCAGCAGAGCAGGAGCCCCGAGACAGGAGGGATCTTGGCCTATGGGAGGAACAGGCACGGCAGGTGCATCCTGGGTGAAAATAGGGAGGAAGGAGAACCAGAGAGCCAGAGCCCAAGTCATGCAAAGCTGTGGGGTTCATGGGGGAACACTGGATTGTTTGGGTGAGACGAGGAGGTACTGGAGCATTTTACCAGGGGAACAATATACTCTGACTTATGCCTTAGATCGTTGGTGGTAGAGAACGGAAACAGGGCTAAGCGTGGTGGGGCTCCCGGGAAAGACGGATCACCACCCCTTTCTCCCAGACATGCACTGAAAATGTTCTGAGCACACAGCCTGTGTCCCAGGACATCCCTCTCTCATGCAAGCCAACTCACCACCTCTCGGGGTGTCTAGTGAGCAAGTCCCTCAGGAGCTAAGCCGTGGATGGGTGATTTTGTTAGGGAAACACTGAGTGAAACCACCTGCCCTGGCCAGGCACAACGAAAACCACTTGCCTGAGCTGTCGCATAACAGGAGGTCCCGGTAAGGAACATGGTGCAGCCGGCGAAAACTAACCTGGAGAATTCGGGAGGGGCCAAAAGAGGGGGGAGACGCCAGCCCAGAACATGTCCCACCAACCTCCCAGAAACACTCACACTGGAATCCACCTTGGCTGAGCAATGCGCCCACCACCAGGAAGGACCCTGAGTCAGACTATGGGCCAAGCAAGATGACTGTCCAGAGACAACCCAGAAACTAACCGCATCACCATAAAACCCAAGCCTGCGAGCCACGTGGCAGAGCAGTTCTCCCGGGTCCCCTTACCCTGCTGCTCTCCACCCGGGCGCCTCTTCCCAATAAAGTCTCTTGCTTTGTCAGCACGTGTGTCTCCTCGGACAATTCATTTCTGAGTGTTAGACAAGGGCCCACTCTTGGACCCTGAAAGGGGTCCCCCGTCCTGAAACAATTTCAGTTGCTGTAAATTAAAGATATTCATGTACTGCATTCCTTGTGACTTGGGTTCTGTGGCTCCAGAATGCTCCAGAGAAGAATTAGACGTATGAGGGTATTTACAAAAAATAATTCCTAAAGGTTCTTCTGGTTTCTGATGGAGGATTGAATACCTTCATCTAACTTGGCTCCCTCCTGAAGAATTTTTTTAAATCATAAACCTGTGGGATTGGGGTGAATAGGAGAGAAGACAGTAGCAGTTACACTTGGGGAGATGGACAGCAGAAACAAGAGGGGACTGGGACTTCCCTGGTGGCCCAGTCGTTAAGAATCTACCTGCCGATGCAGGGGACATGGGTTCAAGCCCTGGTCCGGGAAGATCCCCCATGCCGCGGAGCAACTAAGCCCGTGCGCCACAACTACTGTCTGAAGGGCCGGATCAGATCTGGGGGGCTCTGACACAGGAAAGGCAGCCAGGATCTGCTTTCTTTTGGCACACTGGGGTGCTGTGTACGATGAGAGGCCCTTTTACTTTAACAAAAGGTCACTGCCCTCTGAGATCGGGAAGTTTAACTGGGAATATGGCTTCGAAGGGGAGGCCAAGTTCCTCTCCCTGAGCCAGAGCTCAGGCAGGGAGGACTCTGGTTCGACTTCCTAATTCAGTAGCAGGGGTTCAGGATGAACGTAAGGCAGGAAGACTTGGGCTCCACAGTGAAGGTGTGGTAGTGTACGATCAAGGTTACTGGAAAGACTGGAGGGAAGAGACCCCCCTGAATACACAAGGAAGTGGGACAAGGTCTGGAGAGGTTAACAGCCCAGGACCCTGTGACAGACCCCTCCGGCCACCAGGCACACGTGTCAGATTCAGACCCACAAGGTGCAGCCTTGCTTCTTTGGGTGGGAGCAGTCTGGACCCTTCAGCAACAGCCCTGGTGTCTCCTGGAACGACACCGGCTGTCTGGGCAAAGGCTCCGGCATCTTCATCCCTCCTTCAGTGTGTCTGTCCTCTCTGTGCTGTCTGCCCATGCCCACATTCAGCCCCGTTGCCCACCCTCCTCCCCAGACGGCTTGCAAACCCACCCATCAGGTTTCTGGTCAGGGGCTGGCCCGGACTAAGCGAGGGGGGCAGGTGGTGGTGGAAATACAGTAATACCGTTTTGTGCTAAGGTACTGATGACTAATGATGGTTTCATTAGACTATTTCTTCAACCTCAGAGAATGAATCTCTTCCTAATGCAATCGAGAGCAAAACCTGGGTCTGAGAGGGAAGATCTCATGAGGTGGCCAGGACCCCTGAGGTCCAGGCAGGTGGGAGGTCTCAGTTTGCTGAGCCATTCTGGATGTACTCAGAAGACAGTTTCCACCTACCTGCATACCCTGGAGGAGAACAGGGCGTGCAGTCTAACCGTGGATTTGGTCACCTAGCGTTAAAAGCAAATTAAAGCGCGTGCTTAACTTAACCACAGGCACAAGTGTTAGAAGAGCTGAAGCTCTGAGAAGATTTTGTAAGGAGTAGGAACAGTGAAAGTTTAGACTGCCTCACGGCAAGGCAGATTCATTCTTTCGTGCATTCATCCACTCGTTCACGTGTACATTCGACGCACGTTTCTGCAGCACCTGCCCAGCGCCAGGCACTTGTTAGGTGCTAGGGGTTCGATGATGACTAAGGCACAGTCCCTGCCCTCAAGGAGCTTACGGTCTAGTGGGGTTACATGAACCACCCCCATTCCACAGGGAAACAGCTTCCCTTTGCAGCTGTGCAGCTGCTGGGTGGGCCCGATCCAGACCTCCAGCCCCTCCCTCCAGCTGGTCTGTATGAGAGGGAGGCTTGTATGGTGCAGAACTTGTCTGGAGGACTTCGTGTGTCTCTGAGATACCTGCAGCCCCCTTTCTCTCTTCCCCAGCCTCCAAGAAGCACCGTTCTCTTCAGGCTCATTTTTACCAGGGGATTTTTTTTCTTTTTTCAGTGACTGAATAAAATAGTCTTCCTTTTGCTCTTGTCCATAGGAAAAGGGGTTCTGAAGCAGCAGAAAAGAGATTACAAACTGGGGGCGGTGGGGGGGGGGCAACAAATTAGAATTCAGTTTGCTTAACTCAAGTCTGTTCTTGGACTTGTGGTAAAAAGCCTTCTTCACGTTAGAACTGAGGCCTCTGAGAGAGCCCTGGCCCTCCGCTCTGCCCTGGAACATCCTGCCGCCGCTGAGGCACGATGGCTGGATCAGAGAAGGCATCGTGGGGCTGTGGTACCGTTGCTGGATGCTGAGTCAACTTCCAAAGGCCTGTGGCCCCTAACCGCCCCGCACTCCGGGTCCTTTCTTCAGTGTTGATTGAGATCAGTGGTTCTAAGCGCTACACAAGGCTCCTGAGGCCTCTTGTTATATTTTTACACATTGACCGATCAGATGGCCAGTAAAAGATGTAACGGTTGCAGTGATGACCACTTCAACGGAAGCCCCAGAGCAACCTGCCCGCAGCAACAGGACCTGTGCCGCAGGCCTGAGGGGCGGCGCCCAGCTCTGCGGTCTAGAATGAGCCACGGGGTCTGAGATGGGACCTCGTCTGAGAGCTGGGAGCCAAGGAATTGGTTCCTTCCGTGTCAGAAGCCTGGGATAACTAACGCCCAGGGCTGCAGCTGGCTCTGTTCTAGTCCGTTCTGTTTTAGCTGTTTCAGAAATAAGTCCTCCTGTTCCGTTCCCTTCTGCACAGTCGGTCAGCTCGAAACGTCTCTTCAGTAGAGAGGTTGAGCAGGCCCAGGCTGGAATCACTTAACATGCTGAGTCCGTCCAGGCTCAGGGGTTCGATCTGGAGCTCTTCTTCCAATGGAAACGGAGTGTCCACGTTTAGGCTGACCTCGGGCATGCCTGCCAGAGCACTGCCGAGGTCTTTGAACAGGCTGGTGCTCGAGTCTTCTGGAAAGAGCAGCGGGAGGGGAAAACAATGCAGATTAGGAAGCGTGAGGGCCCAGGTCACTAAGAGGACACAACCGATGACAACCCCCAAAACGCCGTTCTTGTCATCTTCCCAACCAGGACAGTCATCACCTGTGTCCCAACCACTCCTGGGCCTACGGTTTTGCTCTGGAATCTATGTTCTTTTCAGTCAGTCCCACAACTCCCAGTTTTGCAGGTTTTCTCCCTTGGAACAGTTGTTAATCACGGGAAATTAAGTAGTTCGGAAAAGGCTTGGGTCACCAGGCCCCTTCTCCACTGCCTCACAGGCTCTGGGGCTGGACACCTGCATCTCAGAAAGGTAAAGTTGAGCTACAGGCCTTTCATTTTCTGCTTTATATAATATTATGTTGTTTAAACTATCTTACAGTGGTATCTGTAGAAACACAGTGAAATAAAAGAAGCAGCCCTCACCTGTCAGGATGGTGTTTGGGAAATTCCCGCAGTTGGAATACAGGTTTGGTCTCAAATGAAAGGAGTCCTGTAGTCCCCGGGGACCTTGTTGCACCAGGGGCACCTGGAAGCATCAAAGGTCACGTTGTAAGGGACGGTCTCTCTTTCCAAGGACAGAACAGTGCGGTGTGCTCCTGGAGCAAAACCAGACGTGAACGCTCTCTTACAGTCCCTTCTCTCTAGGATCCCAGAGTGCCCAGCCACTGCAACAGCCTACACAGAACATTCTGCTCAGACAGGGGGATGCTGCGGTAGAGGAGAGGTCCCTGAGGGCCACACTTGTCCCTGTTTGCACGCTGCCTGGCCCTCTATGCCATGCCAGGAGCCACCACTGGCCATGGTTTCTGCGGGCCCTCTGGTCTCAGCCACCTCCCCTGCTCAGCACACAAAGGCGTCTGGAAACTATCACCCGTAGAGCCCTTCAGAGGCCCTGTCTGTAACCAAGGAAGTGATGGGCTCTTTTCCTCTTTGGTTTCTAGAAAAACGAGAAAGCAGAACCTTCTCCTCTCACTCAGAGGGAGGGACCACAGGCAAGCCCCTCTCTGCGAGAAAGCCTCTATGAGGATGGGTTAGAACTGGGGCCTACTTTATCTTTTTTATTTTTATTTTTTTGTTAATGAAAATGTATTAACTATATAACCTTTGACTACCAGAGAAACTTCAATATGTACAGATCACCATGAAGTTCCCAGTTTCTGGGGCCTACTTTAGGTGCCGTTCCTGAAATTAATTTTTAAACCATTTAAAAAAGTCTTTCAAAAGTAGGAATTTCCATCATTTTTTCAGAAACACACTGACTCACCTAGACTCAAATGGCTTCTTTAGAAATTGGGGAGGCAAGGACTATTGGTTCTTACCACGAGGCTTCCCCGTAGCCTATTCAGGAAACATCTGTCTTTATTTATTTTACTGTTATTATTATTATTATTAAGTTCTGGAAAGTGCTCTTCCTTCTCTCCATAATATATCCTGGAGCCCAAACCATAATTAGTGAATACTATAAAATCTAAGGATATTAAAAAATGGTCTGTGTTAGGGAGAAACTAAAAAGAAAAAGAGAAAGTCTGAATGAAAGTACCTTCGGGATTGACCCCTGCCCCAGCCAGGACGAGCTCCCAGGAGGCCACACACCGTGCAGGGCACAGCAACTCAGGCCGAGGCAAAGCCCCTCCCTGGGTCTGAGTCTCCTCAACACGACAGATAGATCTGTGAATTGCTACGGTTCCGTCCAGCATCAATGACTCTACAATTCTATGGCTACAGTGTCATCACAAAGTCTTCTACCACTTGTTCAAACAGGTCCTCTGCTGAGGCCTGACAATTAACTAAGGCAGCCAGCACCAGCCTCTAGGGCCTGGGGCAGTGCCAGGCTGTCCTAGCCGCTGAGCACACCTGAGGTCAGAGCAGTGCAGTACCGAGTCTGTTTGGTGTGGGTTCCACGCACGGAAGAGGCCTGACTGTGGCAGTTCCTGCTCCGAGGAAGAGGCAGGCCCTGGCGACCACTCACTTGCTGCGTAAAGGCTGGACCTGGCCTCATGGACTGCTGCTCAAAGCTCACATCTGGGAAGAAGCTGGTCAAAGATGAGCCCTTCAGGAAAGAAGCAGGGGACCATTTAGCTTGGAACTCGGGGTGACCTAAGCGTTCCCTCCTCCTGGTGTTCCCGGTGGGACTCACCTGGGCCGCAAGGAGCTGGAAGTCTGACTGGGGCAGCGATGGGGCTGCCTGGGGCTGCTGAGCAGTGGGTTCCTGGGCGTGGGGCTGCTGCAGCAGAGGCTGGGGGAGGGCGTGGGGTAAGGGGGTGGGGGTGACACTTGGGCTTGAGCTTCTGTGGGCAGGAAGGAGAGCGGGCTTCGATCTGAGGACACCATCTGAAAAACAAAGCCACCAACTACTTAGCTTCTGAGTTTCTAGCAGTAAGTCCTTTATGATTAGGAAATGTCAAAGTGAGGAAAAACCCTGAGATTTTCCTCACCCTGATAGTCTATACCATGCTCTGAGAAGCCCAGTTCTGTATCCTTCAAAGTATATCTCAAATCTCACTTCCCCACAAAACATTTTCCATTCAATGACAATTTCTATTGTCTTAAAAAGCAAACAAAACAAAACCCAGCCAAGTTAACCAGTTTCATCTCAGTTTTCTCAGTGAAAATCATGTTTGTTTTTTCACAGCCAAAACTTCTGGTTAAAAATGGAAGACTGAAAAAAGCATTTAGCTCTGCTGTCTCCCAAAACTCTCCTAAAACAGCATTAAACAACAATACATTTTAGACAAAGAAACAATAAATTTGTGAGCAATTGACGACAAAGAAACTAAGTTTTTGGGTGCCCAATTAGTGAAGAATCTAAACAGAGTTTGGGCTTGAGGTAATAAATTAAAGAAATAACAAGTTTTGTTAATGCAGGCTTCTCAGCCAGAATTCCCCATCTCTGGTGATAAGGGTGTCCTTCTACCGCCATATCTGGTACGGGGTGGGGGGGACACCTTTCACACAAGAGACATATTTCCTGTTTTCAGGAAGACAGAAAGGGGGGTCAGAGTGTCCCTCTTGCATCAGCTGTTTCTTAAGTACCTTTAATTCAAAATAATCAATATGTCATTGAGGCCCATTTTGGGGTAGCCTACCCTGGGCCCCAACATAATCATGAACCACTTCAAGGGAGCCTGAGAATTGAGTTGGGTGGCAAAGGGTGGAAAAGTAACCAGGCCAGTGGATAGCATGAGGGCATTCTGGATGCAGGAAAAGCATCTTCTTACTGTCCATCCCTGCCCTGGAGTTGTAGCCCTGACAGGGTGGTCTTTCTGTCCATGGTTCTGATCTTCACCAGTCAGGTGAAGTATTAACCACAGCAGGGAAAATATCCAAGTTCATGAGCTAGGGCTTTGCTTGCATTTCTATTGCCAGGGTTTACCACGAATTTGTTTTACTCTCATGCTCACCCTTGACTGCAGCAAATGAGAATCAATAATAATTGCCCCTGAATTTGCACACATGTAACTGAATCAAGCTTCCTTCGTAGATTGACCACCACGATTCAATTCTACTCAGCAACCATCGAGTGCCTATCATTCTGAACATCATCTGAGGCTCTAGGGACACAGATACTATGACGTTCGTACATGGAAGAGCTCACAGTTCAGAGGGGACACAACTTGAGAACAAATTACACCGCAACGTGATCAATGGCAGCATAAAAGATCTCACTTCTAAAACTAAGTTTATCTGAGCAAACTCTTTACTATGAGGACCTCATCAAGAAACTACATGCACACAGGGACAGACAGATCTGGAAAAAGAATGAAGAATATGTGTTTTCCAAGGTAATTGCTAACTCCATTTTAGAGATCAGCTTTCATGAAAAGAGAAGACAATGAGCCCACATAACTGGAATTTTCTTTAAATACAGGATCTGGTATAAGAGTTAATGAGGCCACTTTTTGAAGAGTATTTAAAATTAGGATTTTTGTTAAAAGAACATTTGTTGAGGTCCAATAAATCCAGTGTGTGTGTGATTTTTTTATAAATAAATCTAATATCCCTTCAGTCGCTAAAAGCTAACACTGGCGATAACCGTCTGATTGCAGCTTTTATGGTACAGTAATGGGGACAGTACCCAGAGTCCGTGTGAGGCATTTTATAATTAACAACACTGCCTGTAGTTAAGAAAACTGATCAAGGGCTTCCCTGGTGGCGCAGTGGTTGAGAGTCCACCTGCTAATGCAGGGGACACAGGTTCGTGCCCCGGTCCGGGAGGATCCCACATGCCGCGGAGCGGCTGGGCCCGTGAGCCGTGGCCGCTGAGCCTGCGCGTCCGGAGACTGTGCTCTGCAACGGGAGAGGCCGCAACAGTGAGAGCCCCATATACCACAAAAAAAAAAAAAAAAAAAGAAAAGAAAACTGTTCGATAGTAGAGAGTGTTTATTATTCTTGTAGTTGAAGAGAACAACTCGCAGTCCTTCTTCATTTCAGGAAAATGATCCTGTTAGGATATTTATGTGAACCCATGGCCCCACTATCATTCTCCTTTTTTACCAGCTCTGTCTTCTAAATATGTTGGTGAGATCCTTGGGCTGGGGCAGTCCTCCCCTGGAAGGCCTGGCCTTTCACCCTAGGCGTCCAGGTGTCCTCCACCCGCCATGTCGGCTCGATGGAGAGAAAGGGTCCTGGCCTCATCGATCCAGGAGGAAAGCAGATTTTTCAGAGCTCAGAATAATTCTGGAGAACCCTTTCTTCTGACACACGAGCAGCTGTCTTGATAGGACCGCCCCACACACACACACACACACACACACACACACACACACACACACACACCACCTCTTTCTCCTTTACTCTCTGGGGCGCAGATCACAGCAGGTATCCTTAATGCCTGTTATAGTGAGGATCCCTCTGACAAGTGGAACAGACTTCACTCTGAGCTCTAGTGTAAGGAAGAAAGAAAATCATTAATGTGAAAAGGTCTTAATGAAGCAGTGCATACATTTTCCATCCAGTCCCAGCCACTAACACACTGATGAACATTTAGACAAATAAATACTCTCCTTCCTGCATCATCTTGAATACACTTCACCAGGACTATAGGTTTAGGGGGCTCTGGTCTGGCATTGGGCTGAGGCCCTGAGAAGGTAAAGGATTTACTGGGTTCCTGACTATGTGCTCCAGGCCCTCATCCCCAACCTCACTGAATCCCCACAATAAAACTACTGAAGATTTCATCTACTTTTGTAGACAAGTTACCAAGCTCACAGAGACTAGCCTTCACAAGAAGGTTACCCAATGTAACCAATTGGGATTCCAAAGCACATCTGTCTGCTCTCCCCACCCTCTCTGTCACTCCCTACCACCCTGCTGTAGAGGAATACATACATACTGCTGATCTATTCTGATGGAGTTTCACAATGGCCAATTTCATGGAATCCGTCCAGGTTTGCCCAAGACTGAGGGGGTTCCCAGGATGCAGGACTTTCAGTGCTAAAACCAGGAAGGTGTCAGCAAATTGGGAGAGGTCGGTCCCCCTTCCAGCATCTGCTCCCCTTTTGCCCTTCCCAACAGTACCCAGAGTTCACTGGGTACCTGCCTCTCCCACACTCAGATCCTGTGTTGTGCCCTGTTGGGCTTCAGTCATTAGTTCAGAGGTGGACATGGGGCCTAATCAGGTTCAAGTGATGTGAGTGGAGGGAATGAGGACTCAGGCCTGGAATACTGGGACGGCAGTGCTCTCTCCTCAGTGACTTTGTGGAGTAAGGGTGCGATGTCTGAAGCAGATGCAGCCATATTGCTACCATGAAGCCAAGGCCACAAAGAGCTGGCAAGGAGAGATTAAAAGGAATTGGGTCCCAGATGACCTGGAGGCTCACTCAACCCTGAACCTGCCCTACCTCCAGGCTCCCTTCTTGTAAGGATCACAAATCCTCTTTACTTCGAAGCCCGTTTGGCCTAGGCTTGTGTTTTCTGGCAGCCAGCGGCATCCGAAGCTGTGGTCCTCAACATGTAGCCCATGACTAGCAACACTACTGCACCCAGACTTGAGTAAGAAACCCTAAGGGTGGGACCCAGCCGCCTGCTTTTAACAGGCCCTCTTCGTGATTCTGATGGAGGTTCGTTCTCCAAGGACCTTGTGATGTGCTTCCAAAGAGCCCTGGAACCGTGTGAAACTGGGTCAAGTGACACCAACAGCTGCCTCATAAATGTCACCTTCCTGAGACAAAACTTCTCAAAGAAGAAAATGCGCCTCAGAATCAAAACTGCAAGAGCAGATCCTGCGTGAGTTTTCAGCCTGTCATCCTGTCCAGTGGATTTCGGACTTGCCCATTCCCAAAATTATATAGGCCCGTGTAAAGTATATACCCTATCTAGCCTTACTCTCCTTTGAATTTCTCATGCCCATATGAATTTCCCATGCGTATGTATTAAATTTGAGTTTCTCTTGTTAATCTGCCTTATGTCATTTTAATTATGCAACCAGCCAAAAGAACCAATATTCCCCTCCCCCACACTGTCTTTGTGAAATGAAAAAGGAGATGTCCTTCTCCCACCCTCTTTGTAGCTGGATGGCATCTCCATCGTCCCTGAAAATTTCCTTTGAAATCATTTCAAATCTGAAATGCTGTGCATGGTGTTGGTGGTGGTAGAGATGGAACAGGTGGATAGCAGGCTGGAGCACCAGGGCAGTCTCACCTTTTCCTGTACTCAGCATCCCAGACTGAGGAAAGTGTCTGAATCAGACTTTCCTCTGCTCCCATGAGCCCTTCTGTTTGTGCTCCCACTGCCCTGGCGTCAGAGACGGCTGGAGCTGGAGACACTGGCGCTGCATTTCACCCCTCCTGGCCGTCCAGTGTTGCTCAGACTCTTCTCTTGTCCCAAATGCAGCACAAAGGCCTCTGCATCCGTCAGGCTTCTCCAGAGAAACAGAACCACACCACCAGCTCTGGCTTCCCAATCTGACCTTCCTTCTTATACTTGCTTTGTTCCAGCTGAGTTCTCCGGAGGTGGGTGATGGAGAAAACTGGGTAACTCTGCACGCCTGGTTCCACTCTGTGGGATGTACAATCTCTGAAATTTCCTGCTGCTGGAAAATCAGCCAGGTTTCTTAAATCTTCCAGGTCCACCCATCAGCCCTGTGAGGAGTGCCAACCATGCCCAGGCAGAGGGTCTTAGTCAGCTGTGACTGCCCTCACAAAACGCCACAGACAGGGAGGCTTAAACAACAGGAAGTCATTACTCACAGTTCTGGAAGCTGGAAGTCCAAGATCAAGGTGTCCCGGAGGTTTGGTTTCTCTCCTTGGCTTGCAGACGGCCACCTTCTCACTGTGTCCTCACTTGGCCTTTCCACTGTGGGTGCAGGTCCCTGGTGTCTCTGTGTGTCCCAATTTCCTCTTCTTATGAGGACACCCATCAGATTGGATGAGGACCCACTTTAACCTAATAACCACCTTAAAGGCTTTATCTCCAAACAAAGTCATATTCTGAGGCACTGGGGGTTAGGACTTCAACATAGGAATTTGGGGACACAATTCAACCCATAACAGGAAATGTGGATTTGTCCCAGGAAAGGGAGGGCAAAGAGGAATGATCCCTGGGGAGAAACACCTTGGAGGAGGAGTCTGCAGAAAGGCAATTGACTGGAAACCTGGCCCCTCCCCTCTCTGGGACAGGCAAAGTTGACCCCTTTCATGACACATGTCTGGAATTCGTGTGTATTTATATGAGAAAATTCTCTAAAATCTCATATTATAATGCTAACAGGCACCATCATTATAGATTAGAATTTCATGTAGTTTTCTTTCTGGCTGTGCATGTTTTTTTCTACAGTGGCCATAAAAATGCAGACTCTACAGTCAAACATTCTGACTTGGGGAGGTGGTTGGCACCCTGAGCTTTGGTTTCCCCCTCTGCAAATGAAGCTATAACAGCCTCTATGATGTCACAAAGCTACGATGAGATCCACTTCAAGCCCTCAGCCCAGGGCCTGGGGTACAGAAGTACTCCGTAGTTGTTGTTTCTGTAAGTAGCACTCTAAACCTGGAGGCAAATAGTCTTATCCTCTTTGTATCCCCCACCCCACTCATAATTGCAAGAATGATGCCTAGCCACCCCAGGCATCCAATACATATACTAAAAATAGAAGAAATGAAGAAATGACTGACCAAGCCATCCAGCTAAGAAAGCTCCCCCAAGCAGGCTCAGAACTCACACTCACTGCCGGCCAAGGTCCCTCTAGCCTGTATTTGGATCATGCTGGGCACCACCAGACCCACAACTGGTCCCACATGGGTGCTTCCCCCAGAGCTGATATCTAGGCCCCGACTGTGGCCCAGCATGGCCCCAATGCCCACCCCCAAGCATGTCCTGCTCTGCCTGCTCTCACCTCTAACTCTCCCACTTCCCAGCCAGCCTCAGGGTCCCTCATCTGACGGTGGGTTTCTGTTACAAATTAACCCTGTTATTTACTGAGCACCTGCCCTGTGCCAGCCCAGGGCTGGATTCTTTACATACATTATTGAATTCCAGGGCACACAAGAAACCTGTGAAGTAAACGTGAGACTTAAACTGGACATTATGTGTTACATGTCAACACAAACCCCATTTCCTAAAACATACCGGAACCAGTAATGTAGCCAAAATAATATGTTAGGGTGTGAAATGCTTAAGGTATTGCTTCCTCATCACTAAACATTGTGATTATGAGCAAATAATTGCCTTTTGTCAGGAATAAGACCGCTCAGCATCAGCGAAACCCAAGATACACATTTGGCTTTTGGACATCCAGAGATCTTCCAAAGTCTACAAGACATTCCGGTAATGAATTATTTGTATTTGGAATGTAACTTAAGACTTTTTTCTCACGTTTTTGTTTTAATCAAGGTGTGATTTCCATACAAGGAAGAGCACAAACCTTACGCTTTTTTTTGTTTGTTTGTTTTGTTTTGTTTTGTTTTTGCAGTATGCGGGCCTCTCACTGTTGTGGCCTCTCCCGTTGCGGAGCACAGGCTCTGGACGCGCAGGCTCAGCGGCCATGGCTCACGGGCCCAGCCGCTCCGCGGCACGTGGGATCTTCCCAGACCGGGGCACGAACCCGTGTCCCCTGCATCGGCAGGCGGACTCTCAACCGCTGCGCCACCAGGGAAACCCCTTAGGCTTTTTATACTGTGTACACCCTGGATACTGTTCCACCCTTTAGAAGTCAGTTATATTAGTTTTTTGAGACAGAGGGCTGTACAATAAATGACTCATTACTGACAGTTTACACAATCCAGATCTAAGTGTCATCATGGCCTATTACAAGATCAAGAAGGAATGTTATCTTTTAAGGAGTTGTCCTGTTGATGCTAGGAGAATGCCGCTCTTTACGGTTGAGCGGGTATTTTTGTCGATGGAGGACATTTGGTCGATGCAAAATGCAGATACACAATGCACAGTTGTGGGGGCGAGAGGAGGCCAACAGACAAAAATATTTTATGTTTAGATTTTTCTTGTCTTGCCATAAAATGTGAATTTTATTTCACATCAGGGTGGGACCTTATGAGGGTTTAGTGCCCTTATAAGAGACACCAGAAGCCTTACTCACTCTCTCCCTTTCTGTCTTTGCCACGTAAGGACACAGTAAGAAAGCAACCATCCACAAGCCAGGAAGAAAGCCTTCATCAGAACCTGACAGTATTGGCACCCTGATCTCAGACTTCCAGCCTCCAGAACTGTGAGAAATAAATTTCTGTTGTTTAAACTACTCAGGCTATAGTATTTTATGATGGCATCCCAAACTAAGACAGAACCTCTATCCTGACATCAATTACCATAGGCTGGTTGGGACCCTCCCCACCCATGAGGAGATGTGGCCTTAGCTGATGAGGTGGAGGAAACAGCAGAGATGTGGTATCTCTTCAGATTGTCTCTTCCCTTTTGGGCTCGGGCCTGTGACCCTTGAATATAGGAGCCTGGAGTCAAGTGGAGAAGCCAGATGGCTTTGGAGAAGGACAGTCGCGGGAGCTCTACTCCCCTCTGCATCCCTCAGAAGCTTCTGCCTCTGCATTCCTTCTGTCCCACTCAAGTCCAAAGGGAAACCTACAACTTTCTTGAGGACGGGCTTGCAGATCTGCTTTATTTTTAGACAGTTTCTCACTTGCTTTCTCCCAGGGCCAGTCCTGTCAGTACGAGAGAGGTGGGTGGGAGCAGGGCAGCTATAATACATCCTTAATTAGTGGTGAAATCAGTCCCAGAAATACGATGGGATTTATCATGCCAGGAAATGGGCTTCTAGGTCCCCACACTAGAGGTTTGTTATTTTTAATGTGAAGTCGAGAGAAGAAACTGTCTCAAGGTAAGGACCCCAGTAAATTCATATTACTTTCTTCCTCAATTTCATAGCAGTTGAAGCTTGGGAAATTCAGAGAAAGCCACTTGAAATGGAAAAAAATAGACCATAGAAACCCGATAAAGTACTTTTACTGGGTATTTCCTCTTCCTCGTGAGCTGTGAGTCAACAGCAAGGCCCACCCTGCAGGGTGCAGAGCCCTGGGCTCTCATGAGGGAGGGTCTAACTCAGGCTTATCACCAGCCAGCTGCGTGGTCTTGGGCTCCTCCCCAACAGCTTGGGATGTTAGGGGTCACATGCTTCATTCATTTGACATTGGCTGAGTCCCATCTGGTGTCCAGCACAGTGTGGGCTCTGAAGACTCAGAGATGACCCAACTGTGCGTCCTGCACTCCAGAGCTTCCCAGGGGTGGCAAGCTGACAATGACCCATGGAGTGACCAGTGCTATGCAGAGGCATGTGGCAGGGGGCCCTGTAGGGGCACATGATAGGGGGCACAAACCCCAGAATGGAAGTCGGGAAGGACCCACAGAGGTGTGGCCCCTGAGCTGAGTGTTTAAAGGCAAGCCGGAGCCGCCCAGGTTGGGAGTGGATGCGAACTCAAGCAGACATAGAAAACAGGCATAAGGATACTGGGGAAGAAGGAGGGGTGGGATAAACTGGCAGATTGGGATTGACATATATACACTACTATGTATAAAATAGATAACTGACGAGAACCTACTGTACAGCACAGCGAACTCTACTCAATGCTCTGTGGTGACCTAAATGGGAAGGAAATTTTAAAAAGAGGGGATATACGTATACATATAGCTGATTCACTTTGCTGTACAGCAGAAAGTAACACAACATTGTAAAACAGCTATACTCCAATAAAAATTAATTTTTAAAAAGATAGAAAAAATAAAAGTTTAAAGAAAAAAAACAGAAGAAGTGAAGGGAAGCATGGAGGGGCAGGTGTTGGAGACGGGGTGAGAGAGACAGGTGAGGCCAGGCCTCAGGGACTTGCAAAACATGCTAAGGGGCTTGGAATTTGTCCCACAGGCAATACAGCTCCAGAATAGCTCAGGGCAGAGGTGTGACTTGCAGTTTAGAAAAATATAGGATTGGTGATGGAAAAAGGTGTCAGGAATGACACTTCGGTTTCTGGCCGTTACCAAGACAGACTGTGAGCTGAGGGGATGGGGGAGGGTGAAGTGGGGAGAGGATAAGTTTAGTTCAGGGCACGTTGATGACGTGGCTTCTGTGAGGTGTCCACACGAAGGCGTCATAGACACAATTGGATGTAGACTCTAAAGCTCAGAAGAGAGGGCTCTGGTTACAAATACAGCTCTGGCAGCCACGGGCATGAAGTGTGTACATGTTGTCCCAAACCACTAACAGCCAACTCAGCAAGAGGTCCAGTTTCACACCCTTGGCCAGCTTCGCCCACACTTCCTCAATCATCCAGGAGCCCCAATGGCTCACTCAGACCAAAAGGGAGACAGTGTACTTCCTGGGCAAGGCAGGAGGATCCCTGCAGGCAGGGTCTGCTGCAGAGAGGACTGGCCCCCCTGAGGTGCACTGGGAAGACTCAGTTCTGGGCTGTTGATCTAGCATTGCAGCTGCATGACAACAAAGCTGTGTGTCTAGGTCAGCACGACCCTCTGAGGGAGGGGCGTGCACCTGACAATCCCTTGCTTCCATGCCAAGTTCAGTCCCAGCAGATCTGGGTCTAGACCCCTCACCTACCCTCCCAGCCATTCTCCTCCAAAGCTCCACTGTGTCAGAGCTCACTCAGATATCCGCCATCCACAAAATGCATGCCAGCATCCCTCCTAGCAGCCCCAAGCAACTAGAAGCATTCATTCCCTGCCATTCTCCAAGAAAAAGTATAATTGCCTCTATGGCTTATTATGGCTGTGTTAAACTTATTTCTTGAACAAGCTGATAAACCACATAGTACAAAGTCCACGTAATTCAAAATCCACATAATACAAAGAGGAAACCATGAAAAAATCTTCCTTCCCACCACTGTCCTCCAGGTTTCCCAGCTCCCTGCCCCACAGGTAGCCAGTTGTCAGTTTCTTGTTCATAGGCCTAGATGCATTTTCTAGCTACACAGCATATACTTAAACATATTCTCACATAAATGGCAGTAGACTGCACACTCTGGTCTGTACCTTGACTTTTTTGTTTAACAATATATATTGGAGATCACTTCAAATCAGAAGGAGAGAGCCTTCTCATTCTTTTTAGAGGTGTGCTGTGATCATGTATTAATATGGTTTGTGTAGACATGTCCCTTTTGGTGAACGTTCGGCCTGTATCCCTTGTTTTGCTATTTCCAACTGTGTTCTGGCAATCACCATGCTCCGATGTCATCTCACACATGTAAAAATATCTGTCAGATAACACCCTAGAAGCAAAAGGACTGGCTTTGTGTTACCATCTCTCAGAAACCACCCAAGAGACTTGCCAGCACCTTTTCCTAATAGCAGAAAAAATAAAATATAAGTGTCATAGAGAAGGTAAGACAAATGGCAGGAAAACAAGATGGCACTTGTGTTCAGATTCTCTAAAATAAACAGGATTGAGATAAAGGAGTGAGGGAGGTTCAAGTAATTGATGGACATCGCAGTTTGGGTTCCCCAGGAAGTCAACTCTGAGATGGAGTCTGGGCAGGATGTTCACCAGGGGGTTGCTTTTGGAATCCACATCTGTGGAAAGAAGGGAATGAAAGCAGGAGTGGGCAGGAGAGATGTCAGACAGTCATGCAGCCAACACTGTGGAGCACTCACAGGTGAACCCTGACACCTCTGCCTCATTCAGCCACTGGCTGCTTGCTACCCCAGCCAAGGTGACCCTGTGGCTGAGGGAATCCCTGAAGACAGCTGAAGACTTTATGCCAAAAGCACTCAGAAGTTTGGGCAACAAATCCTTTCCTGAAGGAAGATCTGGGCAATGCATCTTCATGTCCATCTCAGCAGAGGACGGGGCCTCAGGAAATAACAACAGTTAATAGAAAGGCAGGTTAGAAAGAACCCCCAAAAATATAGATAAACAACAAGGGAACTAGATTTAATATCCTGTAATAAACCATAATGGAAAAGAATATATAGATATATGTATAACTGAATCACTTTCCTGTACACCTGAAACTAACACAACATTGTAAATCAACTATGCTTCAATTTAAATTTAAAAAAATAAAAAGGAAGAGCCCAAGAAGCATTCTTTTGTAGGTAGAGATGAAGGATATCATGGGAGCCTACAGCTTGTGAAACGAGAAGTGGGGTCCTCTGCTGAGACAGAAATGATACTAAACCATAAAGTTAAAAAAACTACAGCAACAAAAACAGCTGAGTGGTAAGGAGGGCATGGCTGAGTGATCAAGGGTGTCACCTCCAGACTCTGAACTGAAGGCCTCTAATCCTGACCAAACCAGGTGTGGTATGAACAAGTAGCTCTGCATTAGCTTGTCTTGCCCACCACTTCCAGGCAACTACCTCTCACCCTACCTCACGGCTCAGAGCTGCTGTCCATGGTGCTGCTTGGCAATCCTCACCCTCCCTCTGGACCTAGTGTCCTGCAAGTGAGGGTGAGACAGGAGGGAAAGTGCACAGGGCAGGGAGCAGTTAATCCAGAGTTTAACCTCTCTGAGCTTCAGTTTCCCCATCATTAAAATGCAGGCAATAAAACCTACCTTGCAGGGTTGTATAAGATTTTGATGAAGAAAAGATATAAAGTCCCCAGCACATCGCAAGAAATAGTAGCCACCCTTGTTTTAATAGTGTTGTGGTTATGGAGAGAAGTGACACTAGAATTTGAAAATTCAAACTTGGTGTGAACAAGGCTACAGCCAGTCAAGACCTCAGCTTTCTCTTTCCCTTTCATCTCTCTCTGACTTTCTCCTTTTCCTTTCTTCATCCTCATGCTCCCCTTCTTCTTGGTTTCCTCTTCTTGCTGAATCCATTCTTTTTCCTCATTCCTCCCTACTCCCCTCCACCTCCACCTCATCCCACCCATCACTCCAAAGGGCCTGAATCTTAGGAGCTTGTAACAAATCAGCAAAATCCGTCCTTAATACCACCATTTTTCCCCATTAACAACCTCTCTCCCTGTGCAGTCACTATTTCTTCAGCCCCTCGCCATGTCCCCATCTCAGAGGCTCTGCTACCTACTGGTTCTAAGCCAATCCAAAGACAGGTCAGTTACCTTTTTGTGGAGACTGAATTGAAAAGCCTGGGAGACCCAGAGGAATGGGACAACATTTTAGGAGCTACAGGCTTCCATTCAGGGCACTTTGCCATGTGACCATACCTGAGTAGACAAATGTGCATGTGTGCAAAGAACTGAGCTTGGTACTGCATCTCTGTGAGACTATTCAGGTTCTCAGCAAAGCTGATCTGTTTCCCAGTGGTTCTCAAATTGTGCCCCAGACCAACAACCCAGCATTCCCTGGGAACCTGATATAAATATAAGCTCTCAGCCCTGACCCCAGATCTTCTGAATCAGAAACTCTGGAGTAGGACCCAGAAATCTGAGTTTAACAGCCCTCCAGCTGGTTCAGGTACACACTCAAGACTGAGAACCACTGCCCTACACTGAGTCTTTGGGGGTGGGGTTGTGTGGTATGCTGCAGAGAAAGAGCTGGTCCTGGGTCTGGCATTTAGCTTCTTGGCCTCATTCCACCTACTGTGCCAACTAGTGCAACTTCCCATTGTCTCACTGGACCACTGCCACACTCGCATCACTGTTTTGCTCAAATCCAGGTTCCTCAAACTGCTAGATTATGCTTCTCAGGGCATAGCTCTGGTCATTCACTCTACTGCTCAAACACCTTCAGTGGTTCCCACTGTCCACAGAGCCAAATCCAAACTCCTTGACAAGGCCATCAGATGATCTCTCTGACCAAGAGGTATCTCCTGTTTCTTCCAACCCAGACCTTATTGCTGGATACACTGTGCCCACATAGCAGAGTCCCTCTGGCAGGAATGACCATCATTCCTATTTCAAATGTGACCCCCTCCATGAAACCTCATTCTCTCAGGTTCTTTCTCTATTTCTGCATCTCAGACCCTGCTTCACATTCATCATGC
Organism: Phocoena sinus; assembly: GCF_008692025.1. Taxonomy (NCBI): domain Eukaryota; kingdom Metazoa; phylum Chordata; class Mammalia; order Artiodactyla; family Phocoenidae; genus Phocoena; species Phocoena sinus. The sequence continues at coordinate 109,123,765 of NC_045769.1, forward strand.
AATCTCCACAGGAAAGCTAATTGCATTTCAGCCCTTTTTCCCAAGACCCCTAAACTCATATCTTTTTGTCCTGGCTGGAAAACATCAACATCAAGAGAGAGGGATAATTTGCTAAATAGAGGGACTGGTAAGTAAGACATCCCACAGTGAGGACACAGCCTAGTAAGAACAAGTGCTTCTGAAGATAAAATGGCTTCCCCCATAAACCACAGAGAATTTTGTAGAAAAAAAATTTTCATCACTTAGTAAGTTGTGCCATTGTTAGCAAAATTTATTAATTTTCATGGCCTCGAAGAGTGACATAAATAAGCGTGTCAATGGATCTCTACTTGCAAATTTGCTAAACATCAATTAAAAAGCCAAGATCTCTTTCTGACTGACTAAGAATATCATCACTGATTCAGAGCTTCCCAAATGTTTAAGGGAACACCTCCTCTCCACTGAGAAAGTACCAATTATTACTAAAAACTCCAGAATTTGATAAAGGAGGGACAGAAAGAACAGACCAGAGCCAGTGGAGATTGGAGGTGTCTCACTGAAGACCACCAGGGGAAACCCATTGGTGAGTCATTATAACAGCTAACACATATAAGTTACTATATGCCAATTACTGTTCCCAGCCCTCTACTCTCATTAATTCACACTTTCACTCTGATTTACATAAACCAACATTAACTTTAATGGCTCCAATGAATCCAGCTTTGATTTTCTGGGGATTTTATAACTAGCTTGTTGTTACTGTGGGGTTGAGCCATCATTCATTCATGCATTCTTCCATTCATATATTGAGTCTGAAAATACATATTAAAGTGCCTGCTATACTTGCAACACAGTGTCTTATTGAGCATAAATAATGAAACAATTCACCATATATGTGTTCCCCAAAATCTTATTTTTCCCTTGGGAACACAGTTTAACTATATTTCTGAGCCCCCTGGGAATTAGTCTGGAGCCATATGACTGAACTAAAATGAAGGGAATGAGGGTAGAAGTGATGTGCACCACCTCTAGCCTGGCCCATATAAATCTCCACTTTATTCTCTTTCCTTCTGGGGTGACATTGGTGGCCACACTTTGAAGGTGGTAGCAGCATGAAATAGAAGGAAAACAGCCCTTGAAGGACCGCATGGAGCAGATTATTCAGCAACCACCCAACAACCACAGACTTCTTGCTCAAAGTTGATCAATTAATACTGTTTTAGGTATTAAGCCATTGAGATTTGGGACTTTTTGTTACAACAGCTACCATTACTTCCCTAATAAATATGAAAGGTCTCTGAGACTTGAGGCAACTAATGTTCAGTTTTTTATGTCAACATCCCTGCTGTACTACTTATTAGCTCTGTGCCTTTGAAGGACATTATTTTACCTAAGTCAACTGTGACTTACACATTGCAAAATGTGTCTGTTGACCTAAAACAAGTAGACAACCAGATATTTCTCCAGGAAAGATGGGTTTATTCAGGATCAGCAGGGAATTGTAATTTGGGGTCTGCAACTGTGGTGAGCCATGGGCAAGTTTCCATATGGCAAGGGAAGGAGAACAATTTTATAGAAGGGAAAAGGAAGTTGGGAAGACTAGGGCAAACAAACAGTCCATGGTTTTCATTGGCTGAGTCCTTGCCAGGAAAGGAGTCTTTCTTCTTCCTGTTGTGCTTTGTTATTATCAGAGGGTGTGAAAGCACACCCTCTGGTCTCCCAACTCTATTAAGACGTTTCTGTTTGCTAATTGTTTACATTTTCCCTTTTGATCAAGATCTACCTCTGAAAATGTTGCTGATCAAGAGTCAGATTTTCCAGGTTCAGGACATTTTTGTCCCTCAATGGACCAAAAAAAAAAAGTTTTTTTACTGGGTGTTGTGTCTCACAGCACACAGATTAAAAACCTATTGAGGTCATACTCAAGTAACATGGAGGGCTAGGAGGCAGAACTCTCAGGCACTTCTAATCTAAAGTCCATATATATTTAAGATCACAGACATTGGTTATCATCAGAAGCATTATATCAGTTTTAAAGGCTGTTGACAAACTTGTAACAGTCCTGGTCCAGATATCCTGGGAAAGCTGTCTCACCAGATGCTATCTGCTTCAATTCCAGGGAGTCCTTACTTTCAGGCCACCAGATGATGTGCAGGTCCAGTAAGAGTTTGGTGATTTCCTTGTGTGTGTCAAGTGAATCCAAGAGTCTATGCCTTGGAGTTTGGTGGTACAAGGGTTGATTAGCAATATCTGATGGGAGCCTTTCCAGCAAGGTTGAAGAGAGTTCTTCTGGAGATGTCTTTTTCCAAGACACAAAATCTTCAGATTGCAAGATATGATGCTTAAGGTTTTTGTCTTTTGAGAGCACACTGTGAAAAGATTGGTCTACCAAAACATGGTTATTTTTAGTAGAAGCAATTAGACCTTTGCAAAATTGGATTCTCTTTTTTTATCAGTTGTGGGACAAAAGAGAAGGAGCCAAGTGAATTGGACATCCTGTGATCATCTCAAAGGGTGAGAGATTATGAGTTCCAAAAGGGGTGGAGCTGAGATTTAAAAGGACCAATTGCAGTGTTTTTGGTCAAGGTATTTGGAGGGCCACTACAAATTTTACTAATTGAGTCTTAATAATGCTATTAGTGCACTCAACTAAACCAGAGGATTGAGGGTGGTAAGCACAGTGAAATTGCAGTAAAACAAGCCAAACAGCACAGACTTTTCAAAGCACCTGGCCAGTAAATGAGTTCCTCAATCACTGTGAAGTTTGAGAGGAGGATAATGTTTTCCAAAAGGACTTTAGCCACAGAAGAAGCAGTAGCCTGTCTGCAAGGAAAGGCTTTAGTCCAATGTGAAAACATACAGACCATGATGATAGCATATTTATATCCATTAGACAGAAGAAGTTGTATGAAATCCATTTGCTAGACCTCAAATTGTCCACTAGTCAATTTAAAATGTCCAGAAGCAGGATGAACAAGCTTCCCTGGGTTATACCTCAAACAAGTGGGCAAGTGAAGTAGGTACTTTCTGCAGCCTTGTTAATATTTCCCCACCAATATCGATTCATGAGAGATAGCATTTTGTCAGTAGACAAATGGTTTAATGCATGTACAGTGGTGAGGAGTGGAAATTTTAGAGTCTCAGGTGGGACTGGGTAGTTATTTGGTCCAAACCAGAGCCTTCTCTTTTTATCAAACCGACAATTGTTGAATTTCCCATCTTGTTTTCTTCTTCTGAGGCCAATTGTTAGACTTTTCCAGCTAGTTTTTCTTTCTTTTTTCTTTTAACATCTTTATTGGAGTAGAATTGCTTTACAATGTTGTGTTATTTTCTGCTTTATAACAAAGTGAATCAGCTATACATATACATATATCCCCATATCCCCTCCCTCTTGCATCTCCCTCCCTCCCACCCTCCCTATCCCACCCCTCTAGGTGGTCATAAAGCACCGAGCTGATCTCCCTGTGCTATGTGGTTGCTTCCCACTAGCTATCTATTTTACATTTGGTAGTGTATATATGTCCATGTCACTCTCTCACTTCGTCCCAGCTTACCCTTCCCCTCCCCGTGTCAAGTCCATCCTCTATGTCTGAATCTTTATTCCTGTCCTCCAGCCAGTTTTGCTAAGTTATAATTTAGGGAAATACCACTTTGGACCATGACAGAGGTTATGCTGCTGTTGGTCCCTTTAAGGATTGTATCCCCTGAGGAAATGTCAGCAAGGTGTTTTTCCTTAGCTTTCAGAGAGTCAAGTTTAGAATGCCCTGGAATCTTAATAATAGTTAAAGCAGCAGGTAAAAGTATTGTATCCAATGATTCCTGAACAGAGGGGCCATTTTTAAGTTTAGTTCTGCTAGAAGTAAGAAGGCCATATTGCTTCCACAACATTCCAAAATCATGAGTCACTCCAAAAACATATCTGCTATCAGTATAACTATTGGCAGTTTTCTCCTTGTGTAAAGTACAAGCCTGTGTTAGAGCATAAAATTCAGCCTGTTGGGCCAAAGTAGCCATGGTAAAACTTCTGCCTCAACAATTCAAAAGTATTGTAGTTGCAATAGCATGCCCGGCACAAAATTTGCCATTGTCGCCTTTTAAACAAGAACCAACAGTCAACCATGAGAAATCAGTGTCACCCAGAGAAGCTTCCTGTAGAGCCTCACAAGGAGACAGGAGGTGATCCACCAACATTAAGCAGTCATGAGGGACTTCATCAGTGACAGAAGGGAGGAGAATAGCAGGGTTCAGGTTATTACAGTGTAAAAGAGCTATATGAGGGGCAATTAACAAAATGACTTCACAGAAGGTGAGGTGGTTGATTGATTAATGTTAAGCTTGATGAGAAATCCAGGAGAGCTTCTACTGCATGAGGAACAAAAGTGGTTAAAGGAATCCTATGATTTTCTTAGTGGCCTTAGCCAGAACAGCAGTGGCTAAAATGGCCCAAGACAAGGGGGGGCATCCTCGTGCCCCAGGATCCAGTTGCTGGCTATAATACCCTGTGGGTCAATGGTGCTCCATATATTTTGGGATGAGTTCCCTTCCTTTTCCACAAAAAAAGGGAAAAGGGAAGCTGCTAATTGGGATGCCCAAGGGCAAGTGAGTTCATCAAACTTGCCTTTAGGTCTGGAAGGCTGGGTCATAACGGTTTTTCCCACAAAATTGGACTGGTGTTGTTATTGTTGATTAAAACATATAGAGGTTTGGCTATAAGAGAGAATTTTGGAGTCCAATTTCTGCAATAATCAACTAGTTTGAGAAAAACCTCACAGTTGACACTTAGTTTTGGGTTTGGGGAAATTTAGGATATCCTAAGTTTATCTGGATCTTCGTGTAGCCCTATCTGATATCAGATGCCTTAAATATCAAACCTGGGTTTGGGCAAACTGCAATTTTTCTTTGGCAACCCTATGCCCCTTTAAGGCTAAAAGTATTAGCAAAGGGATGTTGTGTTCCTGTGAAGAGGCTTGAGAAGGAGAACAAAGAAGCAAATCATCCACATACTGCAACAAAGTAGAACCTCTAGGGAACTTTATATCATCTGGATCAACCTTCAGTATTGTGAGAAATAAGCAGGACTCTCAGTAAAACCTTGAGGCATTGCTGCTCAGGTGAACTGTTTTTCTTCCCAAGTGAAGGCGAAAAGGTATTGGATAGCTTCATCAACTGGAATACTAAAGAATGCACTGAATAAATCAATTACAGTAAAGAACTTACTTCCATTGGGAATGGATGTTGGTAACATATGAGGGTTAGGAACAACACGGTGTTGAGAGATAACAATGTTGTTTATTGTACAGAGGTCCTGGACAAACCTCCACCCTCAGCCCTTAAAGTTTTCTCACCAGTAAAAGACAGGAGTGTTACAGGGACTGGTACAAGGGATAATGAGGCCTGAGCCTTGCAATCTTCTTTAAGGGCTTTATGCCTAGAAAGGATTCTGGAAAGAGGTTTTAAAGGATCTATTAGAATCTTGATGGGAGGTGAGCTGTGAAATTTATGAATGTCAGTTGGAGATTTAGCCCATAGGGAAAGTGGTAGCTGTATCAATAGGGACAAATGATCAGTGTTTCCAGAATCAGCTCTAATACCATCAGAGACAGAAGAAATAAAAGATGTCAAAGAGTCATTTAATTCACCTGATTGGTTACTTCGATGACTACTTGTTAATATCTAGAATTATTTCCCCCTTTGGGGAGAAATTTTGGCATGATACTTCTCTAGGAAGCCTCCACCTAAAAAATAGATAGAGGCAGAGGAACTAAGGAGAAAAGAATGTCTATCTCTCAAAGGGCCTAAACAAAAGGGAGTAGGTTCAGAGAGAGGAACCTCTTAAAGTTCATTAAAGATCCCCACTAGTTGAACGGTTTTAGTACTCTGAGACAGTGGCTGTTTTATAGTATTGGGATTGAACACCAAGAGTGTGGCCCAGGTATCAGTTAGGACTGGAAGATATTTATCCCTAATATGGAGAAACATTTCCCAAGCTGATTAAGAGGGACAATTGGGAAGAGCCCCATCCTTGGAGCTCCATCATTGAGAATTGCGAGGATGTTGAAAAGTGGTTAAAGTACTGAAGGCACCTAAAGTGCTTGCATTCATAACAATCTCTTTTCTAATGTTCTGGCTCTTTGCAATAATATCAGAAACTAAGAGGGTTTTGGTCTCATTTGGGGTCTTTCATTTGCTAGAGTCGAAGATTAAGAATGTTGTCGGTCTTCCTTTTAGGTGACTCATCTAGAGTACAAGAGAGCTGGTTTACCATGCCAGATTAACTAAATCTGGAGTGAACATAGTTTCCCATTCCATTCTGGTCCTTTTTCCTAGAAGGGAAAAGTCCCAGTTCAGCCCATTAATAAACACAGAGTTAAAAGATACCTGACGGAATCAACATCTGAAGGAAGACCAATTTTCTTTAAAAACCATCTGAAGTCAATAGTAAGAGTCATGAACAGAATCATCAGATTTTTGTGTGCGAGACTGAATTTTGTTTGAATCAAGAGGCTTTGGGGCTTCCCTGGTGGCACAGTGGTTGAGAGTCTGCCTGCCAATGCAGGGGACACGGGTTCGGGCCCTGGTCCGGGAAGATTCCCACATGCCGTGGAGAAGCTGGGCCTGTGTGCCACAGCTGCTGAGTCTGAGCTCTAGAGCATTCGAGCCACGGCTGCTGAAGTCCGCATGCCTGGAGCCTGTGCTCCACAGCAGGAGAGGCCACCACAATGAGAAGCCCACACACAGCAATGAAGAACCAACACAGCCATTAATTAATTAATTAATTAATTTAAAAATAAACATGGAAATCTCTTTAAAAAAAAAAAAGAGGCTTGGGAGGACTTCCCTGGTGGCACAGTGGTTAGGAATCCACCTGCCAATGCAGGGGACATGGGTTCGATCCCTGGTCTGGGAAGAGCCCACATGCTGCGGAGCAACTAAGCCCATGCTCCACAACTACTGAGCCCGCGTTCTAGAGCCCGTGAGCCACAAGTACTGAGCCCACATGCAATGCCACAACTACCGAAGCCCGCATGCCTAGAGCCCATGCTCTGCAACAAGAGAAGCCACTGCAACGAGAAGCCCATGCACTGCAAAGAAGAGTAGCCCCCACTTGCCACAACTAGAGAAAGCCCACATGCAACAACGAAGACCAAATGCAGCCAAAAATAAATAAATTAAATAAATAACTTTATGAAAAAAAAAAAAGAGGCTTTGGAAAAGCCCTAGGAATTGCTCGATGAAGTGACCTAGCGATTGTCCAAGCCTGATCATGTAAGTTAGCAGGTGGTTCTCCTGGTTTTAATTCTAGAGACCCTTTAAGATTTTCCTAATCAGCAATTTTCATCCAATGCTGGGCAGGGCCTTCCACAACAAGCATATAAACTAGCTGATATAAGTCAGAGAAACAGACTGATAAGTTTGAATGACTCTATTAAATTCATCAGCAAATCTATGAGGATCTTTGGTTACTTTGAAAAAATTTTTGACTAAGTCTCAAAATTCAGCTTTAGTCCAGGGAATATAAGAAATTAAAGGTTTAGCCTCTGGATCCTTAGAAGACTTAATTTTAAAGAGGCAGGTCCTGATAAGTTTGGAGGAAAAGAGAGCAGGGAGAGTTTCAGAGAAAAAGGGAAGTTAGGCAAGATAGTTAGTATGGGGGAACTACAGGTATAGAGGAATAATAGATGGCATAGAAAGGAAGAATGATAATGGTGCCAGAGGCAGAATCTGACCAAGAGGAGCTGAGGGAGAGAGGCAAGATGGGACCAGAGGTGGAGCCTGAGACAAAGAAGCCAAAGAGGAAGGGCCTGAGGCTTCAGGACCCATTTTATCTTTTCTTAAGTGCTTGTTTGCCTCAGTTAGTATTAAAATATTATTTTTCAAAGATGCAATTTTAGACCCCTGATAACATTGGGAAACCTCAAAATACCAAATAAAATAGCATTCCACTCAGTTATAGAAATTTTTGAGCTATTGTAGTCTAATTCAGTTTCAAGAAAATCAAGTTTGGGGATTTCAAAATTTCCCCATAATGGCCATTGATATTCTAAATTGCCTTTGGTTAGGTGAGTCTATTTAATTAGAAATGTGAATGAGGCAGGACCACAATTTTTAAACCTAAAATCAGCCAGAGTCCCTGTTGGGGTTAGGGAGAGGACTCAAAATATTTAGATAACTGGAATCTCATTTCTCAGCCGTTTTTTCCTAGAATAAAAGTACAATTTTCAAATAGCTCAATACAAATAGCTTGAACCTCAAACAGCCTGCAAGATAATATCAGCCAGTTCTAAGGAAACAGCTTGGTCCCAGATGTGCCAGGCCAAAGACTTTTCAGCCAGTTTCCATAGAACAGCCCCTATTCCAAAGGAATGGGCCAAAGGCTGAAAAACCAGGACAGTTTCAGTGAAGTAGTCATTGTTCCCAAAGGAATGATCTGAAAGCATCTCAGCCAGCTTCAATTGAAACAGTATGTTCTCAAAATTGATTGCAGTATGAAATGAGTACTCGCATAAAGAGCAACACCTTATCCTTTAATCACCTTAAAATAGATCCCCTGTGAGCCTGGAGAGTTTCAAATATAAAGAGGCCATGAACTGGGATCCAGAAGAAAGATGTACCTTCAAAATTCAGGGTCAGGGAGAAAATCAGTGAGCATCAATAGGCTAAATTGTGGGTACTGCACCTGTGTGTTCACCAGTCCTAGAGCCACTGGGAGTTTACTCTGGTGCCCATACAGGCCACCAAAATGTTGACCTGAAACAAATAGACTGCCAGATATTTCTTCTGCAAAGATGGGTTTATTCGAGATCAGCAGAGAATTGCAATTCGGGTCTGAAAACATGGTGTGCCATATGCAAGTCCCCACACGGCAAGGGAAGGAGAATGATTTTATAGAGAGGATAAAGAAGTTGAGAGAGCTATAGTAAATAAGCAGTCCATGGCTTTTCATTGGCTGACTCTTTGCCCAGTAAGGAAGGGAAGACTTTCTTCTTCCTGTTGGACTCTGCTATTGTCACGGGATGTGAGAGCTCCCCTTCTAGTCTCACAACTCTATTTAATTGAGGTTTCTGTTTGTTTACATTTTTGCAGGCCTAATAAAACTTAAAATACAGGGTTGTGGGGATATTTAAATATAAATACTCCCAACATGACCCTGGCTTGTAGTAGGTGCTCAGTTAATGCTAGTTAGTTATTTCCCCTGCAGCCCTTCAAGCTCAAATTTTTCACAAATAAATGATACTGGATGAAGAAGGAAGACAACTTTATTTTCCTTCCTCTTTAGGATGGATTGAGACCAGAATTTTCACAGTTTTCCTCAGTTTGGCTTCACACTTCTGTGTTCACAGGGAATGTTTATTTACCTGGATGTGGAATTGAATAGGTGTGAATTCCAAGGTAACAGCTTTGTAGCACTGGCATTAACATTTTCAAAAAAAAAAAAAAGCCACCAAGTCGCTGATGGGAAGTGTTTTCACACACTGCCTAATCTATTTTCACACATCTTTGCTCCAGACTGGATGATTTTTATCACCTGTAGAAGGAATTGAATAGCTGCGAGTTCCAAAGCCAAGAAGTTTACAACATATTTTAGCATTTCAAAGAGAAATCAGAGGAGCCTTTAGAAAGCACTTTCATATTTCTCAATGCTACACCTGAGTTTTTTCAGGCTTCTAGGAAGTAAGTTTTTATTTAAGTCCAAAAAGAACTGAACTGAGAAATATTGACAAACCACTGTTTCACAGATGGGAAGGACCTCAGAGTCCAGCTGGGCCCCTTCTGCCACATGCTGATGTGGTGGTCGCTCAGCCTCTGCTACATCTCTTTGGTGATGGGGAACTCATCCTTCAGGAGGCAGCTGTCCCACTGTTGGACCACTCTGACTATGAGGATTTTCTTTCTTGTTAGCAAATATATGCTTTCCTAAACATCTGCCCATCCATCCTGGTTATATGCTTTACAATAAGATAGAATGAGATGAGCTCCCTGTTATGGGACAACTCTTTAGACATCTCAGGGCAGCTGTCACAGATTCCCTTCACCCTCACCTTTACCTATCCAGCATACTCATTTCTTTTCTCTGTCCCTGACATGCCTTGATTGGGTTCCCTCCCGGATATCCTGGCAACTCTTCTTCCCACGGGTTTTTGCATGTCACAACTCCTCACAAAAGGACACATCCGTAACAGACTCCACAATGCCAGTCACAACCTCCTCTACAGATCTGATCACTAAAATTATTCACATGACCTCCACAAGTTCCTCTCAAACCTGAAGTTGTGCCTCTGGTTTCTAGAACCTAAATGGCACACCTTTTACTCATTACTATTGAAGCCAAACCGGGCCTCTGTACCCCAACACCAAATTAAATCTCAGAGAAAGGGTTTTGGGTGAAGTAAGAAAGGATAGCTTTATTGCTTTGTCAGGCAAAGGGGGCCACAGTAGGGTAATGCCCTCAAAACTGTGTGTCCTGACCTGGAGAGGGTAGTGAGGAGTTTTATAGTAATGGTTCAAAGAGGGCATGATCAGCATGTGGACATCTTCTGATTGGTTGGTAGTGAGGTAAGTGGGAGTCGGCATCATCAACCTTCTGGTTCCAACAGGTCTGGGGTCTATGTGCTTGTGGGAAGAAGATAGTTACCTTCTCCCACCTGGTGGAGGTTTCAGTATGCAAAACAGCTCAAAGATATTGCTATGTATATCCCTTGATGGGAAACCAGGACCCTGCCCCAAGGCTGCACTATTGTTTCTTGCCTGCTCCTCCCTTGTCTCTGCATCCCCTCCCTTCCCTAATTAGCAACAGTTTGAACCTGCTAATTGGAACTCAGGGGAGGTCATGGAGCCTGAAGTTTATTTCCTGTAATCAAGAAATGAGGGACACAGAAAGGCTTTTGTGCCCAGGAGCCCCAGAGGGTCCTGCTAGGTATCACTATTGAATCTTATATGAGGTTCTTTTTCCATATTGATTGAAATCTGATTCTATAGAGGAAGAAAAATAATTTTTCCTCTATCCTTCTAAGTTCTTGGCTGAGACCTCCTGTAATAAAACATAGACTAATAAGAGAAAAACAGAAGTTTATTAATATGTATACCTCATGTATACATGGAAGATGCCAAGGACAACTGAGTAACTCTCTGAGATGGCCCAAGCCACCACCTTAAATACCATCTTCAGCTAAAGACCAGAGAAAGATGTTAGGGAATGGGAGAAGCCAGTTATGGATGGTAACCAGGAAAACATGTAAACAAGGGTACAGTTTGTTATACAAATTTAAGTCAGTGCCTTCTCCATTGATAAGAGTTTCTTGTGATTTAGAGTCATCCTTCCCTTCCCCAGTGTGGAGAGGGAGACACTCTTACAAATGGAGGTTCATAAGTATAAACTTACAAATACACATTAACTACCACACCCAGATTTTGGTCTTTCCTGCGTTGGATCAATATCATTTATGTGGTGAGAGTCAAAACATTCATACAGCTTACTGCCCACATTAACGTGCCTTTACTATTCCATCTCTTCATCACCATAACTTTACTATTCCAGGAAACTCTTTCCCAGGAAGACAAAAGTTGCAAATAACTTTATTGTTCACTCCAGGAACTTCCTGAAAGACCATCAACTCTTCAAAAAAAATCAGCAGTGACAAATTACACCCTAACACTCTGTGAAGCCTTTGCCCAAAACTCCTCTCCTTGCAATGCCCACCAATTCTAAATTATTGTATCATGACCCTGACCCAAACCTAACCAAGTCCCTGATTGAGACACTCCTTAAACCAGACTTCAAATCACAATAAGTATCCCAACTTTACCCTTCCTCTTCTGAGACACTGAGACTCAACTGTCAAAGTAGGATTTTCCCTTAACACAATAAGTAATAAGCTCATTTGTCTTACAAACAAGTTGTTTTGGGGACATTTCAGGGAGCTCTTATTCAATATTTGAATGGGAAAAATGCTGCCCATCTCACAGGACCATTGGAAGGATTAAATTTTTTTAAAAAGAGAGAATGTTAAATGCTCCATTTATGCTATAGTCTCAATAAACACAGTACTTGCCACACAGTAGGTACTATCAATATAATTAATTGATAAAACTGATTAATAATAAGCAAGGTATTAAGACTTTTCCTTCCCCGAGCATCAAATCTGAGAAGGAAAAGGAGGAAGTTGGAGGGGTAGATGCAAGGGAAGAGAGATGAAGAGAGAAAGTGAGAAACAGAGTTTTCACACCTTTCAGCAATGTGTCAGTGTGTAAATACATCACCAGAAGACATGGGTATCTGAGGAAGCAAAAGGCAGCTGCCCATCAAAAGTTCATGTTCCCCCTTCCATAGATTCTGAGACATGACTAGAGAAAATCACCCAGCCAGGACCACATAACTCAGACTCATGCATCTAGGCGGGACATTTGTCTCCTTCCAGTTGTAAGGGTGGAAGCATAATTTCCCTCTCCCCTTCTAAGTTCTCAGCTGTATATGCCACAGCCACTGGCATCTTTGCTGCATGGTCCGCAGGCACACCCAAGCCTGAGTCACCACCTTTCCTCCTGTTGCAAACCCAGCTCCAGGGAAAGGCATCGTCATCCACATGGGCCCAGAAGCCAGCCATGCTGGGGCGTCTCCTCTCCCTCAACACCGGAACTGGGTTCTGTCACCCATCATGTTGACTATCCCCCCCCCAGGTCTGGATCGTTCCTGCCACACTTCTTACCCTCATGACTCCTCCTCTGACCAGGTGCCCACTTCCTCTCTCCAAAGCTCCATTGTATGCAATTCTGTTACTGCACATCCCCTTTCACCGCGACTACCTGCTCATAGGCAGCATAAGCAGTCACCATCAATGTCCAGTCCAAAGATTCAACACACAGAAGCACCACTGGGGCTGTGTCAAGGATGCTCACACAAACTGGCCTAAGAAAGAAAAAGAGAAATAAAGACTAGGCACAGTCCAGTGGTTCCACTTGACCAGGAACTTCCTATCAGAGGGAGGAAGAATTCAAAGTCCCAAAAGCCAGACACAGCCTGTAGTATAAAATCATACCTACGTACATACATAACTGTATGAATTTTTTCTCATTCTGAGTGAATCCATTTACTGTGTGTTTAAAGTCCTGAACTAACCAAAATCCTCAGTAAACAGTGCAGGTAAATCCACCTACCTACCAGGGTGTGATTCTGAGGTCGAACTGAGCTACCCAGGATGTGGGAAACTGACTGAACAAGAAGGGTTTGTTTTCTTTCTCCTCTTAGCTTTATCGTTTTTTTTTTTTTAACAACTGTATTTGTATAAATAGCATATGCTCACTCTAAAAAAAAAAAAAAAGAGCCAAACAGGACAGAAAAGCATAAGGGGAAGAAGTAAGAATTGCCTGAAATCCATCCACCCTTTCATACATTTTCTATGCAAGTTTCGTGCTTAAACATAGTCCTCAGATGTTCATGTTTAAGTTTACAGTAAATGGAGATTTTTGCTGAGTTGAGCCAGTGAAGTGAAGAGGTTAAGAGTATGGTCTCTGGGCCAGACGGCCTGGGTTCCAGCCCTCACTCAGCCACTTACTAGATTTGCCACCGTAAGCAGGTTGTTTGAGTTATCTGTGCCTGTTTCCTCATCTGTAAGGTTGAATTAATAGTGTGTACCTACCTCATAGTGTTGTTGAGAGGATTAAATGAGTGCCCATGGAGACAGATACCATCATCCCATTTTACATTTACATTTTCCTTTTAAATACAATATCTGCTACCTGGGCGAGCTCACCTGCACATGCAGGCCAGTGCTTGTGTGCTGATCCTGTTGTGTGTTGTTTTCTGTAACAGCAGGGAAACTGAGCAGAACCTTTGGTGCTCCTGGGTGCGGAAGCCTTTCTGTCTCCCATTTCTTGTTTGTAGGGAACAGACTCCAGCCTCCAAGACCTTCCCTATTGGCTATTGACCTAGCTATTGGCTAGGAAAGCCTGGGGCCACTCACTGGGGTATGCACTACTCTGAAAGCCCCCGCAGACACTTCCCTGACTGGAGCCAAATGCAGGCTGGACCAGCCCTTGTGTTTCTTATGACTGCAGGATGCACCTCAGCAATAACCAGCAAGAAACTGAAGAAACAAGGTTTGTTACTCTCAGGTCCTGGAAGTGTACAGGGCCCACACATCTGGGTTCTGCCCTTACTGGGGTCGAGGGTGGGATGCCTAGGCTTATGCAGGTTTACTCTTTATTGGTGAATTTAAAACATAAGAGTAGCAATTAGGGCATGGGAAAAGAAAAGCTGGGTCCCTCAAGAAGTCAGTTATCTAGGTCACCAGGGGCTTTCTATCAATAAAAGGAGAAGACAACCGGCAGTCAAGTGAGTGGGCCGCATCGGGAGCACAGGGCCGTGGGGACACGATGACAGACCCGATCCTCCTGGTGTGCATTTCTCCACTCAGGGATGGTCGTGGACAGGGCACAGGGGACCCAGGGGACCTGTGGGACCTGGGACCTGGGACCCGGCAGCATTTTTCTCTAACATCCCTGGGTGAGGTACAACTGCTGGGGAAGGGACGGATTCCTCACTCCCCATGCCAGGCCGGTTCTGGGCACCGGAATGCGATTCCACCAAAGGTTGACAGCTGGCCGTCGTCAGCTGGCGTGAGTACGTTGAGAAATAAAGTTTCCTTCTGCTGTTGTTGTTGTTTTCCCCTCCTCTTTCCCCTCGCTGTTGCCACAACGAAGGGACATCCGTCAATGAGACGAATAAAAATACGGTAATATTTTACATTTTAAAATAATTAATCAATTTAATTAATTAAATAAAAGGAGAAGTCTATGGGTGGGGCAGCCTGGCTCTTTACCAAGTTGTGTAGCTAACAATATGCTTAATCCAGATGGATGCTTTTGAAATGGATGCTTCAGCAATGAAAAGCTTAATGTCAGGCACTTATCTTACAATTTAAAAAGCTAACTGTCAGGCACTTACACTACAACAGGTGTTACCCCCTCTTTATGATTAGTCTGTAAGCAAAGACCTAGGTGTCTGGACATCCACCTACTAGCTGATCACAGCACCCTTTAAACCTCCACATCCTGGCCTGTTATGTGGGGATAGAAGTTCCCACCCGCTTCTCAGACTCATTAAACAATTTTTTTCCAGCTTTATTCAGGTATAATTGACATATATCATTGTGTAAGTTTTCAGGTGTACACTGTAATGATTTGATACATGTACATGTTGCAAAATGATTACCATAAAAGATTAGTAACACACCTATCACCTAACATAGTTACAGTTTTCTTTGTGTTGTGAGAACTTTTAAGATTTACTTTCTTAGCAACTTTCAAATATATAATCCAGTGTGTTAACTATAGTCACCGGGCTGTACATTACATCCCAAAAACTATGCAGCTTAAAGTGGAACTTTGTACCCTTTGGTCACCTTTGCCCATCCCAACACCCTTACCCACCTCCAATCCCACCCCTGGCAACCACCAATTTGTTCTCTGTTTCCTTGAGTTTATTTGTTTTACATTCCACATATAAATGAGGTCATACAGTATTTGCCGTTCTCTGTCTGACATTTCACTTAGCGTAATGCCCTCAAGATTCATCTATGTTGTTTCCAATGGCATGATTTCCTTCTAAGGCTAAATAATATATCACGGACGACCTTCAAGATGGCAGAGGAGTAAGACATGGAGATTACCTTCCTCCCCACAAATACATCAAAAATACATCTACATGTGGAGCAGCTCCTACAGAACACCTACTGAATGCTAGCAGAAGACCTCAGACTTCCTCAAAGACAAGAAACTCCTCACATACCTGGTAGGGCAAAAGAAAAAACAGAAACAAAAGAATAAGGACAGGACCTGCACCAGTGGGAGGGAGCTGTGAAGGAGGAAAAGTTTCCTCTCACTAGGAAGCCCCTTCACTGGTGGAGACGGGGGTGGGCGGGGGACAGGTTTCGGAGCAACAGGGGTGCAGAGGGCAAAGCAGAGATTCCCACACAGAGGATCAGTGTCGATCAGCACTCACCAGCCTGAGAGGCTTGTCTGATCACCCACCAGGGCGGAGGGTGCAGCTGGGAGCTGAGGCTCAGGCTTCGGAGTTCAGATCCCAGGGAGAGGATTGGGGTTGGCTGTGTGAATACAGTCTGAAGGGGGATAGTGCACCACAGCTAATGAGGAGGGAACCTGGGAAAAAGTATGGACTTGCCTAAGAGTCAAGAGACCATTGTTTCGGGGTGTGCGAGGAGAAAAGATTCAGAACACCACCTAAACGAGCTTCAGAGATGGGCGTGAACTGCGGCTATCAGCACAGACAACAGAGACGGGCATGAAACGCTAACGCTGCTGCTGCAGCCACCAAGAATCCTGTGTGCAAGCACAGGTCACGAGCCACACCTCCCCTCCTGGGAGCCTGTGCAGTCCTGCCACTGCCAGGGTCCAGTGATCCAGGGATAACTTCCCCAGGAGAACACACGGCATGCCTCAGGCTGGTGCAATGTCAAGCGTGCCTCTGCCACCCCAAGATCGTCCCACATTCCATACCCCTCTCTCCCCCAGGACTGCGTGAGCCATAGCCCCCTAATTAGCCGCTCCTTTAACCCCCTCCTATCTGGGTACAGAACAGACACCAGAGGGCAACCTAAATACAGAGGCAAGGCCAAATCCAAAGCTGAACCCCAGGAGCTGTGCAAACAAAGAAGAGACAGGGAAATTTCTCTGTGAGCTCAGGAGCAGAAGATTAAATCTCCACAATCAACCTGATGTACCCTACAACTGTGGAATACCTGAATAGATGACGAATTATCCCAAAATTGAGGCAGTGGACTTTGGGAGCAACTGTAGACTTGGGAGCTGTGTGGCTGACAGGGTCTTCAAGCTCTGTCTGGGTGTCAGGCCTGTGCCTCTGAGGTGGGAGAGCTAAATTCAGGACATTGGTCCACCAGAGACCTCCAAACTCCACATAATATCAAACGGGGAAAGCTCTCCCAGAGATCTCCATGTCAACGCTAAGACCCAGCTCCACTCAACGACCAGCAAGCTACAGTGCTGGACATCCTATGCCAAACAACTAACAAGACAGGAACACAACCCTACCCATTAGCAGAGAGGCTGCCTCGAATCATAATAAGGTCACAGACACCCCAAAACACACCACCGGACATGGTCCTGTCGACTAGAAAGACAACATCCAGCCTCATCCACCAGAACACTGGCACCAGTCCCCCGACCCCAGGAAGCCTACACAACCCACTGAACCAATCGTTAGTCACTGGGAAGAGACACCAAAAACAATGGGAACTACGAACCTGCAGCCTGTGAAAAGGAGACCCCAAAAACAGTAAGTTAAGCAAAATGAGAAGACAGAGAAACACACGAGATGAAGGAGCAAGGTAAAAACCCACCAGACCAAACAAATGAAGAGGAAATAGGCAGTCTACCTGAAAAAGAATTCAGAGTAATGATAGTAATGATGATCCAAAATCTTGGAAATAGAAGGGAGAAAGTACAAAAAACACATAACAAGGACCTAGAAGAACTAAAGAGCAAACAAACAATGATGAACAACACAAGAAATGAAATTAAAAATTCTCTAGGAGGAATCAATAGCAGAATAACTGAGGCAGAAGAACGGATAAGTGACCTGGAAGATAAAATAGTGGAAATAACTACCACAGAGCAGAATTAAGAAAAAAGAATGAAAAGAACTGAGGACAGTCTTAGAGACTTCTGGGACAACTTTGAATGCACAAACATTTGAATTATAGGGGTCCCAGAAGAAGAAGAGAAAAAGAAAGGGACTGAGAAAATATTTGAAGAGATTATAGTTGAAAACTTCCCTAATATGAGAAAGGAAAGAGTCAATCAAGTCCAGGAAGCACAGAGAATCCCATACAGGATGAATCCAAGGAGAAACACGTCAAGATACATATTAATCAAACTACCAAAAATTAAATACAAAGAAAAAATGTTAAAAGCAGCAGGGGAAAAGCAACAAATTACATACAAGGAAATCCCCATAAGCTTAACAGCTGATCTTTCAGCAGACACTCTGTAAGGCAGAAGGGAGTGGCAGTGATACTTAAAGTGATAAAAGGGAAAAACCTACAGCCACAATTACTCTACTCAGCAAGGATCTCACTCAGATTTGATGGAGAAATTAAAACCTTCACAGACAAGCAAAAGCTAAGACAATTTGGCACCACCAAACCAGCTATACAACAAATGCTAAAGGAACTTCTCTAGGCAGGAAACACAAGATAAGGAAAAGACCTACAAAAACAAACCCAAAACATTTAAGAAAATGGTAATAGTAACATACATATTGAAAATTACCTTTAATGTAAATGGATTAAATGCTCCAACCAAAAGACATAGACTGACTGAATGGATACAAAAGCAAGACCCATATATATGCTGTCTACAAGAGACCCACTTCAGACCTAGGGACACATACAGACTGAAAGTGAGGGGATGGAAAAAGATATTCCATGTAAATGGAAACCAAAAGAAAGCTAGAGTAGCAATTCTCATATCAGACAAAATAGATTTTAAAATAAAGACTATTACAAGAGACAAAGAGGACACTACATAATGATCAGGGATCAACGCAAGAAGAAGATATAACAATTGTAAATATTTATGCATCCAACATAGGAGCACCTCAATACATAAGGCAATGATAACAGGCATAAAAGGGGAAATCAACAGTAACACAATAATAGTATTGGGGACTTTAACACCCCACTTTCACCAATGGACAGATAATCCAAAATGAAAATAAATAAGGAAACACAAGCTTTAAATGATACATTAAACAAGATGGACTTAATTGATATTTATAGGAGATCCATCCAAAAACAGCAGATTACACTTTCTTCTCAAGTGCTCATGGAACATTCTCTGGGATAGATCATATCTTGGGTCACAAATCAAGCCTTGGCAATTTTAAGTCAATTGAAATCATATCAAGTATCTTTTCCAACCACAGCGCTCTAAGACTAGATATCAATTACAGGAAAAAATCTGTAAAAAACACAAACACATGGAGGGTAAATAATACACTACTAAATAACCAAGAGATCACTGAAGAAATCAAAGAGGAAATCAAAAAAATACCTAGAAACAAGTGGCAATGAAAACATGACAACCCAAAACCTATGGGATGCAGCAAAAGCAGTTCTAACAGGGAAGTTTATAGCAATAAAATCCTACCTCAGGAAACAAGAAACATCTCAAATAAACAACCTAACCTTACACCTAAAGCAATTAGAGAAAGAAGAATAACAACAAAAAAAAACCCCCGAAGTTAGCAGAAAGAAACAAATCATAAAGATCAGATCAGAAATAAATGAAAAAGAAATGAAGGAAACAATAGCAAAGATCAATAAAACTAAAATCTGGTTCTTTGAGAAGATAAACAAAATTGATAAACCATTAGCCAGAGTCATCAAGAAGAAAAGTGAAGACTCTAATCAATAGAATTAGAAATGAAAAAGGAGAAGAAACAATTGACACTGCAGAAACACAAAGGATCATGAGAGATTACTACAAGCAAATATATGCCAAGAAAATGGACAACCTGGAAGAAATGGACACATTCTTAGAAAAGCACAACCTTCCGAGACTGAACCAGGAAGAAGTAGAAAATATGAACAGACCAATCACAAGCACTGAAATTGAAACTATAATTAAAGATCTTCCAGCAAACCAAAGCTCAGGACAAGATGGCTTCACAGGCGAATTCTATCAAACTTTTAGAGAGGAGCTAACACCTATCCTTCTCAAACTCTTGCAAATTATAGCAGAGGGAGGAACACTCCCAAACTCATTCTACGAGGCCACCATCACCCTGATACCAAAACCAGACAACGATTCCACAAAAAAAGAAAACTGCAGGCCAATATCACTGATGAACATAGATGCAAAAATCCTCAACAAAATACTAGCAAACAGAATCCAACAGCACATTAAAAGGATCATACACCATGATCAAGTGCAGTTTATCCCAGGAATGCAAGGATTTTTCAATCTATGCAAATCAATCAATGTGATAAACCATATTAACAAATCGAAGGATAAAAACCATATGATAATCTCAATAGATGCAGAAAAAGCTTTCAATAAAATTCAACACCCATTTATGATAAAAAAAACTCTCCAGAAAGTAGGCATAGAGGGAATCTACCTCAACATAATAAAGGCCATATATGGCAAACCCACAGCCAACATCGTTCTCAATGGTGAAAAACTGAAACCATTTCCACTAAGATCAGGAGCAAGACAAGGTTGCCCACTCTCACCACTCTTATTCAACATAGTTTTGGAAGTTTTAGCCACCACAATCAGAGAAGAAAAAGAAATAAAAGGAATCCAAATCAGAAAAGAAGAAGTAAAGCTGTCACTGTTTGCAAATGACATGATACTATACATAGAGAAACCTAAAGATGTTACCAGAAAACTACTAGAGCTAATCAATGAATCTGGTAAAGTAGCAAGATACAAAATTAATGCACAGAAATCTCTTGCATTCCTATACATTAACAATGAAAATTCTGAAAGAGAAATTAAGGGAACACTCCCATCTACCATTGCAGCAAAAAGAATAAAATACCTAGGGATTTTATTCTCCTAAGTAAGGAGACAAAATACCTGTATACAGAAAACTATAAGACACTGATAAGAGAAATTAAAGATGATACAAACAGATGGAGAGACATCCCCTGTTCTTGTATGGGAAGAATCAACATTGTGAAAATGACTCTACTACCCAAAGCAATCTACAGATTCAGTGCAATCCTTATCAAACTACCAATGGCATTTTTCACAGAACTGGAACCAAAAAATTCACAATTTGTGTGGAAACACAAAAGACCCCTAATAGACAAAGCAACCTTGAGAAGGAAAAACAGAGCTGGAGGCAACAGACCCCCTGACTTCAGACTATACTACAAAGCTACAGTAATCATGACAGCATGGTACTGGCACAAAAACAGAAATGTAGATCAATGGAACAGGATAGAAAGCCCAGAGATAAACCCACACACATACGGTCAACTTGCCTCTGATAAAGGAGGCAAGAATATACAATGGAAAAAAGATAGTCTCTTCAATAAGTGGCGCTGGGATAACTGGACAATTACATGTAAAAGAATGAAATTAGGACACTCCCTAACACCACACACAAAAGTAAACTCAAAATCGATTAAAGAACTAAGTGTAAGGCCTGACACTATACAACTCTTAGGGGAAAACATAGGCAAAACACGCTATGACATAAATCACAGCAAGATCCTTTTTGACCCACCTCCTAGAGAAATGGAAATAAAAATAAATTTTAAGGTTGTTTTTCTACTCCTGTGGGGGGCAAATGCCATTGGAATCTTGATAGGGATTGCATTGAATCTACAGATGACTTTGGGGAGTATGGACATTTTAACAATACACATTGTTCCAATCCATGATCATGGATATCTTGCCATTTATTTTTTTCTTCTTCAATTTCTTTCATCAGTGTCATAGTTTTCAGTTATATATCTTTCACCTCCTTGTAAATTTATTCCTAAGTATTTTATTGTTTTGATACTACTGTAAATGCAACTGTTTAATATTTTTCTATTTCAGCTAATTCATTGCTAGAGTATAGAAATGCAATTTAAAGAGGCAGTCCATGTGCCCCTGCTTTCTAAAGGTGCAGCATTAATAGAACGGATTCAGCAATCTAGCAAGGTGAACTCACCCTTGTATTGTAGTGTGCTTTGTTGAAAGGGGGAACTTTGTTGAAAGCTCCCTCCAGAAGGGGGAGCTCTCATATCCTGTGACCATAGCAGAGCCCAAGAGGAAGAGGAAAGACTTCTCTTCTTTCCTGGCAAGGACCAGCCAATGAAACGTGACGGACTCTTTGTTTGCTGTAGTCCTCCCAACTTCCTTTTCCCCTCTATAAAAGTATCCTCCTTCTCTTGCCATGCAGGGACTTGTATGTGGCTCATCTTGGTTGCAAACCTCAAATTGCAATTCTCTGCTAATCCTGAATAAATCCACCTTTCCTGGAGAAATATCTGGCAGTCTATATGTTTCAGGTCAACAAAACTGTCTTAATTTCTGCAGCTTCACTGTAAGTCAAAAGATACATGTACCCCGAATCTCATAGCAGCACATTTGCATCTGGCATTTACAATAGCCAAGACATGGAAGCAATCCGATTGCCCACCAACAAACAATTGGATCAAGAAGATTGTTTGTTAGGCACTCTGTTTGAGATTGATCATTTGGTTTTTTCTTTCCTTTTTCTTCTTATTCTTCAGTTTGTGTAATTTCTATTGACTTGTCTTTTAATTCATTGATCTTTTCTTCAACTATGTCCAGTATAGTGCTAAGTCAACCCAGTGGGTTCTTAATTTCAAAAACATTTTTCAGTCCTAGAATCTACGTTTTTTAATTTCTTTTTTAGGTCCCCATTCCTTTGATTGAACTTTATATATGTTCACCTATTTTGCTCACCTTTTCAATAAATTCTTTAAACGATTTATGACAGTTATTTTGTATCCTTGTCTGCTAATTCTAACCTCTGTGGGATCTGTGAGTCTACTTCTATTAACTTTATTCTCATTATAGGTCATATTTTTCTCCTTCTTCACATTTTTGGTTATTATTGTATGCTGGACATTTTCAATGACACTGTATAGAGATACTTTGTTATATTAGCTACTTCTAAATTGTGCTATGTTTTGTTCTGTTAGGCAGTTAAATTCCTGGCAAGAAGGGTCTATTTCAGGTTTATTCTTAATCTTAGAGTATTGCCCTCCATGGACACAGACTTTTCATTTTAAAGGTGGTCTTCCTAAGGGTTTATATTAAATGTCCAATGTGCTCAACAAGGTCATTCTGCATGAGACAGAATTCCAATGTCTCCCCAGCACATAGCAGAGAACTGCTCAACTGCAATTCCATGTTCTGGTAACTGTTTCTGTTTAACAAATCATCCCCAACTGTAGCAACTTAAAAAAATCTATTTTATTATGCTCTTTAATCCTGTGGGTAGGGAAATCAAGCTGGGTAGAGTAATATTGACTTGTCTCTGTTCTACAATGCCTCAAGCCTCAGCTGGCAAGATTCAAGTGAGTGATGAGTCTACCTGGACAGTTCAAGCTGGAATTATCTGACCTCTCTGGCACCTGGCTTCAGAGGACTTGAAGTCCAGGACTGTTGACCAGACTGTCTGTCTAGATGTAGCCTCTCTGTATGGCTTGGGGTAGGCAGAATGCTTACATAACCACCCAGGACTCTATGAACAAGAATTCTAGTAAAGAAGATGGAAGCCGAATAGTCTTTTGTTGCCCAGCTTTATAAATCACAGAGCATAATTTCCCTGTGCTTTAGTGGTTAAAGCAATCACAGCCCATCCAGACTGCAGGGTACAGAAACAGACTCCGTCTCTTTATGAGATCATTCCAGAGTCACGTTTTAGAAGAGCATGTGGCATAGGAGATATTGCTGTGACCATCTTTACAAAATACAATCTGCCGTAGTACCCCAGCAGCTGTTACTGTCTTCTCAGAGTCTTTCTCTAAATGTGAACAAACTGGGACTTGGCCAAGTTCCTAGGGAATTTGGGGGACTTCTCCTCTGTGGTTTCCTCCTCTCTGGTGCCCTACGCCTCCAATTCCAGCCACTTAGCAGCCCTAAATTCCAATCTCTGCTTCCTCTGCTCAAAAAGACTTCCAACTTCTACCTGAGTTCTGTTTTCCTGTACCACGGCTTGAAAATTGACCCCAGGCTGAAAGCCAGGGTAAATGCCAAACTTATCTCCCATGCATATTTCTAGGCCCACAGTCCAGTTCTGTGTTCTGTTCAATTTCTGAAAATAGTTGTTTCAAATATTCTGTTCCATTTTATAGTCGTTTGCTGTGAGATGGTGTGGCAGACTCTAAAATGGCCTCCAGTTATCCCTGTCTCTTGATGTTCACATCCTTATGTGGTCCCATTCCCTTGAGTATACAGAGGGTCTGTAACCTGCTTCTAACCATAAAGAATACGTCAAAGGTGATGGAATTTACACCATCATGTATACGTGATTACTGTACATGATGGTGTGATACACAATCGTAGGGCTGTTTTACTGCAGTTTCTCCCTTTCCTTTGCTGCCTATGAAGAAGCAAGCTGCCATGTTATGAGCTGCACGTGGAGAGGGCCACATGGCAGGGAACTGGTGTTGGTCTCTGGCCAACAGCCAGTGCAAACCTGCGGCCCTTAGTTTAACAACCAGTAAAGGAACAGATGAGATCCCAGCCATGCCCAATACCTTGATTGCAACCTTGCAGCAGTTCCAGCTAAGGGGTGCCCAGAATCCTGACCCACAGAAACTATGAGATAACTAATGTGTGTTGTTTTAACCTTAAAAGTTTGTGGTAATATTGTTATGCAGCAAAATAACTAATACAGAGAGTAAGTCTGATACCACCAGCTCCTTTTGGACAAAAATGAGAAGTCATCCTGTGTTGTGAGTCACAGAGAAGGTACATGATATGAGACCTGGGAGAGGGCAAGAGACGATACCTTATACATCTCTTGCCAGTCCACTAAAAGAGACCTCCCAGCCTCTAAGCATCCCCTCCTACCACAGGGCCTGCTAGTCCACCCTTAGAGCTTTACTCTTTGAATGAAGCATTCATCCATTCAACAAAGTTGTATTAAGTCTCCTGCATGACAGTCCCTGTGCTTAGCACCCAGGCGCCAAAGATGAGTTACACACTGTCCCTGCCTTCAAGAACGCACAATGCCATTTATTCACTCATACACATTATGTCATTTAACACCCACAGTAAACCATAAGGTGGGTGCCATGCTTGTCTGCATTTTACACGTTAGGAATTAACACTCAGAAAGGCTTAATCACTCATCATAGACATACAACTAAAGAGTGTTAGAGTCGGAATTTGAACTCAGGATTTATTTTTTATTCCAAAATCTTCCCACTACATGCTAAATTACTGTGAGAGACAGACAATTAGTGTGAGAGACAGACAAATTAAAAAAAAAAACATAATTGTGACTCAATGTAATAAATACTGTATTGCAGAGAGCAAGGATTTACTGGGGAGCATGGACAAGGAATTTTCGGGCTCAGAAAAGGCTACGATGAGGAGCAGACGATTAAGCTGGGTTCTCCTGGTGATTAAGGAGAGGGGCAGTGCTGTAGAGATGCATGCCAGAATTAGGCAGGGCAGTGGGATGGCAGAGCCACATACACGGCAAGTGTGGAGGGCTAGTACCTTCTCAGTCATGGAAGGAGTGTGGGAAGAGTGGCAGGTAGGATCAGATCCCGCTGCTAGGACAAGTGCTGGGTTAGCAACTACATAGTGAAGCAGGAAGAAGCATGGCAGAATGATTTGGGCCACTGGAGGCCATGGGACCTCTGGCCATGCAGGGTTACTGGGAGAAGAGACAGGGGTCCAATATCCCAATCTCAATGTCAGCCACCCAACACCAGCTGTGCCATGGCTGCCTCCCTATCCCACCCCTGGAGAGGAACTGCTCCACCCACAGTCCCTGATGACAGGGTTGCATAATTATATCCACTGACCTCATGCTTCCAGCCACAGATGACTGGCCCAGAAGTGAACACATGTTTTTGCTTTCTTCCCAGGCCATGTTAGTATCAATACATCACCTCAGAAGACAGATGGCTGAGGTGAAAAGTCACATAGGTCAGGGCCAGAGTGGGCACAGGGCTGGCCAAAGCCACAGGTGAGCTTAGGTGTAGGAGGGGTCTAACAAGTCACAGAGGAAACTAGTCTACAGAGGGAAACAGAAGACTGGAACAGAGAAACCCAGAAGGAATCAGAGTTGAGGCCATGAGACCCCAGAGGGAGAGAGAAGGAAAGATCACTAGAGGAGTTGCCCCATGATCTCATGGACCTACAAGGTTTAGTTGTACACCACTCTTCTCAATTCCAATATATGTCCCCAAGTTGTCACGATAAACTCCCTGTATACATAAGTTAGTCTGACTAGGTCTCTGTTTATTACAAGTGATCCCTATACTGGTCAGGACTCTTGATTGCAAGTGACAAAATCCCTGCAATAGCTGGCCCCATCAAAAATGGAATGTGCTCACTCATATAACTGAGAAGGATGGGTGGAGGCAGGGATAGCTAACACCCCACACAGCTGAATCCAGGATGCAAGTCGTGACCTTGGGGAGCTCTCTTGCCACCTCCTGGCCCTCTATTTTTGAGCTTCCTCTTCTCTTATGAATGAGCTTCCTCCATAAGGTGGGAAGACGTTCTGGCAGCCCAGAGCCACATGTTTCCAGCACTGTGACCCCAACATAAAAGATTGTCTTGCCGCCATCAGTAGAAGAAAATCAAGGGGAAAGACTCTAATTGGCCAGGTGGATCACATTAATATTCCTGAACATATCACTAAGGCCAGGGAAATCGGGATGCCCTGATTGACCAGGTATAGGTCACATGTCAACCCCTGCGATCTGGAGGAGACCTGAGGACCATGTATGTTAACTGAAGTAAGAGGAAAAGGGAGAAACCTGCTGGGCAGCCCAACAGAATAACTGCCACATCCCCAAGTTAAGTTGGGACCAAAGGAACAGGCACACTGTTTGCCACAAACCACTCGAGATACATAGATAATTTTGTTGATAGATCACTCAGTGTGTTATAACTGAACTGGGCCAGTCTAATGGTAGCCATAAAGGTCTCTGGACCACCTGTCTTACTAGTCTGTTATGGTCCAAGGAATCATTTACCCTTGTTGCTTCTTTCCATATCTAGAGTTCATACTATTACAACGAATCCTAAACTTATATGGAATTATGTAGCTGGTCGATCATTTCAAGTCACTTAGCCATCATTATTTTGGGTGAAGACACAGTTGCATAGTGGGTAATATAAGAAAATAAACAGAATACAAGTAATATAGCTAATAGCAAAAATAAAAGGATACACAGAGAATCTAATCAGTATGTGGTCCACGCATCTCCAGCTGACGATCACAAAGAGAACCCCTGAGAGTCCAAAGCTCTATCCATCTGCCTCCAAACACCAAACTGATGGAGGTGCCTCGATTCTCACATGAAGCGGTTCAGCAGACCAGAAGGAGTTCAGGCCTGGCATCAGAGACCTCGATTTGAGTCTCAGTTCTGCTGTTCACTGGCTGTGGGATCTTGGAGGGTCTATATAACCTCCTTGAGACTCAATTTTTCATCAGAAGAAACGGAAGAACTATTATCTACATCACAAAGCAAATGTGAGGATTACATGATGACAAAAAAATCCCATAATACTGTACAAAGGGAAAAGAAGAGTAAGAGGCGATATTGTACATCCAGGTAGGCTGCACAAAGTCCCATGAAAAAATATCTGCAAGTGAAAACATTGGGAACCACGAAATGCTTCTGATCACACTTCTTCCTATGTGTCATCTCAGACCTGAGAATTTGAATTTTGAGTTCTGCAATTCTGTTATGGCAAAATATCCTGCCCCCTTGCTCCAGGCAGTGGTCCAGACAGGGAACAACTTTAGTGCAATGGACATTACCAAGGATAAACCAGCTTTATTACAATATCAAACGAGTCTGTGTTATATATGCTCCAGTATAATAAAAGTATCTTTTCTTTTTTTACATCAAGATGAGAAAAACTTTTTCTTCAACTTCTGTCTTAAGATGAACCAAGATCCTTCATGCTGCACATTCAGGGCTGTCTTCCTCATGTCTGATCCTCCCTGGAGAAAGAGCTGTCAGACACTTTCTCTGAGATGTCACAGGCGTGGCCTCAGCCACAGTTCCCCAAGTGCACAGTCTCCGAAGTTGGAACTGTCAGACCACTCGCATCTTTAAGAAAGGGCTGGAAGGGCTTCCCTGGTGGTGCAGTGGTTGGGGGTCCACCTGCCAATGCGGGGGACACGGGTTCATGCCCCGGTCCGAGAAGATCCCACATGCCGTGGAGCGGCAGGGCCCGTGAGCCATGGCCGCTGAGCCTGCGCATCCGGAGCCTGTGCTCTGCGGCGGGAGAGGCCCGCGTACCACACACACACAAAAAAGAAAGGGCTGGAAGACCCCAGGCCTTACCTTGGAGTCCTGCCACTGCAGGGGAACATACATCCTCCGCAGACACAGCGGCTCTTCTCAGGCCCAGAGGCTGAGCCCTTGGGCCCAAGGCCCACCCTTTCCAGAATCAGGCCCAGCTACACCCTGGCACCCCTGCCTTCCACACTGGGTCTCTGGTTTTCAGAGTCTTCTGTCCTTCCTCTGGTCTCCCATAGCTGCTCCCCCTGCACTCCGCATCTCAGTACCAACACAATAATGCCGTCACCTGGTTACAGATCTACCTGCCCTAGGGTAATCTGAATTCCCCAAGGCCTGGGGCTGCATCTTAATCATATATGCAAAACAGGGTCAGACACATCGTAGAAACTCAGATGTTGAAAGCAGTTAATGAGTTCATAAGTGTATGGATGAATGGATGGGTGAATTCATGGAAGGATGGACAGATAGGTGAAAGGATGGATAGCCTTTATCTGCTGTTCCCAGGTTCCAGCCCTACAACCCAGAAGTTCCTTCAATTTGTTCCTAGCATCCTCTCTCTGCCTCCTGCCTCCTGATAAAGTATCCCTCTTCCTCTGTTGCCTGGTAGGACCCAGAGTTGCCCATAGTTTCAGGTTCTCCCTGTGGCTCCCAGGAGCTTCTTTCCAGCTGGGGCTGCCCCAGCCAAGACATGCTGTGAGCTTGACCCTTTCTGAACCCTCCTGAGCAGTCAGCTCCCTGCTCCCCCTACCATAAATGGCTCTGAAGGGCCCTTTGGATGTTAAGGTCAACCTGGTCCTTCTGCTCTGAAGATTCCTGAGCTGCAGACAAAGCATGGCTTTGCGTCCTGGGGACCACAGTGCAGTGGAAGAGGCACAGCTTTCCAGAGAGAGACACCCTTGGATTCGGAGCCCACCTTTCTGCCTCTCTAGCTTGGCGAATCCTGCAAGCCATTACCAGGATTTCAATTTCTTTATCTATAAAAGGGGGCCGATTTTACCCATCTCACAGGATTACTTGGAGGATTAGGGAAAATGAAAGTAGAGTCCACCATCTGGTACAGAGTAAGTCTGCAATTTGTGGGCTTCCTTCCCTGGCAAAGATCGGTCCTTTCTAGCCAACTACCAGCCCACTGAGCAAGAGCCCCCCACCCCCCGCCGGCTTGCTCGGCCCTCCCACCCTCAACCACACCATCAGCCTGCGCTCTGCTCCTGAGACTCTCTATTGTCTCTATTGTGTTTTAAAGGTTTGTTAAAGTCTTGTGAAACACAACGTGGCTCCATTTGACAAGGGGAAGCTGAGGCCTGGGGCCATCAAGGACTAGGGTGGATTCAAGCTGGCCATGAATTCTCTGGCACTCTCTTGGTTTCCCCACTCCTTGAATTTAGGCTGGCCCTGGGGCTGCTAAATCAGAAGTCCTCGGCATTAATGCAGTGCCTGCCTGGGAAGTGGAAACTTTTGCTTTGTCCCCCTTGGAACACTTCCTCTTGGGATGCTCCCTCCGGAAATGCAGCCACCTGGAGCGGCCACGTCTGGGCACTGATTACAGCTGGCAGCCCCAGCTGCCCTCCCAGTCCACAGCCACGTGGGTGCATCATCTTGGACGTCCCAGCCAGCCAAGCCCTCGGAGGACAGCAGTCCCAGCCAACACCATGTGAG
Source organism: Phocoena sinus (assembly GCF_008692025.1). Classification (NCBI taxonomy): domain Eukaryota; kingdom Metazoa; phylum Chordata; class Mammalia; order Artiodactyla; family Phocoenidae; genus Phocoena; species Phocoena sinus. The sequence goes on from NC_045769.1 coordinate 109,153,413, forward strand.
TCAGAACTCACGGAACTGTGAGATAATCAGATGGCTGTTTAAAGCCACTGAGGGCTGGGGTGGTTTGTTACGTAACCAATAGGTACCCAGAACGAATGCCTTGACAGCAGGGGTGGCACACAGCTCAGGTCTGGACCCCAGCCCCATCCATCCGAGCTGTGTGGGGACTGGTGGGGCTTTAACAGGACCGGCGTGCCCCTATCCCACACCACACACCAGAAGCACTTTGATGGGCAGCTCTCTTAGGCCACAGAACCAAACGTGGGGTTCTATCTCCCCCTTGCTGAGTAGAGTGGACACTGCACAGAGCTCCCTGCCAGCCCTGCATCCCTGCCACCACCTGCCTCCCTAGTGCTGGATGGGCTGCCAGCCCCGGAAGCCCCCAGCTGCCAGGAATGCTTGACTGTGAGGCCAGGGCCTGCAGCTGTACCAGCCCCGGCTGCCAGGGCCAATATCAGAGCAGCCAGCCCCCGACGCTCACCAGGGCTGCCAACGGGATTTCAGAGAACAGCAGGAGACATCTTCCGAATGAATCAGGGGCTTCTAGAGGGCAGAGGGAAAGCAGGGCTGGCAGAAGAGGGGCAGCGCTCAATCTAAAAGTCTGTGACAAGTGGGGCTGCGAACAGAAAGTGGTCTTTCCCTCAACAGGAGGATGGGGACACCTGGGAAAAAGAAGTAGAGCTCAGGAGGCCGAGGGAGTCAGCCAGACCCTTCCCCTCCACCCACATCGAATGTCACCCCAAGTGTAAACTCTGGATTCTTTTCTATTGTGGTAAAATATACATATCATAAAATGTACCATTTTAACCATTTTTAAAGAGTGTGTATCAGTGGTATGAAGTACAGTCATAATGTTGTGTAACCGTCATCACCATCCATCTCCATAACCCTCTTCATCTTCCCAAACAGCAGCTATGTACTTATTAAATAACAATTCCCCTTCTCCCCCTCCCCCAGCCCCTGGCAACCACCCTTCTCCTTTCTGTCTCTATGGATTTGACTCATCCAGGGACCTTATGTAAATGGAATCTTGCGGTGTTTACCCTTTTGGGACTGACTTGTTTCACTCAGTGAAATACCTTCAAGGTTCAGCCATGTGGTACATGTACCCAAATTTATCCATTTATCTATCAGTGGACACTTGGGTTGCTTCCAGCCTTTGGCTATTACGAATAATGAGTACACACTCACCTGAGTCCATGCCTTCACTTCTTCCTGGATGCTTTTAAAAGTACTCTTTTTCTCTCTGTTGACTATAAAATTTAGAGATGTAATTATTCCTACCTGTCCCCTCAGCTGACTTGAGATTCAGAGGCCTCGCACCTATGCCTCTTGCCCTGACCCATCAAGTTAGTAATGGTAAACATTTATAAAGCAGGTATCACGTGTCACTACTTTAGAAATGCTTCCATTCCTACAACCACCCGTGAGGTAGTTATTATCTTCTCGCTTTATAAATAAGGAAACTGAGGCTCAGAGAGGGCATGAGTCTTACTGAGGTCACCAGCTAGTGAGTAGCAGAGTCAGGACTTGAAGTCAGGGCCGTGTGAATCCCAACTTCACATCCTTATGACAGCACACTCTGCCTTGTCCCAGCCCCTAACCTGAAAACGCTTGTCTCTGGGGATCATTCTTGCCTCTCAAACCTGAATCTTTTTATTGAAGTGTAGTTGATTTACAATGTTGTGTTAATGTCTGCTGTACAGAAATTATACATTTAAATACATTCTTTTTCATATTCTTTTCCATTATGGTTTATCACAGGATATTGAATATAGCTCCCTGTATTATATAGTAGGACTTTGTTGTTTACCCATTCTATATATAAAAGTTTGTAACTGATAATCCCAAATTCCCGATCCATCCCTGCCCCTTTGCAACCACAGGTCTGTTCTCTACATCTGCAAGTCTGTTTCTGTTTCATAGATAAGTTTGTCTGTGTCATATTTTAGATTCCACATATAAGTGACATCATATGATATGTGTCTTTCTCTGTCTGACTTACTTCACTTAGTGTGATCATCTCTAGGTCCATCCATGTTGCTACAAATGGCATTATTTTATTCTTTTTTATGGCTTTATTATGGCTGAGTAATATTCCACTGTATATATATACCATATCTTCTTTAGCCAGTCATCTGTCGATGGACATTTAGGTTGCTTCCACGTCTTGGCTATTGTAAATAGTGCTGCTATGAATATTGGGGTGCATGTATCTTTTTGAATTATAGTTTTCTCTGAATACATGCCAAGGAGTGAGATTGCTAGATCATATCATTTTATTTTTTTGAGGAACCTCCCTACTGTTCTCCATAGTGGCTGTATCAATTTACATTCCCACCAACAGTGCAGGAGGGTTCCCTTCTCTCCACACCCTCTCCAGCATTTATGGTTTGTAGATTTTTTGATGATGGCCGTTCTGACCGGTGCGAGATGGCACCTCATTATAGTCAAACTCGAATCTTAATACTGTTTCTCTGCCATCTCTGATCTGTTTCCTTCTCTCCTGGACCAAAACTCAAGCAGTTCATCCCCCTGCAAGGGGTTGTGTGGTATGCGTGGCCCATCTCACCCTCGTAGGCACAGCCATGCCCCACGCAGCTCTCCTTGACCCAAGCTCATGATAGCAGTGGAGACACTGGCCCTGGCAGTGGCTTCCAGGGGAAAGGAGAACAACTCCTATTTATTCTCACCTCTCCAGCAGAACAGTCTCTCTTGACAGGTCCCCTTTGCCAAGAGGCAGAGCCCCTGCAGTGACCTGCAGGCAAGCCAAGCCCCGGCCCCTGCCTGTGCTCCTGGGGTGGGCAGGACGGGGTCAGGTGGTCCCAAGGTCCAGCTTCAGGGAGTCAGAAGCAAGAGCTGTCTTCCAGACCGGCTTTTAGCAGAGAGTCCCTGGTGACACAGGCACTTTGCCCCACTTGGCTTGGCTCTTTACGTTCAGTTTCACTCAGCCAGAACCCTGGCGGGAAGAGGGTGAGAGATGAAGTGGGTGGTGCAGGGCTCCAAGCAGATCTGAACCCCACCAGGGAGGAGAAATTTCACTTGGGAGAATGGCGGCACCTCGTACTGCAGGGAGGGACTCCTTGAGATTGACCCCAGACCCCACCATCAGGTCACCCAACCACGCCCCGTGGCAGAGCCAGAATTCCCACTCCCAGGGAGGTATTTATTGCCTGGAGCTGGGGGAGGAGGACGGTTGGTGTGAGAGGTGTCCTGAGACAAAGGGCTTGTGTGTTCTCTGCTCTGTCCTAAGCATCCACCCCCAGTCTTGGCCTCAGGAGAATCACAGAACCTCAGAGCCACGAAGACCATCTAGTCACAGGCTTTTAGCTGGATGATTTCAGGGATTCTGTGAGGTACTGTGCGGATTTTTCTGGGCAGAGTCTGTAGTTCTCCTCATGAACCACCAAAGTGAGTGACCATGCAGAAAATGTCCAACACCCGCCCTCCCCTACTGATGTAAGAAGCCGGGCACTCACAGCAGAGGCGGGCCCTGCGCCCACGTGGCCTGTCTTTGGGATAGGTTCTGGGGGCTCGCCACAGCCCAGGAGGGAGAGGGAGAGGAAACCGGAAGCCAAGGAGGAGACATGAGGGATGGGGGAGAGGGGAACCCCACAATTTCCATATCCAACGGGGATGCAGCGAGAGGGAAAGAAGCCATTTCCCTGCTGGAAGGAGACCATTAAAAGTGAAAGAGAAGGGCTTCCCTGGTGGCGTACTGGTTGAGAGTCCACCTGCTGATGCAGGGGACACGGGTTCATGCCCTAGTCCGGGAAGATCCCACATGCTGCGGAGCAGCTGGGCCAGCGAGCCATGGCCACTGAGCCTGCGCATCCAGAACCTGTGCTCCGCAATGGGAGGGGCCACAACAGTGAGAGGCCCGTTTACCACAAAAAAAAAAAAAAAAAAAAGTGAAAGGAAAACTGAAAAATGGGGACAGCTACCCAGTCATGAAGAGAACTGTGTATTGCTCCCAAACGGCTCTGAGGAGGGCAGAGGAGGACACGACCTCAGCCATAGGGGGCATCAGGGCGAGAGTGCTGGTCTGCCCTTGACCTGAGACCAGCCACAGGTGCACCCTGCTCCACCCGCACTGGGAGAGGGTGCCCAGTCCCTCTTCAGTAACTTCTGTCCCTAATACTGCCTGGCTCACCGAGAGCCCGTGAAGCCCCTCCTGCTGCTAGGGACAGAAAGTGACCTGGCCGTGCCTGGTCATAAAAACACATTTTTAGGGAGCAAAAAGTATAAGGTGTGATTTTAAAAGACTGCCAGATTGAAGGTCTCATCCCCGGCCTCTCCAGCCAAGGTGCCAGCTCCTCCTGACCCAGCCAGCCTTCCAGGACCAGCCCGATGTTGGGCATAATGGCCAATCCTGGGGGCACTTCTCCCCCTCATCCCCTCCCTTCTGCCTCCATCACACTCAAAGCATTGTTTGCTTTAAAGGAGATTTGCGGGGTGATTTGCTAGCTAAAACCTTTGCGGGATGATTTGCTAGAGAACAGAGAGAGAGGGCAGCCCGGGATCTCCCTCGGGGTGCACGAGTCCCGGCAAGCCCAGCTGATCGGAAACCAGTCGGTGCCCCACGGCTGCACCTCCACCTGCTTTCCTCCACGCCTCTCTTAGCCAGAATGGCTGGTGGAGGGAGCATCCCCCGTTAGCTGGGGATCCCGACAGCAGTAGCCACTTTAATTCTGCTGAGGGCCCCCTGTGAGCCCCCTCAGGACTTTGGGCGGCCTGCTGGACCCACTGAGCAGGGACCCACGGAGGCCGAGGGGTGGGAGACTGAGACCACTCCAGGGGGAGGGAAAGGAGAGGCCTCTCGTCTAGAGGAAGGGGAGCCTGCCCTCCCCCTGCACCACTGTGCCACGTTTGACTGAAATTTAATTAGAGTGCAATGTAAGCAAGAACAAGCAAAGACTCCTAATTGAAAACTGCATTTCCAGCTCCTTCACAGCTCACAGCCCTGATGCTATTAGAGCATCTGTAAACACGCCAGCACCCTGCAGAGAGGGCTCCCCTGTGCCTGTCCTAGTGCGTGAGCACCTGGGCTGCAGGGCCAGCCAGGCAAGCCTGGAGGGGACATTACTGTCTAGGGAAAAGCTTGAGGGCAACTCTCCCAGCTCCCCCGAGGTCACGCTGCCTCTTCATCACAGCAGGCAAATCGGATCCCAACAGAGGAGGAAATGCACACATGGGGAGCCCTCCCCACACATCCCCTAAATGGATCCTCTCAGATGGTTTCTGCTTTTCAATATCCATTTCATAGGTGAGAAAAGTGAGGCACAGAAGCTAGACAACCCGTCTGCCTCGGTCACCCAGCTAGTCAGTAGAGGAGCTGGGCTTGAAACATGGGAAGAACTACCTTTGACGCAGCTGTGATCTTCACTCCCAAATGCCCCCCATGCTGCGTCCTCCATAGGACACACTCCTTGGGGCAGGGTGAGGGGAGGACACCACCTCCAATAAGACAGCTCCCCATCCATGGCAGATGGATCCTTCAGACACCGGACCCAAACGGGGCTCGACAAGGCTCTCTCCCTGGAATATAAATGTTGAAAGTTCAAATCCAGAGACTGGAATCATTGCTGGAAGTGCCCTGGGTTCCACCACCTCCAGCTGCCAAAAGAGGATTTGGCCCTTCATTCCCAACTTTGCTTCTAGAGAATACTCCCCCATCACTGGGACTGCCCTGGTGGCACAGTGGTTTAGAATCCACCTGCCAATGTAGGGGACACAGGGACACAGGTTTGATCCCTGGTCCGGGAAGATCCCACATGCCGCGGTGCAACTAAGTCTGTGCACCACAACTACTGAGCCTGTGCTCCAGAGCCCACGAGCCACAACTGCTGAGCCCACATGCTACAACTACTGAAGCCCACAAGCCTAGAACAGAGCACAAGCACTAAATTGCTTGTGAGGATGGCCTGGAAGAGAATATTAACACTTGATCAAAAACTGTTTCATTTTTAGCTACACCACCCATCCCAGACCCTCTCCGTTTAAGCACGGCCATGTGACTGTGTTCTAGCCAATGGAATGTGAGCAGAAATATGATTCGCTTCCACCTGAGTGTGCCCACCCACACCCTCCTTCCCCTCCTTGGGCTACATGCAGACAGTCACAAGGTCCTAAGTTCTAAGCCACTGTGTGGAGGACATCTCTTGCCAACCAAGAACACCTGCTGCAGACAATTACGTAAATGAGGAAGAAACTTGGAGCCATCATATATTCTGTGGTCCATTTGTTAGAGCGGCTAGTCCTACCCACCTATTACAGATGGGGGGCAGTGACGCTGAAGGAGGTCACGGTGTTTGTATGGGTGATGACTGTGGAGGTGGCCAGCGGTCACAGGGCCTCAGTAACAGTAGGGATGGCAGGGATGGAGACAGAGATGGTGACAGTGACCATCTTAATGATGCTGATGATGATGTGGCTGGTATTGCCCATGACTGTGATACTAACGACAGCAAGAATCATATAATGGGCTACTGATAAAGACCACCTGTCACCACTGAATTGGCAACCAGGACCCAAAGCCGAAGAAAAAGAGTCCCTAAGTTCTCCCTGTTTAAACAGGGCCACCCATGTGTGGGCAGCAGGCGCTCGCTCAGAGGTAGGTAAGAGTTGGCAATCCCCTTCCCCATCCCCCCACTTCTACGTAAGCAAAGAACTGGGGACGAGGACAAGGGAGAGCCACGTTGCTGAGGATACAGTGTCTGTGGAGACAGGTTACTGCCTCCCAAGCCTTTCCCAGCCCTAAGCCAAGATGGGGAGGGGGCGGGGATCACTGAGGTGGCCTGCAACGGGTAAGGACCTACAGTTCCGTGTCCCACTGAATATCAGCCTGCTGACCTGGCCTGCGTGTACTACAGGTGTCTGGTTCCTACCTGGGTCGGGTGAGCGGAGTTGATCCTACAAAGGTGCGCTCCACACAGGGGCAGGAGGATACCCTGCTCATGATGGGGGGTGGGGGGCATGGGAGTCAATCCTCACCCAGACCTGCCCTGCCTGTGTCATTTCCCTCACATTCCACTGGGCCGGACCTGGTCACAGGCCACACCCACTACCAGGGAGGTTGGAGTGTCGTCCTTACCTGGGTGGCCACGTGACCAGTGAGAAATTCCATTACTACGTAAAGATAGTAAAGATGGATATTCGGGAAGAGCTGGCAGCCTCTGCCACACAGTGGTGGCTCCACTGGCCACAGCGATCTTTTAAAAAATATCAATATAAATTGGATCTTGTCACCCGCCCCCAACTTAAAATATTCCTATTCTCTTAGGATAAACTCTAATTCCCCAGAAAGCCCTGTCAGATCTGGTACTCGCCCTCACTCAAACCTCATCTGGTACATCGCTTCCCCTTGCATGTGATTCTCTGCCCACATTGACTGGAGTCTGTGAGATTCCTATGACATCCAAGTCCCTTGCCATGTTCTCTCCGCTCTCCTCTAAGTTATGCTCAGGGCTGGCTCTTCCCCATCTTTCAGGTCCAGATTAAGTGGAAGCTCCTCAGACAGGCCCTCCCTAGCCATCAGGTATAAGCTAGACCCCCAGCCAACCACCAAATTCCTCTCTACTGTGTCACTTTCTGTATTTCTTTCAGGGGTCTTATCACCACTTCTGACACCTTGCTTATTTTTTTCTTTTCTTATTTACTCACTTTTCCCCACTGAAATGTTAGCTTCCTGAGGGCAGGAACCCTATCTAGTATATTCACTGTAGCATTCCCTGTGTAAAGACTCTATAAATATTTGTTAAATAACACTTAGATTCTAAGACCTCCTCTTTCCAAGAGTAACTATTGATCCATATTCCCAATCATGCCTGAAGATTGTTAAGTAGGTAATTTGGCCCCAAGAAGACCCCTGAATCACCTACCCAACCAGCCACTTGGTAGAGAATGTCTACTTCTAGCTTTTACCCAGTGAAGGGACCACACAGAGCAAAAGAGAGAAAAATTGCACATGGTTCTTGATATTAAGGCCTGGAAATTACATCACAAATAATCCATGGCTCAATTAATTGTCAGTCTCTTCCCCTGGGTAAGGATGTAAGGGGACAAAGGAAGTGGGTCCACTGTGAGGAGAAGCAGGAGCACCACTCCCTAAGTTTAGTCGTTTGGGTAGATTAGTGAACATGAAACTAAAGACCTAAAGTGAAGTAAGGGAGACACCCTTCAGCCGCAGAAAGCAATCAGCTGTGGTTGTCAGAAGACTGAGCTGCTAGTCTTAGCCCCACCTTCACCCACTGCATGAACTGGATAAATTGTGCCACCTCTCTGGGCAGTAGTCTGTCCACCTGTTTAATAAGAGGGTTGGACCAAGTTATGTCCAAGGTCCCTTACAGTTTTGATGGTCCATAAGGAGGAAGGGCTTTCTTCATTCGTTTTAGAGCCCACCAAGCTACTGCACTGAATGGGTTCCCCTCCAAGCACATCCTTTCTCCACGACTACGTGGCTCCTTTTCAAATCAAACTTGTTTAGTGCGTCTCTGTGTCATCAAATATTGGCAAAGAAGGCTGGAGAGGGTCCCACTGCTGGTCTAGCAAGCTGGCATCTGTGAAGCAGCCAAGAGTGGCTTCTTGTGTTCTTTGGCTCCTTCTCCATAGGAAAGCAAACACACTGAGGCTCTGCTCCCTGAGCCACAGGCCCACAAGGGAGAGAGGAATTGCTTGCTCAATAGCCAAGAAGTCTTAACATGTTTGGAGACCTTTGACATTAAGATCCCTTACAAATGCCAAGTTAACATGTGTAGCATCCTTTCTGAGTCAAAAGAAAACAAAACTCCAAATTATTTACAGAGCTTCCCTGTAAAGGCCAACCAATAGCACAAAAAGAGATTCCAGCAAGAGTTGGGAACAAAAAGGAAAACAGAAAAATCAATAACGAAATATTGAGTATCTATTTTAAATCTATCCTTACACTAGATGCCGTGAGTGATGATATCCAGGATGGAGTGACAGCTTTAAGATAATATCTTTACATTTCCTAGCCTTTAGGAAATAGGAACCTGATGCAGAGTGGGAGGAGCCCTGAGGGGATGACGTGGAAGTAATTCTCTTTTAGAAATTAGTTATAAAAAAAAAACCAAAAAAATCTATAATAGCACAACAGGCACAAGAAGAAGTAGAAAATCTGAATAATTCTGTAATGATTAAAAAACTAAAACTGTAAGCTAAACAAAAATATATCCACAAACAAAACTTCAGGCCAAGGCGGCTACCCAAGAAAACTGTAACAAACACTTAAAGAAATAAAGTCTTTATCGCATACGCTCTTCCATAGGTATAAGAAGAAACATTGCCCTGGTCATTTACTATAAAAGCAACACCTAGTTCTAATATCTGACAAGGAAAATGAGAGAAAAGAAAATTACTGGACAAACTCATTCCTAAACAGAGTGCAAAAATAATTTTTAAAATGAGCAAAATAAATCTAGTGATATATAAAAAAGATAATATATCATGAAATACAAGACTAGTTTAACATTAAAAAATCAAATGATGTAATTCACCACATTAACAGAATAAAGAGGAAAAAACATGTGATTACTTCAAGAGATATCGAAAAAGAGGCATGAGAGAAATTTCAGGACATGTTTAGTATAATAGAACTCTCAGCAAACTGAAAATGAAAGGGAACTTCCTAAATCTGATAAAGAATGCAACTAACATCACTCTTAATGGTGACAGAATGAACATTCTTCACCCCCAGAGTTAGGAAAAACATAAGGGTGGCCACTTTCACCCCTTCTATCCAACCTTGTGCTGGCAGCCCTAGCCAGGCAAAGAAAAAAAAGTAAAAGGCATAAAGACTAGAAAGTAAAAAAACAGAACTCTCTTTATACACAAATGGCATAATATATGTGTTGACAATACCAAAAGAATCTAACAATTGAATTTTTCAGGAATGCAAGATTTGAGGTCAATATAAAAAAATTAATTGTATTGCTGTACACTAGCAATGGACACTTAGAAATGAAATTTGAGATAATACTATTTTACATGAAAAGATGCTCAACATCACTAGTCTTAGGGAAATGCAAATTAAAACAACAATGAGAAGTCTTTGTTGCAAGAGTATAGGAAGACCCTGATCTCACCTCCTCTCATGGGCACACCATGATTACAACTATTGATGGGAAAGACAGGAATCTGGCAGAAAAGATCTTCTACAGCTAAAGGTATAAAGAAGGAATCATAATGAGAAGGGTAGGAGGGGCAGAGTCACAGTACAGTCAAGACCCATACTCTCAGGGGAAGACCCACAAATGGAAGAATAACTACAATTGCAGAGGTTCTCCCCAAGGAGCAAGGGGTCTTAGCCTCACATTGAGCTCCCCAGCCCAGGGTTGCTTTGCTGGGAAGATGACACCCAGAACGTTTGGTTTTGAAGGCCAGTGGGACTTACTTTTGAAAGACCTAGAGGGCTGTGGGAAATAGAGACTCCACTCTTAAAGGGTGCACACAAAATCTCACACACTCCAGGACCCAAAGCAAAAGCAGTAATTTGAAAGGAGCCTGGGTCAGACCTACCTGCTGATCTTGGAGAGTCTCCTGAAGAGGCAGGAGGCAACTACAGCTCACCCTGGGGACATAGACACTGGCAGCAGACATTTTGGGAACTTGTTCTACCACGTGGACATTGGTGCTGTCAGGTGCCATTGTGGAATCCTCCCTCCAGCCCATTAGCACCAAGAACTGGCCCCACCCACAGCCTGTTGGTGCCAGTGCTGGGACATCTCAGGCCAAGCAACTACTAGGAGGGGACAGAGCTCCACGCACCAACAGGAGGCTGCCTAAAAACCGTCTGAGCCCAAAGCCACCCTGTGACACAGGCCTATCCACCAGAGAGTGCAGGACCCAGCCTCACACACCAGTGCACAGGAATTAGCCCTGAGACCCCCAGGGCCCTGCAGCCAGAGACCCTGGGACCCAGATCTGCCCTCCAGTGGACAGTCATGAGCTGCAAGATTTCCTGGGCCCTGGCTTCATCCACCAGTGAGCTGGCTGTAGCCTAAGGACCACTCTCACCCACCAGTGGGCAGGCACCAGTCCAGAGACCCACTGGGCCTCAGCTCCACCCACCAGGAGGCCAGCTCCAGCTGTGAGACACCTTGTGCCTCTCAGCCAGGTGCCCCAGGATCTTGTCTGACCCACCAGCAGGCTGACACAAGCTTCAGGATAGCCAGCTGTGTCAGGAACCAACCCTGCTCACCAGTGGGACAGTACCGGCTCCAGGACCCCCAGGGTCCTGTAGCCAGAGATTCCACAGCCTGGCTTCACCCACCAGTGAGCCAGCATTAGCTCCAGAACTCCCTGGACCTTGACCCAAATGACCAGTGGTCCAACCTCAGCTCTGGGACACTTCAGCCCTGCAGTCAGTGACCCTAGGACCTGGCTCTGCCTGCCAGTGGGCAGGCACTAGCCCCAGGATATGGCTTTACCCACTGATGGGCAAGCACTAGCCCTGGGATGACCTGGACCCCAACACCACCCACCAGCAAGCCAACATGGTCTCTGAGATACCTTAGACTCTTCAGCCAGCCACCCAGGGATCCAGCCCCATTCACCAATGGACCAACACCAGCTTTGGGACATGCCAGAACCCACAGCCAGCCATGTCAGGAGCCAGCCCTACCCACCAGCAGGCTGACAGTATAACTGGGGACCCAGCTCCACAACCACCCACCCAAGAACACAACTGTGACCACCAGTGAGCCAGCACTAGCCCTGGAACATCCACGGTTCCACAGACAGCCACCTCGTGACTCAGACCCATTAACCAGTGGCCAGCAGCCTCCACACAAGGCAGGGCATGGTAAGCAACTGGACCAGGAGCCATCTACACCTACCAGACCACCCTCAGTAGTCAGCCCATCACAACAGAAGGATCCTTGCAGCCCACATAGGGGGCATCCCTAGAGCATATAGCTCTAGTGACCAGAGGGGAGTGTGCTGCTGGGGTGCACAGGACGTCTCTTACAAAAGGCCACTTCTCTAAGGTCAGGAAATGTAACCACCCTACTAGATACATGGAATAAAAACATCAAATTAGACAAAATGAGGTGACAGAGAAACCTGTTCTAAACAGAAGAACAAGATAAAATCCCCAAAAAATAACTAACTGAAGTGAAGATTAACAATCTATCTGAGAAAGAGTTCAAGGTAATGATCATAAAGATGATCAAAGAACTTTGGAAAAGAATGTATGAACAGATTGAGATGTTAGCAATTTTTAACAAAGAGTTAGGAAATATAAAGAAGAACCAAACAGAGATGAATAACACAGTAACTGAAATGAAAAACACACTAGAAAGAGTTAATAATAGATTAAATGATACAGAGTAACAAATCAGCAAGCTGGAAGACAGAGTAGTGGAAATCACTGCACCTGAACAGAAAAGAGTAACAAGAATAAAGAGAAATGAGGACAGTTTAAGAGACCTCTGGGACAACATCAAGTGTACAAACATTCACATTATAGGAGTCCCAGAAGGAGAAGAGAGAGAGGAAGGAAAAGAAAATATCTTTGAAGATATAATAGCTGAAAAGTTCCCTAACCTGGGAAAGGAAATAGAAATCCAGGCCCAGAAAGCACAGAGAGCCCCAAACAGGATCAACCCAAAGAAGACCACACCAAGACACATTGTCATTAAAATGGCAAAAATTAAAGATAAATAGAGAATATTAAAAGCAGCAAGGGGAAAGCAACAGTGTATATACAAGGGAACTCCCATAAGTCTATCAGCTGACTTTTCAGCAAAAAAACTCTATAGGCCAGAAGGGAGTGACATGATATATTTAAAATAATGAAAGAGGAAAATCTATAACGAAGAGTACTCTACCCAGCAAGGCTTTTGAGAAATCAAAAGTTTTACAGACAAACAAAATCTAAAAAGAGTTCAGCACCACCAAACCATCTTTACAAGAAATGTTAAAGAAACTTCTCTAAGCAAAAAAGAAAAGGCCACAACTAGAAACATGAAAATTATGAAAGGAAAAATCTCATTGGTAAAGGCAAATATACAGTAAATCTAGTAAATTAACTCCATAAAAGCTAGTAGAAAGGTTAAAAGACAAAAGTACTAAAATCATCTATATCCACAATAAGAAGTTAAGGGATACATAAAACAGAGAGATTCAAAATATGACATCAAAAACAGTAAATGTGGGGAGAGGAGTAAAAATATCAGGTTGTTAAAATACATTTGAAATTAAGAGATCAGCAACCTAAAATAAATACTTATAGATTGCTGTATATAAACCTCATGGTAGCCACAAACCAAAAATCTATAATAGATACATGCCAAAAAAAAAGAGAAAGGGATCCAAATATAGCACTAAAGATAGTCATGAAATCACAAGGGAAGAGAACAAAAGAAAAAGAAAGGAGCAAGAAAAACTACAAAAACACCCAAAGACAAGTAACAAAATGGTGATACAAACATACTTGTCAATAACTACTTTAAATGTAAATGAAATGAGTGCTCCAATCAAAAGACACAGAGTGGCTGGATGGATACAAAAACAAAACCTGAATAGATGCTGCCTACAGGAAACTCACTTCAGATCTAAAGACACACACACACACACACACACACACTGAATGTGAGGGAATGGAAAAAGGTATTCCATGCAAATGGAAATCAAAAGAAAGCCAGAGTAACAATATTTATATCAGACAAGATAGACTTTAAAACAAAGATGTAACAGACAAGGAAGGACAATACATGATGATACAGGAACCAATCCAAGAAGAAGATATAACAATTGTAAATATATATGCACCCAACATAAAAGCATTTGAATACATAAAGCAAATATTAACAGACATAAAGGAAGAAATTGAGAGTAACACAATAATAGAAGGGGACTTTAAAACCCTACTTATATCAATGGACATATCATCCAGAAAGAAAATCAATAAGGAAACACTGGCCTTAAACTACACATTATACTAAATGGACTTAATAGATATGTACAGAATATTTCATCCAAAAGCAGCAGAATACACATTCTTTTCAAGTGCACATGGAACATTATCCAGGATAAATCACATGCTAGTCCACAAAACAAGTCTGGAAATGGCAGCCCAAACAAGTCTCAGTAAATTTTAAAATATTTAAATTGTATGAAGCATGTTTTCTTATTACAACGATATGAAACTAGAAATCAACTAAGAAAAAAACTGCAAAAACCACAAACAAGTGGAGACTAAAAAACATGCTTCTAAACAACCAATGGATCACTGAAGAAATCAAAGAAGAAATCAAAAAATATCTGGAGACAAACAAAAGCATAACAATAAAAAATTTATGGGACACAGCAAAAGCAGTTCTAAGAGAGAATTCTATAGTGATGCAAGCCTACCTCAGGAAACAAGAAAAATCTCAGATCAACAACCTAACCTTACCTAAAGGAGCTAGAAAAAGAAGAGCAAACAAAACTCAAAGTCAGAGAAGGAAAACAATTCATGAAAATCAGAGCATAAGTAAATGAAATAGAGACTAAAAAACAATAGAAAAGATTAATGAAACTAAGAGTTGGTTCTATGAAAAAATAAACAAAATTGATAAACTTTTAGCCAGACTCATCAAGAAAAAAAGAGAGAGGGCCCAAATCAATAAAATCAGAAAGAAAAAGGGAGAAATTAAAACCAATGCCACAGAAATACAATGGATCATAAAAGATTATTATGAACAATTATATGTCAATAAAAGGAGAAACCTAGAATAGACCAGTCCCTAGAATGGTACAATTTCCCACAGCTTAACCAGGAAGAAATAGAAAATATGAACAGATCAATTACCAGTGATGAAATTGAAACAGTAATTTTAAAACTCCCAAAAAACAAAAGTCTAAGACCAGACGGCTTCACAGGTGAATTTTATCAAATTTTTAGAGAAGAATCAATACCCATCCTTCTCAAACTATTCCAAAAAATTACAGAGGAAGGAATGCTTCCAAACTCATTCTACCAGGCCAGCATCACCCTGATACCAAAACTAGACAAAGATATCACCAAAACAAAGAAAAAGAAAATTATAGGTGAATAACATTGATAGACATAGCTGCAAAAATCCTCAATGAAATATTAGCAAACTGAATTCAACAATACATTAAAAGGATCATACACCATTATCAAGTGGAATTTATCCCAGGGATGCAAGGATAGTTCAATACTCACAAATCAATCAAAGTGATACACTACATTAACAAACTTAAGAATAAAAATTATATAATCATCTAAATAGATGCAAAAAAAAGTTTCTGACAAAATTCAATTTATCCATTTATGATAAAAACTCTCAATGAAGTGGGTATAGAGGGAATATACCTCAACATATAAAGGCCATATATGCTAAGCCCACAGCTAACATCATACTCAACAGTGAAAATTTGAAAGCATCTCCTCTAAGATCAGGAACAATACAAGCATGCTCAGTCTCACCACTTTTATTCAACATAGTATTGAAAGGCCTAGCCAAAGCAATCAGACAAGAAAAAGAAATAAAAGGAATTCAGTTTGGAAAGGAAGAAATAAAATTGTAATTCCTTGCAGAGGACATGAGACTATACATTAGAAAATCCTCAGAATGCCACCAATAAACAACTAGAGCTCATCAGTGTATTTGGTAAAGATGCAGAATACAAAATTAATACACAGAAATCTGTTGCATTTTTATACACTAAAAATGAACTATTAGAAAGGGAAAGTAAGAAAACATTTACAACTGCATCACAAGGAATATAATACCCAGGAATAAATATAATCAAGGAGGTAAGGGACTTCCCTGGCAGTTCAGTGGCTAAGAGTTTGTCTTCCAATGCAAGGGATGAGGTTCAATCCCTGGTCAGGGAGCTAAGATCCCACTTGCCTCGCATCCAAAAAACCAAAACATAAAACAGAAACAATATTGTAACAGATTCAATAAAGACTTTAAAAATGGTCCACATCAAAAAAATCTTTAAGATGTAAAATACCTGTACTCAGAAATCTGTGAGACACTGATGAAAGAAACTGAAGATGACACAAACAGATGGAAAGATATGTCATGTTCGTGGATTGAAAGAATTAATATTGTTAAAATGACCACGTGACCCAAGGCAATCTACAGATTCAATGTAATCCCTATCAAAATACCAATGGCATTCTTCACAGGACTAGAAGAAATAATTCTAAAATTATTTGTATGCAAATATAAAAGGCCCCAAATAGCCAAAACAGCCTTGAGGAAAAAAAGAACAAAGCTGGAGTTATCACACTCCCTGGTTTTAAACTATACTATAAAGCTACTGTCCTTAAAACAGTATGGTACCAGCACAAAAATAGACATGTAGCTCAATGGAACAGAACAGAGAGTCCAGAAATAAACCCACACTTACATAGGCAAATAATCTATCACAAAGGAGGCAAGAATATACAATGGGAAAAAAGAACACCTCTTCAATAAATGGTGTTGGGAAAACTTGACAGCTACTTGCAAATGAATCAAACTGGACTATTCTCTCACACCATGCGCAAAAATAATTTCAAAATGGATTAAAAACTTAAATGTAAGACCTGAAAACAAAAGTTCTATTGAAAAAAATAAAACAGGCAGTACTTTCTTCAACATCAGTCTTAGTCATATTTTTTGGAGAAGTCATCCCAGGCAAGGAAAACAAAAGCAAAAATGAACAAATAGGACTAGATCAAACTGAAAAGCTTTTTTCGCAACAAATAAACCTCTAAAAATGAAAAGGCTGCCTACTGAATGGGAGAAGATATTTGCAAACAATATATCTAACAAGGGGTTAATATCCAAAATAGACAACTCATGATAAAAACAAACAATCCAATTAAAAAGGAGCAAAGGATCTGAATAGACATTTTTCTAAAGAAGACATGTAGCTGGCCAACAGGCCCATGAAAATATGCTCAACATCACTAATCATCAGGAAAATGTAAATCAAAACCACAACAAGATATCACCTCACACCTGTCAGGATGGCTACCATCAAAAAGACAAGTGTTAGCAAGGACGTGGAGAAAAGAGAACCTGTGTGTACTGTTGGAGGGAGTGTAAATTGGTGCAGTCAGTATGGAAAACATTATGGAGTTTTCTCAAAAAATTAAGAATAGAACTACCATATGATCCTGCAATTCCACTTCTGGTTATTTATGCACAGAAAACAAAAACATTAATTAGAAAAGATATATGTACCCTGTTGTTCATTGCAGCATTATTTACAATAACAAAGATTTTGGGAAACAACCCAAGTGCCCATCAACAGATGAATGAAAAAAGATGATGGAATATATATTATATTCCATATACATATATGGAGTAGAATATTACTCAGCCATAAAAAAGAATGAAATCCTGCCATTTGCAACAACATGGATGGACCTAAAGGGTATTATGGTAAATGAAATAAGTCAGACAGAGAAAGAAAAATACTGTGTGATGTCACTTATATGTAGAATCTAAAAAGCAAGCAAACCAAATGAACAAAACAGCAACACAGCTATAAGTACAAAGAACAAATAGGTCATTTGCCAAGGATGAGAAAGTGGAGGGAGGAAAGAAATAGGTGAGGGAGATTAAGAGGTACAACTTCCAGGTGCAAAATGAATGAGTCATGGGTATGAAGTGTACAGGGTGGGGAATATAGTCAATAACTAAGTAATATCTTTAGGGTGGGATTACATATTATAACTAGACTTACCATGGTGATAATTTTGTAATGTATAGAAAAAAATCACTATACTGTGTAACAGGGACTAACATAGTGTTATAGGTCAATTATATTTCAAAAACAAACATACAAACTCATAGAAAAAAAGATCAGATTTGCAATTACCAGAGGAAGGCTTGGTGGGGGGAGGGGGAATTGGTTGAAGGCAGTCAAAAGTTATGAACTTCCAGTTATAAGATAAATAAGTACTAGGGATGTGATGTACAATGTGATAAGCATAATTAACACAGCTGTGTGCTATATATGAAAGCTGTTAAGAGAGTAAGTAAACTCTAAGAGTTCTCATCACAAGAAAAAACACTTTTTTTCTATTTCTTTAATTTTGTATCCACATGAGATGATGGATGTTCACTAAACTTCTTGTGATAATCATTTCTTAATGTATGTAAGTCACATCATTAGGCTATACACCTTAAACGTATACAGCGCTGTATGTCAATTATATCTCAAAAAAACTAGAAGAAAAAATTAATTTTTAAAAATAAGTAATAAAAAAGTGAAATATCATGATATTTGCAACCTAATTTTAAATAATTCTTGTGAGTGTGTGCGTATGTGTGTGCAAGGCAAATACTAAGATCATCTATTATTTCTGTTACCAGAAAAAATATAATAAAGCTATTTCCATTTTGGAAAAAAATGGGAAAGAAGTTCAGTTTTCTTATAAAAGTACGGTATAAACACTTTATTTTGGAACAATGGGATAAAGGGAAAGGGAAAGGTTGATATATATGACTGTATTAAAAGTAAGAACTTCTTCCATCAAAAGATGTAATAAAGAGAGAGAGAGGATAAGCCACACAATGGCAGAAGATAGTCATGAGCATTCACTTTACAATAATTCATTAGGCTGCATATTTATATCTTTTATGTACTTCTCTGTATGTTTTTGTATCCACAGAAGCAAATAAAAAGATTAAAGTAGACATTGGATTATAGAGGACCAAGTGCATTAGACTCAGCCAGGAGTGGCTCCAAGGAAGATTTTACTGTACTTGTTAAATGGCTCATTTAGCTGCAAAGAGGGGTAGCATTGTTGCCTGTGGAAGTGTTAAAAACAAACACACAAACAATAAAACTAACAAGTAATCTTCTCCAAAGTGCTAGGGAAGAAGAACCTGAGGCAGGGAAGAGGTGGGGGACCCCGCCTAGAAAATATGAAACATCATGAAGCCAATTAATGTTCCCTGATTGGCATGAAAATTAATTTGCCTAGAATTATTCATGCTGGAGGGTTCTAATTATTCACCTCCATCAAGATGCAAATTGAGTTTTGCACAAAGAGAACAAGAGGGGGGCCAGAGGGAAATGGTGGTGTGTAGTAGGCAGGCCTGGACTGAAGGAGAGGCTGAGACCCAGGTGTTGCGGAAACCACAGGAATTCTGAGCTACAGCTTTGGTAGGGGAGCCGCGGGGCCAGCTTGCCTTCTACCTTTAGTCATTCGCCTCTGGGAAGAGACACTGAGATCCAGGAGAAGCACACCTGAAGGGCCCATCCTCCTGATGCTGGAAACAGCAGAGAGATGCCTGGTGCTGGGGAGACCCCAGAGGTGCTCTCTCAGCTGGCACTAGTGCTGGTAGCAGTTACATAACAAAATAAAAGGGATGTGCTCTGAATGTATCCTTGCCTGTGATGGGTGTTCAATAAATGTTTAATGACTCACTACTGCATTATTAATCTTTTGACACACCACTAAAATAATGTCACTGTCTGTATGAATAATAAAATTCATTAATTATGCAAGAAATATTTGTTACACAGCTACTCAGGGCAAAGTCCACAGGCTTGGTGCAAGAGATGGGAGGGGGAAAAGTCAGCACTTACACCCTCAGGGAGCTCACAGTCTAGTGCTGAGACTACAACAGACCATCAGAGTGGCTAGGGATGTTCTTAGGGAGGAAAGCTGTGTGAGACCTCTACCAATAAAAAACACAAAACATCACTGGGAAAAGATGAAGAAGACCTAAATATATGGAAATGCAAAGGACCCAGATTAACCAGCACATTCTTTTTTTTTTTTCAGTGAATTGATTTGCTCTGCCGGTTATCAAAATATTATAAAAAGATAGTACAGTAGTCAGGGTTCTCTGGACACAGCCAACAGGATGTGTATGTGTAGAGAGAGATTTACTTTAAGGAATTGGCTCATGTGATTAAGGAGGCTTGGCAAATCTAAAATCTGCAGAATAGACCAGCAGACTGGAAACCCAGGGGACAAGTGCAGTTTGAATCCAGAGACAGCCTGCCGGCTGAATTCCTTCTTGCTCAGAGAAGACCAGTCTTTGTTCTATTAAGGTCTTCAACTGATTGGATGAGAACCACCCAATGGGGGAGGGCAATCTGCTTTACCCAAATCTGTCCACCAATTTAAAAGTTAATCTCATCCAAAAAACACCTTCATAGAAACATCCAGAATAATGTGGGCAAATATCTGGGCACCGTGGCACAGATGAGTTGACACATAAAAGTAACCATCACAGACAGCAGTTAAGAAAGCACGGTATAGGCACAAGGATAGACAAATAAGCCAATGGAAAGATTTAGAAAGAAATTCCAGAAACAAAGTCATAAATATAAAGACATGTGATTTATGGGGCTTCCCTGGTGGCGCAGTTGTTGAGACTCCGCCTGCCGTTGCAGGGGATGTGGGTTCATGCCCCGGTCCGGGAAGATCCCATATGCCGCGGAGCGCCTGGGCCAGTGAGCCATGGCCGCTGAGCCTGTGCTCTGCAATGGGAGAGGCCACAACAGTGAGAGGCCCACGTACCACAAAAAAAAAAAAACAACCGTGATTTATGATAAACGTGATACTGCCAAGTGCTGGCAAAAGGCCAGCTTTGTTTCAAATGGTACTAGGACAATGGGATATCATATAAAAAAAATAAATTTGGATCTTTAACTCACCCCATTCCCAAAAATCAATATTGGCCGATCATAAACCTTAAAGTGAAAAGCAAAACAGCAAATATTTAAGACGATCTAAGAATGTCTTCCATAACTTCAAGGTAGAGAAAGATCTCTTAAATAGGACACAGTAGGCACTAGACATAGGAGAAAAGGATCCATGAATTTAGCCACGTTAAAATTAAGAAATTTTGCTTACAAAAAGACACTATTAAGAGTGTGAAAAGCAAGCCATTGAGTGGAAGAAGATGATAAATGACAAAAATCCTGTTACCAGGATATGTAAAGAGTTGCCCCGAGTCAATAAGAAAAAGGCAAAGAAGCAAGCAGAAAAATGGGCAGAACACCTGAACAGGTACCACGTGAAAAATAATATCCAACTGGTCAATAAATATATGAATATGGACTCACACTCACTGGTAATCAGGGAAATGAAAATTAAGATCACAATGAATCATACTACACACCTACCTGATTGGCAAAAATTTTTAATTCTGACAATACCAAGCATTGGTTAGGAGCAACAAGGTCTTGTACACATTGCAGTGGGAGTGTAAAATGGTACAGCCACACTGGAAAAGTGTTTCCAATATCCAGTAAATCTGACATGTTTACCCCTAGATATATACCCTACAGAAACACTTTCTCATGTACATTTTGAAAAATGTCAAGATAGCTAAAGTGGCAACAACTCAAACGTCCATCCATGGTAGAAATGATAAACAAACAAGTATATTCATGCAAAGGAATACTATACAGCAATGAAAATGAATGAAACACAGACAGATATACAACATGCATTAATCTTCGAAACATTATATTAAGAAAAAAGAAATCAGATGCAGCAGAATACCACAGTGTAATTCCATTATGTAAAGTGTAAAAAAATAGCAATATTAAATTATATGTTTCGGGATACATAACAAACAAAAAACACTATAAAAAAAGTACCATAGAAGTCGAGGTTTTGGTTACTGCTAAGGGGAGGGAAAGAGTATGATTGGGAGGGTCATGCAGAGGCTGCTAAAGTGCTGGCAGTACTCTATTTCCTCACTTGGTGCAATTACACAAGTGTTTGCCACAATTTGTTAAGCTAATGTGCTTGTTTTTTACATATATTTCTGTATGTTTACTATAATTAACAATAAAAATGTAAACATTTAGCACAGGGAACTATATTCAATATCTTGCAATAATCTATAATGGAAAAGAATCTGAAAAGGGGGACTTCCCTGGTGGTCCAGCGGTAAAGAATCCACCTTACAATGCAGGGGACGCGGGTTCGATCCCTGGCCAGGGAACTAAGATCCCACACACCATGGGGCAACTAAGCCCACGCACCACAACTACTGAGCTCGCGGGCCTCAACTAAAGCCCATGTGCCGCAAACTACAGAGCCCATGCGCCCCGGAGTCTGCATGCCACAACTAGAGAAGAGAAAACCGCATAACCCACCTGGCACAACTAGAGAGAAGCGTATGCGCTGCAACAAAGAGCCCATGTGCCGCAATGAAAGATCCCACATGCCTCAATGAAGATTCCACTTTCCGCAACTAAGACCCAATGCAGCCAAAAATAAATTAAATAAATTAAATAAATAATAAATCTTTAAGAAAAAAGAACCTGAAAAGGAATGTGTATTAGTATATAAAACAAATCACTTTGCTGTACACCTAAAACTAGCACAGCATTGTAAATTAATTATACATCAATTAAAAAATGGTTTTAAAAAATCCAAACATTTAAACTTCTTCATTGTGCCATTAAAAACAAAACACTCAGTGGGTAGGTTATATAGCATATTATACACAAATAAAGAGAGAATTGTGATGAAATAAAATTTATATTTTTAAGGCAGGACAAGAAAATTTAAACATAAAATTCTCCTTCTGTCCCTTTGGGCCTCCTCCCTCCCTCCCTCCCTCCCTAATGTGCAGTGTGTGTCTGCATTACAGTTTAACCAGAGCACCTCAAGGATGGGAGTGCCTGCCCTACCAGAAAGATCTTTTTTTTTCTTTCTTCTGATGCTAACAATGTAACTTTGCAAAATCTCAGTATGTCTATTTGATGTACCACCCTTTGTCTCATAAAGGTATACCACTGTGCCTTTGACTTCCAACAGGTGGAACAGTTCTCAGAGCTTCTGAGACTTTGTCTCCCAGGTTATAATCTTCAGTTTATTTTGAATAAAATACCCTTTTTTTCTTCTTAACTTGATTGTTAATTGAATTTCCATAAGCAATTGGTAAATTGGAAGACAGGTTTGAAGCAGCGTGAGAAACAAAGAGATGGGAAAATATGAAAGAGTGATTAAGATAGAGATTAGAGTAAAAAGGGCTACTTTACATCTAATCAGGTTTTCAAAATGAGGTAGTAGAGTTTAATAAAGAATATTCAAAAAGATAATGGCTTAGAAATTTCCAGAATTGATGACAGACACACATCCTCAGATTCAGAAATCCAGTATGTCCCGAACAGAATAAATAAAAAGAAATCCAAACCCAGGCATTTCATAGCGAAAGTGCAGGTAGCTAGAAACAAAGAGATCTTAAAATTAGTCAAGAAGGGAAGAGAAATTGGTTACAGACAGCAGTTAGATCAATAGTTAACTTCTCAAGAAGAACAAAGATGGATGGACCCAGAGATTATCATATTAAGTGAAGTAAGGTAGACAGAGAAAGACAAATATCATATGATATCACTTGTATGTGGAACCTTAAAAAAATGATACAAATGAACTTATTTACAAAACAGAAACAGACTCACAGACATAGAAAACAGACATATGGTTACCAAAGGGGATAGCAAGGGGGGCGATAAATTAGGAGTTTGAGATTAACAGATACACACTACTATATATAAAATAGGTAAACAACAATGAACTACGGTATAGCACAGGGAACTATACTCAATATCTTGTAATAACTTATATTGGAAAAGAATCTGAAAATATATATAGTGCCAAATTTCCTTCTTCTTAAAAGGATACCCTCATTGGAATAGGAACCATCCTAATCCAGTGTGACCGCATCTTAACTTGATTACATCTGCAAAAATCCTATTTCCCAATAAGGTCACATTCACATGTACAAAGGGTTTGGACTTAAATATATCCTTTTTGGGAGGGGGGACACAATTCAACTCACAGGACCCAATAAAACTATCTTTCAAGACTGAGAGAGAAATTCAGAAGTTTTCAGACCAAAAGCTGAGAAAGTTTGCCCTCACAGAAAGAAATCTACAGAATATATTTTGGATATAAGGTGGGAGACACTAGAAAGAATACTGAGCAAATAATTTTTTAAATGTGGATAAATCAAACAATTAACTTACAAAGCCATAACAACAGTGTCTTATTTGTATCTACCCAAGAGAAAAGAAAATATACGTCCACAAAAAAAAAAGAAAATTTCACAGCAGTATTATTTGTAACAGCAAAAATATGCAAACAACTCAAATGTCCATCGACTGATGAATGGATAAATGAAATGTGGTCTATCCACACAACAGAATATTATATGGCAATGAAAAGGAATGAAGTACTGATACATGCTGCAACGTGGATGAACTTTGGAAATATTATGTTTAGTGAAAGAAGGCAGTCACAAAAGACCATATGTTATATGATTCCATTTATATAAAATGTCCATAATAGGCAAATCTACAGAGACAGGAAGTAGATTAGTGGTTTCCAGGGACTAGGAGAAGGAAAGAGTTATTAGTGACTACTAATGGGTATGGGGTTTCTTTGGAGGATGGTGAAAATGGTGTAAAATTAGATTATGGTGATGGTTGCACTACTCCATAAATATATGAAAAGTTATAGAATTATACATTTTAAATGAATGAACTTTATGGTATATAAGTTATATCTTGATAAAGCTGTTTTTTAAACATGAGAGGGAAAAATATTGCAAAATAATGGCATATAGCTGCTCCAGCTTCAGCTATCACACATCTCTTCCCAGGGGCTGGATGGAGCAAAGAAAGGAAAGAGAGCACGGCCTTACTTTTAAAGAGATTTCCTGAAAGGACCACAAAACTTCCTTTTACATCCTGTTACCCAGGACTTACCTGAGCTGTCACACAGTGAACAAGGAAGGTTGAGAAATGGAGTTTATGAAATGGTGTTTATAACTGGACACATTATGCCCCCAAATTACTTGGGGCTCAGTTACAAAAGAGGAGTAGAAGGATGTTGGGGAAGACGAGTAGCCAGGCTTCCAAGTCTTCTTAGCTTTGTCTGATGTGTTCTCATCCCCTTAGCCGTGAAGCGACCCAACAGACGGCGCTGAGAGGGAGCTGTCTCTGATCTGCTCTGCCTCGTGTGCTCACGCTGCCAGAGCAAACTGAATCTGACCGGTGTGAGAAAGCCTGGTCCACTTTCTGCCGAGGCTGCTTCTTATCACCACTTCTGTTTGAACTTTTCAACCTTGCAACGCTGCAACTTGGCCAATTGACATTTGAGGCTGTGGGCAGAGAAGCATCCTCTCAGTCCAGCATCTTCACATCTGCTTGCAGACTGGCTGTCTCTAGTTTGAGTTTATCCTTTTTCTAGACATTGCTGAAAGCAGTCATAAAAGCCGCACACACCAAATGCTAAATCGTTCCTACCATTTCAAAACACAGGGCTTGCATTCTAAGGCTGTCAGCAGACGGTCTGCCCCAGTGTTCCCACTGCTCCAGAGCAAGGGCATTCGCTCTCCAGCCTGTGATGTCTGTGTGCTCAGTGCCAGAAACCAGACTCCCTCCACTTTTAGGTTCTGCTTCTTACAGCACCCCACCTTCAAATTCAGTTAAGAAAAGATCTGGGGACTTCCCTGGTGGTCCGGTGGTAAAGAATCTGCCTTCCAATGCAGGGGACGTGGGTTCGATCCTTGGTCAGGGAACTAAGCTCCCACATGCCGTGGGGCAACTAAGCCCGCCCAACACAGCTACTGAGCCCACGCGCCTCAGCTAGAGAGCCCACATGCCACAAACTACAGAGCCCACACACTCTGGATCCTGTGTGCCACAGCTAGAGAGAGCACATGCCACAACTAGAGAGAAGCCCGTACACCATAATGAAGAGACCACACACCACAACTAACACACGGCACAGCCAAAAAATAAAATAAATAAAATGTTTTAAAAAAAGAATAGATTTGGAAGGTCATTTCATAATAATTCACCATAAGAAAGAACAACATAACAATGTAGTTTTAACTATACAAAGCAAAAGCTGGCGGAATTATAAGGGAAAATGAACAAAGTCACAATCATAATGAGAGGCATTAACAGGCCTCTACTGGCAAAAAAAAAAAAGTCTAGCCGATGTGGGGATAAAAAGCAAGGACGGAGAATAATTGAACAATATAATAAATGATTTTGATTTAATGGATATACTCATATAAATCCCTTTACCTCAAAACCTGCACATTCATGTTCTTTTCAAAACTTGATCATTGAAGAGACTGATAAAATAGACAAATTCCTGACAAGAAGGATAAAGGGAAAAAAGAGCAGGTCCAGAATAAGCAACATTGGGTTGGGAAGGGGGAAGGAACCTAATAACAAATATGATAGAGATAATATTTAAATCATAAGAGATTACAAAAACTTCATGTCAAGAAATTTGAAATTTAAATATGAATGGGCAATTCTCCAGAAAAATGTAAATTACCAAACTTGGCTCAAGAAGAAAATTAAAAACCTGAATGCGATCCTACAATTTCACTTCTGGGTATATACCCAAAGGAAATGAAAACAGGATATTGAAAAGGTGTCTGCACCCACATGTTCATTGCAGCAGTATTCACAATAGCCAACATAAGGAACCAAACTAAGTCTCTGTCAATGGATGACTGGATAAAGAAAATGTTGTACATATATATAAAGCAATGTTATAGCCATGAGAAAGGAGGAAATTCTGCCATTTGTGACAACATGGATGGACCTTGAGGACATATTGTAAGTGAGATGAGTCAGAAAGAGAAAGACAAATACTGTATATAATTTATATGTAGCATCTAAAAAATCTAGATTCATGTAGAGTGGTGGTTGCCAGGAGCTGGTGGGTGAGAGGATAGAAGAGACGTTTGTGGGTACAAACTTCCAGCCAGTAGGTAAATAAGTCCTGGATCTTTAATACACAGTATAGTCGATGCAGACAACAACATTGAATTATTGTTGAAATATTGAATTATTGCTGAGACTAGATCTCAGTTATTCTCACCACAAAAATGAAACAATAATTATGTGACATGATAGAGATGGTAACCCTTGCTACAATGACAATCATATTACCATGTATAAATGTATTAAATCAGTATGTTTTGCACCTTATATTTACACAATGTTGTACGTCAAATATATTTCAATTTAAAAAAACCTGTATGGGTTTTTTGCTCTTAAAGGCATTGAGTTTGTATTTTAAATTCAGTCTGCAAAATAAAGTCCAGACAGTGAATTCTGCTAGACTCATTTAGTAAAACCTTGAATACAAGACAGGGAGGTAACAGTATAAGAAAGGAAAAGTATAGCCAATCTTACCTTGGAAGGTGAATACAAAAATGCAAAAAAACCATATAAATCCAGGAATAAATACTATAAACATTCAAATTTAGACATATACACACATGCATCATATGTGATAAAGGAGAAAAACAGCAAAATAACATCCGTAAATGCAGAAAATCATTTTATAAAAAATCATGTATGATTTAAGGAAAAACAATTCTTACAAAACTAGAAATAAAAAGCAACTTTCTAAATGTGGTAAAGCACAGTTCAAAAACCTACCACAGCAAATGTTACTGGTACTATAGCAGGTTCATCCCTTTAGAAGCCTGGAACAGCCCAAAGAAGCCTGTTATCTTAGCTGTGTGCTCAAAGCCATTATCACTTCTATTTACCATTGTCCTGGAACTCCTGGCTGCCAAAATTATAAAAGAAAAATAAGTAAGTATAAGGATTTTTTAAAAGTTTTTTAAAATCATCATTTGCAGATGATGACTTACAGATATCAGAAAGAGATGTACAGAAAAAATATTGGAATAAGCAAGAGCACCTAGCAGGTTACTGGAGCAGCAACAATCATTTAGAAGATGAAGTTGTAAGAACAACAGAGTTTATAAAGGCAACACAACAATCAGGTACCTGGGAATTAATCTAACAATATATGTGCAAGGCCTGTACAGGTAAAAAATTTCAAAAACTTTATTAAAAGAAAAAGAAGGCTTAAATAAATGGAGAAACAAAACACATTCAAGTATGGGAAGACAATAGCATAAAGACGGCAATTTTCCTCTAAGTTAATCTATCAATCACTGTGGTTCTAGCTAAAATCCCAAATAACTGTAGATACAAAATAATATGCCATTTAGTTAATTATTTTGTTCTCCCGTTTCTTTTCTATTTTGTAAGTTATGGTCTCCTGGCCTGATTTTCTTTCCCTCCTTGTGTGCTAACTAAGGAAGTTCTAATACTTAGTCTTAGAATGATAGGATCTTATAAAATGTTGGTGAAAACAATCTCAAGATAAAAAGGAAATATTGCCTCTTTCCCAAAAGAGGCATAAAAGTGTCATTAAATGCACTTAATTTTTCTTATTTTTAATAAAATGATCTTGAAAATACCTGGACTTCAGAAATTATCACTATGACCTATGAAAATAATTTT
The DNA here is from genome assembly GCF_008692025.1 of Phocoena sinus. NCBI lineage: Eukaryota > Metazoa > Chordata > Mammalia > Artiodactyla > Phocoenidae > Phocoena > Phocoena sinus. The sequence continues at coordinate 109,181,721 of NC_045769.1, forward strand.
TAACTCCTAAAAATGTGATTCTGACCCCTTTTCTTTCTTTATAGTTTATTTGCCCTGGTATTAATATTTAAATTGATATCTTTGTTTCTAAAAGATAACTGCTGGGGTTTTTTTAATTTTGGCAGAAGATGAGCATTTCTAGTTTCCTTTTCTCTTGCTTGCATACAACTTTAAAAAAATAAAAATCTATTAGTCTGTGGAATTTCTCACCTATACAAAAAAAATTGTGAAAGTCTCTCATTTAAATTATTGGACTTAGTCACGGAATTTGACAAACTAATCCTAAAATTCATATGGAAAAGTAAAGGAACAATGTAGCCAGACCATGTTTAAATAAGAGGAATAAAGACGTCTCTGTTTATCATACATGAAGATTCCACAAGCCATACAAATTAGGACAGCATAATATTTGCTCAGAACGATAGGCTAGAAACAGACCAGATTGTATTTGCCCAGACATTCCCTTCCCTGACCACTCCTTTAAACAATCCCTTCCTTCCATACAGCTCCATCCCCTACCCTGTTTTAATTTCCTCATAGCACATTCATCAGATACTTATGTGTCCATACAGTTTTTTATACATGATTCCTATTGAAAGTAATGGTATTACCATAATAAGTGTATTTCATAATAATAAAAAAGCCAGTTCATCAAGAAAGCATAACAATCTGAATAACAAAACATCTAATCACAAAGCATCAACTACATGAAACAAAAGCTGACAGAATAAATGGAGATATAGACAAATTCACAATTACAGGTGTAGATTTTAACAGTCTTTTCTCTATAATTGATCAAACTATTAGACAAAATATCAATAAGCATATAGAGATTTAAATAACTTTTAAGCAGCTTAACCCAGCGTTTCTCAATGTCAGCACTATTGACACTTTGAGCCAGATAATTCTTTGTCATGGAGGGTGGAGCTGTCCTGTACATGGTAGGATGTTTAGCAGCATCCTTGACTTCAACCCGCTAGATACCAGTAGTACCCTCATCCCAGGTGTGACACCAAAAATGTCTCCAGACCCTGCCAAATGTCTGCCTGTTGAGAATCACTGGTGTACCTAGTTGACTTGTAGAGAACACTACAGCCAAGGCACTGCATTTTCAAGTATACATGGAACTTTCACCAATATAAGCCATATGTCTCAAAAGATTTAAATCATATTAAGTAAGTTCTCTGACCAAAATGGAATTTAATTAGAAATCAATAAAATATCTGGAAAATCTCAAAATAAGCTGAATGATAATTTTTTAAAAATATCAATATTTATGGACCACAACTAAAGATGTACTTACCCTAGGGAAAAAAATGAGTTTCCTCAAAAATATTATGATCAAGCAATTCCATTTCTGGGTATTTATCCAAAGAAAACAAAAACACTAGCTCAAAAAGATACATGCACCCCCATGTTCATTGCAGCATTATTTACAATAGCCAAGATATGGAAACAACCTAAATGTCCACTGACAGATGAATGGATACAGAAAAATGAGGAATGTGAAAAACACAATGGAATATTATTCAGCCATAAAAAAGGAATAAAATCTTGCCATTTGCGTCTACATGGATGGAGCTTGAGGGCATTATGCTAAATGAAATAAGTCAGACGGAGAAAGACAAATACCATGTCATCTCACTTATATGTGGAATCTAAAACAAAAAGCAAACAGAAAATAATCTTACAGAAACAGAAGACAGATTGGTGGTTGCCAGAGGTGAGGGGTGGAGAGTGGGCAAAATGAAGGGAGTCAAAATGTACAAACGTCCAGTTATAAAATAAGTAAGTCAGGGGGATGTAATGCACAACATGGTGACTTTAGCTAATAATACTGTGTTGAAAGTTGCTAGGAGAGTAAATCTTAAAAGTTCTCTTCACAAGAAAAAGAAATTTGTAGCTAATACATAGTTAAAGTGACAGACGTTAGCTAAACTTATTATGGTGATCACTTCACAATACATACAAATATTGAATCGTTACATTGCACACCTAAAACTAATATAATGTTCTGTGTCAATGATACTGAAAAAAAGAAAAATAATAAATGTAAAAGTGAGATCAAAATTTAAAAATTTAAATTTAAAATGTACCATCTTAACCATCTTTAAGTATACAGTTTGGTGACATTTTAAATCTCACCACCATCCATCCCAAGAACTCTTTACATCTTGCAAAACTAAAACTCTATACCCATTCAACAGTAACTCCTTCTCTCCTGCCCCCAGTCTCTTGCAACCATCATCCTACTTTCTGTCTCTATGATTTTCACTACTCTAGGTCTTCAGATAAGTAAAATCATACAGCATTTGTCTTTTTGTGACTAGCTTATTTCACTTAGCATACTGTTCATCCATGTTGTGACATATGTCAAAATTTCCTTCCTTCTTGAGGCTGAATAATGTTGCATTGTATATAAGTGCTAAGTTTTATTTATGCATTCATCTCAGTGGACACTTGGGTTGCCACATTTTGGCTATTGTGAATAATGCTGCTACGGACGTGTGTGTACAAATCTGAGACCCCTGCTTTTTTGGGTATATGTGGAATTTCTGAATCATAGGGTAATTCTATTTTTAATTTTTTGAGGAACTGCCATACAGTTTTCCATGGCATCTGCACCATTTTACATTCCCACCAACAATGCACCAGTGTTCCTATTTCTCCACATCCTCTCCAACACTGGTCCTTCTGTGTTGTTTTTCTGTTTGTTTGTTTTATAGTAGCCATCCTAATGGATGTAGGACTCTATCTTATAGTGACTTTTATTTGCACTTCCCTAATGATTGGTGATGTTGAGCGTCTTTTCATGTGTTTATTTGCCATTTGTATATCTACCTTGGAAAAAACTCTATCCAAGTCCTTTGGCCATTTTATAATTGCATCATTTGTCTTTTTGTTGTTCAGTTGTAGGAGTTCCCTATATATTCTGGATATTAACCCCTTACTAGATATATGATTTAAAGTATTTTCTGCCATTCTGTGGTTGCCTTTCTACTCTGTTCATAATGTCCTTTGATGCACAAAAGTTTTTAATTTTGTTGAAGCTCAATTTGTCTATGTTTTGTTTTGTTGCTACCTGTGTCTTTGGTGTCATATCCAAGAAATCATTGCTAAATTCAATGAAGATTTTGCCCTATGTTTTCTTCTCAGACTTTTATGGTTTTAACCCTTACATCCAGATCTTTAATGTTTAAGTTAATTTTTGTTTATATTGTTAGTTAAGGGTCCAACTTCCTTTTTTTTCTTTTTTTTTTTTTGTATCTGAACATCCAGTTTTCCCTACATCATTGGTTGAAAAGACTGTCTTTCCCCATTGAATGGTCTTTGCACTCTTGTCAAAAATTATTTGATCATACATGCCAGGGTTTATTTCTGGGTTCTTCATTCCATTGGTTTATATGTCTCTCTTTCATACCAATACCACAGTTTCGATTATTGTAAATTTGTAGTAAGTTTTGAAATCAAGAAGTGTGAGAACTCCAACTTTGTTCCACTTTTTCAAGATTGTTTTGGCTCTTTGTGTTCCCTTGAGATTCTATATGAATTTTAAGATGGACTTTTCCATTTCTACAAAGACATTATTGGGATTTTGATAGAGATTGCATCAAGTCTGTAGATTGCTTTGGATATTATTATCATCTTAACTTAACATTAAGTCTTCAAATCTGTGACCATAGAATGTTTTTTCATTTAGTTATGTCTTCTTTAGTTTCTTTCAGCAATGTTTTATAGTTTTCATTGTACAAGTCTTTTGCCTCATTGGTTATATTCTTTTTGGTGCTATTGTAAATGGAATTGTTTTCCTAATTTCCTTTTAGAATTGTTCACTTTTAGTGTATACAAATGCAACTGATTTTTGCATGTTGATCTTGTATCCTGCTACTTTGCTGAATTTGTTAACTATTTCTAATAGTTTTCTGTAGAATCTTGGGAGTTTGCCACAGTAAGATCATATCATCTCGGAACAGAAACAATTTTACTTCTTCCTTTCCAATTTGAATGCCTTCTGTTTCTTTTTCTTGTTTAATGGCTCTGGCTAGAACTTCCGGTAGTATGTTGAATAGAAGTGGTAAAAGTGGGCATCCTTGCCTTGTTCCTGAGAGTTTTCCAAAACTACCTCCTTCAGTGGGGTAAGTGAGTAAGTGGGTGACTGAATGAAAGTATCATATAATTCCCCTCTTAATATCCACATGCCTCCAACCTACCAGGCATGGATGTTGGAAAAGAGAATCAAGGCTCAAAAAAGAATACAATCCTAAAAGTCAGTTTTCCTTAGAGACCCATCCAGAATGTTTCACAACAACCTCCAGGACCCAGTCCATTCTCAGCTTTATCCTTTTCTTTCTAGCTCTTTGAAAGTTGTTGACAGTTCTGAGCTGGTTTTCTTCTAGGTAGAGGAAAAGCAAGCACTTCCAGTCCAGCACAGACTGGACAGCTGACTTGGGAAGAAAGTAACTTTCCTCCACATTCCTGCTCTCCCTGCAGTGGGGCTCACACCTGCCTCAGTGTGACCAGGCCCGTCATCTTTTACTCCAGTGCAGTGTCATGCTGCAATGTTCCCTTCTCCCCTCCAAGCATGGGCTTCTGTGTCCCAGGCTGGGACATTGCTCAGGGGCTGACTAATCCAATGAAGTTATCCAGGCTAAGACCCTAATGAGCCATACAGCTTAATGGATTCTGCCTTCCATAAAACACTTGAATTTTAATTCAGTTTGAATGCATTAAGCCAAAGGAGGAAATAATTGAGTTTCATGTGCAGTGGCAGGTCAGTGGAAAAAGAGATTTGGGGATGTGGGGAAGACCTTCTTAGTAATGGCCCCCATACTGAGTGAAAGCTAAGAAACTGGAAGCATTGGAGAATCCAAGGAACATCAATGTCCAGCAAGGGTCAGGGAGACTGGGAGGGAAGAGGGATGATGAAGCAAAATCTTGGAGCAACCTTGGACACATCACAAAATATTTTCAAAACTACCTCACCCATCTTTTCACTCTCCTTCCAAAGATTTCAAGAAAGTGTCATAATATACATTATGCCAGGTACATTGGTCTCATCTGGGAGTTACTGAAATCAGTTCAGACTTATAGGATGACCAATCTTCTGGGCTTGTCTGGGACATTCCTTTTTTTTTAATTTATATTTTTTATTGAAGTATAGTTGAGTTGATTTACAATGCTGTGTTCATTTCTGCTGTACATCAAAGTGACCCAGTTATACACATACATACATTCTTTTTATACTCTTTTCCATTATGTTTTATCTCAGGATATTGAATATAGTTCCCTGTGCCATACAATAGGACCTTGTTGTTTATCCATTCTATATGTAACAGTTTGCATCTACTAACCCCAAACTCCCAGTGCCTCCCTCCCCCACCTATACGATATGATCTAGCAATCCCACTCCTGGGCATATATCCAGATAAAACTATAATTCAAAAACACACATGCACCCCTATGTTCATAGCAGCACTATTCACAATAGCCAAGACATGGAAACAACCTAAATGTCCATCGACAGATGCCTGGGACATTCTTAATTTCAGCACTGAAAGTCTCGTTTCTTAGGAAACCTCTCAGTTTCAGACAAACTGGGATGGTTGGTCACCCGAAATCTGAGAGACACCTTTGGGATGCCTACCCAACCTACCCCCATCTTTCCAGAGGTGCACCAGTCTCCCAACTCCACTCTCATCCTCATAGATGGCATCCAGGAGAGCAGGCTTCTACACAGCCAACTGGACAGATTATACCAAACATGCAGCCTGACACAAGCTGGACCAGTCAGAGTCTGATTCCCAGAAAATGACACCGGAATTCAGAGACAGCAAAAACAATGGCAAAAAGATGAAGATTTATTAACATTATCCGGGTACTTTCCACATGCCAGGTTTCTGTTCTAAACGCTCTACTTGTAGCAATTTCTTTAATCATCACCCTAACCCTGTGATGTAAGTGCTACTCTTCCTCGCCATTCTGTTGGAGAAGTGAGGGAATATGCCTGAGGTGGTACAGCTAGTAAATGGCAAACCTGGGGCTGAAATCCAAGCAGTGTGTGTCCAGAATTTTCTCAGTGTACCCAGCTTGACCCCTCTACACTGTTTCTATGAGAGGCACTCCTAAGAAAGGAATCAAATCTGGGCTGAGCAACCATGTTCCTGTGTGTCTGGAGGAGCTGAGAAGGCTGGTGTGTTTATGGGAGAGAGACAGACTGGGAAGGAGAACGTGACCCAGGGCTGGGCAGCCAGCCAACCCCTGACCACTGACCACATCTAGACTTGGTTCCATGTGCTCCTAGGTGTGGGAACACCTACTGCCCCAAACACCCCTGAACCCTTACATTTGTGTGGAAACGGGCTGGACTAGGTTTCTGGTTCTGCAAACCAGGTGGTCTAGTCTAATTAGCCTAAGAGTTGGTAAGGTATGGTGGTGAAGGGCAGACTGAAAATAAATAAATAAATTCAGCTCTCCACTGCCCAGCTGAATGTCCCTGAACAAGTTTTGTGACTTGGAGCTTGAGTTTGCCTCTCTATAAGGCACAAACACAAATCCACTCTCATACTGGTCCTCGGGAAGACTGAGTGGGATTAAACTCTGCTGAAGAGATAGACAACTAGCTCCTTGTGAGGCTGTGGCTGGGACCCCTTTCTTCCCTGGGGCTTCCCTGCAGCCATCTCTGAATCTCTGAATCTAGGATTCATCTGGTATTGGTCATCATCTCTGCCTGACATCCATAAGGGAGAGTAGATGTCCCAGGGGCAGGGTGGAACCAGGAGTTGGTAATTTGAAGCCTTGGAAAAACTGGATTCGTTGACCCAAGAGGAAATGCCAGCAGAGGACAGGAGGAAACATATTAGCAGGAAGCCACTGGGGCAATGACCAGCCTGAGCCCCTACCCCTCCATGCACCCTCAGTGAGCATGGCCTGCCCAGTCACAGGGACAGCTGTGCTCACTAGAAAGTTGTCCCTGGGATGCAGCAGTGGAGCATAGGGGACACACACACACACACACACACACACTCACACTCACACACACACAGAACCTAGAGACCGAGGTGAAGGTAGAAGCCTTTAAAGTTAGATCTAGGGCAGTACATCTCAAAGTGTGTCCCCAGCAGCAACAGCCCACCTAGAAATGTATTAGAAATGCACAGCCTCGGGTTCCCACCCCAGAACTGCTGGATCAGAAACCTGGGGGTAGAGAGCCAGTTCTCTGTGTTCTCATCTTCTCTGTGATTATAACCAGACAAGAGCTCTAACTGTGAGAACAGCCCTGAGCAAAGAGGTGAGAGGCCCAGCCTGGCTGTGACCACTCCAGCCTGACATAATATCCAAGCCAGCAGGAAGTGGGCAGCACTGCAGACAGAACCCCCACCCCCACCCCTACCACCCCTGGAACCAGGATCTGGGACTTGACAGACGACAGTGGTCACAGAGACTCACAGGGGCCCTACAGGGGCTGCTAGATGGGCTGGCCTGGGAAAGGGCCCTGGCTCACCCTCTCCACTCCTGTGTGTGCTGGAGACCTGTGACCCTGTGAGCGTATCACAAGGTTCTTCTCCTACAGGTAGAGTTTTTGTTCTTACCAGCTCTCCTGTTCCCACTCCACCATTGCACAGCGGGTGTACCAGGGCTGACGAGCAAGGCTTTCAGCCAGAGGCTCCACCAGAAGGTGATCCACCTCGACATAATGGACCAGTATCCAGACACAGAGGTCGTGGAGCAGGTGCAGGAGGCGATGACATTTCAGCATTGTCTCCCTTTGGAGAGCGTCCCATGTGTGTGAACATCTTTGAAGGCAGAGGTCTGGGGGATGTTGGTAGCCAGGGATAGACCCTAGTGGACACTGACAGCTGAGTCCTCTGTATCCATTTTATCCTTCTTGACTGACTTTCACTCAGATCTCCACTGTCCCCATCCCCCACCCTATGCTTCAAGGGAGCCCGGCCTGCTCCCCAGTTCCTGGAGTGGAGTGGGGTGGCCCACGGACGTAAAGGTAATCCAACCACCCTCTTCAGTAACTTGTTCCAGAATATGGTCCTAACCAAACACAGCCTCCACACCGCCGGGAATAGGCATATGGCCCAACTCTGAGAGAGGGTCAGCTAGAGCTGGAATTAGCTTTCTAGGCTAGTTTTCTTACTTACACATAAGAAATAACCAAAGGAATTCTCCTTTCTCTCTCTTACATCAAAATTTTCCCCCTCTCTGGATTAATCCCATCACCAAAGAAACTATTATTCATCTCACCTTTAAAAAAATATTCTCTTGATCCCTTTCCTCTGTAAGCAGCTTTTGGCAGGAAAGAGGTCTCTGCAGGGGGACCCTTTGTCTCTGACACACTATCCTTAAACCAGCAGCTCCCATGCGCTACTCAGCTCCCATGCTCTACTCATCTCCGGCCCTAGCACACCTTTCAAATCTTTTGATCACACCATACCGTGCCTAATGTGTTGGTACTTTCCATAGATCAAAGAAGTAGAAATGAAGAATAATTAATTAACAGATGACCAAATCTCTTCCCTAGCTTCCCCTTCAGTAATCCCCTAAACAAACTGTGTGAACAAGACAGCATTTAAAGAAAAATCAAGAGGAGTCAGCAAGCCTGCACGCAGTGGGGGACGGCGGTGACTCTGACCCCCATCTCAATGATTAACTGAGATAACTTCCCTTTTTCCCTTTAAAAGCTTTCATGGCTGAGCAGAATCTTCAGAGATGGTTTTGGAGGACACAGAGTCCACCTTCTCCCCAGATTGCTGGTATTCTGATTAAGAGCAAATTTCCTTTCTACCAACATTTGTTTCTCTCTCGAGTGTATATTTTTTGAGCAGTGAGCACCCAGACCTGCGTTGGGTAACACCTCTACTAGTTATCCCCACTTTTAACCCCATTTCTCTGCTCCCTTTGCAGCAAAACTCAAAATCACCCACACTCACTGTCCCCAATGCCTTTCCTCCCATTTCCTCTTAACCCCCTTCATTGGGATTTCTGTCCCAACCACTCCCCTCTCGCTGCCCTGTCAAGCTCACAATACCTGATGTGGCTAAACCTTGTCTCAATCCTCCCCCTCCCCGTCCTCTGGGCAGCGCTGGACACAGCAGATAGGCTCCCTGCCTCATGCCCTCTCTTCATTGGCTTCCAAAACATCTAAGATTCTAGCACCACCTCCGACGTGCGGGGTTTTCTTCCTCATATCAACAAGCAATTCTCGGACACCAGCTGGGTGTGCTACCATTTAAGTCAGTTCTGACGCCATCAACCTGGAGATAGTGTCAGATCCTTCAGGTTAAGGACTCTATCCTACAAGACTCCCCCACCCCCCACTTCAGATGCCAATCACAAGTCCAGGCTGTTACCTGTGCTTCTGACCAACTGGCTATAGATTGGAGGTTCCTATGACCCCCTCCTCGGGTTTGATTAACTTATAGATTGGCTCATAGAACTCAGAGAAACATTTTACTTACTAGGTCACTGGTTTATTACAAGGGATATAACTCAGGAACAGTCAGATGGACGAGAAGTCTAGGGCAAGGCGTTTAGGAAGGAGGACGAGCTTCCACGCTATCAGTGAGAATGCCACTCTGCCCAGATCTTCACATGTGCACCAACCCAGATGCTCTCTGAACCTTGTCGTTTTGGGTTTCTAATGGAGGCTTCATTACATAGCATACATAGGATGATTAAATTATTGGCCATGGTGATTGATTTAACTCTGGCCCCTCTCCCTTCCCTGGAGGTCAGGGGGCATGGGACTTAAAGTTCCAATTCTCTCATCACGTGGTTGTTTCCCCTGGCCACCAGCCTCTATCCTTAAGTCTTTCCAAAATTCACCTCATTAACATAACAAGTTCCAAGGGTTTTAGGAGCTCTGTGCCAGAAAAGGGGAAAAAAACCAAATATATATTTCTTATTATTAATCACAATATCACAGCCTCACACTCTCCTGACTTTCCTCCTTCCCCACTGCTGCACCATATCTGTCTCCATACCCATTTCCTCTGCTGAGTCCTCTTCTCTCTGACTTCCCGGTGGGGGCCCTGGGTCCAGCACCAGTGCCCTTCTCTTTCCACACCCACCCCTTAGTTTCATTCAGGCCATAACCAGAGACCACCCATTTGCCCACAGCTCTCGAATTTAGATCTCCACCCTAGACATCTCCCCCACACTCCAGGCCCACTCGGACACCTGCCTTTTCCACATCTCCACCCAGTGCCTCATGGGCAAATCATCCCTAACAGGTCCAACAGGAGCTCTCCTCCAGTGGTCAAACCAAAAACCCGGAGTCAGCCTCCCCTACATTCTTCCTCAGGAAATTCTGTTGGCCTTGACTTCAAAATGTGTCCAGAACCTGACCGCGCCCACCACCTCCATTGTTATCACTCTGGTCCAAGCCTACATGACTGTCATAGCCTCTTAATTGGTCCCCCTGTTGCCATGGCAGCCAAGGGGAGCCTTGAGTGATGCAAGTTACATTATGTCACTCCTCTGCTCAGAACCCTGCCATGACCCCCGTTTCACTCAAAGTCCTAAGAGTGGCCACCACCTGGTCCCATCGCCCCCACCAGCATCTCTTACTGCCTCCCCTCCTCCCCAACCTTCACTGCAGCCACACTGACCCCCGCGCTGCTCCCGGGACACCCAGGCACACACCCACCTTCACGTCTCTGCACCAGCTGCTCTCGGTCTGGAGCACTCTTCCTCCAGAAAACTTCTCAGTGAGGCCCGCCCTGATTGCCCTGTTGGATCCTGCGCCCTGTCATCCCCTTCACTCTCCTTATTCTTATCACGTTTAATACCTATGGAATAGATTGACTACAGTTACTGTCTACCGCCCCCTGCTGGAACATGGGCTCCTGGGCAAGGCATCTCCACCGCTTTTGTTCACTGATTTAACTCCAGCACCTAGAACAGTATAACACATGCAGTAGGCACCCAGTAAATATTTGTTGGATGAGTGAATGAATGAGATGGTTTCTCTTCCTCTGGACATTGTGAGGCACAGACGCGAAGGCTGAAACTTGCCCCCAGCCTGAGGGCTGCTCCCAGACCTGGCAGAAGGCAGAGAGGAGAGAACAGCACAGGATGGAGCTGAGCCTGACTCCTGCACCAGTCACCCCCTGCACTGGGGAAGCTACTGGGCTTGGGAGCTTTACTACTAGCAGCTAAGACCCTTCTGCGACCGGAGGTGACAGCAGTTGTCTATGAAGACTTCAAGAAATCGCTCCACGGTGGTATGTAATTAAAGCGGTGACTGACAGCTGGTGGGCGGGGCTCAGCGTTGCCCATCACATCCGCCAGCGGGGGGCCCCCAAAGGTGTGCTTTCTTCCTGCTGACTTCTCCCAACAGCCACACTGCGAGCTCCCACCCGGGATTTATTCTGATGTCATCCGATGTAAACAAGAGCCCTCATTAGCATCCATCCCAATGAACAATTAGACAGGCAGCTGAAAGTAACCCCCGCACGTGCAGTTCAGGAAGTACCAGCCCAGAGGACGCAGCTCCCTCGCAGATGAGGGCACAGACAGGCAAGGCCCTGGGGACAGGGGCACGTGTGCGAGGACGTGGTAAAATCATCAGGGTCCTCGGAAAGCCCTCCCCGCGGCTTCTCTCCTCTTCATCCCACATCCCCAGTAGGTGACCCTTCAACGCGCCTCTCCAGCCTCTCAGCCTACACACTGCCCCTGCCCAGCCGCTGGCAGAGGCCTCCTCAGCCTATTGTGACCTCGCATCAACACCCTCACACCGGGTGGGTCATCCTGATCTCACACGCCCCCACCCGCAGCTCAGTGCTCGGAGAGTCTGGTCCCCAGTTCTGGCTCCCTCCTCTCCTCCTGGGTGATCTGGGGTAAGCCCAAGCACTCCTCTCACCCTCGTTTCTCCGCTGTGAACTGAGATTACCTCTGCAGTCTGTCAGCTCCCGGTCTGAGCACGGCAGACCTAGGACCACTTGGACTGTTCTGGTATCACTCTGCTGCTCTGCAGCCTCTGGGTCCACACACACACACCCTCGCCCCACCCTCCACTGCCCACATGCTATCTCCCCTCAACCAGGGCCCCCCAGGATGCTCATCCCCTCCTTTTTTCCTACCCAAACACCAATGATCTTTCTCCTTTCAGGGTTCTCCTCACGCTCTGCTTTCTCCAGGAAGCTCTCTTGGATCAGCTCAGCCTGAGCTCTCCTTTCTCTTGGTCTCTACGGGTCTTGGGCCCATCCGCCGTATTTAGATCATTGTGGATGATGTTAGAATAAACCTTCCACTTACCTCCACCAGTTTCATGCCTGCAGCTTGTAGAAGTTTGCCAGTAAGACAGAGCAGTGATGTGACCAGAACAGAGATTGTGTCTCGTGGAGGAGGGTGCCCTCGGCCTGTGAGGTCTGCGCTAAGTCCAGGTGGTTAGTGTCAGGACTGCCTCACACTTTCATCTAATCGGTCAAAAGCAGATCCTGTGGGTCTGGTGTGGGCCAGGCTGAAGGCCAGACCATGGACCTACAGTGGAGCCAAGAGGACGATGAGAGGGAGTCCTATGGTCCTGCCCACAGGTGCTCAGTCAGGTACGAAATCAATCCTCAGTCAGGATGCTGCAAGTGCAGAGTTGGTGCCAGGCCCAAGCCTACAGGGTGAGCAGGAATTGCTGCGTGTCTGTCCCCCTTTGCCCAGGTCCTTAATGGTCCCCAGAACCACCCCAGCAGGTGGGGGACGAGAGCAGTAAATGCTCCAACTCCAGACCTCCCAATGGACAGTCTTTGGGAGTGACCCCACTGCCCACAAAATCCTACCTGATATGGGCTTTGTCTGCTTCCCAATCTTGGTTTGCCTCATTCCCTCTCTCCTGCTTCCCTTTGGGGTCACATCCCAAGTAAACTTCCGGCAGAGTCTGTTTCCAGAACAGCACACACCACAGCTGCGGACGACTCTGAAGCGCTGTGCTCAGTAACGTGGCTGGGTGGCCAGAAGCCCAGCCCCGCCTCCATGCCGTGAGAGAATGGAGGGACAGAGAAGGGCAGTGTGGCACTCCTGGGGACAAGGTGGTCCTGGGCAGGGAGAGGGGGCTCCTGGGGCCAACAAGGGAGTTCTGAGGACCTGCAGGGCAGCTTCAGAGGGGGCCACAAACACAATAGGAGGAGCCTCCATCCCTCCTGGCGCACAGCCAGGGCTGGACAACGGGGCCCTGCGGGACTGCCGCGGGGAAGGACGCAGAGACACGCAGGCCCTACTCCCCACCCACACCCCGGCAGGCTGCTCTGTCCAGGGGCACATTGGGCTGGACGCCACCCCAGGCTGAAGCCCCAGTGACCTAATGACCTGGGACCCTTACCAGACCCATCTGCAGGGCAGCGTCCAGCCCACGTCAGGACAGACCACACTCTGGCCCAAGGTGCTGTTACCCGAAAACTGAGTTCGCCTCTTGGTGGGTGTCGAACCAATAGGTACAACCAAGCCAAAGCTCTGGAGAAGGAAGTATTTATGATTACTTGCAGCAAGTGAGGAGAGCACCGGGAATCTTTCCCAAAGCAGGGTCTCCCCAGACAGCAAAATTGCGGAAGTTTTAAGCTAAGGGTACATGCATATTCATGAAGGGGCTTGAGCAGAGGAGAATTCAGCATAGAATTGGGGCAAAGGCCGACAGAGTCCAAGCTTTAGTTGACTGAAGTCAGGAGGGCCACATCATCTTTCCATCCTCCACCTGGGTGGGGACCTTGGTTCCTGAAGAACTCAAAGATTTACTATTATGTATAGTCCTTGAGGAGGAACTAGGACTCTGCTTTACCACTGCACGATGGTTTGACTGCCTTTTCTCTGTTCCTGCATTCCTTTGTCCCCTTAAGATCATTAATTACTGAGACCTGTTCAAGGGCAAGCTTTGTGGCCAGGCTTAGATCCAAAAATGGCTTAAGCCAAAATGGCTTCTCTTACGTCAAGAAAGCCATGCGGGGTTCTCTTTCTCCAGGGACCCCCTAACCTGTCTGCTTACGGTGCTTTCTGAGGGGCGGGGGGCAGGCACCACTCTGCTCACATCAGCCACCGTGCAGGGGGCCTTCCCCTGCCCTCCGCCTCAGGGAATCTCATTCTAATTCACAGAACAACTGTGCCAGCAGAGGCTCTGAGTCCCTCCAGAGTCCCTCTTTCCCCCAAGAGGGAAAGACACCAAGAGGAGTGGCCCTGGATCTCCAGAATTCACCACAGCCTCGGCCTGGGGAAAGTTCTAGCACAGATTTTAGCGCTTGAGGGAGTGTAAGTGAGAGGACAGCTCCGTATCCCCACAAAGGGGGCTGTGGAGTGGATGTCTCTCCAGACCCTACTGCCCCAGCTGGCCTGGGGGCTCCTGACCGGCCAGCGTGTCCTGTTCTCTGAGGGCAGGCGTTCCTGAGTGTAGGCAACCCAATGCCTGAAGGCCTTCAGTCTCCAAGCTCACGCTCACGGCATGAAATCCAAGTCTCTTCACAAATAGCCTGTAGTTCCTCTTCTTACGCAGCCCAGGGGGAGCGCTGGGCCCTCGCATGCCTGCAGCTGCCCTGTCCCCTGCCTCCAGCTTAAAGGACAGGCCTTCCCCCTCCACCGCCCCAGCGGGAACTCTGTCTCGTTCCTATGCTCCCTCTGCACTTTGTGGCACGAAGTGGGTGGTTCACTCCTGGGCCCAGCCCTTCTACTGAGACACCCTGAAGAGTAACGGGGTGAGGGAGTGCCTGTGGAGTTTCAGCTGTAGAGCCCCCTCTCCCCGTGACAGAGTTAATGCAAAAAACAACAAAAAACTCCATGATACACAAAATATCAAATTTTCCATTAAAGACAGCATCCATATTACTGATTTTTCTTTTTGCCTTAAGCTCCAATATGATTTGGCACCGATCCTGTCTTTATTTAAAACTTGGTTATTTTGGGTTCATCTTGAAAATTTGACCCTAATTTTTTTTTAATTTTTTTTTCTAATTTTTTTTTATATTATTATTATTTTGGCTGTGTTGGGTCTTTGCTGATGTGCACGGGCTTTCTCCAGCTGTGGCGAGTGGGGGCCACTCTTCGTTGCAGTGTGTGGGCCTCTCATTGCAGTCACTTCTCCCGCTGTGGAGCACGGGCTTCAGCAGTTGCAGCATGCAGGCTCAGTAGTTGTGGGTCACAGGCTCAGCTACTCCATGGCATGTGGGCTCCTCCTGGACCAGGGCTCAAAACCACGTCCCCTCCACTGGCAGGCAGACTCCCAACAACCATGCCACCTGGGAAGTGCCTTAAATTTTTTTTAACATTGCATTAATATAATATGTATCTTGATTCCTGAGTTTTTTGGGTGCCATTTTAAAATTTGCACCCGAGATAACTCCCTCATTCCCTGACCCTAGTGCCAGCCCTGCCCCCAAAGTAATGTTCTTGGACCTTCCAATGGAGGGGGCTCTAGACCAAGCCATTCCCTGCCATGTTTTGTACAAGAGGGATGACAAATCAACCTGAACCATGAACAGTTAAGACAGTCTTGGAAGAGGAGAGGAGAGGAGACCAGAGAGAAAGAAGAGAGACATAGAGACAGAGGCAGAGAGAGAGAGAGAGAGAGAGAGAGAGAGAGAGAGAGAGAAGTGGAGAAGATGCAAAGATTAAAGAGAAGAGAAAGGACTGGGTCCAAGCCAGTGATTGCAGGAGCTCATGCAAGGACTCCCCGCTCGCGGATGCAGTACTTGTCCTGATGTGAAGGCTTTCCCTTCAGAGAGCTAATGTTTGTAATCAGCCAGACACAGTAGCAGAATCATAGTAAGTAATTTAGTAGCTTCCAAAAACAAATCCACTGTTTCTCTTGGATTCCCTGAAGAGTGGAAATAATCTCCGTGGGGGCCTAAAGCACGTGTCAATTTACAAACTCATTCCAAGCATGGCAGCCCTACTCACCTGCCCCGCTGTCAACATCTGGCAGAGCAAAGGCCGAAGTGTACAGAAAGGTCGCCCTCCATACTCAGGGTCACCAGGAGTCCCAATTTGCTCAGCATTGTCCCATTTGTACCTACTGTCCCTCTGTAGTTATGAATAACACACCCTGCCCCTCTCAAATCTGGCCCAGCTTGGACCAATAACCTATGTGGGTCACCTTATCCATACACAATGTCTGCATGGGTTCTTTGAGCCTCAAAGCAACTCTTTGGGGCAAACAGAACATGGAAGCAACCCACATGTCCATCGACAGAGGAATGGATAAAGAAGATGTGGTACATATGTACAATGGAATATTACTCAGCCATAAAAAAGAATGAAATAATGCCATTTGCAGCTACATGGATGGACCTAGAGATTATCATAGTAAGTGAAGTAAGTGAGAAAGTGAAAGACAAATATCATATGAGATCTCTTATATGTGGGATCTAAAATAGGACACAAATGAACTTATCTATAAAACAGAAACAGACTCACAGACATAGAGAACAGACTTGTGGTTGCCAAGGGGGGCAGGGGGAGGGGTGGATTGGGAGTTTGGGATTAGCAGATGCAAGCTATTATATACAAGATGGATAAACAACAAGGTCCTACTGTACAGCACAGGGAACTATATTCAATATCCTGTGACAAACCATAACAGAAAAGAGTAAGAGAAAGAATGTATATGTGTATAACTGAGTCACTTTGCTGTACAGCAGAAATTAACACAACATTGTAAATCAACTATACTTCAATAAAATTAATTTAAAAAAATTTATCCACCAAAACAACCTCTTCAAATACCCTCTCTTTGCTCAGACCATTTAGTCTTTCTGGGCTATAGTGACCATCGCTGTGGCCCTTCCCACAGCTGTCCAGACCCCTGCAGCCCTGGTTCATCTGCTTTGGAAATTCCTCCAGTGGGATTTGTTTGCTAGAGGAAGCCCTGGAAGAATGGTATACCCAGCATGTCTTATTTGGGGAGCTGGCTTCACCCAGGGCCTCTCAGGGCCAGCCCACAGCTGCTCTGGGTTGGCAGCACCAGCTCATTTAATCCTCACTACCGCCTGGGAGACCAGTGTTACCCCCATTTGACAGACAGGAAGCCAAGGCACTGCCCAGGAACACAGCTGGCAAGAGCAGAGCTCACACTGGAACCACGCACCCGGGAGAGGAGATGCATGAGTCATGGGGGAAATGGCCCAGCATGGCCACTTTGCCGTGACCAAGGAGCAAAAAAATTTAGGGCTTTGGCTTCGCTTTCAAAAGGAATTTTTCTATTTTCGTTTTCAAAGGGAATTTTTTAGAATTCTTACTTGTAAAGGTGTGAGCACTCAGGCTGTTACTCAAAAATACTGGCACCGCCTTATGTTATTTCATTTTTATTATTTATTTATTTTCAATTAATTCAGATAGCTGCATGTGACCAGTGCCTACCATTTTGGACAGTGCAATATCTAGATTACAAGATACCTAGAAGTCTAGGTATACTGGACTTCTAGGTATACTGCAGCTGCATGCAATGAGTGGTTCTTGATCGGATCTTTGTTTGAATAACCAACTGTAAGATATTTGGGGGGCTATAAATGGGGGGCATTTAAACATGTTTTGGGTATAAGATGATATTAGGAAATTTTTGTTGATTTTCTTAGGTGTGATGATAGTTTTGTGTCTGTGTAGGTAGATGTCATTTTTAAAAAAGATTCACATTGAAATGTCACAATATCTGTAATTGACTTTAAAATACTTGTGCCAAAAAAAGTAAATATAAAAAAATGTTCACAACGATTCAGTCTAGGTAATGGACACATGGAGTTTTGTTATACCATTCTGTTTCTTGTTCTGCTTGAAATTTTTCATAATAAAGAGTGGAAAAAAATCACTCTGCTGTACACCAGAAAATAACACAACACTGTAAAGCAACTATACTTCAATTTAAAAAGAAGAACAAACAAATGAATACAAAAAAGAAAGCAAGGGAGCTGTCAAAGACCGATGAGGTCATGTTAAAGTAAAACAGAGGAGCACAGGGCCACCTGCAGCAGCTACTCCATAATGGAAAGACTGATCAGTCATTGCAAGACTCATGGGGGAGGGGTGGGGACTGCAGGGTGAAGGAAGCGGGGAGAAGGAGGCTCCCAGCACCAGCAGGGCAGGCCTGGATGCACACAGCATGGAGGGTGGGATTTAAACCCCAGCCTTGCATGCAGAGCCTCCTGCACAGAGACCAGAACAAGACTGAGAATGCAAGAACCCAAGTAGCCCAGAGGGCCCCACCATCCCCAGGCTGAGGGTAGGGAACAGCACCAAGGGCTGGAAACACATGTTGAAAGAACAGGTCCCCACCCCGGGAGGAACCGGTGTCGGGAGAGTGTTGGGGGAGCAAAAACGTATTCTGAGGAAATAAATACGGATGTAAACAGAGAATATGTTACGGACGTGAAGTTTGTTAGAGTCCAACAGCGGGAGAGAACTTTAGTGAATGATACTAGATCCACACAGCCTATAGGTAATCATCAGACTTAAGAAGGGTGTTTCACATATGCATGTAGCTGATTGATTTTAACTGCAATATAACAGATACTGTCAATCATACTTAAAAGTATAGATGTAGTAAAATATAGATAAATGTGTGAATGAAAAGATGTGACCTGCCATATCAGTAAACAAAAGATGTTGCAGCCATCAAGCCATCACATTACAGCCACCCCCAATGGTGAGCCCTGAGGGAACTCAGGATAGAAACAGATGCGCGCCATCCAGCAGTCAGCCACTGCAGCCACCCGCAACGGTGCACCCTGGGGAGACTCAGGATGAGAAGCACAGGATCCTGGCCCCAGAGAGCCGAGGTGCGTATCAAAGGAATGATTTCAACGAGCCCAGACTCTTGCATCTTCCCATACATAGAAAAACGCTAAATGCCTTAACTTGAGATGTCTGGTTTTCTTTAATTAACAGTAGTCATTTGATGTTCTGACTACCTGGTCTTTGTTGCAAAAACTCCTATATATCCTGGCTCGCCCGCTTACCTCTTCAGAGCAGTCCCTCAGAGCATCTGAGAGGCTGTGTCCCTGGCTTGAAGTCCTCAGAATGTCTGCTGAATAAAACATAATTCTCAAATTTTAGGTTGTGCATTTTTCTTTCAGTCGACAAATAGACCTCGAATTATATACACAAAATATTAACTGAGGCTGGGTTGCTTTGGGGCATTTTCTGACTTTTCTGTCATGAACAGGCTGAAACTCACAGGAAGGAACTGGTCTGACCAAACCGAACTATTGTTTTTGCAGCTCACATCCATTCTCATTGGTCAGCACAGGGGCTCATTGGTCACTGTTATGCCATTTTGGTTGTTAAAAACTTTTCAGCTCAATTCTGTAAGAAGAAAACTAGTATATGCATTTTTTAATTATTACAGTATTCAGTCCTGTGCAGACTCTTCCAACACAGTTAAGATAAAATTTTATTTGTGAATATTCTGTGCAACTTTCCAGAAAAATTGGGGGAACAGAGGCAATAGCTACACATCCCTGCAGGAAGCCAGCAAGCCCAGGTCCTTAGCTGGTGTCCGCCTAGTCAACTTTAATAATATAAGAGTCAGTTATCTCACCAGCAAAGGCGAGTTTATCCAGGAATAGACAGAGGAATTGCAATTAAGGACATGCCAACTATGATGGAGAATAGGCAAATCCAGAGAACAAGGAAGAGGATCTTGCTTTTATAGGGAAAGGAGGGGAGTTGGGAGGGGCTGAAATAACCAGAGTCTGTAACTGAGCAGGACCCTAGGGGCCTTCCTGGAACAGACCCCTCCCACCCATGTCCTCCACCTGCCTCTTGTGTGTAAAAATAACGTTAGCCTCCTAAGCTTTCCCCAAGTTCCAAAGACTAAATTTAATCAGAGAAGTGAGAAAATGCAGAAAGGAAAACAGTCAAGCAAGACAAAACAATAATACTTTAGCCATTAAACAAAGTCAAAGACCTTTAGTTCCTCCTCAAGGGCTATAGATAATATTCTGAGCCATGTCCTTTGAGCTGTTTTGCAGATACTGAAACCCTCATCAGGTGGAAGAAGTTAATTTTATGATTGACGCCTACAAGCATGTAGACTCCAGAAAGTTGATGATGTTGACTCCCAATTACCTCACCATCAACCAGTCAGAAGAAGGTCCATGAGCTGATCACGCACCCCACAATCCCCCTCCCTCACCCTGTCTTTAAAAACCTTTCCCTGAAAGCCATCAGGGAGTCCAGGTATTTTGAGCACCACCTCTCTGGACTCCTTGCTGGACACCCTGCAATAAACACCGCACCTTCCTTCACCACAGCCCAGTGTCAGTAGATTGGCTTTACTTTACACAGCCCAGTGTCAGTAGATTGGCGCACAGGCAAGAGGACCCAAGTTTGGTTTGATACCAAGTCCACTGGAGGAAGCTGGGAGTCCAAAGGATGAAGGCTTCTCATTGTTCGGGATGCTACAGTCTCTGATTGGCTGAGCCGTCGTAGGGTGGACAGAAGTTTTCTTCTTCCTGCCGGATAGTAAACTAGGCAACACCTTTCTGCCCAAGATGTAAGGCATAGGTCTCATCCTGTTTGGAAACAATTGAGGATGCAAGGCAGGGTGTGAGAGCTCCCCCTTCAGGCCTGTCCAGACTTTGATTTTTCAACTGAGGTTTGTTTAATTAATTCCACTGCCTCCACTTTCACCCTCTCCTAGACCAACCCTCAATCCCTTTCCCCCCGGAAGAAAGGAGTCAACTCAGAGGAGCCAAGGCAGAAGCCAAGTATGTACAACATCCCGGGGCCATAGCTCCTTCCTTGCTTGAGAATATCTCTAAGCACCTGGTGACTCTTGATCACTGGACTGACCAGTAGTTGCCATTTAGCTGGCCTCTCCTCTGTGACAGGTGCACTTCCTGCATCCTTCTGTCACGCAAAAGACTCTGGAATGGGAAAAAAAGATTCCAAGGTATCCTTACAATGGAATTCTGGTTGGTGGCTAGCGGACCCTCCAGGAGCTCTCTGATTCTATGGTAATGCACGCCTTGGGCTGTCTTTTTTTTTTTTTTTTTTTTTTTTGCGGGGAGGAGGCGTCTATTTGGCAACTCTGAAGAGACAGAAGTTAACTTGCAGAGGGTTGATGGTGATGTGGGTGTTTTCTGTCCTAGTAATGCCAAAGATGTTCACAGCCACGCAAATGGGTTTTATCCAATGGAGAATATAAATCTCTGTAAATCCATGTATCATTTGAACTGGCTCTCATTAATTTGTAGTTAAATAAAATCTTTGACAGGTATTCATTTTATATTTGTGTGAGAGTCATGATTTCACCTCTTGGGAAATTATCCTTTAGCAGTCTCAGAGGTCCCACTGAGATACATGGTGGATTCACCGAACAGAGCCAGGTAAACTGTATGCTGGAGAGGGGCACTTCCTGGGCTGCTGAGCTAAGACACAGTTATTCTAGCCCCGGGGTGAGTCCCAATCAGCAACAGACCTTTGACTTGATCCATTCTTTGTTTCTCTACTTCTATTTTTATAATCCTTACTGAATCTGTGTTTATGTTTTTGTTTCTGGTTCACGCATGACTGATAAGTTATTCTCCATTCTTGGCAACAGTGGTTGGGAATTTGGTTTTATGGTCTGAGCATTTGGTGATCTCTGTAGATGGATGATAGAGATCTAGTCCCTTCTGGTGAGAGACAACAGAAAATCCACCTTGTTAGTGCTTTTTTATTTAACTTTTTTTTAATTGAATGAATGATTCTTTAAATTCTATAGTGCTTTACAATTTTCAAAAGTTTCACACGTATGACTTTGTATACTCCCATAATAACCCTTTTTTCCCTCCAGTCTTATATTGCCCCTCCCCATTGGTAACCCACTAGTTCGTTCTCTATAAGTCTACTTCTTTTTGCTGTATTCACTACTTTGTTGTATTTTTTAGATTCCACATATAAGTGATATCAGACAGCATTTGCCTTTCTCTGATTTAAGTATTTCATTTAGCATAATGCCCTCCAAGTCCATCCATATTGCTGCAAATGGCAAGATGTTATTCTTTTTTATGGCTGAGTAGTATTCCATTGTGTATATATACCACATCTTCCCCATCCATTCTGCTGTTGCTTCCATACCTTGGCAATTGTAAATAATGCTGCTATGAACATTGGGGTGCATGTATCTTTAATACATTTTTAGTCCTTTTTTGTTTGCTTGTTTGTCTATTTTGAGCTCAAGTCAATTAAGAATTTAGTGCCTACTGGAAAGATCAGCTCTTTGAGATCTGGGATTCGTCAGATTTTGTCTTTACTTTTGGCCTGTGACTGAACTTGTAAAACTGAAGACAAATCTCTCTATGTATCTATGTATTCATGTGTCTGTGGATCTATTGTGGAAAAAGACCTTGACCTCTTGGTGTGTGAGCATAAAATACGTTAATAGATTATATTAGATTATCATATCTTAAAGAAACTCTGTTCTGATTTGTTTATAGAAAAAAATTAAGCAATATATAAATCTAATATTCCTAAGTGGTGATACTTTCAATGTATTTGAATAAAATATCCTTCATAAATAAATGGCTATCCTAGAAACATTTTATAAATCCAAGTTCACATAAATAAGGTAAATCAGGTTAGCTTAATCATTTTGGCTTTAAAAAACAGGTAGGTCTTTTCCTTGATTTGTCAGTGTTTGGTATAATGCAAGTGTACATTTTATTTGGTTTGATTTCTCATGGAAAGAATAATTCATTGAACTTCTTAAATAGCTTACCGACCAAAAGGCTAACATTACTCATGTAATATTCCAATTATGAAAACTGTAAATTGGTGTTACTCGAAATTGAATCATTATTCAGACAAACTTACATGTTTTGTAGTGAATCAGATGAGGTCAAGTTCCAAGATCTTCACATCTTGGAAACTTTAAACTGATACTGAATGGAGACAATTAATGGATAATCATTGGCTACCTACGTAATTTCTAAGATAGAATACTGAAAAACATTACTAAGCATAATTATAACTCTATGTACTTTTGCTTCTTATTTTTACACGCTACAGAAACACTCTGTGTGGGAGTCATGTTAACAAATGTATTCACATTTTCCACTTGAAGAAGGAGTAACGCAGCTATAAAAAAGAGCAAAATAATGCCATTTGCAGTAACATCAGTGGACCTAGAGATTCTCATAATTAGTGAAGTAAGTCAGACAGAGAGAGACAAATATCATATGATATCGCTTATAAGTGGAATCTAAAATATGACACAAATGAACTTATCTACAAAACCAAAACAGTTAGAGATGTAGAAAATAAACTATGGTTACTGCGGGGGTAAGGGAGGGGAGGGATAAATTGGAAGATTGGGACTGACATATACACACTACTGTATATAAAATAGATAACTCATAAGGACCTACTGTATAGCACAGGGGACTCTACTCAATACTCTGTAATAACCTATGTGAGAAAAGAATCTAAAAAAGAGTGGGTATATGTATCTGTATAACAGAGTCACTTTGCTGTACACCTGAAACTAACACAACATTGTAAATCAACTATACCCCAGTAAAAAAACTAAAAAAAAAAAAAAGAAGAAGAAGGAGTAAGGGAGATGTGTGCCCGTGAACTCACGTGCCCTGCTGGTCAGCTCACAGGCTTGTGCAGGAAAGTTCTCAGTTTTCCACCCACCTCCCCAGTTTTTTCTGTAAAATACAAGCTAGTTACTTTGGATAAAAGTTATCACTAATATGGGTGGTTGATGTTCTACACAAAGCAATTGTAACAAAGAAATAACAACTGTGGACGTGCTTTTATTTTGTGAGGCAGCGAAGGGCAGTTTTCTTCCACAATGTGAAAGAGTACAGTGAGGGACAAAACTGAAAAAGTAAATTTTATTTGTCTTGGTTTAGAATACCTGATTCTGAAAAGAAATCATGAAACATATTTAAAATAGAACTACCATATGATCCAACAATCCCACCCCTGGACATATAGCCAGAGAAAACCATAATTCGAAAAGATACGTGCACCCCAGTGTTCACAGCAGCACTATTTACAATAGCCAGGATGTGGAAGCAACCTAAATGTCCATTGACAGAGGAATGGATAAAGATGTGATACGTATATACAATGGGATATTACTCAATCATAAAAAAGAATTAAATCGTGCCATTTGCAGCAACATGGATAGACCTAGAGATGATCATACTAAATGAAGTAAGTCAGACAAAGACAAATATCATATGATATCACATATGTGGAATTTTTAAAAATGATACAAATGAACTTATTTACAAAAGAGAAACAGACTCACAGACATAGGAAACAAGCTTATGGTTACCAAAGGGGAAAGGTGGTAGGGAGGGATAAATTAGGAGTCAGGGATTAACATGTACACACTGCTATATATAAAATAGATAATCAGCAAGGACCTACTGTGTAGCACAGGGAACTCTGCTCAATACTCTGTAGTAACCTATATGGGAAAAGAATCTGAAAAAGAATGGATATATGTATATGTATAACTGAATCACTTTGCTGTACACCTGAAACTAACACAACATTGTAAATCAACTATACTCCAATATAAAATGAAAATTAAAATTTAAAAACATTGGCCAAGCTCACTCACTATGGACGAGCTTGCTGCCTTTGTTTACTGACTAGCGCCTTTGTCTACAATATGAAAGGTGACTCTTTACCTTGCATGTAACCCGCCCAGATGACAGATAGTCTGGGTCTTACCATAAAAATTACTGTGCTTTATGTCGACCTTATGATGTCCTTGATTATGAACAAACAAAACACACACAAAGCCTCACTTGGGAAAGAGATGCAGCTCTTCAGAATCATCCCACCTTCTATGTTGGCTTCACAATTTTGTATTATTCCCAAGTAGGAGAGCGAGAATTGTTTCTCAGTGCCTGATATTCTCTTAATCACATGCCCAGATCCTCTCTGACAACTCTTTTGATTTCTCCATCCCAAGATCAGATCCTAAATACAGAAACAGTAAAATAAAACTTTCAGATATCTTTAAAACATTCTTTGAAACTTCTCAGAGGGGCCCTAGAAACTCACAAAGATTTGTTCTTTCATCTTATGAAACAAGAGAGTGAGATGCCAGAAGGAATTGTGTGTTTAATGGGTTCCACATTCCTTCATCAGAGCTGCACTGGAGGAGCTGAAACATCAGAGGAGCCCCTCAGCCTTCCGCAGGTTAAGTTGGTATCGGTAAATGTCATCGATATAAATATTCCCGACATTGCACGCCTTATGGGAAGGCCCTGAAGGTTTGTCAGTGACCTTGCTTTTCATAATTCATTTTACCTTCAGGGAAACACTGATCAAAACTCTTATGAAATAGTTGTTTCCCAATAGAGATTTTTACTCTTCTCCATTTTTGCATTGCTAGTTGCTGTCATAAATGAACCACAGCTTTTGTCATCGACAAAATTAGTCTTTAGTTTGCTGTTGGTCTGGAAGTTCTGCTCTCAGCTACAGACCGGATGCTTTGTCTTCGGCAGTGAAGTGCAGCCTGAGAGCCCCGTGAAAAGACCACTGACGCCTCATGGAACCACCTCCTGGGGACAGACTGGTGAGCTGACCTCCCCTGCACAGCCATCAGACCACACCAACCCGCAGATCAGGATTTCTAGGACTCTATGTTCAGAGGAGACCGTTCTTGAAAGCAGACTGTTGACCCAGGGTGCAAGGAACGAGAATGAATTACTTAGGATTGAATGAGGCCATTTTATTGTGGGTAATTTTTTTTTTTTTTTTGGAAAATTCCTGACGTTGCTTTCGCCTTCTTCATTTACAGATTCTATGACAAAGGCCTTTCTCTTCCTCCTTAAACTACAGTTTAATTCACTTTGCTTTTGTAAATTGAAAAGAGACATTTTTTTTTTTTCCAGAGACGACTTAAGTCCCTGGATAACCCCTCCCCACCTTCCTCCTTCCTCAGCGGTACTTATTCATCTAAATTTGATATATGTTACTCCCATGCATTTTTATACACTTTGTTATATATGGATATCCATTAGCGATATATGGCATAGTTTTTTGCAAGCTTTCAATCTTCCTAAAATTGGAATCGTAACTCTCCTCTTGCAGTTTACTTTTTTGGGGAGAGGGTGGTGGACATTGTTTTTGAGATGACTCCGTATTGGTCTATATCGTTCTTGCTTATTCTTTTTCCTGTCTGTATATTCCATCGTGTGACGACACTTTAATCATTCTTTGTTGGTAGACATTTAGGTTGTTTCCAGTTTTTACCCATATATGGTACACTAAACATCTTGTACAGGTCTGATGACCTATGTACTGAGTAGAACCACCTCAGATGGAAAACGGGCATTGTTTTCAGCTGCTGGACAGTTCATAGCTGGGCATGGAAAGAAACATTTTCATCCAATTATCTCTGACCCCCTCAACTCCAGGATTCAGTGACTCTTGCTTAGTTCCCTGAACTTTGCATGGAAATGTAGTTATTGTCATATGTTCAATGAGAAACTGTCCCCCTTTTTCCTGGAATATAATTGGACTGTGTATTTGGGATGTCATACTTGGGGACGATTCTCATTTCGTCAGGTGTGATGAGCCACTTTATAGACACAATCAATGCCACAAAGCCCATCCCAGCCTCACAGGTGGTGAAGAAGGTCGCTTCCTGCAGATCGGGAGGATTCCCCAGTCGGAGAAGCTTTGAGAAAAGAGGAAATATATCCGATCATCCAGTGGCAACAGTTCCTTGGGGTCTGTTTCCCAGCGAATAATAGAGGCTTTGAAAAACCCAGCCTGAATCATATTCCAATATGACCCAGCAATATAGCCAGACAAAACTGTAATTCAAAAAGATACATGCACCCTTATGTTCATAGCAGCACTATTCACAATAGCCAAGACATGGAAGCAACCTAAGTGTCCATCGACAGATGAATGGATAAAGAAGATGTGGTCTATATATACAACGGAGTATTACTCAGCCATTAAAAAATGCAATAATGCAATTTGTAGGAACATGGATGGACCTAGAGATTATCATACTAAGCGAAGTAAGTCAGACAGAGAAAGACAAATACCACGTGATATCATTTATAGGTGGAAACTAAAATATGACACAAATGAAACAAACAATCTCACAGACATAGAGAACAGACTTGTGGTTGCCAAGGGGGAAGGGGGTGGGGGAGGGATGGATTGGGAGTTTGGGATTAGCAGATGCAATCTATTAGATATAGAATGTAGAATGGATAAACAACAAGGTCCTACTGTATAGCACAGGGAACTATATTTAATATCCTGTGATACACTCTAATGGAAAATAATATAAAAAAGCAAGTATTTGTATGTATAACAATCACTTTGCTGTACAACAGAAATTAACACAACATTGGAAATCGACTATACTTCAATAAAAAAAAAAATCCAGGCTGAGACTCATTATGAAAGCTTCCCACAAAGGCTAATTCCAGGGCCTTGGCAGTTACTCGATGGCTCACAGAAAATTTAAGGAGGTCCGTAAGTTAATGAACATTCTTACTGCCTCTAAGTAAATAATCAGGCCAGACCTAATGAGACCATAGTTTTGTGACCAAGAGGAATTGAAGGTGAAGCTTATGGCCCTAAAAATTGTGAGAAACTATTGCGCAGAAAAAAAAAATTACTGAGTGTCCCTTCATGGCATTCTGGGTGTCACCCAGTGAGACGGTTGTCTGATTGTAAGAGGTGCGTGCCTGCAACCAACCTGGTGTTCCCGTTCTCGGGAGACTGAGTTAGTTCACGCAGGACTGACAGAATACATGTGATTCCTGGTCACAGGGCACGTGAATTTTGTCCAGGAGAGACCGTGAATCTCTGTGAATCTAGTGCCCATTGAAACTACCTTGTAGCATCTCGCTGGTTCCTCATTAATTAATTACATAAAATGTGTTGCTTTTTTATTTGTATCATATGTATGTATATATGATTTTACCTTTTAAAAAATATTCTTTAATACTTCTTAGTTCATGCAACAACCCTGCGACTTAAGCGTTGTCACCACTATTTCGTAGAAAACAATCTGAGGCCCAAGGCAACGTCCCACCATCAAGGCCACATGCTTGGAGCCCAGAGGCAGGCTGCAAACCAGCCCATCACCAGCTTCCGGGGGGCCTGAATGCAGCCCAAACATCTGCCCTCTCATTGCCCAGGGCCCCTGCCCCTTTGGGAACCACCCTTTCCTTTGCTCCCCAGTGGAATGGCCCTCTGTCCTGTCCTACAGCTTTTGAACATTTCAGACCCTGCCCCCACCGTCTCCTAGGGCCTCTGCGGGGCGGAGGGCTGGGGGGAGATGGTGCTCTTCTCCACACTCTGCTCTCGGGACTTCCTGCTCCTTGATTTCCTCAAAGCAGATTTGACACATAAAAGGTTCAGGATCGAAGGTGGGATTTTTCAGCCCAGCACAGAATTAGAAACAAATTGAATATTAGTCTTCAGTGTCCTACAGACTTAAGGGTTCACTGCCGGGGATGTTCTGGTCGCTGGGTCTTTGGGCCTGGCTTCTCCCCATTCTCAGGCCCCTTTCCCTCTAGACTCCTCCTCTCCTTCTCTTTCCATGACCCCACCACCACCCCCACCACCCCACCCCCCACACCCCCACACCCCCACACCCCCCACACCCCCCTCACCCACACACCCACACACCCACCACCCCACCACCCACACCCCCACACCCCCACACACCCCTCACCCCACACCCCCACACCCCACACACACCCCCACACACCCCTCACCCCACACCCCCACACCCCCCACACCCCCCTCACCCACACCCCCACACACCCCTCACCCCACACCTCCACACCCCACACACCCAACGCACACCCCCACACCCCCACACACCCCCGTCCTCCCTGACAGGCAGAGGGAAAAACAGGAAAACAGGCAAAAATGAAACAGGTGACCAGGCTGTGGTGATAGGAGTATGACTCATTTATTCCGGTTTTACTAAACAACACCCTCTGGCTTCTGCAACAAGCAGAAGTGGTAGTCGCTTGGCAGGGACTGTGCAGAGTGTGGAGGACTGCAGCACCCTGAACCCCCCGCCTGGACCCCGAGCGGGAGCCAGGGCGGAGGAGCGGGCAGCTCCATCCCCTACACGCAGCGCTAGCACCAAGCACCCCTGACAGACAGATGGACAGGGCGTGGGGGAGAGCCAGAGGAGGCAGCCAACACCTAGGTCTGAGCACGCGGGTCCTACAGGGAGCAGGGACAGCGGAGGGGAGAGCGCATCTCTGCAGGGCGCTGGGCCATAGCAGGGCAGAGAAGTCACAGCGGGAGAGGTCAGGCAGCTCAGTTGTGTTCCAGGGACAGTAGATTCAAGGCAGGGAGTGGAAGAAGATGGGGTAGAGAGACGGTCAGGATGGGGGATTTCAACCAGAGAGCAATTTAATCAGAAATGAGTTTCTGGGGCTTCCCTGGAGGTCCGGTGGTCAGGACTCTGCGCTTCCACTGCAGGGGGCATGGGTTCAAGCCCTGGTCCGGGAAGATCCCACGTGCTGCAGAACAACTAAGCCTGTGCGCCACAGCTACTGAGCCTGCGCTCTAGAGCCCGCGAGCCACAACTACTGAGCCCACGTACCACAACTACTGAAGCCCGAGCGCCGGAGAGCCCGTGCTCCGCGGTAAGAGAAGCCACCGCAACGGGAAGCCCGCGCACCGCAGCAGAGTAGCCCCCGCTCGCCGCAACTAGAGAAAGCCCACGCGCGGCAACAAAGACCCAATGCAGCCAAAAAATAATTTTAAAATAAAAAATAAAAATAAATAAAATGGGTCCTTGAAATAATGAGACTTGCCACTATAATCAATAAACTGATAAAAAAAAAAAAAAGGAAGGAAGAGAGGGAGGGAGGGAGGGAGGGAGGGAGGGAGGGAGGGAAGGAAAGAAAGAAATGAGTCTCTGAAAAATTGCCCTGGCAGCCCTGGTCCACTCCAGGCATTGACTAAAGGGAGACACCACAGACAGGCCAGGACACTGTCACATTCCTGCAGGAAGAGGTGACAGGCCTGACCTGGGAGGAGAGGGAGATAAAAGGATTTAGAGCTCTTTAAGAGGCCGGTCAGAGGACTTGGTGACAGACACCAGAGCACAGAACAACCAGGACCCTTCTGGTAACAGAAACCCCACCAACGTGACGGGCTTGTTTCATTCCAGGCAAGGAAGGAGGCGAGGGCCCTGCTCTTTTTTTTTTTTTTTTTTTTTTTTTTCCGGTTGACCGAGTCGCACGGCTTACAGTATCTTAATTCCCAACCAGGGTTGGAGTCCAGTGAGAGCACCAAGTCCTAACCACTGGACCGCCAGGGAATTCCCAGGGCCCTTGTCTTAAGAAGGCTTTGACTCTGCAGGGAGAGGATGCCCTCCCTCTTCTCGTTGGCCAGGATTGTGTCAAAGGGTCACCCATAGCTACATGGAAGTCTGGGTGATTTCAGTGGAATTGATTGGTACCCTGGACAAAATCAGAGTTCAGTTAGGGGGCAGGGGCAGGTGAGTACCAGGTGAGCACGAAGTGGCATCAGGGGGACGCCCCGGGTTTGACAAGCCCATCTGAGAGGTGCCATGGCCATCGGGGAAGACGGGCAGTTAGACACCTCCACCTGAAGCTTGGGTGAGGTCACTGGCCTGAAGCCATGAATTCAGGGTTGCCAGCTCATAATGAAGGATGACCTTCTACAAACTTCCCAGCCCATTCTGTGACTCTGCCCCATAGACCTCCCAAAGTAAGAATGGGGCGTCATATCAGGCTTCCAAAGGAGGAATCCCACTGCCTCCACGCTGGGATGGTCTCTATGTGCAAACCTTGGCCCACCACGAGCTTATCGCCTCTTTGGGGGAAGAGCTGGGCCTCCTTCCTGGTCACCCCGGCAGTTCACACAAGGCAGGGCACTGTGGGGAAGTGAGATGAGCCTCTGCCCACCCTGGGATTCCAAGACGTGGCATCCATCTCTGTCCACTGTGCATTGACCTTGGCGGGCTGGGAGGCCAGGAAGGTCTCTTCCCCCCTCCCCCATCAGCAGTCAGGATCCTCATCTGTAATCAGGGGCTGGCTTCCTGCCTCATTGTTAATTATCCTTCTTTATTATACCGAGAAGGGTCTTCCTCAGTGATTTGCTTGTCCGCACAACCAGAGCCGGGCCTGGAACGTTGTTGGCAGTGGCCTGCCCGTGTTCTCTGGCAGGCCCACGGCAGCCTCTCCCCGGAGCCCCGGGGACCCAAGAGCAGCCCAGGCAAGGCTGTCTTGACTGCCCTTCACGTCCTCTCTGGCCTCACTGGCCACAGTGGCTTTCTTTTTTCTTTTTTTTTTCTTTTTTTTTTTTTTTTTGCGGTACGCGGGCCTCTCACTGTTGTGGCCTCTCCCGCTGTGGAGCACAGGCTCCGACGCACAGGCTCAGCGGCCATGGCTCACGGGCCCAGCCGCTCCACGGCACGTGGGATCTTCCCGAACCGGGGCACGAACCCGTGTCCCCTGCATCGGCAGGCGGACTCTCAACCACTGCGCCACCAGGAAAGCCCCACAGTGGCTTTCTTGACCAGGGAACTCTTCTTAAAGGAAGGCATTTCGCAACTCGGTAGCATTCTGTGCCCGCAAAACCTCCTCTTCCTCCCTCCTCTTGAGGCTGTGCTCAGGCCGCACCCCCAGGGCCCTCCCCCTCCCAGGTGCCCTCGTTTCTCCCCCGGGCCATCTCCACCTCGCTGCCCCTCAGCCCAGACCTCTCTCCTGAGCTCCAGGCCCCCTGCAAGAGCCTGAGCCCTCACAGGCCCCTCCAACTCCACTGACCTCGCCCCCAGACTCACCTACTCTTCTGCCCGCTTCTCTCTGCCTGAGATAGGCCCCCCAGACGTCAGCTCCTGGGGACCCCGGTTAACTCTAAAGGCTCAGCGCAGACACCCCCTCCCGTGTGAAGCCAGGTGGTGGCGCTTTTCTGTCTCCAGAACCTTGGACTCACCACCACGAGAGCACCTGTTGTGGTCTTGACTGTTCCTGTCTGCTTCTCCCCAGACTGAGCACAGCGGGGTAGGAGCTGCACTAAATGATCTCTGTAATCTCCTGTGGGAGATGCAAGGAACGAATCGGGGAACGGATGAACAGTGAATGAATGGTCAGGAGACTGGATCTATGCAGACACAGGCCCATCCCCAGCCACACGTCTCCAAGCGGCTGGGGAAGGTCACAGTCTACACGGGTCTCCAGTAGTGGGACAGGTCCTATCTCCAGTGGGAGCGGGGGGGGGGACAGTCAGTGAACATTACTCCTGGAACATGGAGGAACAGCCCTGCGTGGGTTGTGTTCACCGGTCACACACTGACCTTGAGATAGATTGGATGTGGTGAATAAAGCCAGGGTCTCCCAAAGGTCACACACATACACTTATGGTCTCCATCAGGCACGTTCCCTGGTCTCTCGGCCCTTTCTGGAAGCCACCATGGTGTGCACAGTCACTGGTTCCAGTTCCTAGAATCCAGCCCTCTTCTCCTTGGAAGCTATATCCAAATTTTTGTTCAGGTGTCCTCTCTCCCCAGCCCCCCAGGCCAACCCCGCCTCCATCTCAAGGCCTTGTAAGTTTGGGGCCAATCCTGAGGTCCCACCCCTGGCCACACGGCTGATTCAGCACTGGGGACCTGACCCAGTTCTGGCCAATGAGACAAAGGAGCTTTGCTGGGGGGCTTCTGGGAAGGAAGTCCCCCGCCGCTCTGGGTGGGGTGTGCAGACATCAAACCTGAAACCGTTGAGGACGCAGCCCAAAGATGAAGCTGACGCTCAGGGCACAGGGGAGCCGGGAGCATCTCGGAGGGCCTGAGCTGCAGCCCAACTGCCCACCCACCTCAGGCGCTGAAGACTCTACCAGCTGAGGTTTGCTGAGCCAACAAACCCAACGTTCGGTCACAGAGTCCCTGCACAGAGCCTGGTGTTTGGGGTGGTGAGGCTAGAGGTGTGAACACTTGAACTCCCAGAGGCAGAGCCGAGGGTCTGCAGGCCAGTGGAACCAAGAGAAGCAATGGCAGCCTGGTTCCCAAATCCAACCGAGGAGGAAAAAGAGGAGGCCAGCCGGCAGGCTGGACAGCGTCTGAGTCACTGTGAAAGGCCTGGGGAGCCGGCCGGAAGGAGGGGAGGCCAGGGGAGTCCATGAGACGAGCCAGCGGCGTCTGTGGCCTCGAGGATGGGGAGGGGAGGCCGACAAGTTGTGAGCTGACTGGCTCTGAGCTCTCTTGGACTGACGCACACCTGGAGATGTCCCAGCTCCCAGACACTCGGCGCAGCCCAGGCCTCGAGCTAGCTACTTATTCGCTTGGGCTGGAGCTGTCCCTGCAGGGCCGGCTCCCTCCCCACTCCCACAAGGAGCTCCCTGCAGACCGCACCCGACACAAAGCAGGGCTCTTCCTGCCAAAGTGCCCCAGCTGCAAGGGAGGGGACCCCCGTGAGGGTCAGCCATCAGCTGATACCTCTCTGAATCTCACCTTGTGAGAAACCTAACGCACA
This sequence comes from Phocoena sinus, assembly GCF_008692025.1. Lineage (NCBI taxonomy): Eukaryota > Metazoa > Chordata > Mammalia > Artiodactyla > Phocoenidae > Phocoena > Phocoena sinus. Next base: position 109,215,146 of record NC_045769.1, read on the forward strand.
TACTTTCTCCTGAATAATGTCTTTAAATTTCTCATCATGAAATAAAAGTGAAGCCTCTCGTGTTGGCACCGTGGCTGCAGGCCTCCACATACCCCAGGGCACACACACCCCAGGTTTGGAAGCTCAGTGGAGCTTGTCTGGTCTGGGCTTCAAGCTTGGCTCCAACAACAGTGATCTGAGTGGCTTTGGGCAAGAGAATTAACCTGTCAACCTGGAAGGGAGGGAGGGAGGGAAGGAGGAAATGCTAAAGCTTGCGAAGCGGGGCAATAGAAATCAACTTCCTGTGCCCCACTCTCATAATTTCCTTGCTCGTAGAAATTTTGGTTGACAGAGCAGACACTGTCAGCCACAGGACAAGGCAGAACCACGGCAGTGACAATCCCGCCACCTGAAACAAAGCTCAGGAGGTATATCCAAAAATAAAGCTAAGACTCCAACATTCATCCCTTTCACCTGCTTTTTCTGCAGAAGAGGTTTATGCAGAGATAAATCCTTGCCACCTGCAAGTCCAGGCTGGTCCCTGGGCCCAAGAGCACAACTCCAGCGGCCCCCGGGAAGGACCCAGGCCACTGCTGCATGTGCTACATGCCACTCAGAGCAGCCCGTGTCCACTGACGGAGCTGGAGACCCGGGCTGCGTGAGTGGGGGCCTTGATGCCAGAAGGAGAGGCAGGTGGGGAGCGGGGCGGAGCCAGTCCGTCAGGCCTTCCCGCGCCCGGGGGCCAACTCCTCCGGTTCAGCCCCTGCCCCTACTCCCGCCCCTGTCCCACCACTCACCAGCAAACCCCCCATATCCCTCGAGCCTGACTCCTCACCTGTGCAATGCTGCCCTGGTACCGCCCCCGTGTTCTCACACGCACTAAATAGAGTCACTGAGGGCGGCACCCAGCAGACCTCCTGGGCACAGAGCTGGCTCTTCGAGCCCCTTGTCTGCCCTTCCCGTCACCTGGCCCCCATCTCCTGCATCCCCACCAACAGCCAGTGAAAACATCACGGAACAGGGCCGAAGCCCCTGCCGGGTCCGGGCCCAGATGAGCCCCAAAGGACGCAGAGGTCACGCACGGGCAGGGGTGCTGGTCAGGGCAGAGGGCCTGCTGGGTGGGCTGTCTCAGGACAAAAGCACAGATAATCGCGGCTGCACTGCATAGCAGACAGAAATGGAGGGACACACACACACACTTTGAGTACTTTTGTCATTTTTGTTTCATTTTGTTTTGAACACTAAGATTTATTTTCAAACAGCACACAGACGTCTGCGGGGCAGGGCCAGGCCAGGCTGGTGTCTGGGCCCGAGGTCTCAGGGGACGCTGGACGCCACCCGCGGCAGCTGCCAGGAAAGGAGGGCCCCGGCCCGGGCGGCCGGCCCAAGCTTCAGGCAAGCGCGGTGCGCGGCGGCCCCCAGGACCCGCCCCGCGGCCGGGCACCCAGGCGGCGGCAGTGGCGCCACCCAGCGGGCGCGGGCCGGGGAGGCGGCCGGGAACTCAACTAGGGGATACAGCAGCTTCAGGAACACTGGCGATTCCGCCGGACTCGCCGAAACCAGGCTCTTTGGAAAACCACCTCATCTTTGGGAAGACACCTCCTGGCTTAGGTCTCTCCCCTCAATTTCCCTTTGCTTTTCAAAAGTTTAAAAACAAAAACGGAAAAAAAAAAAAAAAAGAAACACACATTTTTCGGGAAAAGGTGCTGCTGTTCACGCATCCGCAGCACCACCAGCCGCTCTGCTCTCACTGCACCCTCGCGGTGAAGTTCTCGGGGAAGACGCCCCGGCACTTCTCCAGTTCCTTGTGCAGATTCCAGTCGCTCTCCTTCACACCCATGAGCCAGCCTTCATCCTGAGGGGAAGCCAGAGCGTTGCATGGGGCTGGGGGAGGACGACGTCCACCCCGACAGGGTGAACCCTCCTTCTGGCCGCTCATTTCCTCTAGACCGTCACACCCGCCTTAAAGGACGCCTCCTCCAGGCAGCATTCCCTGCTCTTCTCTTGAGACCCAAACCGGGCCCCCCAGCCCAGGAGCCATCCCTCCCTGCAGTAGGTGCATTTAACTCTTTATTGTTTGGTGAGTCCTCAGGCGGGAAGGCAGCCTGACTGCTGCACTGGTCCAAACGCCTCTAAACGACTCCTTCAATCCCCCACCAAAGAACTTCCCAGCAGCTGGTGCCCACAGAGGCCACATCACCGAGGAGGACATCAACTGTTCTTCCGGCCTTCCACAAACAATGCCAGAAAGTTCTGCTGAGCACTGACCACTTGAAAGCTTCTAGAGTGACCTGAGGCCATCCCACCAAGCCCTCCGAGTCGAACCTGACCTTTGCTTTAATAGTGACCCCTCAGAGGGATCATCTACCCAAGCCGTGACAAGCCCTGACCCCTGGGCCTGCAGTGACCACACACCCCCTGCCATTGCTGCCCCTGCAGCGGGGCTATGCCTGGGACCCACCTGCAGGATTACCTGCCTTGTCCTAGACCCTGTGTGTGTCCTACCTGAGCCACTTCCACCCATCCCAGATGGCTCCCAATGTGGGCTGGGAGGCCAGGGGTCTGCTCCTAAAAACCCCACCTAGCCCAGGGCTGGCCCACCGGGGAGATCGGCGGGGACCTGGGGCTTTAGGAAAATGGGCTGATTCAGCGCCAGGCCCAGGAAATCCTTGTTACTCAAACCTCCCAGCCCACGGTGGCCTCAGTAAGTACCTACTGTCCTCAAGCCCCAGCCCAGGACACCCCAGCCAGGTTGGCCTCACCCAAATCCAGCCCTCCTCCCACCCCCGGCCACTCTGACAATTACACCACAGGGACATGTTGGTGACTGAACGGACTAGAGTCCCACTAGGTCCCCTCTGCACTGTGGCTGCCACCTGGATACCCATGTGGGCAGCCCCACTGGACCACCAGCACCCCACAAACAGGGGCTCCTGCTGAGGGGCCAGAGCGACCTGAATAAAACAGCCCGTCCAGACCTGGGGGGGGAGGAGAGGGGGCAGTTCTGCCCCACTCTGAGGCCCCCCAGGGCTCAGCAAAGCCCACTCTGAGCACCTTCACAACAAGGAGAGGCCACAGCAGGAGAAGGGTCTGCGAGGCACAGGGTGAGGACCAGCTGGGGACAGGGCTGTGGACCCGGGGGTCTGTCACCTGGGCAGGGAAGGGCGTGCCCTTGTGGACAGGGCGGGGCCAGCCTGGAGGGTGGCACCTGGGCCCAACAGGAGGCTGCAGAGCCGCGGGTGGGGGGTGTGGTCCATGGAGGGGCAGCCTGGGATGCGGTCCTGGATGAGGGGGGCGCGGGTTGGGGGGGCCTGTAAGGGAGAAGGGGCCCAAGGAACTAGGATGCAGAGAATCGAGAGGAAGGCAGACAGAGGCTGAGGAAAGGAGGAAGCAAGAAGCAGGAAGTGAGAAACTAGGGGGGCAGACAGGGTGAGAGCAGAAAAGGGGAACTGTGCCGGCCGCAGGGAAGGGAGAGGCCGTGGGGAGAGGCCGCGGGTCGGCTGGCGTGGCTCTGCTGCCCCCTGCTGGCCGCGCCGCCTCCCTGCAGACTGGGCCTCACCTGCTCCTCTGGGTTCTGGAAGGGGATCACCAGCACCACGTCCCCAGCTTTGAGCTGCAGCTCGTCCGTGTCAGTGGCCGTGTAGTCGTGCTGGGCCTGCACCTGCAGAGGGTGGGGAGAGCTGACACCCCTTTCCTCGGCAGCCTCTGTCGCACCTGCAGCCCCGTGGGCGCCGGGAGAAGGTGAAAGTAGCAGGAGCGGGGCTCGGAAGCCACCTCGCGGATTGGGGAGCAGAGGACGGGTAGTCCGGGAGGGACGGCTTTGGGCCCCCCACATAGCCTCGGGCCCAGCGTCCTCCCCACCCCATGGAGGCAGCCGAAGGCTGCGGGTCAGCAGGCCAGGCTCACCTTGAACATGAACCCCGGGGGCAGGTCCAGGCGCCCTGCCCCGCTGCCGCCCTCCACAGTGCCGTTCACAGCTGCCGAGAAGGTCTCCACAACCACCGCGGGGAGAGAGCTCTGGCGGGAGGGGGCGCAGGTTAGCGACGGCGGGGAGTGGGTCCCAGAGGGCGGGGCCGCGCGGGCAGAGAAGGGGGTGTCTGTGCCCAATGCCAGACCAGCCTGCCTCCAGGTTCCTCACCACCAGGAACCATGACCTGGACCAGCACAGAGCAAGACACGGGGCTAGGGAGCCGCGGGCGACGGGGAGAAAAGACAGGGCCTTGGTCCCTGTCATCTTACGGAGGCTGCTTCACTTGCTGCTGTCTCCCCGGGCTCCTGGGCTCCAGCCGCAGGGTGGGTCCCACACGTCACCTCCGAGGCCTCTGCTGGCTGCAACATAAATGCCGGCATGGGGTCAGACACAGGATGGGGCGCGGAGACCGGGACAAGGAGAGGGGCCACGGAGAGCCAGTGCCTCTGCCTGGTACAGGGAGCCCGTCAAAGAAAGGCTCCGGGCACGGAAGCGGCTGGAGAAGGTGCTGGCAGACACACGGACCCCGAGTGACATGCTGCTGAGAAGCCCGGCGCAGGCCCCTGGGTGCCACCCCTGAGCCTCCCTCACAGGCCCTGCCCTCTAAGCCCAAGCCCTGGCCGAGCCTCGGCTTCCTGCCACCCGCCTGGTCCTGCTGGCCCCTCACAGGTGGCTCCCGTGGCGAGGGCCCAGGCAGAGCACCCCGGACGCTGCCTGGCTGCAGTCAGGCTGCGCTGGGCCTGCACTGAAACTCAGCCACTTCTGAGCTCTGGGAGCAATCACTCGGCCCTCCTAGCCCCCACCTCCTCATCTGCAGGAGGAGGAAATGTCTAGGTCAGGCTGCAGGTTAAAGGAGAATTCTGGGGAGTGCCCACCATGGACCTGGAGGTGCTTGAGACATGCCTCCCTCCCACAGTGGGAGGCCTGAGCTGGGAAGCTGGGGCGGGGGTCGGCGAGTGGGTGAGGGGCTGACCTGACTGAGCCACAGCGCTGCCCCGGGGCCTCCTGGCTCAGGGCCCTAGCCTCACCCTCAGTCCCACGGTGGCCTTGTCCGTCCTGTGCCCCCTCCTCCGGGCTCTTCCTCCATGCTACACCCCCAGAGGCCGGGGGCGGGTGAGGGGCTGGCGGGCGCACTTACTTGGGCAGGCCCCGGCTCGGCCGTCTGGCTGGGCCAGGCCACGGCAAAGGTGCCCTCGGCAGCGCTGGGCTCCCTGGAAGGCAGGCTGCCAGCTGGACTCTCTGTGGGCTAGTGATGGGCCACCAGGGAGAACAGGGTGGGAGGGGCGGGGGGCGGGGGGGGGGGGGGCGGGAGACAAGAGAAGAAGGTCGTGAGCAGCCCAGCGTGGGCCCACGGGAGCAGATGGGCACCTGCAGCCTGGCCGGAGCCCCACGGGGCACAGACAGAGACTCCCCAGAGGGACACCTCCTCCCACCACTGCCCAGGGGACAGGAAGGTGCGAACATGCCACACGCAGCTCAGCACGTGGCTCTCTCTGGCGCCAGGCTCTCTCTGGCCTCCTCCAGTGAAATACCCTGGAGCTTGCGAGCCCCGGAGCCTGGGCTGCAGGCACTTTCTCGCCAGCCCCTCCTGGTCCTGCGGGAGCCGCGTCACCAGCTGTGGGGTATCCCGTGTCCTCCCTGAGGACGTGGATGTCTGTCGGGCAGGCGCCTGGCCTCACTCTGTCTGTCCTGTTTCTCGAATCATCTCTCCCCCCTCCTCTGTCCCAGCAGCTCCCTGGTGCCACTGCCCTGCGGGGCCCCTGCTGACAGAAAGCTCCTCGGGGGCAAGGACCCTCCACCTCAAGGCCCCCCTACCCAGCAGGCCTTGGCCCAGCACGGGGACACCCCATCCACCCTCGGGGACCAGTTGGTCACTGTCTACGCCACTCACAGGCCCTGACAACTGGGCTGCACCATGGGGCACTCTTCAGAGGCTAAGCTGAGGAGCCTTTTCCCACAGGGCCTGGCTGAAGGCCCAGTGTCTCCATGGGGGGGTGGGGGCGGGGGGGAAGCAGAACAGCTGGAGGCGCGACAGTTCCCTGTGCGCGTGGGCACGGCCAGGCGTGCGTGTGCGTGTGCACCTGTGAACCAGCCAGGTGCAAGACGAGGCGGGGTGGGCACAGAGCAAACACAGCTTACCTCCCAGAGGTCCCACGGAATTGACTGAGCACAGCAGAGGGGAGAAGGACAGAGTTAGCACGGAGGTTAGAGGCAGCGGCAGGCAAGCAGTCCCCAGGGACCCCCACCCCGCACCCGTCCCAGGGCCCTCGAGCCCAGCAGGCACAGGGCAGGCAGAACAGAGCCGGGCTCTGCGGTCCCCAGAGCACCGAGTCCTGGACACCTTCCAGGCTACTGAGACCCCCAGGCCAGGGAGTGCCCAAACCCGGGGCTGCCACCATGAGAGGGGCAGGAGGGTGCTGAGATGGACCGTGTAAGCTGCCAGGTGAGTGTTCAGCTGACCTCGTCCCGAAGGTCCTCTTGCTGACCTGTGTCTGCCCTCTTCCCTTTCCCATGGTCAGGACCAGGGGAGGTGACAAGAGCTGGGGACCAGGGCTCCAGGGGAAGGGCAGTGAGTGGGCGGAGAGCCTGGTGACCCCAGGACCCCCAAAGGCCCGGGCCTAGATGGGCCCACATGGCCGGAGGGCAGACATGAACCCAGGCCCCGGGGCCCAGAGGCCGGTGGGCCCATGGGCAGTGGTGGGCTCACACCAACCTGACCAGAGGGCGTGGGTGCCTTCACAGGGCTTGCCACAGGTGGGAGGGGGTCAAAGTCCAGGTCCAGCA